>NC_092127.1:125949706-126563613 GCF_043159975.1 Macaca nemestrina | reverse complement strand
ATTCTACAATTAGATTTTTCTAATATAAATATGAAACATGAAATATACAAAAGTAGTAGCAGTTTTTCAATTGCCAATGTCACCATGTTATAAAAATAAATTAAGGTCCTATGTTAAGATGAATAACTTCAAACTCTATTATCTGTAAATAGAATTCAAAGTTAATAAGTGATTTCTTTAATACATCATTGCCAATGCAAAAAATATAAAGTGCATTCTTTAGAAAATATTAGAGGTCTTTTGTAAACCTATTACCAGTATGGATATTCTTAATGACAGAACAGGTTATGAGCTCTCTGTATTATAAATATCCAAAAATTAATAACTCATTAAATATAGATATTACACATAATTTCTTTTTTTATCTCTGCATTAAATATTTTGTTAAATCTATTTTAACAACTACTATCCTCCAGATATAGTTCAAACATAGTTGATTACAGCTTGGTAGACTCAATTTTTAAAAATTATATTTTAATTATTTCTTAATAGATGACATAATCACAAGAGAAGAAAACAAAAGGGAAAAATGACATCCAATGAAAGAGAAGCCTTCTTCGTACATACTGCCCCTGCTCTCCTCTTTCCACAACCAGTTTTGGTTGCAGTTGTCTATTTCTTACATATTCTCACAGAGGTATTTTATGTATATTTAAGCAAGTGTGTGTATATGCACATTCACACGTATCTTGTGTAACTGTGTGTTCTTATTAAAAGTAACTTCCCCTTGCCCAATGCTAGCATTACTACTAAGAAAAAACAATTTGTAACTCTGAAAGTTTATTACTGATGTTTAACACAATTTTTATATAACACATTTATATTTCAGATAGTTTTCAAATTTAATGGAGTATCTATTAACTTTTTGAAATAGTTGATAAAGATCTAGCTACCATTACACATTCACTCCTTCTCTTGGGCTTAACATTTTTATGCTTGGTAACATTAGAAAATGTAGCTAATTGTGTTTCTTATTCTACCAATTATTGAAACCTAGTAATTAAGAGTTGAAGCTCCTAAATGCAATTAAAATATGAAACATTAATTAATGAAAGAAGTAAAAATACATGTTCAATAAGATAAATTTAATCATGTAATCTCATTTAGCTCTTATACATAAACCATCGTGCAACTACAACAAAAAGGATTTTGAATATATCCAGCAAAGCTTATGATGCACATGGTCAGAAATTTCTTGCTGAAAAACTGACAAAAACACATAAAAGTCCTTTAAAGAATGCTTTTTGCAGCAATTAAACAAAAAGGTCTGAACCAGAATAAAATCCACTAGTAAAAGGAAAATAAATTCTGCTATATTTGTGCAAATGATACTTTACTACAATGACAATAATTGCAGTGAGATTCCAATATTTACATTGATGAATGCCACAAAAATCTTTTGTCCAAATAAAAATATTGCAAAATATACATAAAGAATTATTCAATTTGTATAAAATTTAAAGTAGACAATGCATCCTGTATATTGTTGGGAATATATACATATATTTTCTAAGTATAAAGTAATACTTTTATACATACATTTGCATACTATACATAATGCTCAATGTTCTTGTCTTTCTCATTTAACACTATACCTGAAAAATCCACATCAGCATATATATCTACCTGTTTTAGCAGCTCTATTATATTTTTTTGTTTTGGTGTAATATAATATATTAATGTACGTACAATCTTTGTCTCTCTTTTCCTAATCTGACTCGCACTAACACAGTCATCATTAATGCTGCATATTGATGGTAAACAGAACTACATGATTAAAGAAATTTGAGCTTTTGAATCAATATTTAAATCTGTCTGAAAGGAAGATAAATCATTTTAAACTTTGTAAACAAATTCAGAGTATAATGCCCCTTGTAGAAAGTTTAAACTAGGTCATTAATCTAACATACCACTTGTATATTGTACGTACATTTGTAATGATAGTATGAAGCTATGCATGGGAATGATAAACATCTAATTTAAGATGGTGGTGACCTCCAAGTGTGAAGGAGCATGGAGAGATGCAGGAATATGGCACAATATGTGAATTACACAGGGCTGGACCACATTGTCTCTGTGTTACTTCTTAAATTATGTATGCATTCATTATATTCTTCATATTTTTTGTATGTTTGATATATTTCCCTAATTTTTTGGGAGAAGTCAATTTTTTTCCTCATTTATCTCATTATATTGGGGCACCCAAGTCAGAAAAAAAAAAAGCAACATTTGGGACAATTTTCCATTTTTAAGTTAAATCTTCTAGTTCTTTTAGTGGTTAGCACAATAATTAGCATGTAGCATTAATTTGGTATATTTTATTTATATAGTTATTGCATCATGTTTAGTCATGAAATAGTATTCATCATCATATATTTGTAATAACCTAGGAAATAAATGACAACCTTAGTAATTTATACAAATAAATTATTAATTTGTCAGGTTAAAAACAAATAATGGTTAAAAAGTGATTACCTATAACTTCCCACAGATACAGGCAGTTTGGATATTAAAAGATGCTGTGACAAGTTCAATTATAAAATATTATGTCTGTTGTTAAGTATGGAATAAATATCAAGCCACATTTAGAGAAGAAGTGAAATAATGAAGAAAACAATGGTAAGAAATAAAAAGAGGGAAAAAACTTTTCCTACATGCCTTGAAATCTATAGACTGATTTGACAAAAATAACGGGACTCAATAATTCTCACAGCAACAATCATTTCCAGCCTTTAATCTCATATTCATAAAAAAAAAACTCATTGGCTTGAAGGCTTGTTTAAATTAATTGTGTTATGTGCTCAGAAGCTGTGAAAATTAAGCAAAACACATTATTGAAGAGTGATTTAAGAAGTAAGATTAGAATTGTTTAAGAAGCTTTTAATTCAAGGGAAGCAATTACACCAATACACAGAACATCAGCTAGTTTTCTACATAAACTCACCAGGTCAAACAACTGAAGGAGAGTGAAATTGATTCACTGAGCAATTTAATCAGTTGCAAAGTTTCTTAGTGTTTCATTTTGCTGGCATTGTTGGTTATGTGTTTTTCTTCTTAAAACTTTGCACTCAAATTTTATACAATTACTAGGAATTAAGGTTTAACTAGTTTGAAATAGTAAACCATATCTACTAGGAAGAAACTTGAAAATAAAGTGTGAAAGGTTGGCATGACTATTTTTTTACTATGTGGTGCCTATGGATAGCCCACTACTTGCTAGGCAGATGTGATAGCATTGAAAGAGATTCAACTGTTTCTAATTTATGTCATTTGTGGTAATAATAGTTGTTCGCCCACAAGCAGTACATTTGAAAACAGAAAAATATATCCAAACACATCATTATTACTATATGGAAAATATCTATATTAAAATCGCTATTTTTAAGCTTCAAACTTACACTTAGGACCTCTTTTTTTTTTAGCTGGTTTTTGCTTTCCATTATATTATCTATGGTAAGTGAATAAAAACATTTTCACACCTGTTGTAGTAACTCTTCAGAGTTGGAATGGACCCGTCACAACAGTGTTGACACTGACGTGCTACACAAGTACCAAGGAAATGTGAACAACTTTATTATTCACATACTTAGGCTTTCTGGGGAGAATATGGCAAGCTCTCAAGGTGGTCCAGATGCATCTTGAAAGAGAAAGAATGGAAACCGGCTTGACTTTTATCATGATTAGACAATGGAGCTGGAGTGAGGCTTCAGCTCTAGTAAGGACTTGCATAGTTTGACTTATCAACCAGTGGAAAGACAGGAAGCACCTGAGTGGCTTTTTTATTAGCTTGGCCATTTATGGGGCAGAAGAGGCAGAGGCAGTGGTGGGACTTGAAAGTCATCTGCAGTCAAATGTTAAAAATGTATTCAAACTCATTATTATATCGGAATGTGGCAAAAATTGCTAAATAATGACCTTAACTATTTTTTCTTTCTGGAAATATTGTCATGTGACATACTTCAGACTTCCAGGCATTCAGGTATAGTGATTGAATAGATTTATAGCTCTTGCACTTTTAGTGTATCAGTAAAATTTTATGGGGTCTCTTCTACCCCATAACTGGCCAAGCTAATAAGAAAGTCAGCGGGTGCTCCTTGTCTTGCCACTGGTAAAGAAGTCAAACCATACCAGTTCTTACTAGAGCAGAAACCTCACTCCAGCTCCGTTGTCTAAGATGTATATTTTAAAATGTAAAATGTATTATTCATTATATTTCTTGATGTCTTGATTAACAGGAACACGGTCACATTTATCGAGTCTTATTACACATGTTAAATCTGTAAGTATTCTACAAGTCCTTCCTTTCCCAACCAGAACAGCAACCTCAGACCTATTGGACTTCAAAAAATTTATTTCTGCTTCAAATTATAAGCCTCCTCTGACATGGAATCTAATAGTTTTCATGATCTGCCTTACTCTGGTAGAATTTCTACTCTTAACTAAACCAAGGAGGACATATGAGAGAAGCCATGAGCTCTAGTGTCACAGACTACTTTATACCCAAGTGAAATCATTTTCATGAGAAAAAGCTTCAAATTTATTGTATTCCTTTAATCAATTTACAGACTGCTACAATGTCTATTTTTCGCAATTTTGTCCAGTTTTCATAATGTGCTTTCATAATGTGGTTTTGCCAAATGCCTCAATCACTCATGTCATAATTTCCTTCTTATTTTGGTTTAATTCCATTTTTTCTTTCCTACTTTACATCTTCTATTTTGTTTATTACACATTCTTCATTATCCATTCATATATTTGTATGTTAGTGTCTATTTTAATTTTAATCTTTATTTTTGAATTATTTCCTTTTTTTCTGAGTTTACATATCCTTTTAAAAATTTTTATCACCCTTCTAATTTAAGCTTATTCTGACTTATTCTCTTATTGCTGCAATTATTTTCATAATTTTATTTTTAGTTGGTGATATAGTTTATATGTTTGTCCCCCTAATCTCATGTTGAAATGTGATCTCCAGTGTTGAAATTCAGGCCTGGTGGAAGGTATTTGAATCATGGAGGTGAATCCCTAATGAATGGCTTGGTGCCTTCCTCCAGAGGTAATAAGTGAATTCTCATTTTGTTGGTTTACATGAGATCTGATTGTTAAAAAGAGCTTGACACCTCCTCCTCTCTTTTTCTTGCATCTAATCTCACTATGTGACACACCGCTCTCTGTTCACCTTATGCTATAATTGTAGGCTTCCTGAGGCCCTCACATGAAGCAGATGCCAACACTTTGCTTCTTGTACAGTCTGCAGAACCGTGAGCCAAAAATTAATCTCTTTTCTTTATAAATCCTCAGTCTTAGGTACTACTTTATAGAAAGCAAAATGGACTAATACAACTGGTTTTAATATAGTGAGTTAAATGTTTCATCTGTTTGTTGGCATGTATGTACAACAAGCTTTCATTAATTTTTCACTTTCTTTCTCTTCCTCTATACTATGATGTGTATCTTGCCTTTACCTCATTGACCATGTCCTACTTCAATTAGATATTTCCAGTAACATCTATTAATTTTAGAGATTTTGCTGGTAGAAGGTTTAGCCAGTTAGTTTAGTAATTTTAGGGTGCAGGTAAGTATAAATACTCATAACTTTTTATACTTACTGGAACTAAAATATATTTCATTCAGCCCAAGTTGAACATTAAAAACTCCTTTTGACTTTGGCTATTTTTCTAAGGCCTGGCAAACTGTTGTCCTAAGTGAAGACTTCCTAATTAAAGGAAGATTCATTAGAGATTTCTGTATTCTGTGGTTTTCAGGATTATTTCACATTCCTTTATTATCCACTTGCTTCCTTTTAAACAGGGACTTTTATTATATTGGTATTGGGTTATTGAATATTTTATTGGATATATATATATTAAATATACTATTTTATGAATATGGATACATTTGGTGATCTCTTCCAGTTTGTGGTTTATGAAAATACCTTATTACCTAGTTACTGTTGATCAGTTCGAGTAGTGCTGCAATGAACATGCGAGCATATGTATCTTTGGTAGAATGATTTGTTTTCTTTTAGATATACACCCAGCAATGAGATTGCTTGGTTTAATGGTAATTCTAAGTTATTTGAGAAATCTTCAAACTGCTTTTTGCAGTGCCTGAACTAATTTATTTTTCTACCAACAGTGTATAAGTATTCCCTTTTCTTCATAGCCTCACCAGAATATGTTGTTTTGACTCTTTAATAATAACCATTCTGACTGTATGACATGGTGTCTCATTGTGGTTTTGATTGGCATTTCTCTGATGATTAGTGATGTTGAGCATTTTTTTTATTTCTTTGTTTGTCAGTTGTATGTCTTCTGTTCAGAAATGTCTGTTCATGAATTTTGCTCATTTTTTTAATGAGATTGTTCATAGTTTTGCTTGTTAAGTTGTATTAGTTCCTTATAGATTCCTTATATTAAACCTTTGTTAGATGTATAGTCGTGAATATTTACTCCAATTCTGTAGATTGTATGTTTACTCTGTTGATAGTTGCTTTTTCTGTACAGAAGCTTCTTAGTTGAATTAGGTCCCATTTGCCAATTTTTTGTTGCAATTACTTCTGAGGATTTAGTCATAATTTTTTTGCCAAGACTGATGTTCAGAAGGGTGTTGGCTAGATTTTCTTCTAGGATTCTTATAGTCTTAGGTCTTACATTTAAATCTTTAATTTATCTTAAGTTAATTTTTATATATGGTGAAAGTTGGGGGTCCAGTTTTATTTTTCTGTACGTAACTAGCCAGCTATACCAGCACCAATTATTTAATATGGAGTCCTTTCTTCATTGCTTATTTTTTTCAACTTTATTAAAAATCTGATATCCATGGATTTATTTCTGTGGTTTCTATTCTGTACCATTGGTCTATGTGTCTGTTTTCTTACCAATACCAAGTTGTTTTGTTTACTGTAACTTTATAGTATAGCTTTGAAATCAAGTAATGTGATTCCTACAGCTTTGTTCTTTTTGCTTAATATTTCTCTGGCTATTCAGGCTCTTTTTCTGTTCCATAGAGACCCTGGTTTTCCAGGTATGTAATTATATTGTCAGTGAAGAGAGATAAGTTGATTTCCTTTTTTCCTATTTGAATGCCATTTATTTCTTGCTTTTGCCTGATTGCACTGGCTAGCACTTCCAGTACTCTGTTAAATAGGAATGATGAGAGTGGGCATTCTTGTCTTCTTCCAGTTCTTAAGTGGAATGTTTCCAGTTTTTTTCCATTCAATACAATGCTGACTGTGGATTTGTCATAGATGGCTCTTACTATTTTGAGGTATGTTCTTTCAATGCCTATTATCTTGGGGGGTTTTATTATGAATGAATATTAAATTTCATTGAAAGCTTTTACCACATCTATTAAGATGATTATATATATGTGTGTGTGTGTGTGTGTGTGCATATTCTATTTATGTGATGAATCACAATTATTGATTTGCATATGTTGAACCAACCTTGAATCCCAGGTATAAACCCTAGATGATTATGGTGAATTAACTTCTTGATGTGGTGTTGAATTTGTTTTGCTAGTATTTTGTTGAAAATTTTGCATCTATGTTCATTAATGATATTGGCCTATAGTTTCCTCTTTTTGTTGTGTTTGCCTCGTTTTCATATCTGAATGTTTCTGGCTTTATAGAATGAGTTAGGAAAGAGTCCTTTCTCCGAATAGTTTCAGGATAAGTGATCCTAGCTCTTCTTTGCATTTCCTGTAGAATTTGGGTGTGAATTTATCTGGCCTGGGGTTTTTTTGATTGGTAGATTTTTAATTACTGATTCCGTTTGAATTTATTGAGACTTGCTTTATGGTCAAGAATGTGGTGAATCCTAGACTATGTTCCATGTGCAGATGAGAAGAATATGTATTCAGTAGCTGCTGGGTAGAGTATTCTGTAAATTTCCATTAGGTCCAATTGGTCAGATATCAAGTTTAAATTCAGAATTTCTATGTTAGTTTTCTGACTCATTGACATTTTTAATGTTGTCAGTGGGATGTTTTAGTTTTCCACTATTATTATGTAACTGTGTACATCTTTTCATAGGTCAGGAAAGATTTCATTGAGATTCCTTGTAATTCATGATTTGACTTCTTTATCTGTCATTTCTGAATGTGTGTTTTATTTAGGGAACATGATAGAATATTTAGTGTGATTATTTGTTTGTGTCACTACATTCAGATTTTTCATGGTGCCAGAATTCTATCATTCTTCTCATCTGGAAATGCTGATACTTCTAATTTTTACAATTATTTTCACACAAGCAGAATTTTATTTTTCTTTTTTTTTCCTTTAATATTATTTTTTATTTCTTTTTTTTTTTTTTTTTTTATCCTCCCTAGGATGTATGATTACAGAGAGTGCTTGATAGAGTCTTTTAGCTTTGCTTCTATAGTCCTATGCACTTCTTTGGCAGGTTTTATATTTGGCTACGCAGTTTGACCTATAAGCCAGTAAATGGCACTTACAGATAAGGGCTGACTGTAGCCAGCATGGCTATATACTTGATACTTGTTTACTGGCAGCTCTTTGTTGCCTCAGGCTATGGGATGATTCATGAAATTCACAGTGGCCTTAGCTCCTTACTCAGCCCTAAGGGGGGAGGGGCCACAAAAGGCAGGGCAAGACCTGGCAGGCCCTGAGCAGGCCCATACCCTAATGACAGGAGCAAGCACCAGTGCCAAAGGAGAATCCAGTGGGCAGCCACCAAGCACCCAGTGGTATACCTAGGCTTGGCATGGAGCTAGGAAACATCCTCAGCCCCATGTTCTCTGCAAAGGGCTGGGGGTCAGTCAAAACTCCTAATCCACGAGATCAAGTGTGCCAAATGCCTAGAGATCTGTCTAGCTATGAATTGGAGAAGACTCCTCTGCACACGAGAAATGGGGTGACTCAGTCTGCTAAACCAGGCAGGCAAGTGCTCTGAAAACATGAAGATCTGCCTGAGTGTGTAGCAGATACCCTTCTCAATCCCCTGTACCTGAGTCTCTACACTGGAGTGTCAGGCAGCTCAGAGTGTGTACAATATGGATGCTTTGAATACCTGATGATATGCTTGTGCGTAAAGAAGAGAAGGCATCCCTGCACCAGGATCTCTGCACAGAAAGGGTGGGGCAAGTCAGGTTGCTGATCCAGGTGACAGGGTGCCCCAAATGCCTGGAGATATGCCTGATCCTGTAGTGCAGAGGATCCCCCTGCACCAGGATGACTGCATAGGAAAGGCAGGACAGGTCAGGCTTCAAATTTAGGCAAGGCGATGCTCCAAATGCCTGCAAATCCATTTGAGCTTGGAACAGAGAGGGCCTCACTGCAACACGATCTGTGTCCAGGAAGGGTCGGTAGGCTTAGGGTGTGGAACCTAGGTGAGCTGGTGCTCCAAATGCCTGGAGTTCTGCTTGCGTATGGAGCAGAGAGGGCCCCTATGCACCACAATCTGTGACCATTAAGGGGAGGGCAGCTCTGATGGCTGGTCCCAGCAAGTAGATGCTTCAAATGCCTGTGTTTCTGCTTGGATGTGAAGCACAGTAGGTCCTGCTGCACTACAGTTTCAGAGGAACAGTCTGGGGCACCCAGAAATGGCATATGCAGATCAGTTCCAGGTCACCAAGCTGGCCCTAGCTGTAAGTCTTACCACCCAGGAGAAACTGCCACTGTAGCAACTCTCTTCCCACCCTAGGCATGCAGTTCAGGAGAGCACAATTCCAGCACCTACTACTGAAGTTCCTTCCACAGTTCTGGCTTAGGAGGTTCCTATATGACTTATCAGCAGGTGCTTTACACTCTGGCTTGAGAATAAAATGCCTCATGGCCATGCTGCTGGGTCACTAGAGAATGGCTACATTTTTATGTATGCATTAAAGGTATGGATTAAAAATGATACCCTGCTCTTGGTCCTAGGTCTGAGACTATGTCTGCAGATTTTCCTGCTGTCTTTCCCTTGCAAGATCTCCAAGCCTCTCCCCAGGTTACCTTCAGGGCTTGGGAGAAACATAGTGCTCCCCATTGACCTGTGTTGCTCAGTTCCTCTGTGGAAAGGTAAGTCACCAAGGGAGACTCTCTGCCTTTCTCACGTACTGATGCTATCCTCCCTGGAATGTGGGATGTCCTTCACAATTCTGGAGGATTCCCATTTTCTGTCTTAAAGCTCACAGAGTTTATCTTTATATGCTATCTTGGTATTTTCAAGTGGCTGAGGCATGCTAAAAGCCTTTACTATGTCATTTTGGAAAAATGTGTGCATGCTTATTTATAGATGATCTATATAATATCAAAATGACCTATAAACAAATGAGTACTAATAAATAACTATCTCAAATGTTTTCCAAGTTCATACATTTTGGTAATCTATGATTAATAAGTGTAATTTGAAGCTTGATGGTAAATTAAAAGAAAAATGTCTTCAAAATTTAATGTGGACATATTTGCCTAGGTACATTTGTCAGATACATTTATACTGTCAGGAAAATAATTTTTAAGATTATAAAACTCTTATGATTTCATTTTTGATGATGACTTAATTTGTCTGTGAGCTTATATATTTGGAGTTGAGCATTCAGATTACGAGGTTTAGAGAAGTAATCAAAGTGAGGCATAAGGACAACAATCGAGTCTTGTTTCCTGGACCAGCTGTGACTTTTGGCCATACTAAGAGAAATTGGATTTTCCAGGCGTTGTCTTCACAGCTGTCATTTGGCCTGGGGTTTGCATTTGGCACATAATACAATTTCTTACTATAAGAAAAGTGGGATGTGTTTTTGGTTTAAAAAAAAAAAAAAGATCATGTGTAATGAGACTTTTGTTCAAGGAAAAGTAATTTTGTACAGTTTAGAGGTTTTCAAAAGTTGTTTAAAATTGAAAAACTAAAGAGAATAGATATAGAAAGTTTGTAAAAGAAAGAGGGTAGAAATATGTAATGGGCTATAAGAGGTTTAGGGAAAACATACTTTGTGGTCAGATTTATCAGTAAGAATTATGATTATTAAGTTAAATTGTTTTATGACAGAAATATTCATTCACAGACAATTATTGTTTTATTTGATTCTCCTCAAAACGCAGTTTATAAACAGCTATGGTTCAAAATTTGCTGTTTCTTTAAGAAAATTATGAAAAACACTCTGACAAGTACTCTTGAATACAGGCTACAGTAACTTTGAAAATCATGCCATTGAAATAAGTAGCACACAATTCGAGACACTGGTTGTTTTACCAAGGCTTTGACTGGAATGGCAAACATTTTACATATGAGTAGGCTGCTATGAGGAATTAAAATTGACTTTATAGAACTGATAAAAAGCCCCTTGAAATGTTGACCTGGTATCTTGTCTATGTGGTTCCTTTAAAGGTTCCTGACCTGTGGTAAGTAAATAACGCAATTTTCTGATGGACCCACAAACCTCAACTTGTTTTGGGACCTTTGAAAAATAGAAACCCAACCAATTCAAACAGATATTGCAAGCACAATCTGATGGCAAACTTTGACTCGGCTTCTTATCCTTGGGGATTTTACAAGTCGAATCTTAGTTTCCCTATGGAAAGGTTATAGTAAAGATAAATTAACGAGACCTACATAAACAACTACTATTCTTTCTATAAATAATCAGGTTACTTTTTTTGTAAAACTCATTTGCCAATACATTGGTCCTACTATGATTGTATTATTTCCATACAATTTCAATTGTATTTTGAATTATTTCTGGGCTACAAGTCCGAAAACTAACATTTTCAACTTTTTCTTCCATTTTTCTTACTTGAAAGCACTAGAAATAGAAACTACGCTTTGTGTAAAGGTCCTGCAAACTGAAGTTACACACATTAAATAAACTTCAGAAGAAATTGCAGCAATGTCTACATAAACAGCCTTCATGTCTGCTGATATGTGGGCTAGTCAGAATGTTCATGTAAACTCCTAATACTAGCAACAATACAGAAAAATCTATCAGATTGCCGCTGCAATCTGAAGATGCTTCAGAGACTCCAGAAAAACTAGTTTATAGACTGCTACAGACTTTAACCTTTGTTTTACTTCTGCTTCCACAGAAATAACTTTTATTAATGATCTGTTTCCCTATATCATTTATAGAGGTCTACGCCGTTGGAAGTGTCATCTCTTGAAATGAGATACAGCTGTTTAACTGAATTGCTCTATTCTCTGGGCTAAGAGACCGACTCAAAAAGATATTGGATGAAATCTTTAAATTTATTCTTTCTACCTATTCCAGCTTGTTTTTTCACTCCTTTGTCTATCTTTATCTTACAACGTTTAGACTTCTCCAAAGCTATTAACTTGGTTTTTAATATGGGAAACTTTTTTTTACATTCAAAGTGGGTTTCTTAAAATATAAAAATATTTTACCCCAATATATATTTTTTGACATATTTTGAGATGGCTCTCAGAGAGGCAACAAACAGAAGTAGCCTGACAAAGCTGTCTTTCAAGGGAGAAATTTTCACCTGTAGAGAATGTGCATTGATGCAGTCAGGGCTTCCCTCACCTAGATCTAGGAAAGATTAACTGAGATGAAGGAAACATTGTTATATGTTATTTCTGAAGGTTGCCACCTGTGAGATTTCATTTATATAACAAGCCAGGACTAATACCCACAGTCTGTCATTATCTGTTTTCCTGCCATAACATATTTTGCTATAATCCAAGCCCCTGATTATTTTTGTAATCCCAAGATGGTATATAAACTTCTGCACCCTATTGATGGTTGAGTAATCTCACATTGAGGTTCCCATTGTACATGTTAATAAATTTTATATTGCTCTTCTTTAATTAATTTGCCTTCTGTGAGTTGATTTTTCAACAAACCTTTAGAGAACAAATAGGTGTTTTTTGTTTGTTTGTTTGTTTTTTGGCTCCTACAGTTTCAATATGTCTTTTAGTAGAATCACTATGCATTCTTCTTTTTTGTTTTCAGTTACCTGAAATATTTAAAAAAAACAAACAAAAAACAAAAACACTTTATATGTACCTTTTCTTTTTTCTTTGTTTTTAATGGTTCTTTTATATGCCATATAATTATGTCTCCTTTGTGAGCCAAAATAAAAATCTTTTTTTTTTTAAGAGGTGAGTTAAGCTCATTCTAACTTATTGTTATGAGTCATAAGGTTTATATCTCAACTCTGTAATAATACGTTATCATTTAAAAATTTTTATTTGCTACATTCAATTTTCTAAAAATGTGTTTTTTTCTTATTTCTGTATTTGCTTGTTGTATTTAGAAAGTTTTGCATTTCTTCAAGTTAAATTTTACTTATGTTTTAATGTCTTAAAATGTTTAATTACTTAGTTTATCAGTTTATTGTGATATATGATAATACACATTTACTTATGTAAAAATCAACTTTTCCATTTTATTTTTTCTACTGACAAAATATATTTATTTTAAAATGCTTATCAGTTTTTTAAGTCATTACTTAGTTGAATGATACTTATCCTGTAACAGATTCTTCAAGAAAGCCAAAGGGGAAAGACTTTCCTAAGTCTGAAATGTGCTGAAAAGATTTTTTTTCTCAAAGATTAATATTTGAAAGACAGATGAGGTGCATGTAACATCTGCGATACACATTTTCTTTCATTTATTTGTACGCTTTTAATACTGCCTCATTGTTACCATCATTTGCCTGCTGGTTTTAAAAAGTCTCATGGGTGTCTGCTACTTTTGCTTTTGTAAGTTATTTTATTTTATATTTTCCCTGGATGTCATCATAAATTTTTTTCTATTTGAAATGTAATAATTTTGCTAGAATATGATTTGGAGCTAATCTTTCTTGGTTAATTTTTTTCAGGTATCTAGTAACCACTTTCAAATCAACAGAATCGTGTGATTGTTGCTGTTGTTTCTATTTCTGGAAAGTTTCTTGGAATATACTCACATAGTTTTGCTCTGTATCTCCACCTAAATCTTACCTGGAATTGTAATCCCCACGTGTCGGGGGAGGGACCTAGTGGAAGGTCATTTGATCATAGGGACAATTTTCTCCCATGCGGTTTCTCCATAGTGAGTGTGTTCTCATGAGATATGATAGTTTAAAAGTGTGTGTCAGTTCCCCCATCTTGCTCTCTCTCCCGCCACCAGGTAAGACATGTCTTGCTTTCCTTTGCCTTCTACCAGTATAAGTTTCTTGAGGCCTCCCTAGCCATGCAGAATTTCGAGTCAATCAAACCTCTTTTCTCAGGTAGTTCTCTAGAGCAGTGTGAAAATTGACTAATATGTGTATACTGTAACTTGTTTATATTTTTCCATTAAAAAATCTTTATCTTTAGTAACTGACAATTTAGACACTTTTGCATCTTTGCCAATTTTCCATTTATACTAAACCTAACCACTTAAAAATTTTTTTTTTTAGTCCTTTTTCTTCTCTTGGTTGTTTTTCTGCATTTGAATGTCACATTTAATTTTACATGAATCAATTCCCTTTGGGGACTTATACAGTTTATTATGATTTCTAACTTTATCTTTACTTTTCTGATATCAATAAATTATCTTCAATACTCATGTTTGTCTATTTTTAATTTTTAGTTTTTGAATTTCTAATTCATCATGTTTTCACATCCTCAATAATTGATTATGTATAACTGCTTGTTCTGTTGACTTACATTTTCTTCTACTTTAGGGTGGTTTTTAGTGAATACTTTTTCTCCCTTCATGTATTTGGGATGTTATTTCCTGATGTTCTGCAATAGTTGTATAAGGACTTTACTTTTTTCTTATTGATTTTTATAATGATAGAATTTTTCAAAAAATTATTAGTTTAATGGTGCCCTCTTCTGTCAGAAGCACAAAGCCCAGATACTTTAACATATATATATTTTTAAGTTTGTTTGGGGGATATGGGAGGTTTTGTTAGAATGCCAAATTTATGACTTTCTTTTATCTCTCAATACCTTATTTTTTTTCTTTATTACCACAATTGCTAAAGTGTGGTTTTTTTTGTTTTATTTTTGTCTATTTTCCCACACACATAATTTACATGTTTCAACAACTAACCTTTAAATCATAAAATTCTTTACAATGGATCTGACTTCTTTAAATAGCATCTGTAGCTTTAAATTATGCTTTTTCAAGTGGCTAATTTGAAATCCCTTCCTGTCGACCATACTTTAATTTGCCTGGACAGTTTTCCAGTGTTCTTGGGTTTAGAGTGAATTTAATCTTCTCAGTGGTTATTAAATATCCTGCTCAGATTCCTTTAGTAGTCTACTATTCTACAGATTTTCTGTCTACATTTGCTTTTCACTAATTCCTGAAGCTGTGCTGCTGTGGAGTGGTAGCCCAAGATGCTGCAAACAGTCATTTGTTGGTAATTCAGTTTTACTCACTGTTATTCTGTAATTTAATATTATCTGTCTTTGAGTTATGCCAAGTGTACACCTTAATATTGAAACTGTTTTTCCCATCTTTTTCTTTCATATTAAGTGGCAAAAATATTGGGAGACATGTTTTGTTTGCATCCAACTTTGTCCTTCAATACATATTTTAAAATCTTTTAAAAGTGACACTTCAAAAAGGAATTAGCCTTAAAAAGGTTTGTCCCTAGAGCAAAAAATAAGATTACAAAATCAAACAATGTGGCCTTAGGAAAGTTATTCATCATTTTAGTGCATCAGTGTCCTCATCTATAAAATGTAAATAATAATAGTGGGTAACTGATAGGATTATTACAAAAACTACATAAAATAGCATGTAAAGTCTTTATAATATTACCAAATACATTGGTTGGTAACACCTTAAATTTTATCTTATCATAATCTTTAATATTATGTTAATTTTTACTGCAGTGAAAAGAAGCAGTTATTAAAATTAATATTATATGATACAAGTATATATATATAATTAAAATAGTATGTCATCAAATAATATTGAAATACATCAAACTAGGATTTTTTAACATAGGTTTTTAAAAATTAGTATAATACTGTGTCTTTTAATTTACAATTGAAAGTGTATAAAATTTATTAGACTACTTTATATCTTTAAGAAAATACATTAGAAGTGTTCAAAAATATGTGTGTGTGTATATGTATATATAAAGGCAAAGCTCAATGAATTTTTTGGCAAAATATTCATATTTATTTTATTTTTTGAAATTAAAGTTTTTAAATTGCAGTAAGTTCATAAAATATTATTTTAAAACAACATCTTCAAGTATCGTATTCTAAAAGAAAATTATGGATATCTCTGCTTTTTACAGTGGTTTCTACATAGATATTTGGTTTTATTCCTGTGTTTTATTCATTGATTTGTTTCCAGGCTTTAAGTATTCAAATTTCAATCAGTATATACAGTTAAATACTAAAAGGAGATAAATAAACAACTGACTTTGACCCCCATTCACCTTCCATTTGCTATTTTCAAGAAATCAAAATCTATTTTTACTATCTTAAAGAAAAATTTATATTTTTAAATATTAATATATATCATACTGTAAATATTCATAAATACATAGATTTTATAAGATACAGATAATATATTTATATACATATAGTTTCTGCTTAACAAATAACAGAAATAACATTTGCTAAACATAAATATTCAATGACTGATTATATTCATAACATGAATGAAATTAATCTCTCCTAAAGATTTTAGTGTACCAAATGTTAACATATTTGTTTGCCAAAATTAAGTTGAATCAATAGTTAATGTTAACTTTCTTCTGTTTTCAATCAAATAAATTTTTTACACATTACTTTGTAGATAATTAATTACTTTTTTAGATTCAATTAAAATAATTTATTGTGAATGTTTATTATAATTGCAAGTTTAAAATTGTATATATTTATGGTAGAAAAGGTATATGTATACATATGGTTTATGTATATATTATAAAATGAGTACTACAATTAGCTAATATACATGTCTGTCCCCTCACTTATTTACATTTGTGTGTGGTAAGTAAATTTAAGATCTGCTCTTTAACTATTTTCAACTGTACAATACAGTATTATCAATTATAGCCATCACGCTTAATGATAGATCTCAAGAACTTATTCACCCTATCTAACTGAAACTTTGTATGCTTTGGCTAACAACTTCTCATACCCCTTTCTTTCCCAGGCCCTGGTGCCCACAATTATATTCTCAGCCTCTGTAAGCTTCACTATTTTACATTTCACAAATGAGATTGTACAATAATTTTATTTCTGTGTCTGGCCTACTTCACTTATCATAATGCTCACCAGGTAAATCCATGTTGTCACAAATGGCAGGATTTAATTCATTTTTTAAGGCTAAATAGAATTTGGTTGTGTATATACACCAAATTTTTAAACCATTCATCTGTTGATGAACACTTAGATTCATCTCAAATCTTAACTTTTGTGAATAATGGTACAATAAGCATGAGAGTGCCAATATATTTGTAACATATAGATTTCAGTTTTTTAATCTATACCCAGAGGTAAGATTGGTGAATCATAAGGTAGATCTGTTTTTAATTTTTTGAGGAGACTTTGCACTGTTTTCCTTAAAGGCTATACTAATTACATTCCCACCCATCATGTACCAGGGTTGCTTTTTCTCCACATCTTCACCAACATTTGTTATCTTTTATATTTTATACATTTTTCACTGTATACAGAATTCAATTTCAAAATTGTAATACATATATCACAAGTTTTGAATAAAATCAACAGGAAACACAACTTTTATAAAACATCATTTCTGAATGTGCAATAAAACAAAAGCCTCTTTAATTGTGAAATTAGTCCCCGCATCATTTTTGTTGTGCTTCACTGCTAGTTAAAAGAATAATTTCCAATATTATGGATATTGCCAAAACCATTGTAATGTTTTTATATAAATTAACAAAAACCACAGAGACATGCACATAACAATCTTATGGTTGTACCTCTGAGCCCATCTCAGAGATGACTAACAGTGAAAGAAACAACAATTCTTACAATCTTAACCATATTATTCTAATTACTTTATAAAAAAGGAACTAAAGATAACAACTTACAAACTTTCACTCACTTGACAACTTGCTAATAAATGGTAAAACTGCAACCAGTACACATAATATTTTTATTATAAAACTGTCAGACTGTAAAAAATATTCTAAACATATTTTTGAGCAAAAATCCAGTTCAAGTTTTATTTTGTTTTCTGAGAATGACCTTAGTTTTCTTCCTTCTAATCAAATGCATAAATAAGTAGAAATTACTTTTGTAAAGAACTATAGATATGCAAAACTAATATTGAAAAAATGCCAACACTAATAGTTTTGTTCATTGTTTTAATATGTATTTGTAAAGCATTATTTGTTGCATATCATTTTAGATAATGTAAATTGATATTTACTTTGGAAATTCTTTTAAAGCATGCATGATAATGTAAGTAATTTCACTAGTGGTTTATTTATAAATGTATTATGTGTATATGTATAAATGTGGATTATCTCCTAATTCATTAAAGAGAGAGTTGATATTCTATATTTTTGCTAAAACTATCTTTTAGCAGGGAACTTATAACACATAATGCATTTTAAAATTACAAAAGAATATGAATATTAAGAAGTACTCATTCCACTGAGGAAATAGTGACCTTGAATTTGATGGCTGGTTATTACAATTTTGTTCTGTTTATGGTATCATATAATTTTATAGATTTTGAAATATGCACTGTAAGCAATATATTACTCTATACTATTTGAATTATTTCTTATAAATGTCCTGTTAACTTCATATAAATCCAAGTGTATTATTATTTATAATTTTTTTCCTGTAAAGACCAGTCAACTCACTTTTCCCATAGACGTTAAGAGAAAAAAGAAATTAATTTTCTAAACAACAAAACATAATTTTCTTTGTGATATAGACTTAGCTATAATTATTCTTTCTATTTATATTATCTAAACATTAATAAAATACTATTTTTCTTTGACATACATTAAGCTAACAAAATTACAATTAAATTTTCCTTTGAGTAGGAGTGGGTCAAGAAAAATTAGTTATTAATTTAGGGTTTTTTAACATGCCATATAATATATGAAATAATGTATAGAACCATTAGTTGTTGGATTTATAAGAAGCTTTATAAACCATCCAATATAGCTGTCCTCTAGGGGAAAGCGATTATTTCAGATTGCCCCTAAAGAAATGGAACTCAATTCTTAATCAAGTTAAGAGAAGCTCATTCTTTCCTAAGGAAGATTACACCCAATAAAAGACACTTGTTCTTTGGAGAGCTGCTCTCTGTGTTTAAACATTTTAAAATCTTCATTCATTCATTTATCCTGAATCATTTGGCACCATGATATTTTTATGGAGCAATGTGGTAAATTGCTGAAGAGCAATGTGGTAAACAGCTCAACACTGTTTTATTTCCAAAGTAAGCTTGTTCAGCAACTTATATTTTTTCATAATGATGGTGATGTTTTCATTGTTCTTATGAGGAACATTACTAAATCAATGTCCCTATTAATGTTTGGGATTAATAACTCAAGGCAAATGATGCTGGAATTTGATGTCCTACACAGTTCCGCAGCTTAAAATTTCAATTGCTTTTTTTTTTTTAAGCCAAACTACCTTTTAAATATAAAACAGTCAATATTTAACATTTTAATTTTTGTATGATTATTTATATTTTCAAATTATATACAAGACCTCCTTATGTGCCTTATAGAATTTGTTCTTTCAGCTTAAATGTATAACTTGATTCTATAGAGAATATAAACCATAAACAAAATTAGTACCTAAAAATTTCAACATATTCCTTTGAACATAGAGAATCCAAAGGTAAACAATGATAATTGCAATATGTATTTTACCAAAGCAGCAGATAAAGTACCATGAAAACACTAAGAAAATAACAACTAATTTTGTATTATTTATACTATCAGCCTTGAAAATGCATACTAATATAGCAATCTTTTTCTATAATTCCTTCATGTACTGATAATTTGCACACTTGATTCACTGTGTTACTCATCATCTATATTCTTAAAACTATTCAGAGTGACTTAATTGTCCATATGGATGACTCTTCCTTAATCCTGTTTTTACACTTTTTTAATAATTCATTTCTCATGACCGATTTCACCTCATCTGTAACAGCAATAGAAAAGTCATAGCTTCTTATAAGCATTGTCTGATATTGCTTAACCTCTCAATAAAATACAAACTCATTTCTCTGCAAATATAAACTCATATTTTACTTGTTCAATTATCCCCATTACAACTGTTATTCAATTAATAAATAAGTTAACAATCTTCTTAACTGTGCCTGCAATTTGTTTTACACTGTTGTTATTTATTCCATGTATCTTTTGTTGTTGAGTAAAATATACAGTTTTTAAATTTAGCCTTATAAATAGAAACATTTTTAAAACCTAAATAATTAAAAGTTTTGGTAGATGTGAAGTTGAAATACTGAAGCCTCAAAGTTATTGTCTTCAATTCTCTCTCATTATCATTATAGAAAGAGATTTTCTAATGCAATAATAACAAATAAATGTTATTCAACTGAGTATCTTGTTAATATATAAGATGATAATCATGATAAAATAGATAAGGACAAAGTTGGAAATATTTATAATGTAAAAATTGCCTGTTTCATTATTCTTATTTTCTCAATCAAAATGCTTAACTACAAATGAGACTTTAATTTTCATCACTATTCTGATACATTTTAAATTATAAATTTGGTCACAACCGTCAAACTGTCTTTCTAAAGTATAGGAACCAAGTTGCTAATATATTATTTTTCCTGAAGAAGAACACCACTCTGTTAGAAAACTAGTGTCAAATGTACTTTAACTTCTTAGATAGTTCTAAGTTTACTTTCAAGTATTATGTATATATAAATGAACACGGTCAAGAGATACGATTCAAGTATATTCCCTTCTATATCTTCCTGGAAATAGTGGTGGTAATGTGAAAATAAATCAATATTGTGTAGAGATTTGGAACCAGACACAGTTTAGCTGAGGAATCCTTTGACTCTTCACAATTATGTCCTCTACATTTTACTCAAATTTCTATATGTTGTTTTTAATTTTGCATACCCAAATATTTATTTATTATTTTCTGCCCTATATCTTGGAAAGCTTTTTTAATCTTTGCAAATATTATTTCCTAAAATTTGCTTCGCTATTAATACAGCTATAACAACCTTCCTTTTCATAATGTTAACATTGTATGTAACTTTTTCTATCCATGCATTTAAAGATTTGTTTTATGGATTTCCAAGTTTTCTTTTATTGTTTTGTTTGTTTTGTTGTATTTATTTGTAGGTAGGATATAAGTAGGTGGTGCTGCTTTTTTCTTTTTTCTTTTCTTTTCTTTTTTTTTTTTTTTTTTTTTTTTGAGATGGAGTCTTGCACTGTCACCCAGGCTGGAGCACAGTGGCGCGATCTCCACTCACTGCAAGCTCCGCCTCCCGAGTTCACGCCATTCTCCTCTCTTAGCCTCCCCAGTAGCTGGGACTACAGGCATGTGCCACCATGACCGGCTAATTTTTTTTTTTTTTTTTTTTTTTTTTTTTTTTTTTTGTATTTTTAGTAGAGACGGGGTTTCTCCATGTTAGCCAGGTCTCCATTTCCTGACCTCGTGATCCGCCCACCTCGACCTCCCAAAGTCTTCGGATTGCAGGCGTGAGCCACCGCGCTCGGCCTGGTGCTGCTTTTTAAATACAATCTCACAAGCCCTGTTTGTATTTGCAATATTTAAACAACTTACATAGAATATTTTATTGAAACAGATTTCAGTATATCATTCTGCTATTTTTCTTTTCCTCTTTTTCTGTGTTCTTTTGTAGTAATTGATAATTATTTTATTAAAGGGAACATAGTTTTCTGGACTTGAAAGATCAGTGTCTGGATTATTTTTATTTTTCACATATGGATGCCTAGTTTTTTTCAGAATCATTTGTTGAAAATACTATTTTACTTCATTATATTACCTTTGCTTTATTTTTCAAAGATCAGCTAGCTGTATTTATGGGGTCAATTTCTTGGCTCTCTGTTCTGTTCCATTAACCTATATGTATATTCTTTTGCCTCTATTACATTGCCCTCCTTAGTGTAGCTCTATAGGGAGTATTAACATCAAGAGTGCTAGCCCTCAATTTTTTTCTTCTCCTTCACTATTTTGTTAGCTAGTTTGCGTCTTTCCCTCTGCAACATACACTTTAGAATCAGTTTGTCAAAGTCCACAAAATAACTTACTGGAATTTTAATTGGGATTGCACTGAAACAGTAGGTCAAATTGCGAAGAAGTGACAGGCATCTTGACAATATTGAGTCTTTGTTGAGGAGATCAGACCCAACACCAGGCCGTGGGGGCTGGTGGAGTCAAAGGAATGAGACAAGTCAAGAGTGCATAAAGTGGGACCGGGGGCCAACACTAGTATGGAGGCTGAGAATGGCCCTGAACTCTGGAAGCCCACACTATTTATTGGTGATCAAACAAAGGAGCAGCTGGTGAGGATCTGGGGGTTGAAAGGAAGTGGTGTATCAAGCGCATGATCTACAGCTGTGATGGTTTTGCATTTTCTTTGAAGCATATGGAACATGTTCTGCTACTTGAGGTAATGTGAAACATGTTCTTCCATCTTAAGATACAATCGGTTTATGAACCTGGGAGTACTAGAAGCAAGGAGCCAGCAAGTCTAGACACATTCCAGAGGCCACAGGGGTTTTATGCCCTGAGCCCTGAATTCTCTCCAAGCCAAGAGGAGTTCTATGCCCTGGGCTTAGATTGTGGTGCAGCAGGGCACCATTTCATCCTTTAGCACAGAGCTTGGTGTTCCAAAGGCCACAAGAGGTTTTAGACCCTGGACCCTGGACATGTTTCAAGAATCTTTTACATTATGTCAGATATGCAGGCCCTGTCTCAGTTTTTTTCCCAACATTCAGATTTTCCTCAACAAGTCTTCCTATTCATAGACATAAAATACACTTCCACTTGTATAGTTATTTGATTTTATTAATCAGTTTTATATTTTTATATAGATCTTGTATACTATTTTTTTCAACATTTCATTGTAAAATTCTAAGTATTTCATTATTTAGGATGTTAATATAAATATTTTTATTGGTGTATTTTTAATTTTTTTAATTTCAAATTGTACTTGTTTGTTTCTTGTATTTACAAAGAAACTTTTTACAGAAAGCTATTAATTTTTTGTACTAACTTTGTATCCTAAATCCTTGCTATAATCACTTATTAGTTCCTAGAGTATTTTGTCAATTCTTGCAAACTTTCTAAATGGATGATCATGTCATCTGTGAACTAAAAAATATATTTATTCCTTCCCAATCTGTGTTCCTTTTATTTTTCTTTCTCATCTTATTTCATTAGCTTGAACTTACAGTATGAGATTGAAGAAGTGGTAAGAGGGGATATTCTTGCCTTAACTTAATGAGAAAGCTTCTACTTTCTCATCATTAAGTATGAAGTTAGCTATAGTATTTTTTTGTACATGCATTTTATTAAGTTGTGGTCATTCTCCCATATTTCTAGTTTACTGAGAGGTTTTTTTTTGACATGAATAGTTGTTAAATTTTGTTAAAAGCTTTTTTGTATATGTTGACAAGATCATGTGATTTTTTTAGCTTATTGATGTAATAAATTACATTAATAAATTTTCAAATGTTCAAATTGCTTTGCCTAAATGAGATAAATCCCTCTCGGTTGTTGTGTGTCATTCTTATACACTATTGAATTTATCTTCATAGTATTTTGTTGTGGATTTGTGCATCTACATTCATGAGAGACATTGGTTATAGCTTAGATTTTTTGAAATTTCTTTTTCTTATTTTGGTATCAAAGTAATGCTGGTCTCATGGAATGAATCAGAAAGTCTGCTTCTGTCCTCTGAAAGAAATTGCAAAAAACAATTGGAGTAAGTTCTTTCTTAAATGTTTTGTAGAATTCTTCAGGAACCCATTTGGGCCTCATGTTTCCCATTCTGAAAGGTTATTAGTTATTTATTCAGTTTCTTCAATTAAATTGTCTATTTCTTCTTGTGTGAGTTTGTTAGATTCTGTCTTTCAAGGAATTGGTCCAGTTCATACATGTTATCAAGTTTGTGACCATGAAGTTTTCTGTAGTATTCCTTTATTTTCCTTTTATTGTCCATGGATCTGAGGTGATGTAAAATCATTTCTGAAAGTAATTTGTCTCTTCTCTTTTTTATTTAGATAGCAAGTTAAGAGTTTTATCAATTTTATTAGTATTTTCAAAGAATCTGCTCTTGGTTTTGTTGATATTCACTATTGACTTCCTGTTTTCAATGTCAGTAATTTCTTCTATGATATTTGTTATTTATTTTATTTTGCTTATTTTTGATTTAGTTTGCACTTCTTTTCAGTTCAAACAGGTGGAAACTTACATATTTTAGATTTTTGTTTCATTCTAATATATGCATTCAATTATAAAATGTTCCTTCTAAGCCCTACTGTTACTGTATCTTACAAATTTTTGTGTTGTTTTATCTTGTGTTTTTATTTTTCTTTAACTTAATATATTTTAAAATGTTTCTTGCTATTTCTTCTTTAGTCCCTGTGTTATTTAGAAGTGTGTTGTTGAATGTCTACATATTTGGAGATTTAAAAATTTATCATTCTATCATTTATTCCTTGTTTAAATCCAATGTGTTATGAGATTAAATATTATATAATTTTTATTATTTTAAAATTTTAAGTGTGTTTTATGGCCCAGAACAGTGAAATGTTTCACATAAGCTTGATAAGAATGTGTATTCTGCTGTTATTGGGTGAAGTACAAGCCTACCTCATCAATATTTCTCATATCATTCCAGACTACTGTGATAAAGTGAGTATCACAACAAAGTGAATCAAACAAATTTTTGGCTTTTCAGTATACATATTAGTTATGTTTATACCATATTGTAGCCTGTATGCACAATAGTATTATTTTTAAAAAGGATGTACTTTAATTTAAAAATATTTTATTGCTAAAAATGCTAACAATAATCTAAGCCTTCAGTGAGTCTTAATCTTTTGCTGATGAAGGGGCTTGCATAAATATTGACTGATGACTAGTCAGGGTTGTGGTTCCTGAAGTCTGGGGTCATTGTGGAAACTTAAAAAAATAAGATAACAATAAATTTTGCCACAATGATGGACTCTTTCATGAAGGATTTCTGTGTTGCATGAAATGCTGTTTGATAGCATTTTACTCACAGAACTTGGACTCAGTTCTCTGAAACCTTGCCATTGCTTTATAAACTAAGTTTATGAAATATTCTAAGCTTTTTATTGTCATTTCAACCATGTTCACAGTAACTGCATGTAGACCAAATTCCATCCCAAGAAATCACTTTCTTTGCTCATCGTAAGAAGCCACTCCATGTTCATTTAAGTTTGATAGTGTGATTACAGCAATTTAGTTACATCCTCAAGCACCGCTTCTCATTCTAGCCCTCTTGCAATTTCCACCACTTTGCAATTACTTCTTCCTTTGGGGGTTGAAATTGACTTTTTTCAATCTCATGCTAACGTTGACATTTTGATGTATTCACATGAATCATAAATGGTCTTCATTACATCTAGAATGGTGATTCTTTTCCACGAAGTTGTTAATTTACATTGCTTAAATTTATCCGAAGAATGACTATCTATGGTTGTTATAGCCTTAAAAAATACACCCCTTAAATAATAAGACTTGAAATTAGAAATTTTTTTTTTGATCCATAGATTGCAGAATAGATGTCATCCTGGCAGACATAAAACCAGCATTAATCTCTTGTAAATCTCCCTCAGAGATCTTGGGTGACTAGTGTCACTGAACAGTAATATTTTATAATAATTGCTTTTTTTCTGAGCAGTTGGTCCAAGAATGGGCTTGAAATAGTCAGTAGTCTATGCTGTGCATAGATATGCTGTCATCCCAGACTGGCTGTTCCATTTATAGAATATAGGCAGAGTAGATTTAGCATAATTCTTAAGGTCCTAAGATTTTTGAAATAGCAAATGAGCATTGGCTTCAGTGTAAAGTCACCAGCTGCCTTATTCCCTAAGAAGAAAGTCCAACTCTGAAGTTCTAAAGCCAGACATTAACTTTTTCTCTCTAGCTGTAAAAATACTCAATGCCATTTTCTCCAACATGAAACTACTTTATCTACACTGCAAATCTGTTGTTTAGTATAGTCATTTCATCAATTATCTTAGCTTGATTTTCTGGATCACCTGCTGTAGTTTCTATATTAGCACTTTCTGCATCACTTTGTACTTTTATTTTATAGAGGCAGGTTGCTTTCTTAAATCTCATGAAACAACCTCTGCTTTCAAACTTTTCTTCTGCAGCTTTATTGCCTCTCTTACCCTTCACAGAACTGAAGACAGAGCCTTGCTCTGGATTGGGCTTTAGTGTATGTGAATGATGGAGCTGGTTTTGTCTTCTACGCAGGCCACTACAACTTTCTCCATATTAGCAATCAAGCTGTTTTGCTTTCTTATCATTTGTGTATTCACTAGAGTGGCATTTTAAGTTCCTTCAAAAACTTTATTTTGCCTTCACAACTTGGCTAGTGCTTTACTGCAAAAATACTAGCTTTGGCCTAGTTGGCTTTTAACATGCCAAGCTTAATCATTTCTAGCTTTTGATTTAAGGTGAGAAAAATATGACTCTTCCTTTCACTTGAACACTTAGAGCCCATTGCAAGGTTATTAATTGGTCTAATTTCAATATTGTTGTGTCTTCAGGAATAGAGAGGTGTAGGAACAGGGAGAGAGATGAGGAAAAATCTGGTCAATGGAGCATTCTAAACACTAATAACATTTATTCTGCCTTACACAGGTCTAGTTCATGGTACCCCCAAACAATTACTGTTCAAGGGTTGTTAAAGTCTCCAATTACACAAGTGAATTAATCTATTTCTCCTTGCAGATCTGTAAGTTTTTGCCTTGTGTTGTTTGATGCTGTATTATGCATACATGTCATATAAGTATTGCTGTGTATTCTTGTATTCTTGTCTCCCTTATCATTAGTTAATGCCCTTTATCCCTAAAAATGTTTCTTGGTTCAAGTCTGCTGTGTCTGAAATTGATACAGCTACTCCCACTTTGTTTGGATTAATGTATTTTTTATACATTTTTTTCTTTATATATTTTCCTTCCATTGATTTATAATCTTTCTTTAATATAAAACCATTTTATCTACACTGAAAATCTGTTCTTTAGTGTAATTATTTTCATCAATTATCTTCATCTTCCAGATCACTTGCTGCAGCTTCTGTATTAGCACTTGCTGCATCACCTTGCACTTTTGTTTATGGAGGTAGTTTCCTTTCTTAAATCTCACAAACTAGAGCCTCTGTATCTTTCTATTTAAAGTTTGTTTCTTGTCAACAGCATATAACTGGGTCTTGAGTTTTGGTCTAGTGTGACAATTACTGTCTTTTAATTGATGCATTTATACCATTGCTATTCAAAGTGATTATTAGTATAGTCTGGTTAATATCTACTGTATTTATTATTGCTTTTTATTTTTTCCCTTTGTCTCTTTGTTGCCCACTCTTTTTCTGTCTCTTGTGGTTTTAATTGAACACTTTATATAATTTTTTTTCTCTTTTCTTATATGAGTTATGTTTCTTTTTATGTATTTTTTTAGTGATTGCCTGAGAGTTTGAATATACCTTGAAAACTAGTAAAAGCCCACTTTCAAATAACACTATACCACTTCACGAGTAGTATGAGTACATTATGATAACAAAATAATTCTAATTCCTCCCTCTTATCTTTTGTGCCATTACTGTCATTCATTTTACTTATATATAAAGGACATATAACATGTTTATTTATATATATATGAGATACATACATAAGTATATATAATTGAATACATATTACTATTTTTATTTTGAAGAAACCATTATATGTTAGATTAATTAAGGAGTGAATTTGTTATTCACTTATTCTTTATTTGATGTCTTAGTTTTTCAGTGTAGACTCAATGTCCCACATTATTAGATCCTGTCTAAAGAACTTCTTTTAAACTTTCTTGAAAGGCAAATTTGTCAATAAGTCACTTCAATTTTTATTTTCTTTAAAAAGGTATTTAGTTCATTTTCTGCTTTCAAGGGTAATTTTTAGGACACATAATTCTAGGGTAGTTGTTTGCTCTCTTATTACTTTTAAATATTTCACTCTATTACCTTGTTTGCCAGATAGTGCAACTGGCTCTGAGGGAAGTTAAATATAATTTTCATTTTTATTTTATAAAAGGTATTTTTTCTCCCTCTAGTTTCATTCAGGATTTTTTCTCTTTGATTTTGTGTCATTTGAAAATGATATGTCTATATATACATTTTTTGTGTTTATTTTGCCTGATATTTTCTGAACTTCTTGGATTTGTGCTTTGGTGTCTGAAATAAATTGGAAGAAATTGCCTGTCATATGTTTTCAAATATTTTTTCTATTTCTTTCTCTCTTTTTCTTCCTCTAGTATTTTCATTGCACATATATTAAATGTTTTGTAGTTATTCCAAAGTCCTTAGATATTCTCTCTCTCTTTTTCTTTTTCAGTCTTCACTCTCTTTGCTTTACAGTTTTGAAAGTTTCTATTCTAACCTTGGAGATTCTTTTCTGAGCCACATCATGAGTACAAATAAGGCCATTAAAGGCATTGTTTATTAATGTTTCTGTTACAAAGTTTTTATCTCTAACATTTCTTTTTGGTTCTTTTTTTTAGGATACCCACTTCTTTACTGACTTTCCCCCATGTATTCTTGCATGTGGTCTACTTTATCCATTTGATCCCTAAGCATATTATTCAGAAATATTCAGAAATGTTTTCAATTCCAGTTCTGATAATTCCAGCATTCCTACCTTGTTTGGTTTTGCCGTTTGCTCTGCCTTTTCAAATTGTTCTTACCTTCTAGTATGCCTTTTTTTTTTTTAATTTTCTTTTCTTTTCTTTTTCTTTCTTTCTTTCTTTTTTTTTTTTTTTTTTTTTTTTTGCATGGCTGAACATGATGTAGTAGGTAAAAGAAGCTGCTGTAAATAGGCTTTTAATAACATGGTAGTAGGGTATGGGAGGAAGCAGAGAGTATTCTGTAATCCTATGATCTTGTGATCGCATCTCAGTCATTTAGTGGGCCTAAACGTCTGTACTATAAAATTCACAAGTGTTTCTTATTTTTTCCTTTTATCCTGAGATGGGGATTGATAGCTAGAGTGGAGTAGAGTTCGGTATTTTCCTTCCTCCACAGGAAAGGCTAGAGCCAACTGGAATTGGGTATTTCCCTTCTCCCAGGTTTGTTTGGCTTTTATAATATCCCAGCAGAATAGGTTCTGGTCAAATAGTCTTTCCTAAGACAGACTTTCCTAATAAAAACAGAGTGTTCTGGCATATCTGAAAACGCTTACTTTTCTACCCTCCTTGCCGGAAGCATAAAGAGATGCTTCTGGCAAGGAGCATCTGACCCACCCCAATACATCCCATGATAAGCTGGTCAAGTTCCTGGAGGTAAAATTCACAAAACTGCAGGGCCCCTTGGAGTATATAATTCTATGGCTTGTCCTAAGTGAGCCTCCAAAAATTTGTCAATTGCAGTTTAAGTTTTCCCATCCCAGCACTGATTTCCTTGGTGATTTCCATTTGTTAGTCTCTGACCCAGTAAGCTATCATTTCCTGTATTTTTCTCTCTGACTCTCCAGTCTTCGTTGCAGCCATTCTTCCTGTATACATATCTCTCTTAAAGATCTGAGAAGGGTTGTTGATACTTCAGTCTGTTCATATATTTACTTGTTTTAGTATGGATGGTGACTTGGATGCTCCTTACATGCAGAGCCAGAAACCCTAATGACTACCATTACTTTTTATAAACTTTCACTTTTTAAAAAATTTCCTCAATAGCTTGAGCACTGTAGTGTGATAGGATAAAGCCACAAGTCTAAGGATCTCTTATTTATTTTTTAAAATAATTTTTATTTTTTTTCATTTGTGGTCTGTTTTGTTTAAATTTCCTCAATAGCTTGAGCACTATAGTGTAATAGGATAAAGCCACAAGTCTAAGGATCTCTTCTTTGTTTTTTAAAATAATTTTTATTTTTTATTCATTTGTGGTCTGTTTTGTTTTTACTGGTTTTATTTTATAAAGTTAAATTTTTATTGTCAAACTATAATAGTATCAAACTTTCTGGAAGAGTTATGTGCGATTCAGATGAAAGCATATTTTATATTCTCAGGAAGTAAGCGTTTGGGGGCTTGAGTATCCTTTGCCTTATGTCAAGGTTGCAGTCTCCATTTTTTTATTGTTTGGACTTATATAATATACCTTTGTCATTTTCTATTATCATTGCTTATTTAATTTTATTTATCACTTTTCTTTATAGATTTTTCTATCTACAGGACATATTTAGAATTTGTATATCAAAGTTCAGTTAAGAAAGTTAAACCACTAGGAGTGATATGAAATAAAGTATTTATTACAGAAATTAGATCTTATGGATTTATGAGATCAAGTGATGATACGTACAGAAAGCTCTTTTATATTTGTATTATGGAGATCCTGAAGTCACTGAAGGCCAAGAGTAGCAATAATTACAGAGAGAAACTATACAGAAAGTAAGAGAGTGTGTGAACCAATTAGATCCAACAAAGAACACAAGAACTAATGAGATCAGAGTACAACTCAACTATGATTCTCATGAACTCTAATTGTAGCAACATGACCAACTTACATCACAGCTTTTTGCCCTTTGTCATGAAGTTGTACATACAAATGGTTCAGAAGTCAGAGAAGAAGAATGGAGACATCAAAAGGTATCTAGAGAAGTTCAGACTCAGCTTCTGTATTATGCCAACAAAGTAAGTCAGATTCTGGTATTCCACATCAATCTTCAGAACTTAGGACTAGGGCTCAACTTCCCCTTTCAAATATAATGAAAATTTCTCTGATAGTAAATCATAATCTTTGTAACTACATGGAAATGTACTTTCAGTTTAGCTAAGTATATAAAAATAAAAATAAAATAATTAAGTATTTATTTGGCTAGATATACATACACACACATTGTGCTGCATGGCAGACATGCTGATGTATAAATTATTTTGGCCATTTTAATATATAAAAATCCAAAAATATATTAATGTTATATACATTTAAAATCAAACTGGCTGAGAATCTTAAAAGTCTAGAATCTATTAAAACCAATTTTACATTACTCACATTTATTAACAAGCCTACGATGTAGAGAAAACAGCTATAGCCAATATATAAGGCATGATTTAATAATAATATAAATATTGTTTTTCAGAAAATTATTTACATAAATGTTGACTACAAAATTAGCACTGATTTAAGTATGTAAATTTGAATCTGTGTGTTTTAAATTAGATAATACCTGTACACTATATGTGAGATGTGTAAAACAAAATCTATTTTTAATATTTCAATTATTTTGATAGAATTACGAGTATTCCTTTTCATATATTAGTATACTGAATCTCAGAGAGGTTAAGTGTCTTGACCAAGTTTACAGAATAATTTAATGCGCCGTGATGCAAATTCAAGACATCTTGAATTAAAAACCATGCCCTTTCCTCTATGCTTCCATGATTAGGTATAAAATAGATGAAGAAATATCATACATAATATTTACCATTTGTTTTGGAAGCTTAACACAATAAATTTTTGATAAGTAAATGTATCAATAAATTATAAGGAATAGATACATGAAGTAAGTCAGGAAATTGAAAATTGGAAAATATTATGAATAATTGTACATAACCATAGGGATTCTTTTTTTTCTTGTTTTCTTTTTGGTTTTACTTTGTGTTCTGGGATATATGTGCAGAATGTGCAGGTTTGTTTCACTGATATACATGTGCCACGATGGTTTGCTGAAACTATCAACTCATCATCTAGGTTTTAAGTCTCTCATGAATTAGGTATTTGCCCTAATGCTCTCTTTGCCTTTGGCTGCCAACCCCTGACAGGCCATGTGTGTGATGTTCCCCTCCATGTGTCCATGGTGTTCTCATTGTTCAGCTCCCACTTATTAGTGAGAATATGTGATATTTGCTGTTCTGTTCCTGTGTCAGTTTGCTGAGAATGGTAGTTTCCAGCTTCATCTATGTCCCTGCAAAGGACATGAACTCATTATTTTTTGACTGCATAGTATTCCATGGTATATATGTGCCACATTTTCTTTATCCAGTCTATCATTGATGGACATTTGGATTGGTTACAACTCATTGCTATTGTAAATAGTGCTGTAGTAAACATATGTGTGCATATATCTTTATAGTAGAATGATTTATAAACCTTTGGGTATATATCCAGTAAAAGGATTGCTGGGTCAAATGGTATTTCTGGTTCTAAATCCTTGAGGAATCAATACACTGTCTTCCACAATGGTTGAACTAATTTAGTTTCCCACCAGCAGTGTAAAAACGTTTCTATTTCTCCACAGCCTTGCCATCATGAGTTGTTTCCTAACTTCGTAGTAATCACCATTAGAACTGGCATGAGATGATGAACCTTTTTTTCATATGTTTGTTGACCACATAAATGTCCTCTTTTGAGAAGTGTCTGTTCATATACTTTGCCCACTTTTTGATGGGGTTGTTTTTTTCTTATAAATTTGTTTAAGTTCCTTGTAGATTCTGGATATTGGATCTTTGTCAGATGGGTAGACTGCAAAAATTTTCTCCCATTCTGTAGGATGCCTGTTAACTCTAATGATAGTTTTTGTTTGTTTGTTTGTTTTACTGTGCAGAAGTCCTTTAGTTTAATGAGATTCCATTTGTCAATTTTGATTTTTGTTGCAATTGCTTTTGGTGTTTTAGTCATGAAGTCTTTGCCCATGCCTGTGTCCTGAATGGTATTGTCCAGGTTTTCTAGGGTTTTTATGGTTTTGAGTTTTACATTTAAGTCCATAATCCATCTTGAGTTAATTTCTGTATAAGGTGTAAGGAAGGATTCCAGTTTCCGTTTTCTGCATATGTCAAACTAGTTTTCCCAGCAGCATTTATTAGATAGCAAATACTTTCCTTGTTGCTTTTTTTTTTTTTTTTTTTTTTTTGGTCAGTTTTGTCAAAGATCAGATGATTGTAGATGTGTAGTATTATTTCTAATGTCTCTGTTCTGTTCTGTTGGTCTATATATCTGTTGGGGTACCAGTACCATGCTGTTTTAGTTACCGTAGGCTTGTAGTATATTTTGAAGTCAGCAAGTGTGATGCTTCCAGCTTTATTCTTTTTGTTTAGGATTTTCTTGCCTATATGGGATAGTTTTTGGCTTCATATATATACACACACACACACACACACACACACATATATATATATGTGGAATCTCACTCTGTCAGCAGGCTGGAGTGCAGTGGGGAGATCTCAGCTCACTGCAACCTCCACCTCCCAGGTTCAAGTGATTCTACTGCCTCAGCCTCCTGAGTAGCTGGGATTACAGATGTGCTCCACCGTTCTTGGCTATTTTTTTTTTTTTTTAAGTAGAGACGGGCTTTCACAGTCTTAGTCAGGCTGATCTCGAACTCCTGACCTTGGGTCATCTGCCGGCCTTGGCCTCCCAAAGTGCTGGGATTACAGGTGTGAGCCACTGAGCCCAGCGAAAATTTAAAGCAGTTTTTTTTTTTTTTCTTTCTAATTCTGCAAAGAAAGTCAGTGGTAGCTGGATCGGAATAGCATTGAATCTATAAGTTACTTTGGGTAGTAGGGCCATTTTCATGATATTGATTCTTTCTATCCATGAGCATGGAATTTTTGTTCCATTTATTTGTGTCCTTATTCCCTTGAGCAGTGGTTTGTAGTTCTCCTTGAAGAGGTCCTTCACATCCCTTGTTACCTGTATTCCTAGGTATTTTATTTTATTTGTAGAAATTGCAAATGAAAGTTCACTCATGATTTGGTTCTCTGTTTGTCTTTTGTTGGCGTATAGGAATGCTTGTGATTTTTGCACATTGATTTTGTATCCTGAGACTTTGCTGAAGTTGGTTATCAGCTTAAGGAGTTTTGGGGCTGAAACGACAAGATTTTCTAAATATACAATCATGTCATCTGCAAACAGAGACAATTTTATGTCCTCTTTTCCTATTCGAGTACCCTTTATTTCTTTCTTTTGCCTGATTGCCCTGACCAGAACTTCCAATACCATGTTGAATAAGGGTGGTGAGAGAGGGCATTTTTGTCTTGTGTCAGTTTTCAAAGGGAATGCTTCCAGCTTTTGCCCATTCTGTATGATATTGGCTATGTGTTTGTCATAAATAGCTCTTATTATTTTGAAATATGTTCCATCAATACCTAGTTTATTGAGAGCTTTTAATGTGAAGGGATGTGGAATTTTATCAAAGGTCTTTTCTGCATGTATTGAGATAATCATGTGGTTTTTGTCATTGGTTCTGTTTATGGGATGGATTATATTTATTGATTTGTGTATGCTGAACCAGCCTTGCATCCCAGAGATGAAGTTGTCTTGATCATGGTGGATAAGCTTTTTGATGTGCTGCTGAATTCAATTTGCCAGTAATTTATTGAGGATATTTACATAGATGTTCATCAGGGATATTGGCCTGAAATTATCTTTTTTTGTCATGTCTCTGCCAGATTTTGGAATCAGGATGATACTGGCCTCATAAAATGAGTTTGGGAAGAGTCCCTCTTTTTTTATTGTTTGGTATAGTTTCAGAAGGAATGGTACCAGCTCCTCTTTGTACCTCTGGTAGAATTCAGCTATGACTCTGTCCGCTCCTGCACTTCTTTTAGTTGGTAGGCTATTACTGCCTCAATTTCAGAACTTCTTATTGGTCTGTTCAGAGATTCAACTTCTTCATGGTTTAGTCTTGGGAAGGTGTCTGTGTCCAGGAATTTTTCCTTTCTTCCAGATTTTCTAATTTATTTGTGTAGGGGTGTTTACAGTATTCTCTAATGGTAGTTTGTATTTCTGTGGAAACAGTGATAATATTCTCTTTATCATTTTTTATTGTGCCTATTTGATTCTTCTCTCTTTTCTTCTTTATTAGTCTAACTAGCAATATATCTATTTGGTTAATTTTTTCAAAAAAACACCTCTTGGATTCACTGATTTTTTTGAAGGGTTTTTCCTGTGTCTGTCTCCCTCAGTTCTTCTCCGATCGTAGCTATTTCTTGTCTTCTGCTAACTTTTGAATTTCTTTGGTCTTGCTTCTCTAGTTATTTTAATTGTGATGTTAGGATGTCAATTTCAGATCTTTCCCACTTTCTGATGTGGGCATTTAGTGCTATAAATTTCCCTCTTACACTGGTTTAGCTGTGCCCCAGAGATTCTGGTACATTGTCTCTTTGTTCTCATTGATTTCAAAGAACTTCGTTATCTCTGCCTTAATTTTTGTTATTTACCCAGTAGTCTTTCAGGAGCAGGTTGTTCAATTTCCAAGTGGTTGTGCACTTTTGAGTGAGTTTCTTAATCCTGCATTCTAATTTGATTGCACTGTGGTCTGAGAGACTGACTGGCTGTTATGATTTCCATTTCTTTTTCATTTGCTGAAGAGTGTTTTACTGCCAATTATGTGATCGATTTTAGAATAAATGCCATGTGGCACTGAGAAGACTATATAGTCTGTTCATTTGGGATGTGGAGTTCTGCAGATGTCTGTTAGGTCCACTTGATCTAGAGGTGAGTTCAAGTCCTGAATATCCTCTTTACTTTTCTTACTTGTTGACCTGTCTAATATTGACAGGGGTTTTAAAGTCTCCCACTATTATTTTATGGGTGTCTATGTCTCTTTGTAGGTCTCTGAGAATTTGTTTTATGAATCTGGGTACTCCTGTATTGGGTGTATGTATATTTAAGATAGTTAACTCTTCTTGTTTCATTAATTTCTTTACCATTATGTAATGCTGTTCCTTGTCTGTTTTTATCTATGTTGGTTTAACCTCTCTTTTATCAGAGACTAGGATTGCAACACCTGCTTTCATTTTCTTTCCATTTTCTTGGTAAATATTCCCCCATCCCTTCATTTTGAGCCTATGTGTGTCCTTGCATGCGAGATGGGTCTTTTCAATACAGCACACTGTTCATTCTTGACTCTTTATCCAGTTACCAGTCTGTGTCTTTTAATTGGGGTATTTAGCCCATTTACTTTGAGGTTAACATTGTTATGTGTGAATTTGATTCTGTCATCGTGACACTAGCTGGTTATTCTGCACATTAGTTGATGAAGTTTCTTCATAGTGTCATTGGTCTTTATATTTTGGTGTGTTTTTGCAGTTGCTGGTACCAGTTTTCCCTTTCCATAATTAGTGCCTCCTTCAGGAGCTCTTGTAAGTCTGCCCTGATGGTGACAAGATCCCTCAGCATTTGCTTTTCTGTAAAATATTTTATTTCTTCTTTGCTTATGAAGTTTAGATTGGCTGCACATGAAATTCTGACTTGAAAATTATTTTCTTTAAGAATGCTGAATATTGGTCCCCACTCTCTTCTAGTTTGTAGGGTTTCTGCAGAGAGATCCGCTGTTAGTCTCATGGGCTTCCCTTTGTAGGTGACCTGACTTTTCTCTCTGGCTGCCCTTAACATTTTTTCATTCATTTCAACCTTGGAGAATCTGATGATTATGTGTCTTGGGGTTGATCTTCTTGAGGAGCATCTTTGTGGTGTTCTCTGTATTTCCTGAATTGAATGTTGGCCTGTCTTGCTAGGTTGGGGAAGTTCTCCTGATAATATCCTGAAGTGTTTTCCAACTTGGTTCCAATCTCCCCATCACTTTCAGGTACATCAATCAATCACAGGTATGATCTTTTCACATAGTCCCATACTTCTTAGAGGCTTTGTTCAATTCTTTTCATTCTTTTTTCTCTAATCTTGTCTCATGTTTTATTTCAGCAAGTGTGATCTTCAAACTCTTATATCGTTTTTTCCACTTGATCGATTTGGCTACTGATACTTGTGTATGCTTCAGGAAGTTCTCATGCTGTGTTTTTCAGTCCCATCAGGTCATATATGTTCTTCTCTAAACTGGTTATTCTAGTTAGCAGTTTCTGTAACATTTTATCAAGGTTCTTAGCTCCCTTGCATTGAGTTAGAACATGCTCCTTTAGCTCAGAGGGGTTTGTCATTACCCACCTTCTGAAGCCTACTTCTGTCAATTTGTCAATCTCATTCTCCCTTCAGTTTTGTGCCCTTGCTGGAGAGGAGTTGCAATTATTTGGAGAAGAGGCATTCTGGTTTTTGGAATTTTCAGCATTTTTGTGCTTTTTTTTTTGGGGGGGGGGGCGTCTTTTTTGTCGATGTTGTTGTTGCTTTCTGTTTGTTAGTTTTTCTTCTAACAGTCAGGCCCCTCTTCTGTAGGTCTGCTGCAATTTGCTGGAGGTCCACTCCAGACTCTGTTTGCCTGGATATCACTAGCAGAGGCTGCAGAACAGCAAAAATTACTGCCTGCTCCTTCCTCTGGAAGCTTCATCCCAGAGGGACACTGGACTAATGTCAGCCAGAACTCTCCTGTTTGAGGTGTCTGTTGACCCCTGTTGGGAAATCTGCCTCAGTCAGGAGATTCAGGGGTCAGGGAACCACTTGAGGAGGCTGTCTGTCCCTTAGCAGAGCTGGTGTGCTGTACTGGGAGAATCCCTCTTGTCAGGATCAGCTACCCTCTTCAGAGCTGACATTCAGGAAAAATTAAGTCTGCTAAAGCCCACAGCTGACCCTTCACTCAGGTGCTTTGTCCCAGGAAGATGAGGGTTTTATTTGTAAGTCCCTGACTGGAGCTTATGCATTTCCTTCAGAGATGCCGTGCCCAGTGAGGAGGAATTTAGATAAGTGGTCTGGCCACAGCTGTTTTGCTGGGCTGTGGTGAATTCTGCCAGTCCAAACCTCTCAGTCTCCTTAGCACTGTCAGGGGAAAACTGCTTACTACATCCTCAGTAATGCTGGATGCCCCTCCCCCACCAAGCCCTATTATCCCCCTCTGGAGACTGCTGTGCTGGCAGTGAGAATGTAAAGCCAAGGTTTTCAGCTTGTTGGGCTCCATGGAAGTGAAACCCACTGAGTGACACCACTGGTTCCCTCGTTTCAGCCCCCTTTCCAGGGGAGTGAATGGTTCTGTCTTACTGGGGTTTCAGACACCACTGGGGTATGAAAAAAAAAACTCCTTAGGTTAGCTTGGTGCCTGCCTAAACAGCTGCCAAGTTTTGTGCTTGGAACCCAGGGCCCTGGTGGTGTAGGCTCACAAGGGAATCTCCTGATCTGCAGATTGCAAAAACTGTGGGAAAAGCAGTTTCCTTGCTTGGTGGCACAGTCTCTTATCGCTTCTGTTGGGTAGGTGAAGGAGGTCCCCTGGTTCCTTGCACTTCCCGGGTGAAGCAATGCCCCGCCCTGCTTCTGCTCACTCTCCTTGAGTTGCACCCACTGACTAACCAGTCCCAATGACATGAACTGGGAACCTCAGTTGGAAATGCAGAAATCACCCACCTTCTGCATTGGTCTTGCTGGAGCTGCAGACTGGAGCTGTTCTATTTGACCGTCTTGGCCCCTCCCTCCCATAGGGATTCTTATTTCAGGCACTGAGGATCATATATTTATATTGACAAAATAATTTTGTTTTGTCTAAGGTAATGACATTTGATTTACAAAAATCCAGAAAACTCAACAGCCACCAAATAACAGGAAGTCATTAGGATATGTGGAAATTTTTATCACAACTTTTAGAAAGACAGAAAATTTGAGGAAAATTGAAGAAAAATACTGCTTTAAAGAGATATGGTAAGTTTAAAATTTTAAGAAAGGTAATAGTTAAAATCTTTTTTCAATCAAACTTTGCTTAGTATAGTTTGAAGTTGGGTAATGTGATGCCTCTTGTTTTGTTCTTTTTGCTTAGTCTTAGCTATTTGGGATCGCTTTTGGTTTTACATGAATTTCAGAATAGTGCTTTCTAATTCTGTGAGGAATGACGTTGGTAGTTTGATAGAAATAGCATTGAATCTGTAAATTGCGTTGAGCACTATGGCCATTTTTATGATATTGATTTTTTCAATCCATGTGCATAAAATATTTTTCCATTGATTTGTTTCATCTTTGATTTCCTTTAGCAGGGTTTTGCAGTTCTTGTAGAGACCATTCACCTCCTTCGTTAGCTGTATTCATAGATATTTGATTTTCTTTGTGGCTATTGTAAGTGGAATGTGTTCTTGATTTTACTCTCAGCCTGGATCTTGTTGAGTATATAAAATGCTACTGGTTTTTGTACATTGATTTTGTATCCTAAAATTTTACTAGTTTATCCGTTTCAGGAGCCTTTTGAAAGATTAAGATATTCTAGGTATAGGGTATTACTGTCAGTGAAGAGAGACAGTTTGACTTATTTTCTTATTTGGATACCTTTTATTTATTTCTTTTGCCTGATTGTCTTTGCTAGGTCTTCTAGTGCTATCTTGAATAGGAGCGTTAAGAGTGAGCATCCTTGTTTATTTCCAGTTCTTAAGGGAAATGACTCTAGCTTTTGCCCATTCAGTATGATATTGGCTGTAGGTTTGACATAGATGACTTTATTATTAGAGTTGTGTTTTTTTGATGCTTAATCGATTGATAGTTTTTTACGAAGATGTTGGATTTTACTGAAAGCTTTTACTGCATCTATTGAGATGATCATATGGCTTTCACTTTTGATTCTGTTTATGTGGTGAATTACAATTATTGCTTTGCTTCACAGGAATAAAGCCACAGTAAACAAAACACCTTGGGACTGATTCCAAAACAGACAAGTAGACAAATCGAACAAAATGGAGAACCCAGAAACAAAGCCACACATCTACAGATATCTGATCTTTGACAAGCCTGATAAAAACAAGGAATGGGGAATGGATTCTCTATTTGATAAGTTGTGCTGGGATAATTGGTTAACCATATGCAGAAGATTGAAGTTGGATACCTGATTTTTACCAGGTACAAAAATTAACTCAAAATGGATCAAATATTTAAATATAAGACATCACACTATAAAAATCCTAAAACACAATCAGAAATATTCTTCTCAACATCAGTCATGGCAAATAATTTTTGGCTAAGTCTCCAAAAGCAATTACAATAAAAATAAAAATAAACAAATAGGACCTAATTAAACTACGGAGTTTCTGCTCAGGGAAAAGGAAAACAAAAAACAACAAAAACCAAAAAACTATCAACAGAGCAACAGATGGCCTACAGAATGGAAGAGGATATTCACAAATTATGCATCTGACAAAGGCAACAAATTAAGAAAAAAACAAATAACCTTATTAAAAATAGGCAAAGGATATGAATAGACACTTCTCAAAAGAAGACATACAAATGACCAACAAATATGAAAAAAGGCTCAATGTCACTAATCATCAGAGAAATGAAAATTAAAACCACAGTAAGATACCATGTCACATGTCAGAATGACTATTATTAAAAAGTCAAAAACATTCGTTGCTGGCAAGGCTGCAGAGAAAAGGGAATGCTCATACACTGTTAGTGGGAATGTAAATTAGTCTAGCAACTGTGTAAAGCAGTCTAGTTTAGAGATTTCCCAAAGAATTTAAAACAGAGCTACCATTCCACTCAACAAAACTCTTATTGCTAAATACCCCCTTCAAAATAAATGATTCTAGGCCGGGCGCGGTGGCTCAAGCCTGTAATCCCAGCACTTTGGGAGGCCGAGACGGGCGGATCACGAGGTCAGGAGATTGAGACCATCCTGGCTAACACGGTGAAACCCCGTCTCTACTAAAAAATACAAAAAAAACTAGCCGGGCGAGGTGGTGGGCGCCTGTAGTCCCAGCTACTCGGGAGGCTGAGGCAGGAGAATGGCGTAAACCCGGGAGGCGGAGCTTGCAGTCAGCTGAGATCCGGCCACTGCACTCCAGCCTGGGCGACAGAGCGAGACTCTGTCTCAAAAAAAAAAAAAAAAAAAAAAAAAAAAATGATTCTACCAAAAAACATATGCACTTGTGTGTTAATTGTTGTACCATTCACAATAACAGAGACATACAATCAACTCAGGTGGTCATCCATGGCAGATTGGATAAAGAAAATGTGGCATATCCCCATCATGGAGTACTATACAGCCATAAAAACAATGAAATCATGTCCTTTGCGGCAACATGGATGTAGCTGGAGGCCATAATCTTAAACAAATTAATGCAGAAACAGAAATTTAAATGACACATGTCCTTGTTTAGAAGTGGCAGCTAAACATTGAGCACACATGGATATAAATGTGGGAACAACAGACACTTGGAATAATAAAGAGTGGATCGTGAGTGGGTTAAAAAAACACCTATTGGATACTGTGATTACTACCTGGGTCATGGGATTGCATACACTCCAAACCTCAGCATAATGCTATATTCCAATGTAACAAATCTTCACATGTCCCTGGGTATGTGAAATAAGTGGTTAAATCATAAAAAGAAAGAAAGATCTGTGCACAGACAGAATAGGTCATTTGCTAAGCTAACAGATACAAATAATAAAAATTAATAACAACAACATACAAAAGGCAGCAAACAATTTTTTTTTTTTTTTTTGCTGAGATTGTGTGTGTGTGTGTATATATATATTTTATTATACTTTAAGTTCTAGGGGTACATGTGCATAACGTGCAGGTTTGTTACATATGTATACTTGTGCCATGTTGGTGTACTGCACCCATCTAATTTCTACTGTGAAAGGTCTCACCTTACAAACAAAAACTCTTTTAATTATTCTTTAATCTCTCACTTTTATTAGAAACTTGAGGTTCATAACTTACTGAGGATATTGTATTAATGCATAAATGAGTTTTATGGACAAAGTCACTGTCTCTTGAAAGTGTATGAATTAAGTTGCTAGTATGCTATGGTTTCAGAAGCTGGAAAGCAATTTATTAGAAAACTAGTTTTAAATGTATTCATCCTTGGATTATTTTTATATAGTGATATGCCAAATCCTCTTTCAAATACAAAATATATTGGAGAAGGCTGCCAAGAAATACAAAGCCGTAGTATTCCCTTCTATTCCTTCCTGGAAGTAAGTGGTGTGTAGGGATTTAGAACCAGATACAGTGTTTTCAAGTGGTAGTTTGACCCTTCACAATTAGTGACATAATCATACCAAACTTCTCTTTCTCTGTGGATAGGGATGTTAATAACTTCATCACGATAATTATTTCAGTCTAACTTAGCAATATTTAATAGTAAATAATACAATCCTAGAACTTCATTTTTCCTGAAATATAATTAAAGAAATGCTGACTATTACTGATTGAGACAAATTATAGGGAAAGGTTTTACTTAAACTGAATTTGGATTTTGTTTTTCTTTAATTTGCATAATTTTATTCACAGCCTTGGCAAGTGTCCTTATTAGGAAGATCAATTCTGAAATCTGCTTTTGAAATTGTCAAATACTGATTTTCCCTAAGAGTATTTTTCCTTGGAGACTTACTTGCAGCTACCACTCATCACCAAAATAGCAGATTTAATGCAATCTCTATAGAGGTGGTAGACAAAACTAGTTGTCCCTGGAGTTGTGTTTCATTTTTCCTATGAGTGGTTAATCAGAGCTCATCAGTTGAATGGAATCAGCTGTTGGTGGTAAAAGGCCTTTGGATGAGGTCAGCATTCTTGTTATACAACACGTTCCCAAGATTCTTGGAGTACAGTTAGTTCTTAGCCTTTGATATGCACATTCCTTATTATTTTCTCTGGGTCTGTGTATATGTCTATCTGAGGGAAGCTAGGCAATTCTTAAACCCTATTATGAAAACCTGTAAATATCTACTGCAGTGTGACAGTATAGTGCATTCTTCCTTATGAGACATCCTCTTCCCTTTGTCTAGCCTGCTGTTTTAGGAAAAGCCATTTCTGCTGGAAATGTGCCCAATATGCATATATATGAATATTTATGGAATAATGACCCATCAGTTAACTGCATGCATTCTACTATTTCTCTGTCTGTTAATTTCCCCCTAACTAATCCTATGTCATATCTGAACAATGTGAAACTAATTTTGTGTTTCTGTGTTCAACTTGAATCAGAGAGGCTTTACCTGAGCATCTTAGCTAAAGTGACCCAGACACACTCATATGTTTATTTTTATCAGTGTAAATAACTACAACTGAAAATACCTTGTGCAGATGTTTTTATGTTTATAGTGACAAAATTATTGTCTCTTTTGCTTACTTCTGTATCTGGACGACCTTGAACTGTTCCCAGAACACACTAAACCTTGAGCAAAGATCATCCAGATTTTGTATTAACAAAAGATCGCATGAGATAAACATGGAAAAGTGCTCTGTAAACCCCAAAGCTCTAAACAATTACCTTGGCATCCCTAAAAAATAACTATTAATATATTTAATATCATGATTTATATCATTAGTTCCTGAGAATATAGATTTAATAACATACTAATCAGAACACTATAATGATGCATTTTTTTATATAATGAGCATTTTTTTCTTAGTCCGATACATTAACAGGTACAGTCAGTCATCCTCTAACACCATTTTTCCCTTTGAGATTTAGAACCTCTTGAGTTTTAGCTAGACACAGGGCTGCTTTGCTAAAGACAATTATTTTGTGGCATACTTGAAGAGATTTGACGCTATGTGACCACATGTTTGCCAATGGAATATTAAGGAAAGCTATGCACACTTTTATTTTTTAACTTTAACAAAACTGGGAGCACCCTCTTTTTTTTTTTTCTTTCACTTTAAAACATGGATTTGGGTGTAGATTTAATGATGACAAATGGGGTAGCTATTTTATATTTAGATGTGAATGATGAAGCCATGTGCTGAGAATGATAGAGCAATAAGATAAAACACGATTAAGCTTCTAACATTGTAAAGATTCCTTTTCAGAATTGAAATTATTTTACTCAAATAATAAAATCAAAGAGGAATAAATATCAACATTTTTAGTCATTTTGTTACAGACTACACCTATGTTTTAACTAAATGCATATACACTCATGTCACTTTAGCCACCAAAAATATAGTTATGTCCTATACAAGTGATGTTCAACAAAAATTAATGCAGTAGGAAAAACTTCTGTATCTGCATTATCCAGACTGATATCCACTAGCTTTAAATGACTATATAGCATTTCAAATGTGGCTAGTGCAATTGAAAATATAAATTTTTATTTTATTTTATTTTATTTTACTAACTGAAATCTAAATTTAACTAGTTATGTTTGAATACCTGATATCATATTGAATAGCTTAGTTCTAAACCTTGCCCTTCTTAAGAAATATGTGCCTCAATAACCTCAATTTCAGATGTGCTATTATTCAGAAATTTTTAATATTTCCTGTACCCTTTAAAAATATTAATGTCATGAAAGAAGCAATATAAGAAGGGAGATTAAATCAAAATGATAAATTAATGATAAACTCTTGACTGGCTCTTGAATTAAAAAAACAAAATTGTTATAAAGAATATTTAAAAGCACACATTCTTTAGATAATTGGAGAAACTTGAATAGAAAGTCTATATTTGATACTAACATTTTATCAGTATTATTTTTAAATTTCTAATTCTTATGTGTACATAGTAGGTACAAGTAATTTTGTTTAAGGCAGTCTTACTCTGTTGCCCAGGGAGTGCAGTGGCATGATCTTAACTCGTTGCAACCTCCACCTCCTGGGTTCAAATGATTATCGTACCTCAGGCTCCCAAGTAGCTGAGACTACAAGTGCACGCCCAGCTATTTATTTATTTATTTTTTCTGTACTTATAGTAAAGATGGATTTTTGCCATGTTGGTCAGGCTGCTCTCGACTCCTGGCCTCAAGTGATCTGCCCTCCTTGGCCTCCCAAAATGCTGGGATTACAGGCCTGAGTCACCAAGCATGGCCAAGTGCATGTATTTAAAGGATGTATGAGATATATTGACACAAAGATACAATGAGTAATAAGCACATCAGGGTAAACGATGTGTCCATTACCTCAAGCATTTATCATTTCTTTGTTACAAATATTCCGATTTCACCCTTTTAGTTATTTTTAAATGTACAATCATTACTGACTGTAAATTACCTTATCGTGCTATAAAATACTAGATCTAACTCATTCTACCTGACTATATTTTTGTATCCATTAATTTCCCCATATCCCCTTACCCTCCCCAATACTCTTCTCAGTCTCTGGTAACCATTATTCTACTCTCTATTTCCATTAGTTCAATTGTTTTAATTTTTAGCTCTCACAGATGAGTGAGAATATGCAAACTTTGTCTTTTTGCACCTGGTTTATTTCATTTCATATAATATCTACCAGTTCTATCCATATTGTTTCAAATGACAGGATCTCATTTTTTTTTAAGGCGGAAGAGTACTCCATTGCAAATATGTATCACGTTTTAAGTATCCATTAATCTGTTGATAGATACTTAGGTTGCTTCTAAATATTGGCTATTGTGAATAGTGCTGCAATAAACATTGGAATGCAAATATCTCTTTGATATACAGATTTTCCTTCTTTGGGGTAGATAGCTAGCAGTGGGATTACAGCTCTCTTTGTAATTTTTTTAAGAATAGGGTCTCCATTGCGCAGGCTGGAGTGCAGTGGAGCAATCACAGCTCACTGAGTCCTTGACCTCCTGTCTCACCCTCCAAATAGCTGGGACTAAAGGTGTCCATCACAACATTTGACTAATTTTTTGTATTTTTTTTGTAGAGATAAGGTCTCCCCATGTTGCCCAGGCTGGTCTTGTATTCCTGGGCTCTAATGATCCACCTGCCACTGCCTCCCAAAGTTCTGGGGTTACAGGCAGGAGCCACCACATTTGGCCTATTTGAAATTTTTTGAAAAACCTCCAAACTGTCCTTCATAATGGTTATGCTAATTTACATCTCCATTAACAGTGTATGAAGTTTCCTCATACACTCACATCATCATTTGCATTTATTATTGTCTGTCTTTTGGATAAAAGCCATTTTAACTGGGATAAGATGATACCTCATTGTAGTTTTGATTTGCATTTCTTTAATGATCAATGGTGTTGAGCATCATCCAATATATGTTTGTCATTTTTATGTCTTCTTTTGAGAAATGTCAACTTAGATATTTTGCCTGCTTAATTGGATTCTTATATTTTTTGAGTCGTTTGAGCTCTTTACATATTCTGATTATTAATATCTTATCAGATGGATAGTTGACAAACATTTCTCTCTTTCTGTGGGTTGTCTCTTTGTTTGTTGTTTGTTGTTTGTTTGCTTTTTGCTGTGCAGAAGCTTTTAAACCTGATGTGATCCCATTTGTCCATTTTTGCTTTTCTTGCCTTTTCTTGCCTGTGCTTGTGAGATATTACTCAATAAATTTAAGTTCAGATCAATGTCTTAGGGAGCTTCCCCCAAGTTTTCTTATACTAGTTTCATGTTTTGAGGTCTTAGATTTAAGCCTTTAATTCATTTTGATTTGATCTTTGTGTAAGCTGAGAGATAGGAATCTAGTTTCATTCTTCTGCATATGGATATACAGTTTTCCCAGCACCATTTATTGAAGAGATAGTCTTTTCCCAAATGTATGTGCTTGGCACTTTTGTCAAAATTGAGTTTACAATAGATGTGTGGATTTATTTCTGGGTTCTCTATTGTGTTCCATTGGTCTATGTGTCTGTTTTTATGACAGTATTATGTTGTTTTGTTTACCATAGCCCTGTAGTGTAGTTTGAATTCTGGTAAAGTGATTTCTCCAGTTTTGTCCTTTCTTCTGTGGATACAATGTATCACATTGATTGATTTGCATATATTGAAGCATCCTTGCATCCCTGGCATAAATTCTACTTGGTCATCATGAATAATCTCTTTAATGTGTTATTTAATTTGGTTTGCTAGTATTTTGTTGATAATTTTGAATCAACGTTTATCAAGGTTTTTGGCCTGTAGTTTTCTTTCTTTGATGTGTTTTTGTCTGGTTTTGGTAGCAGAGTAACACTGGCCTAACAGAATGTGTTTAGAAGTATTCTTCCCTTCTCTTATTTTGGAGAAGTTTGAGTAGGATTGGTATTAGTTCTCAAACTTTACTGCTAACTTTTACCAAACATTTAGCAATAAAGCCTTCATGTCCTTGGCTTTTCTTTGTGGGAGGATTTTTAATTATAGCTTCGATATAATTATTGTTATTGGCCTATTTAGGTTTTGGATTTCTTCATGATTCAATATTGTTAGGTTGTATTTGTCTAAGAATGTATCCATTTCTTCTAGGTTTTCCAGTTTATTGGTATATAACTGTTTATAGTATTCTCCAGCAATCCTTTGAATTTTTACAGTATCAGATGTTATGCCTCCTTTTGCATCTCTAATTTTATTTGAATTTTTTTTCCTTTTTTTTTTTTTTTTTTTTTTTTGAGACGGGGTCTCACTCTGTCATCTGGCTGGAGTACAGTGAGGTGATCTTGGCTCACCGGAACCTCTGCCTCCGGGGTTCAAGCCATTCTCCTACCTCAGCCTCCTGAGTAGTTGGGACTACAGCTGCCTGCCACAATGCCTTGGTCATTTTTGTATTTTTAGTAGAGACGGAGTTTCACCATGTCTGGCCAGGCTGGTCATGATCTCCCGACATCAGGTGACCCACCTGCCTCAGTCCCCCAAAGTGCTGGGATTACAGGTGTGAGCCAGCATGCCCAGCCTCTCTTTTCTTTTCTTAATTATTCTGGCGAAAGGTTTGCCAAATTTTTTTTAGCTTTTCAAATAAGTAATTATTTTGCTGATCTTTTGTATTTTTTTGTGTTCAATTTTATTTATTTGTGCACTGATATTATTTCTTTCCTACTACTTATTTTGGGTTTGCTTTGCTCATCCTTTTCTAGTTCTTTAAGTTCCATTATGAGTGTGATTATTTGAAAGTTTACTACTTATTTGATGTAGGCAATTATTGTTATAAACTTTCCTCTTAGTACAGCTTCACAGTATCTTACAGGTTTTAGTACGATTTGCTTCCATTTTCATTTGTTTCAGGAAATTTTTAAATTTTCTTCCTTATTTCTTCTTTGGCCCACTCTTCATTCAAGGGCATATTTGTTAATTTCCATATGCTTGTAAAGTTCTCAAGTTTGCTTGTTATTGATTTCTAGTTTTATTCCATTGTGGTCCAGGAAGATAACTGATATTATTTCAATATTTTTGAATTTTTTAAAAAACTTGTGTTGTGGCCTAACATATGGCCTAACCTTGAGAATAATCCATGTGCTGAAAAGAAGAATGCACAATTTGCAGCCTTTTGATGAAACGTTCTGTAAATATCTATTAGGAATATTTGGTCTATAGTGCAGATTAAGTGGGAGTTTCCTTTGTTGATTTTTTTTTTTTCTTTTTTTTGTCTGGATGATCTGTTCAATGCTGAAAGTAAGATATTAAAGTATTGAGCCAATATTGTATTGGAGTCCATCTCTCTCTTTAGCTCTAATATGGGTGCTCTAGTGTTGAGTACATATGTATTTACAATTGTTATATCCTTTTGCTTACTTGAACATGTTGTGATTATATAAATATCTTCTTTTCTATTTTTATAGTTTCTGTTAGAAATCTATTTTGCCTAACATAATTATAGCTATTCCTACCTTTTTATTTCAATTTGCATGGAATATCTTTTTTTCATTCTTTTATTTTCAGTCTACATGTGTCTTCATAGGTGAAATGTGTTTATTATAGGCAGCAGATCATTGGGTCAATTCAGCCACTATATGACTTTTGATTGGAGAGTTTAGTCCATTTACATTCAATGTTATTATTGGTAAGAAAGAGTTTACTCCTTTCTTTTTGTTATTTGCTTTCTGATTCTTTTGTGGTCCTTCCTTCCCTCCTTCCTTCCTTCCTTCCTTCCTTCCTTCCTTCCTTCCTTCCTTCCTTCCTTCCTTCCTTCCTTCATTCCTTCCTTCTTTCCTTCTTTCCTTCCTTTCTTCCTTCCTTCCTTTTTGTGAAGGTGATTTTCTCTAGTGGTATGTTTTAGTTTATTGTTTTTTATTTTTGTGAATTTGTTGTTGGTTCTTTAATGTGAGGTTACCATGAGGCTTGCAAATAACAATTTACATGTCATTATTTTAAACGATGACAACACTGATTGGAAAAACAAAGAAACTAACAGACAAACAAAGATAAAAAGAATAAAAACTCTACATTTAAAGTACATTTTTCTACTTTTTAACTTTTAATTCCTATTTATATCATATTATACTGTCTATGCCTGGAAAAAATATTGCAGTTATTATTTTTGATAGGTTTATCATTTACTTTTATTCTACTCAAGATATGAGTAATTTACATGCCACAATTGTAGTGTAATAACATTCTGTTTTTCTGTGTATTTACTGTTACCAGAGAATTTTGTACCTTCAAATGTTTTCTTATTTCTTCTTTAGTATCTTCTTCTCAGAATGAAGAGCTTCCTTTATCATTTTCTGTAGGACAGGTCTGGTGTTGATAAAATTCCTCAGGTTTTGTTTTCCTAGAAAAATCTTCATTTCTTCTTCATGTTTAAAGGATATTTTCACTGGATAGACTATTCTAGGGTAAAAGTTTTTCTTTTTTTTCTTTCTTTCTTTTTTTTCTATCAGCACTTTAAACATGTTATGTCATTGTCTCCTAGCCTGCAAGGTTTCCACTAAGTCTTCTGCCTGAGGGATTAGAGCTGCATTGTATGCTATTTGTTCCTTTTCTGTTGCTGCTATTAGGATCCTTTCTTTATCATTGATCTTCTGGAGTTTGATTATCAAATCCCTTGAGATAGTCTTATTTAGTAAAATCTACTTGGTGTTCTATAACTTACTTATACTTGAATGTTGATATCTTTCTCTAGGTTTGGAAAACACTGTGCTATTATCCCTTTGAATGAGCTATCTACTCCGAGTTCTCTCTCTAGCTCCTCTTTAAGGCCAGTATCTCTTAAATTTGCCGTTAGGGGCTATTTCCTCAATCTTGTGAGTATGCTTAATCAGTTTTTATACATTTTCTTTTGTCTCCTTTGACTGTGTTTTCTAGTAGCCTGTCATCAATCTCATAATTATTTATTCTGCTTGATGAATTCTGTGGTTGACTCAGATGCATTCTTCATAACGTCATTTAAATTTTTTTATCTCAGAATTTGTGCTGATTATTTTAATTTATTGCAATAACTTTGTTAAATATGATAAGATTCTGAATTTCTTCTCTGTGTTACATTGAATTTTGTTGAGTTACCTCAAAACAGCTATTTCAAATTCTCCGTCTGAAAGAAATATGTTCCTGTCCCTCCAGAATTGGTCACTGGTGCTTTATTTAATTTGTTTAGTGAGGTCAGGTTTTCCTAGTTGGTATTGATGCTTGTGGATGTTGATCAAAGTCTGGGCATTGGAGAGTTTAGTATTTATTTTAGTCCTCACAGTCTAGGCTTGTTTTTATCAGTTCTTCTTGGGAAGCCTTTCCAATTATTCAAAGACACCATCAGTGTTGTGATCTAAGTCTTTGATCATTGTACCCATACGTACATTAGGGTGCACCCAAAGCCCAGGATTGCTGTGACTTTATAAGATGTGTAAGTTTATAACTTTATAAGATGGTTACCTTAGGTAAGACTCAAAATAATTCTATGGATTACCAGGCAGAGACTCTTGCTCCCTTCCCTTACTCTCCTCCAAACAAATAGAGTCTCTCTCTGTCTCTCTGTCTCTCTGTCTCTGTCTCTCTCTCTCTCTTTCTCTCTCTCTGCTGAGCTGCCTGGTTGTGGGAAGGGTTAAAACAATCAGTCTTCGCTGTGGCCACCACCACTGGGACTGTACTGGTTCAGATGCAAAGCCAAGACCATACTGCAACTTGCCCAATACCTGCAGTATCATTGCCTGGCTACTACCTATGTTCACTCAAGGCCCGAGGACTCTTCAGTAAGCAGTTTGCAAATCAAAGCAGGCTTGTGTCCTTCCCTTAAGAGCAGTGAACTCTCCCTCCTAACCCAGGGTGAGTTCAGAAATGTGGCCCAGACGCCAGGGCCTGGAAACAAGAATCTTAGCAATCTACATGGTGTTCTATTCTACTGTGTCTGAGCCGACATCCAAGCTGCAAAACAAAGACCTTCTCACTCTTTCCTCTCCTTCTTTCAGGCAGACTGAAGCTCTCGTCAAGGCCACCACAGCTGAGAATGAGCTTGGTATGACCTGAAACCATAACAGTCCTGGGTCCTACCCAAGACAGGTGGTTAATATTGTCTGGGTAACACAAATATTTATTCGTGGCCTGAGGGTCCTTTAGTTAGTAGGTGATGAATCTTTCAAGGATGTGGTTCTTACCTTCAAAGCAGCAAGTTCCCTTCTGACCCAGAGTGTGTCTAGCAATGTTGTCCAGGAGCTAAGGCCTTGCATGTAGTGCTCAGGACTTTCCCTGGTAGTCTATCCTACTGTGGCTGAGCTTGTATCTAAGTTGCAAGACAAAGTCCTCTTTACTCTTCCCTCTCTTATCCTCCAGCAGAAGGAAGGAGTCTCTCCTGGAGTTGGTGAGCTACTCTGCCTTGGGTTGAGGGAGAGGTAACACAAACACTTTTTTGGCTGCCCCACCTGGTATCTCATAGGTAATATGTACCCCAAATCTACTGGGTCTGAGCCCAGCACAGCACCCGGCTAGTCTAGAAATTGTAGTGCCCATGGCCACGTTTCCAGTTCATTTAGGACCCCAGAATGCTTTAACCTGTGGTGGTGGGACTAGCCAGAACTCAGGTTTCAACCACTAGGATGGAAAATTTCCTTCTGGCTAGGGCTGGTCGAAATGCTGTGCCTATGGGCTCTGACTGAATTTGGTCCTGCATTTCACTCTGTAGTGACAGGGTAACACTGAGTACTAGTTCCAATGCAAAGTCCCACTATTACTGAGCTTTCTACCCTTCAAGCACACAGATTCTATCTCTGAGTCACTCGTTTGTTGCTGGGAGATGGGAGTGGTGTCGTATCAGCAATTCAAGACTGTCCTTTCTATTCTCTTCAGTTTCTCTTTCCTAGATATGATGTTAAAACCAGATACTGTGATTGCTCACCTGATTTTTGGCTCTTATGAAGGTGTTTTCTTGTATGGATGGCTACTACGTGTAGTGTTCAGGGGGTCACGGGGAAGAAGATGGGTCATTTTATTCTGCCCTCTAAGGCTCTATTAAATTTCTTAAGTGTGATAATCTTATTGAGATTATGTAGAAGCCTGTACTTTTTCTTAGGATATAAAAAAATTAAGGCCAATAGTCAAAGGACTGGACTGACATTTTTAACATGCTAAGAGAAGAAAAGCTATATGTAGAATCTTATGTGTAAAGATAGTATTCTTCAAACACAAAGATAGTTATCATTTTCTACCCTAGGATCTGAAGAGAAGTAGGAGCTTCTCTCCAATTCTTACAATAAATCCACAGTCAGTTGTTGACATTTCTTTCAAATTTTTCATAGATTTGAAAAATCTATGGAAAGAGAGCAAACAACTGGCCCAAAATCTAAGGAGAGAAAATATCTCCAGGGAGAGAGGAGATTTGCACCCATGATCATCTGAAGGTAGGTACTAGTAAAAAGGGATACTAGTAAAAAATAAAAAAAATAAAAAATCATTTAATAGAGGTAACAAATTGGAAAAGGCTATGTTTAGGCTTATAAGATAGTAGAAAATCCTTGAATGTCCGGAAAGTGGGGAGTCTGCACTCGCCCTTATAGGCCCATTGCCATGGACTCAGCAGATGGACAGAGAAAAGTTCACAAAAAGTGAACACAGCTGCAGTGTGGACAATAAACTCTGTATTAGTTCTGTTCAACAGAAATTTCTGCAGTGAAGGAATTTTACTCTCTCTCCATTATGGAATAAAAGCCTTAATTGGTAGACAAAATGGAACACTGCTGACCTTAAGATATTGATGAATACTTATTACAGTTGGGAGAAGGGAAGAAGAGGGAGAGTGAGCACAATTCAGTAAGGAATTTCGAGTTTAAGTGCTGACCTCAAGTAGTACAGACAGGAGAGGGACAGGAAAAGGAAGGCTCCACTGTCTAGACTGTAGACGTGGTGGTACCATGGGAATGATAACTTTATTACAACCACAAAGATATAAAACAAGCCACATACAGGGGCCCCATTAAGCCTCTGAGCCAAAGTAATGAATTTCAAATAACAAGTGCTGGGAGAGGGACAGGAGAGCAATAAGAACTTGCAAAGGTACCCACTATGAGATACAAAACAAAGATAAACATAAATACATTTCATAAATATGTTTTTAAAATCATGCTCTGGTAAACCACCTTTCACCCTAGACACAAGCTATTTCCACAGGATGTGAAAACCAAGGAGCACTAGAAATAGGTATAGACTTAAAAGCAAATCACAAACTATTCCAAGTACTAAGTTGAGTAATACAAATGTCTGTTTAAAAATCCTAGTAGAAGGAAAGGTGTAACCATTTTCAGTCATAAAAAAATGTATATCAGATGCTACTGCCCTACATAAAATGCACACATTGCAGTGAATGATTTCCTGATGATCAGCGAGGTTAACAGATCATTAGTATCAGAAAAGAGCACATATACTGAATATAAAATAAGACATACAACAAAGAAGATGTATTTTGAAGGTTTAAATTTTTGTGGTCTAGAAAATAGTAATATCTTTGGGAGTAAAAATGAACAATCCAGTCATTGATACAAATTTAAGGGAGGAAAATACCTTATTTCCATATGTTGAATTTGAGGCCAGACACCTATGTATGAGTGGCTTTTAAAGAGATGGGAATAAAAGACTAAGTTTAAATGACAAGGCTTTTATGTGTAAAACTATGAATTCTGAAAGTCTAGATATTTGATTTGGTTTCATCCTTTTTCAGTCTTTTTCAATCTTAGCACATCAAAACTATAAATATTTTATTTTACACAAATATAATCTCCAAAAACTGCTCTGAGTTTGGAAAAAGTCTGAGAAGTTTTTTTTTGTTGTTGTTTTTAATTAATTTCATATACTTCGGGTTGCATATACTATGTGCCTCTTTTTCAACTTGTGGGTGATGAGATGCATCATACAAAGTTATTTCCTGCTAGGGGTAGGAGAGAGGGGGTTGGGCTTCCTTCACTGTTGTCTTTCAGAGGTATCTCTAAGAAAGTGGTAATGCAACTTGAGTCTTTTATGTGAGGCAGGGCTTGTAGACATATTTCAGTGGGTCCACTTATTAAAGAAGCCTACATTTTTCTCCATATGTTCTAAGAAACACCTGTGTCACCATAGGCCTGAGCAGAGAGACAGAAGCCAGCACAACTGCAGGAGAAATGAAATGAGGTTGGAAGCCCCCTTGCAACTTATATTGGTCCCACCAGTCTTTTTGTACATTGGTTACGTGGGTCAAATTTATACCCCTAAATCCAGAATATGTTGCATTCAGAACCCAAAGAAGCCTGAGAAGCATTGTGGTTACTTCTTATTGGTGGAAAGAATGAGGTACAACCATTTGTCTTTTACGTTTTTGGGCATATCTATGTAACCTCAGATTACTGGGATTACTAACATCCTCATGATGTGGTAGACTCCTAAAACTTGATAGAAATTATTTTCTAATTGTGCACAGCATTTGCATTACCAAGACCTCTAAATTATAGTCATTTTTTAAATTATCTAATCTGATTAACATGAAAACAGAGATACAATACAAAAAAGTGATGTTCCACAGAGTTCCCAAATGACATTTTCTTCTACAATATACTGTAACAGAAGCCAGTGGCAAGTTAATATAGCACTGAAATGAGATATAAATATTCATGATTGTTCAAAATGTCCATTGTGAACTGTTTTTGATTTATTTCCATGATAGGGATCGTAAATAATGAATTTTTCAGAGTAATAAATGCATTATGTGTACTTGAGGCTGTAGTTACGTGCTTTAGCAAAGAGAGCACATCTGGTACAGCAACTGCAATTTGGGAACAAATGAATTGTATTTGTGATAATCTACTGTCATACCCCATAATCTCTCAGGTTTTTCATATAAAACAGACTGATGAGTTAAGTGTGATATAATAGGATCTCACCATTCCTGTATCCTTTAGATTGTTAAGAATGGCACAAATCTTTGCTATTCTCCTTAGGAAACAAGGACAATTTTGATTTTCTGCCTTCGTTATGGAGAAGGAGGCACCTTCAAAGCCATCTTCTTGCCATTTCTACAGGAAATATTTCAAAGCTACAGATAAAGGGGCCACTGTGGCAAATATGTTCATTTTAGTGTGTGTGTGTGTGTGTGTTTGTAGTGAAACGTTCAAATTCCTACTAGATTTGCTGTTGTATATATTACTTACCTATTTATTTTTTTTTGTGGTTACAACAGGAATTATATTTAGCATACTAAAGTTAATACACTCATTTAAATTTTTCAAATTTAATTCCAATACTTCCTTTAGTTGCTGATGTCATAAATTTGCATCTTCATACATGTGTGTCCAAAAATATAAACTAATGATTCTTTTAAAGACATTCGTTTCTTAATTTACATAAAAGACAGACTGTGGCATTACAACGAACCATAGTTACAATAATACTAGCTCTCAGGTTAATTGTTTTGAACATGTATTAGTCTCTCAAATTATGTGGAAAACAAAAAAGTAGAGTTTCAAACTATTGTTACAATAATACTAATCTTTATAATAGCCTGTGTGTTTATTTACCTATATTTAAATCTTTACTTATTCACAAAGATTCAAATTACTGTCTAGTGCTGTTTATTTTACCATGCATGACTCCCTGGAATATTTATTGAAAGACAGGACTACCGGTAGCATGCTTCCTCTGTTTTTGATTTTTCAGAATGTCTTAATTTGTATCCCACTTTTGAGAGAAAGTTTTGCTGAAGATAGGACTTTGGTTTACAGATTTGTTTAGATCTTTTTTATATGTTAGCCCTCTGCCTTCTGGTCTCCTATGTTTCTGATCAGAAATCTGTTAATCATATTGAGGGTCACTTTGACGTGATGATTTGCTTCTCTCTTGCTGTTTTCAAATTCCCTTTGTTTTTTGAAAGTTTGCTTATAATGTGTCTGGGTGTGGTTTCCTTTGAAGTCATCCTACATGCAGTTCTTTAAGCTTCTTGAATGTTTATATTCCTGTCTTTTATCAAGTTTGGAAGTTTTCAGCCATTAATTATTCAAATTTTCTTTCTATCCTTGTCTCTGTGTTTTCTCCTTCTAAGAATTCCAGAGTGTGTATTTTGGTCCACTCGATTGTGTTCCACAACTTTGTTTAATTTTCTTCAATATTTTTTCTTCTGCTCATCAAATTAATTGCTTCTATTATTTTATCTTTAAGGATGCTGACTTTTTGTCTTCTGATTCTGAAATCTGCCATTGAATCCCTCTACTGATTTCTTAAAATTTTATTTGTACTTTTTATCTTTAGAATTTCCTTTTAAGTTTATTGTTTTTTTTTTTGATTAAACAATATTTTCTTAATTTTCTTTATTTGAACATCTTTAAATAGTTATTTTAACTCTTTGTTTAGTAGATCTGACATCAGGTGTTTTAAAGGGACAGACTTGTTGGTTTATTATTTTTTTCATTGAATGGGTCATACTTTCCTTCCAATTTGTATGCCTTGTAATTTTGTTGTTGTTGAAAACTATATGTTAATCTAATAATGTGGTAACTCTGGAAATTGAATTCTCCCCATTTCTCAGGATATGCTATACTCTCTTTGCCCCTGCTGGTGCATGTTGAATATGTTTTGTGGCTTTTTCAAAGTTTTGACCTTTTTTTATCATAGAAGATAGCAAATTTTCCTAGTTGTATTACATCTTGGAACATCTCTAGTTTTTAATCTGTTGACCAAGAAAAGAAAACAAGTACTTTTTTAAGGTAAATATGTGTTGTTTTGCAAGGTAGAGGTATCCATATTTTTCTTAGGCAAAGTACTAGCATTATCTTTATCAGGGAGAAATTGGCTGATTCTACAGGTTAAAATTATTCAAAGGAATATGTTAATATTTTCATCTGCTTTGATCCAGTTATTCCCTTTTCAATCTTAGGCTTTCATCTTTTTAACAGGGGCTTGATTAGACATACATGGTGGCCTAATTGAGAATTAAACAACACCTTTATAACTGCTTGTCTTATAATTTCTTTCTTTGCCTTCTCTTCATCTATTTCTGCTTTCTGGTGCAGGAGACTGGAGTCTCTCTGTATGTTGCCAGAGATACCTTCTGGCTTTCAAACTTAACTTTTAATGAATGACTAATTTTTCTAAGTGTTTCTCTTTCCTGCAAAGCATGGATTTCCCAAGATTTAAGTGTCATATAATATCTCACAGATTTCTCAAGTACATAATACATTTTATACTTAAGATAATTCTCTCGCACTGATAAACTATTACAGGTCACCATTAATGAAAATTGTAACAAACATATTACTGTTGCATGCTCCACCCATCACAACTGATGAGGACCACATTGCCAGTGAGGCATTGGGTAAACAAGTCAGAAAATCACATGTAAAAGTCTGCTTTCTAACTGCTTTCTCCTGACTAATTTTTGGACCAGCAATCATATGTCTGGTTTCTCTTGAAGCAGCTTTTAAGGTGAAAATTGATATTCAAATAATCGTAAAAGTTAAAGACCAAAAACTTTCAGGAATTATAGTAAGTGAAGTCAAGCAGAGCAAGAGCTTGAACTACAATGCAGTTGCCTAAAAGTTCTCAGTTCATCTGATGAGAAAATATGGAGATGGGTTAGCGTTTTAGCCATGTCTGTAATTGGGATGAAGAGCCAGGCTATTTACATGCCCATCAACAAATCATTGAACTCTTTTACATGGAGATATAAACTTAGGTGAAGTAGCCTCTTCAATGCAGTGAATTTCCCAGCAAGGAACATGGCTAACAGCAGTCAATACTGCCAATACTACCAACATCTGGACAAATGAATGCCTCAGCCCTGGAGGCATGGGATCTGGGTACATCACCTTGTATTCACTAAACAAAGTGTATTTTTTCTTACTTTTTATTGTTGCAGAATTTCTTTATAATTATGATGAAAAGTAAAGATTTATTAAGGCAAGAAACACAATGGTTTTTGGGGACATTTAAACTAACACATGTATCATTTGATGGTGAATATATGAGAATTGAAAGGATAGTTGATCTTGTAGGGTTTAATTGCAAGGTCAGATATAGTATAGAGGTTAGTGTTCATTATATTATTTCCCTATGATGATTTTATGTCAGTAATTTTTATAACATAAGTCAGCATAGAGTATACCACACACACAGACACAAACACTTTTAATAATTTACCTAATAATTAGCAGTAATCACAACTCATTACAATTAACTATTTGCCCTTCTTAAACTGCATTATCCATTGTTTTAGTCACTCCCTGGGAAATATAATTCTTTAAGCCCCAGCATTCACTTTTCTCCTATTCACCTGGGTAAATTCAACTATTGACTTTCATTTTGCATACAATTAAGCGTTTGAACACTACTGAGTAAAGTAAAATGAGAAAAGATTTGTTTTACTTACATCTTATAATCATAAACTTACATACTAATTATTATTGCCATGGAATTCTCATATTTAGCTCTTTATCCTCTCAGGAATAATTTATTTCATCTGATCATTCTTCAGATATCCCTAATCTATTGAGAAAATAGAAGCTATCAGGTGTTAAACCCCCAATATTTCTACCACTAAGTACATTACATCTGCTTCATCACTTTTCTTGAAGTATGAGTATGTGCCTGTTTTGAGATCCACCACCTAAATTAGCATTTCAGTACCAGAGTACCAAGCCCAAATGGAAAATAAAGGGGATCTGAATGTGGCTTTTTACAGTGCACCTTTTATGGGATATTTCTTTTACCTAGTGGATGTCTTAATGCCTAGTTGCCCATGACCAGGACATCCCTCACATGAAAAGTTTATTTATCCTGGCAGACACTTTTGCCTGACTTGTGTCCACTTTATGCCTGCCTGACTTTCTCTGGAGCTAAGAGTTTGATCTTGTGTTTTCCTCAGCATCCTGGGGAAAACCTGGCCTGGAGCAACCTCTGGTATTTTGACAGAAGGTACAAATTTAATACACTATCACATTTTTTTTAAACTTACAGATCCTGGGCAGGGAAGTTACAATGAGTTGAGAAGACAGCTCTGCATTCTCAAGTCATGCAAGGCAGAAATGAAGACTCAGGAAGAGAGAGGGAACACAGCAACTTCCAGTATATATAAAATAATAGGGTGGGGTCACTTCAAGTTCATGGGCAAAAGGGTGAATGATCCCTTTAAAGGAAGCACAGGAAAGAGAGGAGCTCAGTCTACCAGGTGGAAATGCTTCTAAATCCTTATCTCTAGCCATTTTCTTGAGCTCTTTGGATGTGGTATAGAACTGAAAACTGTGTCAAGGGTGACTGAACTCTGCTTCTATGAGAAGCATGAGTATGAGTATGAGAAAGTTAAATCTATATTCAAAATGGATGCCAAGACAGTATAAAATTATACAAATTTACTACACTGACTTCCCGTAACAGGGCACTTCTTGAATCTTTGCTTTCAATTCCAACACTTTTCATCTGCTCAAATATATTTTCCCTTGTGATACTGCCTTTCTGTTCTATGTTATTAAATTTAACTTTCTATTAGATCCTTTCTACTATAATAAAAATGCTTTATAGATTTTTACTGTCATTAGTAATGAATGAGAAGAGAGAGAGTGAGCAGAGGGAAAAAGAAAGAAAAATATCACTTTAATTTCATAGGACAATTTTAAAAAAAAATTTATCAGTTTTTTTTTTCTTTCTTTACCTATTCCTTATACTGCAATCAGTCTGATCTAGTTTCTGCCTCCGTGCAATAAAATTGTTCTTGCTATAAGGTTAACAACTACTTTCACATTAGCAAAATTGGTATCTCTCTCTTTACTTCTTTAAAGTCTTAGCAGCATTTATGAGAGCTGAGTGTATGATACAATCAATTATCATTCTTTGAAAATTATAAATTGTATTTAAGTAGATAGTTCAAGTACAAACTATTTAGTTTGAACTAGGGTATGGTCGGTTGCATACTTTGTTAGTAAAGATTTGTTGAGATTCAATCATGGAAAGGATTAGGTTAAAAAAGGAAGGGGTAAACATAGTAGAGACAAATCTGTGTTTTCTACTATCTTAATATTCTAGACAAAAGGAAGTATCTTAGACAAATTAATGGAAATGCTATGGCCCACAGATGTATCTTCACTATTTGAGGTCTCTGGGAAGGAATGGTCTTGTAGGCTGACTCCATAATTACCTGAAAAGTTACTGATTATATGAATAATTGACAGCTATGTTTAGTTTTTTTAAGTATCTTTTGATTCTCATGTGGTAAGGACAAAATCAACAATTTTGTACACTACCCAAATTAGTGCCAGAAAGCACTTTACCTGAAAAACAATTGATATTACATGGAGCTGGGCTTGATGAAGGCTAAGATGTATATTTTAGATTAGGAGATGGATAGGAGATGGATGGAAGACATATTCAAGAATTAATGCCCTACTAAAAGAAAAAATAAGCTGAGGGCTTGGTATTCAAAAATCATTACTATGATCTGTATATCTGTAAGACCTCCTAAAAGTTAGATATTAAGCAAAATAATGGTGATTTTTAAGCATTTTTGCTTTTCCGATCCTTAAAAACTTATAGTGTTAATGTTATACTAGTCTTAAATATTAATCAACATTTAATCAACTTATCAACATTTATTTGACCCTTCATTATAAGAGTTAGTTTTAAAAGATGGTTTTTTTCTTTAATCTTCTTAATGCTTATCTAAAAGTTCTTATTCAGTATTGTAATATTTGTCTCAAAAATTTTGACTTTTCCGTTTTGTTAACAGTAATACTTAAACTTTGTTCATAATGGTATTTTTGGTGTAGCAGGTTTGTTTTTTTAATGTAATGTTTTCTACATTCCCAGTCATTTACTTTTCATTTCACTGTTTGTTTTTGTTGTTTTTACAAGAAACTTTGCCCACAGAGGTACTAGTAATAAACATATACTTCAATATATTTTACAATATTGGGACGTTTTCATGTCTTAAAAAAATCTAAAGGTGTTTTTTGCATTTGTGTGGGTGCAGGAGCTGGATTCTGGGTAAATAATAATGAACCATCCAAATTTTGAAATGTTCGCTATTTCTACTCCGTAAGTGATTCTGAAATTACAATGTTTTCTTATAAGATATGGCAATATATTTTATTGCTCAATTCATTACTCAATTAGAGCCAATTTTACCACTGTAAATTTAATTAACTTCATTAAATTTACTGATTTTTCTTATGTGTTTAACTTAGATGGATACTTCTAATCTGAACTTTATTTGACAATTATTATGCAAAATATGCTTATGATAGCATTTTGTAAATTACATCTACATTCAGTATTGTTCCATTGATAATGCTCAGATATGATGATTGATTAAAATTCTCAGGGATATTTTTGGTTGTGTTGCTACTATGTATTTGTATCTTGTATTTAAACATACATATATGTATTGAGTGAAAAATGGTCATATACCTTAGCTATGTATCAGTGTTTTATCAGAGAAATGGAAGCAACATAAATTATAAAATAAGTGATTCACTGATGTAAATATTGACATAACATAAGTTTTTTGCTGTAAAGTTCAGACATTATGCAACTGCAGAAGCTAATGGAGAAATATATATTAGACTGTTCTATCAGCAACTGGTAGTAGACCAATGTCTGTTTCATTGAGAGTTATAGTTAAGCTTTGTTTATAGTGGAATTGTTTGTATAGTGAGCAGACAGTCAGGAAGGAAAGCTAACCATGAAGTGGGGTAGAGCTAGGACAAACTAGACTATATACTTGAAATTAATAAGCTGTCTGACTTTGACCAGGAACTGGGATTTTACTTTGGGTCTACTAGTCTTTCAAGTCTGCATTATTTTGAAATTATATAGTCTTAATCCTTGTTATCCAATATGAAAATAAAGCATACTTTATTAAACTATAAGTAAGTCACATTTAGATTTTGTTTTTGGAGTACATTGGACAAGAGTAAACATGAAAATAAAACAAATTAAAATTGATATACTTGTTATCTTAAATTAGGTAATATTGCTTTATAAAAAAAATAAAATGCGCCAGTTAAAATGAAAGATGGGTGGATAAATCACTCAAAATAAGCAATAGTGAAAATTGTTTCTTAATTTACCTAATTTTATGGTAGCTATAGAACATAGTAAAGTATAATTGCAGTTATTTTACAAAGAGCTGAAATAAAAATATGACCCATTTAAAAAAACAAATTAGTAAAAATAAAGTAAAAACACAGCATGACACTTATCTTCTTAGCTTGACTAATTTTTTTCATTTATAACGAAATGTTTGACCTCACTTTCCAACTGTTTATTTTCTCTTTTAACTTTAGTGAGAAAGCAAAGTAAGAACTTTATACAACACACTGCTAAACTGGAAACCAGTAACATTTGTTGACTAGATTATAATGAAGACATATTATAGAGTGTATCATTTGAAGATATATTGTTATGATCAGTTTCTCTTTTGAATCAAACCACAGAGATTTAGAAATTATATTTGCACTAATTTTTATTTTATAATTTTCACTTACAAATGAAATGCTTACAGTCTGATAAAGTTGCAGGAAATTGCTACCATTAGATTACTAGAGAGATGTGAGACATCAGATATTAGGACATATGCTGCAATACAGGGGCTCACTAACAGGAGACAATAACTGACAGAATATATGACTACAATGAACAGCATACTTGACTTTTAATCATTTATTTGACAAGAATGTATTGAGTTCTTACTATGAACTATGCTATGTGAAAGACATAATTTATATTTTCAAAGAAACTATGGTCTAGAATAAATTTAAAAAGGTAAACAATTATAATACTGATTAATAAATACTATGAAAGATTAAACAGCCTGTGCTTTTAATGTAAATAATGGGATCAAATAATAATGTTTTGTGTGCATTTGTAACAAGGACTAGAAGTTTGTAAGGAGGCAGTAGCATCTAAACTGTGACATGAATAACATGTAATTAAATGAAAGCACGTACTGATTATATTAGTTTTAAAACTTTTTGTGCTTAACACCTTTTCTTTGCTACATAATTGCTCTTAGAATGAAGATGTTTCCTTAGACTGCAAAGTACTTGAAACTTGGTTATTTATGTGCATCCCCAATCAAATCACATTTGATGTTACTTCTGCCTTTCTTCTCTGCTTTCTCTGATTAAATATCCCCAGTTGTCTGTTGTTTCCTCTGTGCCTATTTTCTTCCTATAAATGCTGAGTTCTTTGGTTATAGTTGTCTATGCTCAGCTCTATGTTCTTCGAGTTAGAACTCTGAAACATTTCTTGGCTCCCTTGTTACCTTACTTCCTCTTAGGGAAAGCTACTAGAAAGTGTCAAATTCCTTCAGTATTATATATCCTTGAAGTTCACCATGCAGGTTGTTCAGACCATTACATACATGAAATATACCTTTGTTGCGATTTTTATCAAATCCTGATTTATGTTTTAATTTGTCTATATTAGATAAAGGATAAAATTTGAAGTATGATAATAAATTTTAAGGAGTTTAATCAAGTATTATTTCAAATTTAAACTGTTATTGCAAACTTGATTTTCAATTGGTTGTTCATGCCATCAAATACTTGAAATATACATTTGTTATGATTTTCATCAAATCCTGATTTATTTTCTAAGTTATCTATATCAGAAAAAAGCATGAAATTTGAAGTGTGGTAATGAAAGTGAAGAAGTTTAAGTATTTCAAATTTAAGCTGTTATGGCAGACTTGGTCCTTAATTGGAATAAACAAGTATGGATGCCACATTAAGGAATGCTTTTACTCCATTTTTTGAAGAGAAAATATGTAAAAGACACTTTATCTAGAAAACATAATAGTATACTCTTGCTAAAGTATCTTTGTCAATATTAATTGTCTTGCTCAGTGTCTCAACTTAATCATATCAACACTGAGAAGTTCACGATCTCACAAGATGGCATGCTGATATACTGTATTAATGAGATTCCTTTGCTAAAGCATGAAGGCACCCTGTATTCTTTGCAAATAAACAGATTTAATAAAGAATAGTGGATTATTATGATCAATATGCATTGACAATCCAGTGTTGCAGAATATGTGTTAAAAGAGCACTAAAAGTGAAGAAAGAAGTGCCGTCCTTGATGACTCATGTGTGTGCAAGTAAAGCATGAAAACTTTCCCAGACAGCCATTGAGACAACTCCATCCCATTTTCATATATAAGAACTTCCACCTCTAGTCTTTACTAGATGAAAAGCAGAGAGTATTTTATTGGTGTTATAGTCTCAAGTGAAAGTGGTCATAAAGGGCACTGGAAAAGTAAAACCCTCTCAGTGGGTAGATTTGAAAGATCCAGTTTGTCTAAGTTTGGTATCTGTTCAGACTTACAGTCACTGACCAGACAAGGAATCATATTTGGTATATGGGTAACAGGGAGTTTTTGAAAAGCAGTAAGCAAAATAACCTCACAGAAAGGGCCCCAAGTAAGAGAAAGTTTCACCCAGTACAAATATTACAGAAAAAGTCTTCCCAATCTGAAGATGAGGAAGGCCCATTCACTGGATACCAATTGAACACCTTTCTTAACCACCATAGAGTTTTCGGATTGGGATTGTAAACACTGTCCACAGAGTTATAGATGTCTCTATCTAGTATCAAAAATGAAAGCAAAATAAACATACACACACACACAATCTTTATCAAGGATGCTGAGTACTTAATTTGTAAATAAATACAACCACATTTGAGCCACTGATACCGTATCTCCGGGGCACTGGCCAACTCCTAAAGGCATTTTGTCTACATTAGAACAGGTACATAGTGGAGTTCATTCATTCATTCTGGAGGTAGTTACCCCAGGATGCTGTTGAGAAGTTTCTATCACTCAATGCCCTAAAATTGATCTATTTTCTTAAAAATATCTATTTTCTTAAATTCCTAAGACTGATTTCAGACCCTCCTGCCAATTTGAAATATGTGCAATATTTAGTGAACAAATATTAATTCCTATTGTCTGAAACCTAATGGTGCTAACATTATACAAGAGAACACCTTCCAGATATATTAAGAAGAAAATAAAAACAATATTTAAAGATTGATTACATGCCACAATGGAACATACAAAGATTAATGCTCAAGATTTACTTGAACACTAAATAAAGGATCATTTCACTCCCTGACTTCAGAAATAATGAAAGCAAAGTACAGGGAGAAAACGGGGATATAATAAATAATTATATAGCTACTTCTCTTAATAATGATAATACACTATCGAAAATAATTCACACTTATATAGCATTATGCATCAGGCACTTTGTACTTAACATATATTAAGTCTACTCCCACAAAAAAGTCCTATATAATAGTAGTAATTTTTCACTTTTTTTACACAGTTACACAGCTAGTAACTGATAGAGCAGGGATATAAACCCAGTCTGATATTTGAGTCCACTCTGATACTCTGATGAGTCCAGCTTTAACATCTAAGATTTTGGTAGCTATTTTATATTCATTAGGAAGCTGTTTTATGTGTTTGAAACTCAATAAATAGTTCTAGAGTAGATATATATTTTGTAAGTTTGTCAAAATACAAATGATGATTGAGTGAAGGTATAAACCATGTACTTAAGAGTTTGAGATTTAGAGTAAAACTATCTGGATTCAAATAGTGCTAAATACGGTTCTTCTTTACTAAATCTGAAGGCGCAGGTTCAACAAAATATTTCATATTTGTTGTCTGCTGAAAAAGTAAGTAACTCTTTATAGTAAACATTTTTCTTCAAGTATACTGCAAAAACTCAAAATGGATAACTCCTTTTATAAGAGAAAACAAAAAACAGAGAAAAAATATTTTTATTGTATATATTTTGAAGTCAATGAAAAGCAGAAACAGATATTCACATTAGCATTTGAACAATGATCAATGTGTGTATCTCTTTTTTCGTTTCAAACATTTTCATATATGTATATATGAAATACATACAAACATTTACAAACAAACACATCTACATATATACATATATATAGATGGATAGAGAGAAAGACACACACACACACACAGAGAGAGAGAGAGAGAGAGAGAGAGAGATTAACTTGCAGTTGTGAGAAATAATATGGAGAGATTCTGTGTATCTTTACCCAGTTTTTCCAGTGTTATCATCTTATAAAACTACAGTATAGAATCACAACCTGATAGTGAGGTTGATATGGTCAAATACAGAAAATTTTCATTATCATAAGAATCTCTCATCTTGCCCTCTAAACTACACCCTCTTCTCTCTCACTCATACCACCCTTTAAATCTTTGGTAATCAATATTCTGTAATTCATATCCATAATTTTGCTATTTCAAGAATGGTATATAATTGGAATTATAATAGTATATAAACTTTTAGCATTTTTTTTTTCATAGGCATGATTATCTGGAGATTTATCATAGTTACTGTGCATGCCAATGGCTTGAATTTTTTTTTTTTTTTTTTTTTTGCATAGTAGTATTTCACGTTTTGGAGACAACAGGGTTTGACCAATCATCCACCTGTTGAAGGACAAACTGGTTACTTCTAGTTTTGGGCTACTTCAAATAAAGCTGCTACATAAATGCATGTACAGGTTTTTCTGTGAACTTAAGTCTTAATTTCTCTAGGATAAAGACCCAAGAGTGCAGTAGCTGGGTTGTACGGTAACTTCATGGTTTTTGTTGGTTTATATGTTTACAAGTTTGTTTTTAAGAAACTGCTCAACTTCTTTCCAGAGTGGCTGCACCATTTTACATTCCCATCAGCAATGTCTGAATGATCCATTTTCTCTGCATTCTTATTAGCATTGGGTGGTGTCACTATTTTTTATTTTAGCAATTCTAACAGGTTTTTAATTTGGATGTTCCTAATAGCTAACAATTGTGAACACCTTTCATGTGCTTATTTGCCATCTACAGATGTGTCAGGCATCTTTGACAAAATGTCTCTTCATGTCTTTTGCTCATTTCCTAATTGTCCTAAATAGGTTTTTTTTTTTTTTTCCTACTGTTTTTGGAGAGGATTTTAATATTTTCCAGATATTAGTCCATTATCAGGTATGTGGCTTGCAATATTTTACTCCAATCTGTAGTTTGTCTTTTCATTATCATATCAGGGGCTTTCACAGAGAAAAAGTTAGAATGTTACATTCTAATTATTGTCCTACAGATCCTTGAGTCTCCGTTATTATTTATTTCAGTCTAGTTTAAATCTTTTGTTAAGATTAGGTAATTTATATTGTCTTATTTTCCTGTTTATGGATTCGTTCCTCTATCTTCTCCATTCTGCTGTTGATCCCATTCAAAAAGGTTTCTATTTTGTTTATTGCATTACTCAGTACCAACATTCTTCTTTTGGTTCTTCTTTATAGCTTCCATTTCTTTGATGTGATTTCCCATTTTATTGTTGAGGCTTTTTTCATTTGTTTCAAGCATGTTTTAAAGTGTTTCTTGGAGCTTTCTTATTATAGCTGTCTTAAAATCTTGGTTATATAAAACAAAAATTGGTCATCTTTTGTTGGAACCTATTGATTTTTTTCATTTTGAGATTTTCTTATTTCTTGATATAATGAATTTTATTGAAAATTGACATTTTATATTTTGTTATAAGATTGCATTTTAATGAAGCTTTTATAAATTGAAGTTTTTATAAACGGGCGTTTTCTAAGACTGTTACAGCAAGAGAAAGGGGAACTCTACCTTATTACTATCAAACAGATGTAGATTTTTCACTCTACTTTCATCAGCACCCCAGTGAGGAGGTCCTTGTTGCCACATTGCAGGAGTGGGAGTTTTTAGTTCCTACATGGATTTCTTTGGCACTACAGTGAAAATGGCCTCATTATCGATGGGCAATTGTGAAAATCCTGACACTCCACTAGGCATCCCCTTACACTACCCAAGAAGTAAGGGGAAGGAGCACACCTTACTGCTAGTGAAAGTGGGGCCCCAGGTTCCTTTTGTGGTCTCCACTGATTCCCAGAAAGGAAGCACAACATTACTTGCCCTCAGGGTGGAAAATTCTGGCACCTCGATTGTCTTATTTGATAGTAAAAGCAGAGTATTGGGCCACCTCTCCACAGCATTGACAGGGTAGAGATCTAGATCACTATTCAGTCTTTGATTGTTTCATTGTGTCTGACACCCAGTTTTCCATGCAGTATTGGACTAGATTAAAACAATTATCATACAAAAGTTTATTGTCTTTTCCTGATTACTTTCTTTGTCCTGGTAGGACTTTTATTATCTGTGTCCATTGGCTATTCTGATTCATCAGCGGCTTCAACTACACGTTGTAGAAAAATGAAGCAAAAACAGAACCCCGGAAACTCAGCGCCATCATGATTCCTCAGGTCCCGATTTCCTTAACTGGTCTGAATTTTTCTTTCCATTTTTGAGACACTTCTTACATTGGTTTTACGTGTAATGTACAAGAATTTTAATTGCACTTAGTAGAAGGAATAGATTATGTCCATCTAATTCATTTTTTTCAGAAGCAGAAATTGACAATGGTTGTTTGAAAATGTGACAAAGAGGGTGATCTAAACTTTCGTAAGTTGGCTAATAAATGGAAGAAGAAGCATAATATGCAATATGAAGGGACTCAAATTAGAAAACCTTGAAATAGAATTGAGATAACTTTTCCTGGGTGTCTCGTTTAAAAGATATATTGATTTAAAGTGAATCTTGGGCTTTTTTTTAAAACTTTGCTTCCCTTGATTATATGATTTTATGACTTGTAATTTTAGCCGAGAGGACTCATTTTTAAAAAATCACCTAAATCTTGAGATATGTATCTTTAAAAACATTCAATGAATTTCAGCTTCAATTGCAATTATCTTATTGTCAAATAATAAAGTGATTATTTATGTTTTCCCTTTCTAGCAACAACTTATAACAGATAAGTGTATTTTTTTAGATTAATAGCAGATAAACATTATAGAAGGTCATTTATGAACATGAGTATGAATATGAGTATGGCTCCAGAATATTGAAAACACTCATATATTTCTTAAATGATCATAGTATTTGCATATTTCTAGTATATTAGGGGCAAATCCTCAAGAAAAATGTTAAGAATGCCAGATAGAACCCTTGAGTGAAAACACAAATTTTTCTCTCCTGCCTCTGTTGATAATATCCTTAAATGTTATCATTGATTGCATATTGTACCTAGAACAGAGTTCAAATTAGTAGTAATAGAAGACAACAGTATGTCTATGAAATATTCGTGAGGTTTTGTCTTTGACTTTTACTGTTGACGTCTTACAACTGGTCATCCTGTCAACAGTTTTCATGAAGAAAAGATTTTCTAAAAGACAAAGATTCATATTAGTATTTTCCTTCTATTTTTCCTGCTGTAGATAAAGAAGGCCATGCTTATATGGAGGTACTTAGTATCAGGAATATAAGATACAACAGGGACAACAATAATAGAAGATGGAATTCTCTAAGAAGAGCTCTCCTTGGGAAGTCTTGAGAGTTTTGCAAACGAGCAAAATTAAGTCATCTTACAGCTCATCAGCAAAGATAATGATATAAATATATAAATAATAACTAAAATAAATTAAAAACCAAATCGACCTCACAGGTGTATAGCTTGTGGTTTTAATAACCTTATTTTAAATGTCAAAAATTATTCAAAAAAGAAACATTTGCTGGGCATGGTGGCTCCCACCTATAATCCCAGCACTTTGAGAGGCAGAAGCAGGAAGATTGATTGAGCCGAGAAATCTGAGGCTCTGAGACCAGCCTGGGCAACATGGGGAGACACTTGTGTCCTCAGCTACTAGGAAGACTGAGGTGGGAGGGGTGCCTGAGCCATGGAGGTTGAGACTGCAGTGAGCCATGAATGCATCACTGCACTCCAGTCTGGGTGACAGAGTGAAACCTTGTCTCAAAAGAAAAGAAAAAAATAAATAAAAACTTTTAAAATTGTAAAAGAAAAAATACATAACTTTCAGAAGAATAATTTTAGACACCACAATAAAAAGTAACACTAAAGCTTCTGAATTAACCACACACAATTTTTATAATAAACTTTATAAACCAGAACTAAATTCTGTCAGATTCAAATGTTATGCTAATAACCAGCAGATGTTTCTCTGCTCCATGCAACAAGAACAGTAATTTATATTCTGTATTTTGGGGCCATGAATTAACTGCCAGCAGAACAAGCTTTACAAATGTTGAAAAATGTACTATCCAGCAAAGAAAAAAATGACCTACTTTCAATGAAACCCGTTCATAAGAATTTTTTTTTTCTAAAGCATGCTTTATTACATTTAGGATGTATTTATATTATATTGATTACTGTTATTCAATTGGTTCATACTTGATAGAACCTGAGTACTACTAATGCTGATACAAAGTAAATACAGATAAGTAGAGTAGCAAAAAAAAAAAAAAAAAAAAAAAAAAAAAATGGGCATATAAGAGTGGAGACAGTTTGACATTTTAAATTTTTGTTTATGGTCACAGTGTGAAACTTAAAAGCATAACTGAACCATTTAAAAATAATTTTATTCTAAAAGGAGAGCATCTAAGTAGAAATATCCATTTTAAGAAAAAAAATTTGTTTAGCCAAAATTAAAAAAACACTGTTCCCCATAAAGATAACTCATGGATTCTTTAAATCTATTCATCTCTAAATACCAGAAGAATGATTTCAGACTGCATAATGAAATGTGATACCGAAATTTTTGAATTTACCACACAATTTTTATCATAAACTTTACAAACCATGCTAAACTCATGTGACTAAAATGGAGTAATGGGAAATGCATCTCTCTTCCACTCTAAAAGCAGTAAACAAAACCACAAAGTATGTCAACCATTTTCAAGATGTTGGCAATAAAACAACATCAGGCAATAAGGCAATGATCCCTGAGATATGGAAAACAAAAGAGCCAAATCCTACAATTAACTCAGTTTATCTGCTAGAGAAAATATCCAAGTTGTGATGCAGGAGGGAGGAAATGGAGCCCAGATTTGTTCCTGAAATGAGCAAATAAAATCAACAGTCTGAAGTCTAAGAGGAAGCTGCAGTTCACAGGGTGGAAATATAAAACAGGAAACAGGAAAGAAGTGAGAGGGAGAAAAATAAAGAGAGAATAAAAAAGAGAAGGAGAAAATAGAAAAAGAGACAATGAGCCATCCAAAAGATCTGTGGGGAAAAATGCACCAAAATTACAAAAGAAAAGAAATAACTGTTTTTCCCACAAGTGAGCATGAAAACCCTTATAATTCTTAGGGGTATTGCACAAAGTGTTTAGAATAGGAGCTGACAATTTAGCCCTAAAGTAAATGTTGCTCTGGCTCTACATAATAAAACTCATGAAGAAGACATCAACACAAGAAACTTGCTTGCAAGTAATTTAACTGTGGCATAGATCAAAGCTCAAAATGTTTGTAGAATGCAAAAATATCCAGCACACGACAGAGTAAAATTTTCAATATCTGACATCAAATGAAAAATTACATCAAGCAATGAAGCACATAAATATGGCATATACTGAGGTGAAACAAGATCAATTGAATCAGACCCAAAAATGACAGTAGACAACAATATGTTTAATAAGTTAGAGGAAGATTATACATATTAAATAAAAACTTCAAATATATAGAGACCCAAAATGAATTTCTGTATGTAAAACTTACAGTGCTCATGATGAAAAATGTGCTTATATCATCAAGAGCTCGTTATGCATTGTCGAAGAATAGATATGTGATCTTGAAGTCATAGAATAGAAATTATCTCAAATGAAAGAAGGAGAGAAGACATCTAAAAGCATTTTAAAGTGACAGCTGTAGAACACTACTATTCTCTTCTTCTGTCAACTGATTGTAGGATAATCCTTATAAGGCCATAGGTTCAGACTGGGAGAGAGAAGGCAATGCAGCAAGAGTGGAAACGATGAACATTTGGACCCCTGGTTCATGTAACTAACTTGTGCCTTCAGGGCTTGTTCTAGCCCAATCATATATATATAAAACACTTCCACTTGATAATGGAGTTTTTATGTCCATGCCCCCAACATGTATGGTTTCGTGGGTCAGATAACACTGAATTTTGATAGGCAGCTCAGATCACATATTGACTTGGTGTCCATGTATTTAGTTTCTACTAAGGTCCAGTAGCAGACCAAGAGCTAACTCTAAAAAGGAGAGTCTTATTTACGGATGATGGCATGAGAAACTTACTCCAAAATTCTAAAGTCGTCAGCTGTGATCTACATAAAAGGGCCTGCCGAAGGCTTCTTACAGCATGCTTGTCTGAAAACTGAACTTTAAGAAACGTTGGATCTTTTGGATCATATGCCCTAGGTGGCAGAGCTGTTTGCACAGAAGCCTTGACATGTTATAGAGCCTTCTCTTACTCTGTGCCCCACTCAAAACTGTCAGCTTTTGGGGTCCTGTGAAAAATAGGCTAGTGTAACACACCCAAATGTAAAATATGTTGCCTCCACAATCCAAATAAGCTTACCAGGCACTGTGCTTCTTTGTTGGTTGCAGGAGGAGTGAGATGCAACAACTTATCCTTCACCCGAAAAGGCATATCTTATCATGCCCTATGTCTCTGGACCCCTAGAAACGTCACTGAGGTTGAAAGTCTCTGAATTTTAGTTGGCTTTATTTTCCACCCTCTGACATACAAGTGTCTTACAAATAAGTCTAGAGTGTTTGCTACTTCTTGCTCAGCAGACCCTAGCAGTATAATGTTACCAGTGTAATGGACCAGTGTATTGTCTTGTGGAAGAGAAAGGTAATCTCTGCAAACCAAATTATGACACAGTTGAAGAGTTGATATAACCACTGAAGTAGGATAGTGAAAGTTTATTTCTGACCTAAATGGCTAAAAGCAAATTGCTTGTAAACAAGTATGAAGCCTTATAAACAAGTATATAGAAAAAGGCATTTGCCAGATCAATAGCTGGATACCAGGTATCAGAGGATGCACAAATATGCTCAAGCAATGAAAACACATCTGGTAGAGCAGCTACAAGTGGAGTCACCACTTAGTTAAACTTATGATAATTTACTGTCTTTCTCTCTACAGGCCAAATAGGAGAGTAGATTGGGGATGTAGCAGGAATCACCACACTTACATATTGGAAGTTTTTAATGGTGACACTAATTTCTGCAATCCTTCAAGGAATGCTGTATTGTTTTTTATTTACTATTTTCCTGAGTAGAGTTATTTCTAATTATTTCCATTTGGTCTCTCTGAATAGACTATGATACTAGTCAATATAAAGTAGAAAGCAGTTTAAGGCAAGTACAACACGAATGCTACTGAGACAATTTAAGCACATAATTGCCAAAAATACCTTGCTATTTATTGACTTTACTCATAAGGATGTGCCTTGCTAGGCACCCTAAGAACATTATTTTAGCAAGGAATGGTGTTGCCTATCCTGCGTTATCGACTTGGAGGGTAATACTCTAATTCCTTGGATTGATGAAGGTATGAAGAGAGTGTATGTTAATAAAGAAACAACTGTCAAAATGTTTCTGCTAAATATATTATTATAAACTAATTTAACACAGAAAAGGACATGAAAATTTGAACTTTAAGCATCAAGAGAACAATTCATTTATATACTGAAAGCTGTAACCCCCAAACAGTCAAATGTTATTTAAGAATAATTTTAATCTAATGGTATTGGTGTCTAATATTTATAAGCCTAGAAATTAGATTAAATGACAATTCTCAACAAATGGTATAGTTATAGTATTATTGATATTAGTTGTCTAATTCACATAAAAAGCTATCAAATATAGGCAATTTTCCTATTTGGTATGCATAAAATTTCTACACATAAAAGTTAAAATGAAGTTGACTGTTTTATTATTCAGACCACACTGATATTTCTTAGAATAACAATTATCAATAGCCATCTAGCAATGTTTAGTCTACGTGTCATCTATATATACACAATCATATTCAGTTCTCACTCCTGAGAGGCAATTTTAGTTAGTTTTATAGATGAGGCATTTTGAGTGGCTGTGAAAATAACTATTCAATGGATTCCCTGGGAATTCAAAATATGTTGACACTTTACATACATAATCTTATTTAATTCTTTCAACATTCAGATATTATATTTAATTCTTTCAACATTTAGATCTTATAAATGCACATTTTGTAGAAGAAGAAATACAAAGTAAAACAAATTGCAAAATTACATTTATCTACAAATCATGGAGCTAATATTTAAATCCACTTCCAATGACTCTGATTATTTTCAGTCATGCTAAAATAATTAAGCAAAACAAAACTGCATTCACCCCTAGATTACATGCAGTAGGTCAATGCTAGAAAAATGGTCCCTAGTCTCATAAAATGTTCATAATTTCTTATACATTTTAGGACCAGTTCGGGAATTATAGGAGCACCCCAGTGAAATGACATCTTAATTTCACATAGAAGAGGTGAAAACTGTGACTTAGAAAACAGGTCTCTTTATTTGAGTTCATTGTTCATGGCAAGATCGGAGTTAACGTGAGACTGGTTTTTAGGAGAAAATAATGTAATAAATGGGAAAAAATGGTCATTTGCTTAATTTCTATTCATTACATGTCAGATATTAATTTCTCATTTTCAAAATACTTAATTTTAGATGCTTTACATCCAATGAATGAATGAATGAACAAATGAATGAACAAACCATAAATAAGTAAATAATTTTAAAAGACCAAATAGGATAGAATAGGAATCATGAGCTGACATTCAACGTGTTTTACAAGGTACATAATTGTTTCAATCGATTTGAGTGTGACTCATAATGCTTTATACATTTTCAATAAAAAATGTTTTTATATTCTGGTCACAATATATGATAATTTTGGGAAAAATAAGTGTGAAAGCACTTTAAAAATACTACTGGATTAAATTTTGTTCACAAAAGGAGCACTGTGTGACATGGAAATTATATCTGCACAAGGACTTAGAGTGCAAAAGCAACTTGGCTAATGCTGAAAGGAATGATGCTCTGGGGAAAAGAAGAATTCTAATAAAAATGGAAATGATGACCTACTACATTCCTGTACATCTTCAGGCTACTGATCATTCTGCCATTGTATGCACCATCACTTTGCCATTTATCATTGTAGGGTAGACTGAAGAACACTTCTGCAGCTGACTAACAACTCTTGATATTGAGAAAGTTATAAGAATTATTTGCAAATCTTCTCTCAGATTTGCCAAGGATACTGGCTTTTCTCCATGAGGCAGGTATACAAGCAACATTTTGTGAAATTGTTTGTCTGACAAAATTGTGTGAAATTTTTCAGAATTAAAACAGCATGTAAAATTTAACTTCTATAGCTTTCTTTAAAATAAAGAAAAACTTAATGTGATTAGAATAGTTACAACTGATTATTGGCTAATAATAATAGCTTTTGTTTGCAATTTCTTAAAAAATTAATATGAGCAGTGAATTGTATGAATTAGGGAAAACAAAATGTAATTATAAAATTACACAGTAACACTTCAGATCCTTCGTTTTCAGAAGTACAAATATAAGTAAGAGTTTAAAATTCTGTCTCTTATCATTTTTTTCAACATAAAAAATTTTGAGGTGGATTGCAGTGGCTCACATCTATAATCCTAGCTCTTTTGGAGGCTGATACCAGTGGATCACCTGAGGCCAGGAGTTTGAGACCAGCCTGGTCTACATGACAAAACCCTGTATCTACTGAAAATACCAAAAATAAATTAATTAATTAATAAATTACCCGGACATGGTGGTGAGAGCCTGCAATCCCAGCTACTCAGGAGGCTGAGGCAGTAGCATTGGTTGAACCCAGGATCTGGAGGCTGCAGTGAGCTGAGATTGTGCCATTGCACTCCAGCCTGGGCAACAACAAGAGTGAAACTCCATCTCAAAAAAAAATTGAGTATAAGTTGCTTGAACTTTTATATTTGGAATTAATTTGGATAAGGATAAGTTGCATACCAATCATTTTGTGCTACCGCATAAGCCTTTATTGTTTCTTTTTAAAAAAATGATGTGGTATAAGCACAATTTTATGACATGATTACATTTTTAAAAACACCACGTCTAAAAATTTGTCAATATTTTTGACACTCTTGCTTGGTTCATGTCTGATCTTACATAAGCTGAATTGTTAGTGACATACAGTGAGGAATTTAAGAGAACTCCACAGGGCTCTTCACTGGCCCCTAAATTTCTGTCAATCAATATTAATGTGATATTTCTAAGAACAGTTGACAAAACAAATTTATAACAATTTTGTTTGGATAATGCTTTAAAATACCTTTTCTCTATGTCTGGAGATGTTTTGAAATATACTGAAAGTTCCATGGTAGTCGAGAAGTTATAGAATGGTTATCAGGTAAGGAAAAGGGGCAGAAGGGTTTGATGGGAGAGTTAAATGGCGGGGAAGTATAAAAAAGAGAAAAAAAAAATAGAGAGGATATTCAACTGTGTGTGTGTGTGTGTGTATGTGTGTGTGTGTGTGTGTGTGTGTGTATAGATATATACAGTTGAATGTACAGTATATATCAGTTGACCGTTGAATAACTTGGGGTTTCAGGGCACTGACTTCCCTATACACCCAAAAATTTGTGTGTAATTTTTGCCTCCCCAATAGCATACAGTTAAAATTTCCATAGAAAGATTACTATTTGAAAGATTTGAGAATCTGTATGTCTTTCTTTGAGCTTCCATTTATTTGTGTTTTTTTTCCCTAGAGGTGTTTTAATTCCTTGGATAACGTAGTACATTTTGGAGTCTGGTATTAATCCCTTTGATTCAATGACTCAGGAAGGTTCTAAATTTGAGTTTTATTATTGATTTTAACTAGTCAAATCTATCATTGGAAACAAAGGTAAATTGTGCCAGAAGTTTAAAATTAACAAAATATAATTTGAAGTATACATTTTGTCACCAAAGGTAAAATAGTTCTCCTCATTTTTTTATTGTGAATGTCATCTTTCTCTACTTAAAATGACATGTGAAAAATAATGAAGGACAATATCAGAGACTTTTTCTGTTGGTGAATTTACAGGTGCTATTTAAAATATTAATGTCAAGTAAATTTGTGTTTAAATATCACATTGCAACATTTTCATTTTCTGTCTTTCATGGGTCCTCAATAATTTGATTTTGAATAAAACAATTATTTGTTTAAAAACAAATACTTAGAACATAGAAGTGTCCATTCATAGAATAATGAAATCACTAGGCAGAAGGGATGGAATGTGTTCTAGAGTCTATGTATGTGACATGTTGTAGGAGTGTGAGAAAAAAAGTTGAATGTGGTGATGGGGAAAACACTGAAGTTCAAAAGAAGCAAAGACAAGAAGCTACTGATGGCAGCAGCTTTTCTCATAAATCAGGAAATGCTACAGATTATAAATGAGATGAGACTATCAGGATGAGACCTAATAGGAGTGTGTAGACCAGACATTTATAAGACATGGTTACATGCTTTGAGTAAACTCTATATATAGGACAGTGGTATTGTTTGGCTCTGTGTTCCCCACCCAAATCTCACCTCATATTATAATCCCTATGTGTCAAGGGCAGGACCAGGTGAAGGTAATTGGATCATGGGGGAAGTTTTCCTCATGCTTTTCTCATCATAGTAAGTGAGTTCTCATGAGACCTGATTTTTTATAAGCATATGGCAATTCCCTTCCTTGCATTTTGCCTCCTGCTGCCTTGCGAAGAAGGCACTTGCTTCCCCTTTGCCTTCCACCATGACTAAGTTTCCTGAGTCCTCTCCAGCCATGTGGAACTGTGAGTTAATTATATCTCTTTCCTTATAAATTACCCAGTCTTGGGCAGTTCTTTATAACAGTGTGAAACTGGACTAAAATAGAAAATTGGTACCAGTAGAGTAAGGCCCTACTATAGAGATATCTGAAAATGTGGAAGCAACTTTGGAACTGGCTAATGGGCAGAGGTTAGAACCGTTTGCAGGGTTCAGAAGAAGACATGAAGATGTGGTAAAGTTTGGAAATTCCTGGAGATTTGTTGAATGGCTTTGACCAAAATGCTGATAGTGATATGGACAATAAAGTTCAGGCTGAGATGCTCTCTGATAGAGATAAGGAACTTGTTGTGAACTGAAATAAAGGTAACTATTGCTACATGTGCTTTAGCAAAGAGAATGGTGGCATTTTGCCCCTGTCCTAGAGATCTGTGAAGCTTTGAACATTAGAGAGATGATTAAGAATATCTGGTGGAAGAAATTTCTATGCAGCAAAATGTTCAAGAAGTGAATCAGGTGCTCTTAAAACCATTCAGCTGTATGCATTCACAAAGATATGGTTTGAAAATGGAACTTACATTTAAAAGGGAAGTAGAGCATAAGAGTTCAGAAAATTTGCAGCCTGATGATGCAATAGAAAAGAAAAATCTCATTTTCTGGGGGGAAATTCAAGCCTGCTGCAGAAATTTGCATAAGTAACAAGGAGACAAATATTAGTCACCAAGACAATGGAAAATATGTCTTCAGTGCATGTCAGATGTCTTCACTGCAAGCCCTCCAATCACAGGCCTGAAGGACCAGGAGAGAAGAAAAAAATAATTTTGTGGGCCAGGCCCAGGGACTTGCTGCTTTGTGCAGTCTCTGAACTTGGTGCCCCGCATCCCAGCTGTGTCTAAAATTGGCCAACGTACAGCTCAGGCCATTGCTTTAGAGGGTGAAAGCCCCAAGCCATGGTGGCTTACATGTGGTTTTGGGCCTGCAGATACACAGATGTCAGGAATTGAGGTTTGAGAACCTCCACCTAGATTTCCGAGGATGTATGGAAACTCGTGGATGTCCAGACTGAAGAGTACTACAGAGGCAGAGCCCTCCATGGAGAACTTCTGCTAGGGCAGTACAGAGTCCTCACTGGGGCGCTGACTAGTGGAGCTATAAGAAGGCCACCAACCTACAGACCCCAGAATGGTAGATCCACCAACAGCTTTCATAGTACACCTAGAAAAGTCACAGACACTCAAGGACACCTCACGAAAGCAGCCAGGAGAGGGGCTGTATACTGCAAAGCCACAGGGGCAGAGCTGCCCAAGGCGGTGGTATCCCACCTCGTGCATCAGTGTACTTGGATGTGAGACATGTAGTCAAATGAGGTCATTTTGGAACTTTTAAGACTGAATGACTGCTTTATTGTATTTTGGACTTGCATGGGGCTTGTAGCCCCTTTGTTTTGGTCAATTTATCTCATTTGGAGTGGGACTACGTATCTAAAGCCTGTACCCCATTGTATATAGGAAGTAACTGACTTGCTTTGGATTTTATAAGCTCATAGGCAGAAGGGACTTCCCTTGTCTCAGATGAGACTTTGGACTGTGGCCTTTTGAGTTAATGTTAAAATGAGTTAAAACTTTGGGAAACTGTAGAGAAGGCATGATTAGTTTTGAAACATAAAAAGACATGAGATTTGGGAGTGGCCAAGGACAGAATAATACGATTTGGCTCTGTGTTCCCTTCCAACTTTCACCTTTAATCATAATTGCCATAATACCCACATGTCAATGGTGGAAGCAGGCAGAGATAGTTGGATCATGAAGGCAGTTTATTATATGCTGTTCTTCATGATAGTGAATGAGTTTTCATGAGATCTGATGGTTTTATAAGCATCTGGCATTTCTTCTGCTTGCACTTCTCGTTCCTGCCACTTTGTGAAGAAGGTGCTTTGCTTCCCATTTTCGTTCAACCATTATTATAAGTTTCCAGAGGCAAACCCAGCCATGCAGAAGTGTGAGTCAATTAAACATCTTTTTAAATAAATTACCAGTCTCAAGCAGTTCTTTATAGCAGTATGAAGACAGACTAATACAGACAGATATAGCTGTTTTGGAAACATCAGAAGTAAAATTGTAGCAATAAATAAAATATGAATAGATTAACTTTCATACACCTATTTGTGTTGAAAACACCAGGAGTCATAGCCAGCAATCACTTTAACATTTCTCCAGCTAATTCTTCTGATTTATTGTTATGTCGGGCTAGCCAGTTACTTCCCCACTAGCTAAAAAATATTTTTTAAAGTATGTATGTGTTAATATGTCATGACTACTTTTTATTTTTCTATTTAAAAAAAAAAGTCACACTTTATATTAATCTCTGTATCTTGATTTTTCTCATTTAAGAAGAGCTCATTGACTTAGGGGCTACATACTATATGACAAGTTACATAAATCACAATTTTCTTAAATATTTCCCTATTGATGGTTACTCAATGTTATTTTATTTTTTATTTTTTGCCATTAGTAACAGTGAATAAATTAATGCTCTTGCATTTAAATTTTAAGTACAGATGATTTACTTCTTTTAGCAACATTAAAGAGATATAATTGACATACAATAAACTGTAATTATATAGTATGCAGCTTGCTAAGTATTGACATATGTATTTACGCATCAAAACATTACCACTATTAAGATAGTCAAACATCCGTTATCTCTAAAAGTTTTCACATGCTACTCAGTAATTATTCCTGTCTGACCCTCCCACTGTCCAAAGGTAATCAATAACCTACCTTCTGTCCCTAAAACTCAGTTTGCTATTTCTAGAATTTTCTATAAGCAGGATAAACCTTTTAAAGATCTTATTTTTTTCACTCAATAGTCATTGTGGGTGCACACATATTTTTGAGGATATCAATAGTTTGTTTTTATTGCTAAGAGAATATTTTATTGTATGAATATCCCACAATTTATTTATTTATCCAAATGTTGATGGAAATTTGGTGGTTGTGAGTTTGAAACTATTATAAATAAAGCTACTATAATCATTGGTTTTCTATTCTTTGTATAACATATATTGTTGCCAGGCGCGGTGGCTCAAGCCTGTAATCCCAGCACTTTGGGAGGCCGAGACGGGCGGATCACGAGGTCAGGAGATCAAGACCATCCTGGCTAACACGGTGAAACCCCGTCTCTACTAAAAAATACAAAACAACAACAACAACAACAACAACAACAACAACAACAACAACAACAAAAAACTAGCCGGGCGAGGTTGCGGGCGCCTGTAGTCCCAGCTACTCCGGAGGCCGAAGCAGGAGAATGGCGTGAACCCGGGAGGCGGAGCTTTCAGTGAGCTGAGATCCGGCCACTGCACTCCAGCCTGGGCGACAGAGCGAGACTCCGTCTCAAAACAAACAAACAAACAAACAAACAAACAAACAAAACATATATTGCTGTGGTTGAGGGGGGCAGATATCTAGAAATGAAATAGCTCGATTGACGGTAAGTATATATTTAATATTTTAAGGTTCTGTTAAACTGTTTTCCAAAATATTTGCATGATTTTTCATTCCCACTAACAGTGTATGAGGATTCCAGTTTTTCTACATGCTCACAAACACTTGATGTGGTCAGTGCTTTCAAGTTTAGCCTTTCTAATAGGAGAGTGGCTTTAATTTGCATTTCGCTCATAACTATTGATGTCAAGCACATTTCTGTGTGCCGATTTGCCATCTGTATCTTTGGAGAAGTGTCTGTTAACTATTTTACCATTTAATAAAAACAATGTTGCTTTCTTATTACTAAGATTTGAGAGTTATTTATATATTCTGGATCCAAGATCTTTATGAGATGTATGATATACAAACACTTTCTTCAAGGCTATGATTTGCCTTTTATTTACGTAATAGTGCCTTGTGAATATCAGAAGTCATTTTTGATGAAGTCTAGCTTACCAATTTTGTATACTCTGAGAATTTCAATGTTTTGTTTTCATTTTGCTTCAATGCTAGATTCTAATTTCCATGTAATTTTCTTTTTTACTCATGAATAAAAGTGTGTTTTTATGTCATTTAGAAGAGTTCTATTCAGTTTTTTTATATACTTCTATCTATTTTCCAAATACCTGGGAATTTTCCAGAGATACTGCTGTTATTTTTTTCTTGTTTCTAATATTGTTTCTAATTTAATCATATTGTGATCAGAAAACATGTTTTATGATTTGAATCCTTTTATGTGTAATGATATTTATTGTATGGTTCATACTCTGGTAAATATTCTATGTACACACGGAAATAATTTATAGTCTGCTGTTGTTCTATGGTATCTTCTATAAAGTCAGTTAAACCAAGTCGCTTGATAGTGTTTTTCAAGTCTTCTCTAGTCTTCTTGATTCCTGTTTACTTGTTCTATGTACAATTGAGAGACAGTGATATGCTTTGGATTTGTGTTCCTGACCAAACCTCATGTCAAATTGGAGGAGGGGCCTGGTGGGAGGTGATTGGATCATGTGTGTTAATTTCCTCCTTGCTGTTCTCATGATAGTGAGTCAGTTCTCAATGAGATCTGACGGTTTAAAAGTGTGTGTCCTTCCCCCTTCTCTTTCTCTTTCCTGCTTTGCCATGATAAGATGTGCTTTCTTCCCGTTCCGCCATTATTATAAGTTTCCTGCGGCCTCTCAGTCATGCTTCGTGTTAAGCCTGTGGAACTGAGTCAATTAAGCCTCTTTTCTTTATAAATTACCCATTCTCATGTAGTTCATTATAGCAGTGTAAGAATGGGCTAATACAGAAAATTACCAGGAAAGTGGGGAATTGCTGTGAAGATATCTGTAATGTGGAAGTGACTTTGGAACTGGCTAATGGGCAGAGATTGGAACAGTTTGGAGAGCTCAGAAGAAAACTTAAAGGAAAGTTTGTCACCTCCTAGAGACTTGTTGAATGGCTTTGGCCAAAATGTTGATAGTGATATGGACAATGAAGTCCAAGCTGAGGTGGTCTTAGATAGAGATGAGAAACTTACAGGAAATTGGAATAAAGGTGACTGTTGCTATGCTTTAGCAAAGATATTGGTGGCAGTTTGCCCTGCCCCAGAGATCTATGGAACTTTGAACTTGAGAGAGATGATTTAGGGCATCTGGCAGAAGAAATTTCTGAGCAGCAAAGCATTCAAGAGGTGAACTGGCTGTTCTGAGCATGTACACATACTCGTATGTGTGAACAATGAGATTATTGGAAACTGGAACTTATATATAAAAGGGAAGCAAAGCATAAAAGTTTGGAATATGTATAGCCCGGCTATATGGTAGAAAATAAAAACCCATTTTTCTGGGGAGAAACTTAAGCCTGCAGAAATTTTCATAAGTAAAGAGGAGGTAAATGTTAATAGACAAGACAATGGGGAAAATGTCTGCAGGGCACGTGAGAGACCTTCGTGGCAGCACCTCTCATCACAGACCAGGAGGCCTAGGAGAGAAAAATGGTTTTGTGGGCCAGGTTCAGGGCATCCACTACTCTGTGCGGCCTCCGGACATGGTATCCTGCATTCCAGTCACTCCAGTTCCATCTGGGACTAAAAGGGTTCAAGGTACAGCTCAGGCCACGGCTTCAAAGGGTACTATCCTCAAGCCTTTGCAGCTTCCATGTGATGTTGGGCCTGCAAGTATGCAGAAGGCAAAAGTTGAGGTTTAGGAACCTCTGCCTGGATTTTAGAGAATGGAAAAGCCTGGATATCAAGGCATAAGTGTGCTGCAGGGGCAGAAGTCTCATGGAGAACCTCTGCTATGAGAGTACAGAAGGGAAATGTGGGGTTGTAGAACCCACACAAAGGCTCCACTGGAGCTCTGACTAGCGGAGCTGTGAGAAGAGGGCCATTATCCTTCAGACACCAGAATGATAGATTCACTTACAGCTTGCACTGTGCACCTAGAAAAGCCACAGGCACTCAACACCAGCTTGTGAAAACAGCTGGGGGAGGGGAGCTGTACCCTGCAGAGCCACAGCTGCCCAAGGCCTTGGTAGCACACCCCTTGCATCAGCCTGCCCTAGATGTGAGACATGGAGTAAAATGAGATTATTTTGGAGCTTTAAGATTTAATGACTGCCCTGCTGTGTTTTGAGGCCTGTAGCTTTGTTTGGCCAATTTTTCCTAATTGTAATGAGAACATTTACCCAGTGCCTGTACCCCCATTGTATCTTGAAAGTAATTACATTTTTTTTTTTTTTTTTTCTTTTTACAGTGTCATAGGCAGAAGGGACTTTCCTTGTCTCACATGAGACTTTGGACTTGGACTTTTGGCTTAATGCTGAAATGAGTTAAGACTTGGGGACTGCTGAGAAGTGATCATTGTATTTTGCAAAATGAGAAGGACATGAGATTTGAGAAGGGCCAATATAGAGAGCATAGTCCATGAAAATACAGTCCATGAAAATTCCCCTAATCTTACTAGAAAGGTTGACATACAAATTGAAGAAATACAGAGAAGACTGGTGATATGGTTTGGATTTGTTTCCCCACCCAAATCTCATGTTTAATTGGAGGAGGGGCCTGGTGGGAGGTGATTAGATCACACACGAGGATTTCTTCCTTGCTGTCTTCATGAGAGCGAGTGAATTCTCACAAGTTCTGATGGTTTCAAAGTGTGTAGCACTTCCCTCTTCACTCTTTCTCTATTGCTCTGCCATGGTACGACCAGCTTCCTTCCAATTCCCCTTCTGCCATTATTGCATGTTTCCTGAGGCCTCCCAGTCATACTTCTTATTAAGCCCATGGTCCTGTGAGTCAATTAAACATCTTTTCTTTGTGAGTTATAGAGTCTCAGGTAGTTCTTTATAGAAGTGTGAAAATGCTAATATGAAGCGTATTGAAATCTCCAACTCTAACTTACAGATTTACTGTTTCTCCTCATAGGTATATAGAATTTTGCTTCATTTATTTTGAAGATTTGTTGTGGGTATAAATGTTTATGATGATTGCATCCTCTTAATTAGTTTACCCTTTTTTAATTATGCAATGAACTTCTGCATTCCTAGTGATATTTTTTCTCTAAAATCTACTATATCTCATATTAATCTAGCAATTTCAAATTTGTTTAGTTAAGTTTATCATTGTAAATCTTTAACCAATATTTTACTTGGAATTTATTTTTGATTTTATATTTAAAGAGGGTTTTAATAGGCAACATATAGTTTGAATATTGCTAATTGGGATGTTTTGACTATGTACACTTTGTATGATTATTGTTATTATGATTACATCTAATTTTAATTTTACTCATATGTTCGTATTTCAAATTTGTTCACTCCTTTTATTAGTCAATTGAATATGTTTTTTATTATTTTTAAACGTTTTCACAGGCTTGTTAAAATCCTTGTTATATTAATTGTTAGTTTACAGTTGAAAACGTGCATCTTTAACATTTCTCAGTCTAACAATAAGTGATATTGTACCTTATAATTGTATGCTTTCATTCTTCTTCTCCCAACTGTTGTGCTGTTGCTAATATACATTTTACTTACACGTGTTTAATAAATTCCACACTATATAGTTACTATCTTTTGACTAATTAATTATATGTTAAACAGATTTGAATAATTGATAAAAAGCATATACAAGTTTCTATGTACTTACTGTTTCCAATATTCTTTCTTTCTTTGTGCAGATTTATATTTCTATTTGCATCATTTTCTTCTGTCTAAAAGATTTCTTACAATATTTCTTGTTCATTAGGTCTGTTGGAGTCAAAGTACAGGTGGGTTTGATGGAAACAATTGAAAATGATCCTTAGAACTTGTATTGTTAATTTTAAAAACACATGCATTATTTTAATATTTCATTGTAACATAGGTAACATACATAGATAAAAAGAAAGCAATACATAGATGCAGAGCTTGGTAAATTTTCACAAAGTAAATATTCCTGAGTAATTATCACACATACCAAGAAAAAGAACATTTAAAGTAATTCAGAGCGCTCCCCATGTGTCTTCAATCATCAAATTACACAAGTGTAAAAATATCTAGACATCTAACATCATAGTTTAGTTATGCATACTTTTAAAACGTTATAAATGTAGACTCATACAGTTAATGCACGTCTGTGTTTGGTTATGTTTGTGATATTTGTGTATGATTTCTGCTGAGGAGACTGACTTGTATTTATTGTACCATTGTATCATGTTCATTTACATTAATGTCTATTATTCAAGGATATAATTATGGCAAAGTTGATTTATCTGTAAACTATAGATAAGCATTTGGGTTCTCACAATTTTTCTGATATGCAATAGTGCTACCATAAACTTTAGTTTTTATGTTTTTCAATTAACATAGTAACATGCTTTTAGTTTAGCATGTACCAAGGAGGGAAATTCCTGGGCTAATTTTTATAGATACTGTATTGGCACTTCCCCAGTCTACTTGATCCAATTTACTCTTTCAAAAGTGAGAGTTCTGATTTCTGCAAATCCTCAAGACTTACCAATGGATATTTATTTTTCTGTTAGCCAGTCTGATAAATGCATGCTAATATCTCAATGTTTTTTTACCTTGTATGAAATAAGAAATTGGATATCCTCTCCTTGTGAAGTGTCTGTTCAAGTATTCTGCTCATTCATTACTTATTTCATTATTAGTTTGTATATTATTAGTATTTAATTTTTGCAAATATTGGTATTACAAATATGATGAATTCATGATTTGGTTTTCATTTATTCAAGTGTGTTTTGAAAAGTGGATAAAGATTTTTTTCTTCTTACTTTTCAGACTTACTTTCTCTCTTCTTGCATCTATAATCATTGTTGTTTGACTCATACAGTTAATGCACATCTGCTTTTGGTTATGTTTATGAGATTTGTGTGTGATTTCTGCTGAGGAGATTCACTCATACTTATTGTACCATTGTATCATGTTCACTCTCATTGACGTATATTATTCAAAAATATGATTATGGCTATGTTGATTTATGTGTAAACTATAGATAAGGATTTGGGTGCTTCCAATTTTTCTGATATACAGTAGTGCTACCATAAACTTTATTTTTCATATTATATATAATATATATTGTATAAAATTGTAGAGTCTAAATGGTAGTTTCTTCTTTTAGAGAGTGTTCACCTTTTTTGTTTAACTAGCTAGACCCTCATTGCTTTATACAAATCAGAAATAGAAATCGGTCATTTGGATTATAGTTTGAAAAATACTCTCTTTAATTCAGGTTTACATATATCATCTTTATGTTATCTTAAGTATAGAATTGTATATTTAAAATAATATCCTGTTTTCTGGGCTCTGGTAGCAATTATTTTTATATCTTCATTTTCCCCACAAGCTTGACAATACATTCAGTCTAGTTTCACCGGCTTTTGCCTTAGCTTCCAACCTTCTTATATTCACAATTTAGCAGATTTATTCAGGAGAAAGTGATCATGGATTTAGCACCTATGCAATGATAATTCTTTTTTTACTCTGACACTACAATATAACCAAAAGTTTTGTCAGTTTGTCTGTCCTCAGTAGTGACCCTGTGGCAAAGGGTGAAGAACACAATTTTCAATCTCATGTGTTTTCCCAGATTTGAGAAATTTCCATGAAAATAAATGGCTGAAAAACATTTAGAATCCTTCTTTTTGATTCTCCCCTATGCAAACTCTTTGCCATTCTACTTCTCACTGCTTCAACAGTACTCTTATTTCTTTAAAAATGGGATAGATAAATATGTTATTCAACTTTCTTGTTGTTCTCAGTGGTAATATTAGAATACTACAGGCTATTACAGCCTAACACATTTTTTATTGCTGACAGATTTACTCACAGCATCTGAAATATATATATACACACACACATATATATAACATATATATGTTGTATTTTATCTAGCATGATTTTACATTGTCAGTTTTACTGCATCACCATTAGCACAGATGTTATTTTGTTTTTTCAATTTTTGCCACTGACATGGTTGAGAATAAATACCATGTAGCCAGAATCTATTTATATAATATTGGAATCAAGTTATTCAAAACTTTATAATCTAGACTGGTTCCTACTCAGCCAAGATTCATATGAGAATTTTCTAAAATAGTTCCAAATACACATATTAGTCTCAAATAAAAGCCTAAGTTTAGTTTCCATAACATGTTTTTGATATTTCTAAGTAAATTTTACTATTTTTTTATAAAATAAAAATAATTATTTCAGACACATCATTTGCTTAGAGGTTTTGAGAAACTAGGTACAATTATAATTAATACCCACCTGACTTCAGAATACTGATAAGTCAAATACTATTTTCAAATACATTGGGTTAACAATTATTTTAAAACACTTCTTGCCTCTGCATCAATCTTCTTAAACATATGTGTAAAACCTAAGTAAGTAGGACTTTTCTTTCTAAATTTATATTCATCTGTAGTTTAATTTGTACTGTAATAAAAATAGAAGTTTTTGTTCTTGGAGTTTAACCTGAATTTATTGGAGTAGAATTTTGTTGGCACTGATGTGCTTGGGAACAATTGCCTACTCAATCTTTATGAAGATTTTCTGTTGACCAAAATGATAAATGCTCTGAAAAGTGTAATATCCCTGAGTCTTAAAACATTTTTGCTTCTTTCTTAGAATTTGAACACTGATATATGCAACTTTTTCTTTAAATCTAGAGCCAATAGGCCAAAGAGTCTGATCTTTCTTTGAGTTCTTTTTAAAACTGTTTTCTGCTCAACGTGACTTTGCTTCACGTTTAGGAATGATGTTTCTGTGTCATGCAGAGAGATTTTTACACCTTCTTATTAAGACTGACAAGTTACCAGAAAAGTTATGGCACCCAAACAAAAATATCACTCTGTTTACTTTAGAGAGAACTTTTTCTTTGATCTTTTTGGATGATGCACCAGAATTTATTTCTGTTCCACATCTGAGAATTTGCTCATTTGATCTTATTTCTTTGGAGATCTTTTTTTTTTCCCAAGATATTTCATTGATTCATTTCCATTGCTCCTATCATAAATACACCATGACTTTCAGAAAGTTCCGATTCACTTTCAACCTTACTGAAGAAATTTCTGTAACAAAAAACTTTATGAAATCTAAAGTATTAAGTTATGATGTATCCTATTTTTATATTTTAAAAATCTTGAATATTATTTTTATATATTATATATTTGCAATGCTTTTGTCTAATCACATAGATTTTATTCAGACTGAGTTATTTAACTGTTATGTAAAATATTATATAATACTTCTAAAATTACTCATTATAAGATTAGTTAAATTTGTTATTTTTTAATAAAGAAGATACATTCTTGCTCTTGTGTGGCCTCATTTAAAATATGGCTCTGTCTCACAGACAACACAATTTACATTAATGTAGTACTATATGCTTTCCTTAAATGATTTTGAAAAATAGCTATTTCAACTCTATATATTCCTTCATAGATAAATATGCACTAATTCAGGATATAGATATAGTTTTCCATAGAGGGTGCTAGGTAAATATACTTCAGTGCTTTTTATTTTTAAAGAATATAGTCCACAAAAGCTTTGATTTTTCAACTAAATATATATTTATTAATGTAGAAGATAATATATAGGTACATAAACCTGAACATTATTACTATAATAAAATATGCATGTAAATTCATTTTGCAAACAATTATTAAACATTCATTATATTCTGGCACTTTGCTATGTATTAAAATTCAACATTTATTAAAATAATATTAGCCACAATGAAGGGGTTACTAATTAGAGGAGAATAAAAGTAAATTAACACATAAATATACTGTACTCTCAAAACTAGGTACATTCAAGTTAGAAATGTGCACTTGATTCTACAGGACACACACATAAAAACAAAAACAATAATTAAGATTTGTTTTTTACTCATTAGGTGATCTTCTATAGCATAAAGATATTTCAGTTAACTGTCTGATGTACCTTCTTGAAATCTATATTGTGAAATAAATTTTCATTTCAAGAATTTAAGGAATAAGAAACATAACTTTTGGTCAGGCGCAGTAGCTCACACTTGTAATCCCAGCACTTTGGGAGGGCAAGGAGGGTGGATAACCTGAGTTTAGGAGCTCGAGACCAGCCTGGCCAATATGGCAAAACCCCATATCTACTAAAAGTATAAAAATTAGCTGGGCATGGTGGTGGGCACCTGTAATCCCAGCCACTCAGGTGGCTGAGTGAGGCAGGAGAATTGCTTGAAGCTGCGAGGTGGAGGTTGTAGTGAGCCGAGAGAGAGCACCACTGCACTCCTGCAAGATCTGTCAAAAATTGTGACAATAAATACATCGTTTAAATAGTGTGCATGTGTTTCCATCAAAATGTTGGAACAGTGAAGCACTGTTTTCATGCATTTCTTAGTTCTCAGTTGTCATCCAAACTTGCTTGGGAAAGAAAATTTTGTGGCATTTAAAAGTACATTTGTTTTATCTGCCTGGATTTGAACTTCAGCACCATAAATTACAAATTATGTAATCCTAATCAAGGAACTTTTTCACTTTAATCCTCAGTTTCATCTTCTAAGAAACTCTAATGCTGATATCCACTCCTGCATGGATTGTGAGGATTAAACAAAGTTAAATAATATTCATTTAACCAAGAGTCTGAACACATAGTTAATACTCAATAAATGTTATCTATCATCACATTGTCATTGGATTGTGGCAATTGAATATATAGCCACTTAAAGAAACAAATTTGCATAACTTCCAACATTTTAAATGGTAAACATAATGAAAATGTTGTGTATACTTTATGAGGAAACAAAATAGTTGGACATATTTATCTGTATATTATTTCCATCTAAGAGGTTACTATTACTATTAATTAAAATGTAAAAGCATGCACAATAAAATTTTTTTTAAAGAGAACCTGAAAAAAAATGCATTGGAAATTATGTATTTCCAATAAAATTTATAGACATTTCAGCCAGTATCAAACTGTTTATATAATATTGGAATCAAGTAATTCAAAACTTTATAATCGAGACTGGTTCCTACTCAGCCAAGATTCATATGAGAATTTTCTAAAATAGTTCCAAATACACATATATTAGTCTAAAATAAAAGCCTAAGTTTAGTTTCTATAACATGTTTTTGATATTTCTAAGTAAATTTTACGATTTTTTTATAAAATAAAAATAATTATTTCAGACACGTCATTTGCTTCTACTTCTCAGATACCTCATTTGCTTCTGCCTTCCACTGCAGATGTTGGAAAAAGGTTTTCCTACTGAATAAAACACACCCAGAGCCCAGGAAAAGCACTTTCAGGAATCTTGGTGAAATAAGAGAAACAAAACAAAACAAAACACTGTTCGGTTTTTCTACTGAATAAAACACACCCAAAGCCCAGGAAAAACACTTTCGGAATCTTGGTGGAATAATAGAAAACAAACAAACAAAAACACTACCCTCACTGCTCTTACTGAAAACCCAGCCTAGAGCAGATGTAACTTTTTTCCTTCAAAAGAAAGTTTTTGTTTGTTCGTTTGTTTGTTTGTTTTTTTCTTTATGTCTCATTAAAACCGTGGACTTCTATAGCAATTGAACCAACAAAGCACATTTTACCATGAAAGAAGGAATATTTTGATATGCTTTCTGAATTATGCCATTTCTGAGATTTTTTGACACTAAAAACAGCTACAAGTTATTCAGCAGCATTTGCACAAAGAACAATACCTATTTTTGTTGTGAATAGTCTTGTTCCTGTTTTCTGTTTGACTTCCTGGAGCAATACACATTATGACGGATTACAAGACAGTGCAGCACTCTTGGTATGTTTTCTATGTCCTTTTGTTTGTTTTCCAGAATGACCCCAAAATGAGCCATCAGCCATCGTAGAGCTGTGAGCGTGGAGGGCCCCTGATGGCATAAACTCGAAAAGCGATTGGCCATGGAAATCAGCAGTCAACTTCAGCCTAAGCTGAATTAAAGAAATCCATCTGTCGTACTTTGGAAACATCTAGGACTCTCACTTGGATCTGTAAGAAGCCCTTCCCCAAGAGACAGCACAGCAAACTCTCTACCTGCCATAAGTCAGTCAAGAATTTACACCTGCAGCCATTTGGCCTGTTAAGGAACAAACTTCCATGGACATTTGCAGACAAAGTTCTGCCTTTTCCATGAGCCGATAGAATTTCTAACAACCACATCATCTATAACGCTGACCTGTGTGAACTCAGGGAAGAGTTTCTGTATGCAAATGAGTGGAACGAGCAGGACTTATGAATATGAATGAGAATGTGGATTCTGTTAGAGAACGCACTGGACACATGGATCAACTGGAAATTTCATTTCTCTAAGCAAGGCATCCTAACAGCAGCAGACAGACTGTCCCAGTTCCAGATTGTCCCCATTGTTTTTACCTGTGAAGATTCCTCCATATTGGAACTGTTTTATTGTGTCTTTTCTTTTGCATTGTAGCTAGCCAAATCCTAAGTGATGAGCACTTTGAGGTAGCAATTGTATCACTGGGTAATACACACCAATAAAGCAAGAATTGTACATTGTAATTAAGATCAACTGTTTTTCTTATTACTGATTTTGAAAAATCTCACATCTAATGATATACATTCTTTAGAAGGTGTGTTTATTGTTGGACCGGAGACCAAAATGGGAATTTTCCTTTTGGTCTTGTTTTGTAACCAGTCCCTTTTTTGAAGACAATCTCATGTTTTATATTGTTTGTTATGGGTCTGAGAATCACAATGGTATCTGTTGTGGCAAAATGTAATCTTAAACACAATAATAATTGTAACTTAATTTTCCAAATAAAACCAGAAATGTTAAAAAAAAAAAAAAAAAAAAAAAAAAAAAAAAGTAATTTCAGCCAGAGGAAAAAAAAAGATTTAGGAAGGAAAAGAGCCAAGAACTAGTAATTTCAGGTATTTATATTTGATTTTAAAAATAGAAGCTTTAGTGCCTCCAGTCCCATTTCTGCAAAGAAAAAATTCCAAACATTAAAAGCATAAGTACAAAAAAGTAACTGTAGAAGAGAAAATCTTCATTGTAGAATTTTATACTTTTCTGTAATGTTTTTTATAATATTTTGAAGTTCATCTTTCTACAATAATAAATTGGCAATAAGATACAGGCTTTATTAAATTAAAACCAGTTTCAACAAATTGAAATATTTGTTTAAGCCTCACTCTAAATTAAGTCAATTAGTAACACCCCAAGTATTAGCTACTTTGCTTGCTTGTTTGTTTAGCACATTCCTAAATTTCAAATGAGTGTGTATGTTTCTAATTTGGCTTACTGATTCATGGATTTACACTGCCTCAATCTGAACAGATTTCAACCACAGGTGAATCGTTTCTATTTACTCAATAATAATTTATTTTACACATATGAGCAAAAAGCAGCCATTCAATATATATTTTCTGTAATTCATTTTATTTTACAAAATTATTTGATATATATTCTTCACATATAATTAAAATATTTGGATTATTCATAGTTAATAAAACAAGAGAATTCTCATAATTATAAATATTACTTTGCATTTTAGTTCATATGTTTATTTTTTCAAAGGATAGTGTCATTTGATTTCTAAAATCCAAACACAATTTTAACACAGAAAAATGGCGAAAAACTATGCTTTATAGTTAGATTCAATTTCAGTTTGTAAGTAAAGAGAAAGAAGTTGTAGATTATATATACTACATATCTAGTGAAACTGAGAAAATCGATGTTGCCTTTGTCAATGTAAACAAAATAAAATACATTCATTAATAATAAATGCATTGTAAATATATGCACTTCCACTCTTGGCATTATTCAAATATAAGTTTATCCTACTAACATGTTGAGTCTTTTGAACATCCAGTTAGTTTCAAAAAACTGAATACCATTTTATTGCAGATACTTTTCCCCACTACCTCCAGAAGTCAGAAAATAATTTTCTTAAACAACATTTCCTCGCATAATCAGTGAGTATGTAAAAAAATACACCTGCATTATTTCTGTGTTAGTTGGATGTCTGCAGTGATACCAATAATAAAAACATTGTAAACATTCACAAAGATATAGTTAAAATTACAAAGATTTATTTGAGATTTTTCTAGTTAAGACAACATAAACATGCATACAGGTTCAACACCAAGTAATTTCAAGCAAAAGAATAAGAACACATCACAAATACTTAGCAGGTCATATATATATGTGTATATATGTGTGTGTGTGTGTGTGTAGATATATATATACACATGCAGCTTGACTATATCATTGAGGATTTGGAAGCTGAAAGATAGGACAGATGACAATTCAAAGAATAACTGCAGATTCATTTTCCCAATATCATAACAGCAAAGCAATGAGAGTAAACAACAGATCCATTTATTTTAAAACTGTATTTACTGATTTTCTCCATAGGTTACTAAATTAACTGCTGATAAATTGGAATATGTTTTTCCTCACAGTATCTCAGACTTAAACAGACATTAGATGACGTTAAGAAGGAGAAGGAGAAGAATCTAAACCAAATAGATTTTTCTGACACTTGCAGTCAGAATCTGTAATTTATAAGGATTCAAAAGTCCCTCTTACACATTCAATACTTTAGGGTGAACTCACATGCTACAAAAGAGAAAAAACAAAAAGAAAAGAAATTACATTCTAAATTACAGAACCATACAACAAATATGACTATCTATAGAAGGGCACTTTTCTAGCATTTCTGAAAACGAAAGTATTCCTAGCAGCCCAGAACAATAAATAGGATATGTAGAAATTAGTAAGTTTGAGGGAGTGATTGATAGTAGTGACCTTTATTCTATCTTTCACCTGCTGTTTCTGAGACATGACTGAAATCTGTAGCTTCTCATCAAAACTCAACCAGTATCCATTTATAAGCACATCCAGGGAAAGCATGGAGCATGTTTTGAAATACATTCATGTCATAGATAAGAAACTAAGAAACTTCAGTCTATATAAACTATTTTCATCTCTTATGATACCTAAAGGTAATCACTTTGAAAAAAAAAAGCAACATTTAAGTAAGTAGTTATATGGAAAATATTATTTTCTAGCTTTAGATTCTGGTATATACATTAGTCTGATTATAAGCTCCTCCATTGAAATGATGAAGAGGAAGATGAAAAATGACATGACAATTACTTTCCAGAAAACTTTTATGTTTAATTGGAAATTTAGATTAGTTTATATCTATATTTATTTTTAATATCAAAAGCCTGTTATATTAAATGTGATAGCCGCAATGTCAGTATATTTATCATGTATTTTAAAATATACATTAAATACAAAAAAAAAAGAAAAAGCTGCGGGCATAGTGATTTATATTTTTTTAACTTTAAGAGCAAATCTTACTTTGGGAGGCCATGGTGGGAGGATCACTTGAAGCCAGGGGTTCAAGACCAGCAAGGACAACTAAGACAGACCCCATCTCAGAAAGGAAGAAAGAAAAGAAAGAAAGAAAAGAAGGAAGGAAGGAAGGAAGGAAGGAAGGAAGGAAGGAAGGAAGGAAGGAAGGAAGGAAGGAAGGAAAGAAAGAAAGAAAGAAAGAAAGAAAGAAAGAAAGAAAGAAAGAAAGAAAGAAAGAAAGAAAGAAAGAAAGAAGAAAGAAAAAGAAAGAGAGAAAAAGAATGAAAGAAAAAGAAAGAAAGAAAGAATGAAAGAAAGAAAGAAAGAATGAAAGAAAGAAAGAAAGAAAGAAAGAAAGAAAGAAAGAAAGAAAGAAAGAAAGAAAGAAAGAAAGAAAGAAAGAAAGAAGAAAATCCAATCATGCATGTGCCTTTAATTCCATCTGAGAGAACTGAGGTTGACGGTTGGGAGGCTAAGGTTGGAGGAGTGCTTGAGCCCAGGAGTTTGAGACCACTGTGATCTGTGATTGCCTCTCACTGCACTCCAATGTGGGCAACAGAGCAAGATATTATCTATGAAATAAAAACGAAAATCATTGTTTAAAAAGAACAAATTTTAAGCATAGAACAGAATTTTTTGAAAACAGACAAAAAAACATATAACACACTAGCTTCCAAAGTACGATAATTATTTTTATTGTATTTTGTCTTTATAATCACCAAATACATAAATTGTATATAATGCAAAGATTAGTTTAATAATACATGTGAGTATTATCACGTATTATTAATAGGTATAATTAACTAGAATCTATATGCTATTCTATGCAAAGAATAAAACAACACAAGTTTGGGCCTTTTATAAGCATTTTTTTTAAATTATCAAAAATATCCTCATCAATGTCTTAGTGCCTTTTAAGCATTTCAAGTTTTTTTCCACAATTTATTTTCAAAATAATAATTAGGACAAAAGTTTATCGTATCTGTACTGACATTAATATACAGTAAAAGTTTATATTCTATAAAAGTTCAGATAGTACATATTTCAGACATTGTGGTCCACACAGTCTATGACAAAAAGGTAGGAATAGTGATATGGTTTGGCTGTCTACCCACCCAAATCTCATCTTGAATTCCCTCCTGTTGTGGGAGGAAACCAGTGGGCAGTAATTAAATCATGGGGACAAGTTTTTCTCATGCTCTTCTCACGAATAAGTCTCACAAGATATGATGGTTTTATAAAGAGGAATTCCCCTGCACGAGTTCTCTCTCTTTACCTGCCGCCATCTACGTAAGATGTGATGTGCTCCTCCTTGCCTTCCACTATGACTGTGAGGCCTCCCCGACCACGTGGAACTGTAAGTCCATTAAACTTCTTTCTTTTGTAAATTGCCCAGTTTGGGTATGTCTTTATTAGAAGTGTGAGAACAGAATAATACAGTAAATTGGTACCAGTAGAGTGAGGTGCTGCTGAAAATATACCTGAAAAGATATAAATGACTTTGGAATTGGGTAACAGAGAGAGGTTGGAACAGTTTGGAGGGCTCAGAAGAAGACAGGAAAATGTGGGACAGTTTGGAACTCTCTAGATACTTGTTGAATTGCTTGGACCAAAATGCTTACAATGATATGGACAATGAAATCCAGGCAGAGGTGGTCTCAGATAGAGATGAGGAACCTGTTGAGAACTGAAGCAAAGATGACTCCTTTTATGTTTTAGCAAAGAGATTGGTGGCATATTCCCACTGCCCTAGAGATCTGTGAAACTTTGAACAGATGATTTAGGTTATCTGGCAGACAAAATTTCTAAGCAGAAAGCATTCAAGATGTGAGTTGGGTGCTGTTAAAGGCATTCAGTTTTATAAGGGAAACAGAGCATAACAGTTTGGAAAATTTGCAGAATTATATATATTTCCACAAATTGTTTATATATTTATATATTATATAATATATACAAATTTGCAGAATTATATATATATTTGTACAAAGTATCTATATATTTTATAGAATATAAAATTTGCAGCCTGACAATGCAATAGAAAAGAAAATCCCATTTTCTGAGGATAAATTCAAGTCAGCTGCAGAAATTTGCAAAAGTAATGAGGAACTAAATGTTAATCATCAAGACAATGGGGAAAATGTCTCTAGGGCATGTCAGAGACTTTTGTGGCAGCCTCTTTCATCAAAGGCCCAGAGGTTTAGGAGGAATAAATGGTTCCATGGGCAGGGGTCCAGGGTCCCTCTGCTGTGTGCAGTCTAGGGACTTGGCGCCCCACATCCCAGCTGCTCCAGTGTGACTAAAAGGGATCAAGGTACAGCTCAGGCTGTTGCTTCAGAGGGTGCAAGCCCCAAGACTTGGCAGTTTCTATGTGATGTTGAGCCTGTGAGTACACAGAAGTCAAGAATTGTTGTTTGGGAACCTCACCTAGATTTCAGAAGATGTATGGAAATGCCCAGGCAGAAGTTTGTTGAAGGGGCAGAGCCCTCATGGAGAACCTCTGCTAGGGCAGTGAGAAAGGGAAACATGGGGATGGAGCCCCCACACAGAGTCCCTACTAGGGCACTGCCTAGTGGGAGCTGTGAGAAGAGGACCACCATCCTCCAGAGCCCAGGATGGTAGATCTACTGACAGCTTACACCGTGCATCTGGAAAAGCCACAGACACTCAACACCAGCCTGTTAAGGCAGCCAGGAGGGAGGCTGTCCCTGAAAAGCCACAGAGATGGAGCTGCCCAAGACCATGAGAACCCACCTTTTGCATCAGCATTACCTGGATATGAAACATGGAGTTAAACAAGATCATTTCTGGATGTTGAGATTTGACTGCCCCGCTGGAGTTTGGACTTGGATGGGGCTTGTAGCCTCTCTGTTTTGGCCAATTTCTCCCATTTGGAATGGCTGTATTTGCCTGTACTCCCTGTACCCCCATTGTATCTAGGAAGTAACTTACTTGCTTTTGATTTTACAGGTTCATAGGGAGAAGGAACTTGCCTTGTCTCAGATGAAACTTTGGACTGTTGACTCTTGAGTTAATGCTGAGATAAGACTTTGGGGGACTGTTGGGAAGGCATGATTGGTTTTGAAATGTGAGGATGTGGGATTTGGAAGGGGCCAGAGAGGGAATGATATGGTTTGACTGTGTCCCCACCCAAATCTCATATTGAATTCTCACATGTTGTGAAAGGGACCTGGTGGGAGGTAATTGAATCATGAGGACAAGTCTTTGCTGTGCTGCTCTCATGATAATAAATAAGTCTCAGGAGTTCTGATGGTTTTATAAAGAGGAGTTCCCCCGCACAAGCTCTCTGTCTTTGTGCACCACCATCCATGTAAGATGTGGCTTGCCCCTCCTTGCTTTTCACCATGACTGTTAGTCTTCCCCAGCCATGTGGAACTGTAAGTCAAGTTAAACTTCTTTCTTTTGTAAATTGCCCAGTCTCAGGTATATCTTTATTAGCAGTATGATAATAGACTAATACACATAAACAATACCTAAATGAGAAAACATATCTTTGTTTCAATTAAACAATATTTACAAAATCAGTGGTGGTTTGAATTTGTCCTGGGAGCAGTAGTTTGCCCATCCCAGCACTAAATAATCAAGACATTAATATATAATCAAGACATTAATATATAATCCAAACATAAAATACTAATTGATAGTTTTATTGTTCAAATTACAAAATTTCATTAGAATGAAAGAAAAAATCTGAAGTTATCTCACATGTATAGTAATTTTCTGGAGCTCAAAATAATCCTTAATATGTTTCATTCTATCTACTTTATTTAGGGTCACAGGGCCCATTAACAGTAATTATAGTTTATATTTGTGAAAGCAACAGAATGATTTATCTGCTTTTTAGTATTTCATTTTGTTTTACAAATTAAAATTATTTTCACATACCAATGTCTTTAATAACAGAAAAGAGATAATTTGCTTCTTATCTTATCAAGAAATATGTCTTTTTCCTTTTATAAATATATCTGTTTACACTTTTCATTGAAAATTTGCATTTCTTGGAGGGCTAGTACTTATAACATAAATGCAATTTAGAAAATTATTATACATTTAAAATATTTGTTGAATAAAAGAATAAATATCAATCCAAGTTTGTACTGAAAACTCTTGTTTAATATCTATCATTATTTTCCAGATAGTTTTGAGACAGGGGCCATGACTTGACTCCAGAGACAGGGCTGGGACTCTGGGTCAGATTAAGGACTGGAAAAAAAGAGGACCAGGGTTTAAGCAGCTTTCAGTCAGACACTCCCACCACCATGCCATGTCAAGTTACTGCTGCTGTGGCGACACCAGAAGTTATTGCCTTTTCCATGGCAATGACCCAGTGACCCAATGTTAATACCCTTTCCCTACAGATTCAAAGTAAGTACGTGTGTCCTTATTTTGCCTAGAAATTTCTGCATTAACCACTGCATTATCTGTGTGCAATTAAAAGTGGGTATAAATATGACTGCAAAACTTCCCTGAGCTGCTACTCTCTGCCTATATCATATCCCTGCTCTACATAAGCAGTCACGAAGCTGGAACACTGCCTCTTCAATAAAGGTGTTTTCTTCTACCATTGGCTTACCCTTGAATTCTTTCCTGGACAAAGCCAAGAACCCAGTGCACTAAGCTCCACTTTGAGGCTTACTTCCCCTACATCAATTTATCAAAGGAACTCTACTTTTCAAAACTTCAAAAGAACACTCTATGATTAAGAAATACAAGGCAAAATATAATCTTTAGAAAATCTCCAAATCATGTAACTGTTTTTAAAAGTATGTTATGTTAGAAACTATATTTAATAGTAAAGATCTTGGCCTATAATGCTTACATTAAAATGCATATGATAACACTATATTTTGAGAAAATAGGTATAATAACATAATTGCTAATTTTGATTTTATGACTACTACACTTAATATTGGCAAAAATATTTTTCTACCTCTAGCATTGCTGTACATTTAAATACTACATTTTTTACATAAAATTCTTTTCACTATTTGCTATAAAATAAGTTTGAAACAAAATCACAGGTGGATATTCTACTTATACCAATGGTAAAAGGCAGTGATAATTTCATTTTTCTGGTTAATATCAATAGAAAGATACAGCCAAAATGCAATCAGTCTGAAATTCCTACTTTCTGGACAGTTCATTTTGCTACACTATCAAAAGATCAGATAAACTGATTTCATTATCATGGTCAAGATATTTAATTTCCTAAGAGATATGTAAATTCATCAACAGGCTTATATTCAGGAAGAGAAACTGGACATCAAAGGAAGCCACAACCTTCACAAAACTAACTTCTACTGCAGAAGGAACAATTAGCATTAGTGACATTAGACTCACCCTAATAATTGAAATGCTCCTGGTATAATTAATGCTATTTATTCTAGGGAGCACATGGTTCCTAGTGTTTGTAGTACTATTGGATAAGTTTGTTTTTATTTGTCTGTTCTTTACTGTTACCCCACACAATACCTTTTGTGGCAATGGATAGATGTACTTGTGTTGAAATTCAGGACACCTGTCACAAGGACAAATGTTAGCTTGTTAAAAACTTAGGCAGACTTCAGGACTGAACATTCTGAAGTCTAACTACTCTTTGATTTCTTTCAACTAAAACATCCTTCCAAACTTGCTGAAACAAAAACAAATAACTTTTTTTTCACAGTAATAACAAAAAGAATCTGAATCTGCTACACTATGACAATAATTGCCACATAATATAATGCTCATAGAATAGCCAAAACAGTAAAGATACTGCATCTAGTATCAGAAGGAAGGAAACACATGCTAAACAATTTCAGAGGAAGAAGACACACCTTACTACTAGACTTGGAAGTGCAAAGCCTGCATTTACTTGATGTGGGACACTCACTTTTGAGAACAGATTTCTAACCCACCAGAAAACACAAATTGTAATCTCTACCATATTATTGAAGGAAAGAAAATGTATAATTGTACATTTTACAACAAGAAATGGAGACTAAAATTCCCTGGGAGCTGTACAAACTGAATCGAAGTTGTGCTTTCTGTAATTGCTCTATGGAAAGTAATTACTAGTAGCCTTTGATCCTTCAGGGCATTCAAGTTCTTCATAAATTCTGATAAACAAGTAATGGGGCAGGAAATGCTACCACATTGTCCAAGTGTATAACTATCATAGATTAACCCCTGCTAGATTTCTACCATAGGCTACACGCAGAAATCTGGGATCCAGCTTTAGATAAGAGAATTCTCCCAGAAAAGGCACGCTCAGATGCAGATTGAGGATGATGTAAAGCACTGGATACATTTATTCTCTTTCACATAATAAATAAACAAAAAGACAGAATTGTAAGCCAGAGAGCATATTTGTGCCATTAAGTCTTTTAAAAATAGGAAAAGGAGATTAATTTTAAGACTTGTAAAGAAAGCTTTTCTCTTAATTTTCTCAGAATCAGAAGTCAAGGTAAGCAATAGATAGTTTTGTTTTCTGCTCTCTGTGCAGTAGTAGTCTATGTTGTTTCTACAAATAAGAAAGATTCATTATAATGTAGGACAGATTAAAAAGACAAAAGAAAAGCCTGAGAAGAAATGAGAACAAACAAGAATAATAAAAGCCAGCAAATTCTTTAAAATTTTAGTAGGAAGACTGAATTCTACATTAAAAGTCAACAGAAAGTAAATTTGAAACTAAAGAATGTGCAATCTGCATTTTAAAAGTCAAACCGAAGATGGCTCTTGATACAATAGAAAATGATAAAGTAATCAGAATTATGAGTGATAATAATTGATATGTATATACAAAGCAGAAATGTAATTCTCAATTATGAGGCATTAATGAATAATAATCTTAAAGAAAGAGTAGGAAGATAACAATCAAAATTTTAACTAGAGAAAAATAAAATACCTGAGCTGAAAGGCAAACAACATACCAAGGAAAATTTTTTGAATACAAATTACAAAAACCAATATTAAAAAATTTTAATCTTGTCTAGTGTGGTGGCTCATGCTTGTAATACCAGTGATTCTGGAAGCTGAGGTGACAGGAGGATTACTCGAGCCCAGGAGTTCAAGGCTTCAGTGAGTTATAACCAAGTCGCTGCACTCCAGCCAGGTAACAGAATGAGATCTTGGCTCTAAAAGTAAACAAAAAGAACAAAAAACATGGAAAGGAAAAAATAATCTACATTTATTTTCTCCATATCTTAAAGCATTCAGCTAAATTATTTCTAAAATAAAAATATTAACTCAAGATTAAAAGTTAATAAAATAAAATTACATTTTTTATTAGTAATATTGTAAACTACTAAAATACATTGATAACATATATTCAGTCCTTCATGATCCTGTAAAGAAGGAAATAATTAACCAGGCTCAGTTCCTATCAAAGATATTTTACAAGGTAGGGAGTAGACTTAGGGGAAGCACAGAGGAAATAATCCTGTAGTAAATAAGATTAGGAGATGTTACTACTCACAGTTTTGAAAGGACAATACGAATAATGAGAGAGAGATTATTTGATTGGATATATATCCAATCAATTATACATAAATAAATTATATGCATATATATGTATATATAAACATGTATGTTTGCATGTGTGTGTGTACATATATATAATACATATACACACATCAGAGTTAGAGCAATTTTGAAATTTTGTGGATAAAGTGGGTCACCTGAAAGAAGCTGGGCCTCTCGATAAAATTACAAAACACAGAAAAAAAAAAACTATCAACAGAGAATACTATAAACACATCTACGCAAATAAACTAGAAAATCTAGAAGAAATGGATAAATTCCTGGACACATACATCCTCCCAAGATTAAACCAGGAAGAAGTTGAATCCCTGAATAGACCAATAGCAGGCTCTGAAATTGAGGCAATAATTAATAGTTTACCAACCAAAAAAGTCTAGGATCAGACAGATTCACAGCCAGATTCTACCAGAGGTACAAGGAGGAGCTGGTACCATTCCTTCTGAAACTATTCCAATCAGTAGAAAAGGAGGGAATCCTCCCTAACTCATTTTATGACGCAAAGGTCATCCTGATACCAAAGCCTGGCAGAGATACAACAAAAAAAGAGAATTTTAGACCAATATCCCTGATGAACATCGATGCAAAAATCCTCAATAAAATATTGGCAAACCAAATCCAGAAGCACATCAAAAAGTTGATCCATCATGATCATGTGGGTTTCATCCCTGGGGTGCAAGACTGGTTCAACATATGCAAATCAATAAACTTAATCCAGCATATAAACAGAACCAAAGACAAAAACCACATGATTATCTCAATAGATGCAGAAAAGGCCTTTGACAATATTCAACAGCCCTTCATGCTAAAAACTCTCAATAAATTAGGTATTGATAGGACGTATCTCAAAATAATAAGAGCTGTTTATGACAAACCCACAGCCAATATCATACTGAATGGGCAAAAACTGGAAGCGTTCCCTTTGAAAACTGGCACAAGGCAGGGATGCCCTTTCTCACCATTCCTATTCAACATAGTGTTGGAAGTTCTGGCCAGGGCAATCAGGCAAGAGAAAAAATTAAAGGATATTCCATTAGGAAAAGAGGAAGTCAAATTGTCCCTGTTTGCAGATGATATGATTGTATATTTAGAAAACCCCATCACCTCAGTCCAAAATCTCCTTAAGCTGATAAGCAACTTCAGCAAAGTCTCAGGATACAAAATTAATGTGCAAAAACCACAAGCATTCTAATACCCTAATAACAGACTAACAGAGAGCCAAATCATGAGTGCAATCTCATTCACAATAGCTTCAAAAAGAATAAAATACTTAGGAATCCAACTTACAAGGGATGTGAAGGACCTCTTCAAGGAGAGCTACAAACCACTGCTCAACGAAATGAAAGAGGACACATACAAATGGAAGAACATTCCATGCTCATAGATAGGAAGAATCAATATCGGGAAAAATGTCCATACTGCCCAAGGTAATTCATAGATTCAATGCCATCCCCATCAAGCTACCAATGACTTTCTCCACAGAATTGGAAAAAACTACTTTAAAGTTCATATGGAACCCAAACAGGGCCCACATTGCCAAGACAATCCTAAGTCAAAGAACAAAGCTGGAGGCATCACACTACCTGACTTCAAACAATACTACAAGGCTACAGTAACCAAAACGGCATGGTAATAATACCAAAACAGAGATATAGACCAATGGAACAGAACAGAACCCTCACAAATAATACCACACATCGATAACCATTTGATCTTTGACAAACCTGTCAAAAACAAGAAATGGGGAAAGGATTCCCTATTTTATAAATGATGCTGGGAAAACTGGCTAGCCATATGTAGAAAGCTGAAACTGAATCTCTTTCTTACACCTTATACTAAAATTAATTCAAGATGGATTAAAGGCCTAAATGTTAGACCTAAAACCATAAAAACCCTAGAAGAAAACCTAAAATATCATTCAAGACATAGGCATGGGCAAGGACTTCATGTCTGAAACACCAAAAACAATGGCAAGAAAAGCCAAAACTGACAAATGGGATCTAATTAAACTAAAGAGCTTCTGCACAGCAAAAGAAACTACCATGAGAGTGAGCAGGCAACCTACAGGATGGGAGAAAATGTTTGCAATCTACTCATCTGATAAAGGGATAATATCCAGAATCTACAAAGAACTTAAACAAATTTACCAGAAAAAATCAATCCCATCAAAAAATGGGTCAAGGATATGAACAGACACTTCTCAAAAGAAGAAATTTATGCAACCAACAGACACATGAAAAAATGCTCATCGTCACTGGCCACCAGAGAAATGCAAATCAAAACCACAATGAGATACCATCTCACACCAGTTAGAATGGCGATCATTAAAAAGTCAGGAAACAGCAGGTGCTGGAGAGGATGTGGATAAATAGGAACACTTTTACACTGTTGGTGGGATTGTAAACTAGTTCAACCATTGTGGAAGACAGTGCGGCCATTCCTGAAGGATCTAGAACTAGAAATACCATTTGACCCAGCCATCCCATTACTGGGTATATACCCAAAGGGTCATAAATCATACTGCTGTAAAGACACATGCATATGCATGTTTATTGTGGCATTATTCACAATAACAAAGACTTGGAACCAACCCAAATGTCCATCAATGATAGACTGGATTAAGAAATAAAAGAGGACACAAAAAATGGGATGTGTTGTATATGTGGCACATATACACCATGGAATACTATGCAACCATAAGAAAGGATGAGTTCATGTCCTTTATAGGGACATGGATGCAGCTGGAAACCATCATTCTCAGTAAACTATCCAAGGACAGAAAACCAAACACCACATGTTCTCACTCATAGGTGGGAACTGAACAATGAGAACACTTGGACACAGGAAGGGGAACATCACACACCGGGGCCTGTGGTGGGGTGGGGGATGGGGGAAGGGATAGCATTAGGAGATATACCTAATGTAAATGACGAGTTAATGGGTGCAGCACACCGACATGGCACATGTATACATATGCAACAAACCTGAAGGTTGTGCACATTTACCCTAGAACTTAAAGTATAATAATAATAATAATAATAATAATAATAAAAAGTTAAAAAAAGACACAGCAAATAGGCCAGGGCTTCCAGGAAGTATAAAGGGAAAATAATACCTCAAACTCACCACCCCCTTAATATCTACCCTACTCTAGATTTTGGCAGCACCTATTTCTACTTTGTAGACAGTTTCTACAAATTCATTTACCAAGTAACACATATTTGGTTTGAGTTTCACAGTAGAGAAACAGATTCGGACTGTGGAACAAGGTGCTCTAACACTTGGGTCATATGATACAGCAGATCCAACTGTGGGTGAAATGTCTACGGTAAATAGAAATGTTTTAGAAAGGCCACCACTAGTGAACTATAATGTATATATCCTAAGTAGTTTGGAGTAAATATAAGCCATTGAATATAGAATGTGTTCTTTGGAAAAATATCCTTTATTAACCTGGCAGATGATAGAAATAGAGTGATTTTTCATGAAACTTCATGTTACTACTTAACCGGTCTACCTCAGTTAGACTCTAGAGATCTGAGCCATAAAGCCATAAGTTTGAGTACATTAGCAGCAGTCTATTGTCAAATGAAAATAGTGCATGGAAGCATATAAGGTAACAGGTGTTGGAAAGGCATGTAAGTTGTCTAAGGAAGTAGATCAGATGCTCATGGAACACATTTCTACATTGCCTTCTCACCTTAAACCCACAAAGCCGCATGGAGTATTTCCTGCAATCTCTTGACTGAGGAAGAAAAACAAATGAGATCTAAATTAGGATAATGCTAATAAACATACTAGTACCACTTGAAAGTGAACAACGGCAAAAATGAAAACCCTCCAAGTGGGTAAACTTAACTCTTCATCTCCAGTTGCTGACTTCATCTGAAAGGAGAGGCAAGTATGAATTGACATTAACACATGGAACATAGCTGATAATTTGCTGAAAGGTCAAAAACTTAGGAGGAAAAAGAATGGACATTGGATGATAAGAAGGTCTAAAAAGAGCTACGTGAAGAAACCTCTCAATTTGACAAATATATGAGAATATTTGTTTCCCAAAAGAGTGCACATCAAAAATTAAGCACAGAAAAATAAGGCTCTCAATAATCAGGTAATCAAGGTACGTTATCTGGGTTCCAGTAAGCTTTTCCTCCAGTAGCTCATGTCCTTGTTCTATGGATTCACTACAAAGTGTTGATCACAACAGGGAGGAGGTTGTATATAAATTCAACAATAATAATTTCTATTTAATGAGTCTAATCTGGTCATAGCCAACAGCAGAAACTATCAGTGGTTCCTCCTATGGCACAGATCCACAGGGGGAAATAGCAAGCCACTTGAAAACACGTTGATTACATTGAACCAATTTTACTGTGACATTTTTATCCTCATTAGAAGATGGACACCTTTTTTCCCTTCTGTTATAATTAATACTTAACAGCATCATTAAGATGTAATTAAGATACCATATAATTTACCTATTTAAACAATTGGATATTCTTAATATATTCACACATGATTATACAGACATGATCACATTTAATTTTAGAATACTTTTGTCACTACCAAAAATATCCTAATTGCATCTATTAGCAGTCACTCTAAACTTCACCCACATGTCCCCCATTCCCAGCAACCACTAGCTTGCATTTTGTCCTTATAGTATAGTCTATTTTGGGCAATTTTTATATTTGAACTCTTGTAATATGTAGTTTCTTGTGGCTGTATATTTCACAACATATTTCAAGTTCTATCTTTGTTGTAGCATGTAATATTATTCATATTTTGTTGATTGGTATTCCATTGCATTGACATATTTATTTATCCATTCATGACTTTATAGATATTTGGATCATTTCCACTTTTTGATACTAACAAAAATGTCAATATGTATATTCATGTATGATTTTTTGTTTATATAAAGTGTCTTCAATTCTCTTGGTTATATCCGTAGGAGTAAAATTGGTGGCTTACGTGGTAAGTCTACATTTAACATTTTGATAATGTGTCAAGTTGTTTTGTAAAGCAGTTGTGTTATTCTCTATTCCCACCAGCAATGTCTGATGGTTTCAATTTCTGGACATCCTTACCAACATTTGCTATTATCTATCTTATTTTTCTAATTAAGACCTTCAAGAAAATGTGAAGTGTGATTTCATTGTGATTTTGACTTGCCTTTTCCTAGTGATTAATAACATTAAATATCCTTTTATGTGCTGCTCATTGGCTATTTGTGTATCTTATTTGAAATAAAATGTCTATTTAAATCTTTACATTAAAAAATTGGGTGAAAGGGTTTTTTACATTGTTGATATACTTCTCTTATTATGCATATAAGGCTAGATGTAGTGGTTCATGCCTGTAATCACAGCACTTTTGGAGGTCAAGGTGGGAGTTTGTCTTGAGGCCAGGAGTTCAAGACCAGCAATGGCATTAGGAGACGGTGTGTCAAAAAAAAAAATAAAAAAAAAAATGAGTGATAGATGATAGATAGATAGATAGATAGATAGATAGATAGATAGATAGATAATAGATATGTAATTTGAAAATATTTTCTCCCAATCTATATTTTTTCATTTTGTTATTTTTTATGCACAAAAGTTTCTAATTTGAAAAACATCCACATTATTGACATTTCCCCCTTTAGTAGCTGTGCTCTAGATGTGAACAGATCAGCAATGAATTCTGAAATTGAATCAGTAATAAAAAATCCCTGACAACCAGAAAAGCTGAGGACCAGATGGACTCACAACTGAACTATACCAGATATACAAAGAAAAGCTGGTACCTATCCTACTGAAACTATTTCAAAAAAATTAAGAAGGAGGGACTCCTCTCTAACTTATTATATGAAACAAGATCCCACTTGATACCATAATCTGGTAAGAACACAGCAAAAAAAGAAAACCACAGGCCAATATGATATATACAAAAATCCATAACAAAATACTAGCAAACTGAATACAGCATCACATTAAAACTTTAACAGTTATTAAAATGGCCCAATTGCCCAAAGAAATCTAGAGTTTTGATGCTATTTCCATCAAATTACCAACATTTTTTACACAACTAGAAAAAACTATTCTAAAATTCCAACCAAAAAAGACCCCACATAGCCCAAATATCCAAAACAATTCTAGAACAAAAACAAAAACAAAGACTGAGGCATCACATTACCCAACTTCAAACTAAACTACAAGGCTACTGTAGCCAAAACAGTATGATACTGGTACAAAAGCAGACACATAGGTCAATAGAACAGAATAGAGAACCTAGAAAATAAAGCTGTACACCTACAGCCAACTGATCTTCAACAAAGTCAGCAAAAATAAACAATGGGGAAGGATTGCCCTATAAAGAAATAACACTGGGAAAACTGGTTATCCATATGCAGAAGAATAAAACTGGACCCCCGCCTCTTACCGTATACAAAAATTAACTCAAAATGTATTAAAAATCTAATTGTAAGACCTCAAACTATAAAAAATCTTAGAAGAAAACCTAGGAAATACTATTCTGGACATCAATCTCAGCAAATAATTTATGACTAAGTCCTCAAAAGCAATTTGCAACAAAAACAAAAAATTGATCAATGGTACCCAGTTAAACTAAAGAGGTTCTGCATAGCAAAAGAAACTATCAAGAGTAGACAAACAACCTATAGAATGAGAGAAAATATTTACTAACTATGCATCCAGCAAAGGACTAATATCCAGAACTTAAATGAATCAACAAGAAAAAAACAAATAATCCCATTAAAACGTGGGCAAGGGGCATGAACAGATACTTCTTTTAAAAAGACATACATGCAGCCAACAAACATGAAAAAATGCTCAACTTCACTAATCATCAGAGCAATGCAAATCAAAACCGCAATGAAATATCATCTCACACAAGTCAGATGACGATTATTAAAAAGTCAGAATATAACAGATGCTGGTGAGATTGCAGAGAAAAGGGAATGCTTACATACTGTTGGTAGGAATGTACATTAGTTCAGCCATTATAGAGAGCAATTTGGAGATTTCTCAAAGAACTAAAAATAGAACTACCTTCGACCCAGCGATTGCATTACTGTGTATATACCCAGAGGAAAGTACATAATTGTACCAAAATACACTTGTACTCACATGTTTATTGCAGCACTATACACAATAACAAAGACGTTTGACCAACCTAGGTCTCCGTCAATGGTGAATTGGATAAAGAAAAGGTGGTACATACACACCATGAAATGCTATGCAACCATAAAAAGGAAAGAAATTGTTTCCTTTGCAGGACATGGATGAAGATGGAAGCTATTATCCTAAGTGAATTAATGCAGAGACAAAACAAACAAACAAAAAAAACAAACAAAAAAAACAAATATTGCATGTTGTCATTTATAAGTGAGAGCCAAATATTGTGTTCATATGGACACAAAGATAAACACAATAGACTCTGGGAACTCCAAAAGGAAGAGCGGAGAGTGCAAGGTCTAAAAAACTTCCTTTTGAGTACTATGTTCACTATATGGGTGACGGGATCAGTAGAGGCCCAACTTGCAGCATCATACCATATATATACCCTTTAAACAACCTACACATGTACACCTTGAATCTAAAATAAAAATGTAAAAACGTCAAAGCTAAAAGAAAGTGCCAAAGCCAATGTCATCAATATTTATGCTATGTTTTCTTTAGTTTTGTGCCTTTCGCTTTTATATTAACTCTAAAGCATTTTAACTTTGCATGCGGTGTGAGGTAGGAGTCCAACTTCATTTTTTTTTTTTTCTTTTTCATTTGGCTATCGTGTCCTGTCAGTGCCATCCTTTCAGATGAATCTCTGAATCTCCTCATCCACATGGTCCACCTTTCCATCATGTGGATTCCCTGCACTACTGGACCAGAGCTGGGGGCAGAAACCTGCTTTTCCTAGAGTGACAACCTTGCTCTATGAGAAGGCACTGGAGATTTAGGAGTAGCAATCCTGGGCCTTTGAATCACTGTGTATGAAGGCACAAGCTGAGGAAGAAATGTTTGGAGCCCCAATATTCTTGGCCTGTTATACCTGGGGTAGGACTTCTAGAGGACTTGGCTAGAGGAAGGGAGACATGCTTCTCTCAGCCATGCCTACCTGGAATACAGCCTCTCCAAAATGCCCGTGAGTGAAAAGGTGAAAAACAATATCTTGGTTGTTTGGAGAATAGGGAAACCCTGTATATTTGGCTGCACATTACCAGTATAGAGCATCCCTAAGAAAATTGAGTGAGAGGGGCTGCAGTAAGGTAATGGATAATACCACAAATGACACAGACATCCACTGTTCTTGTTAAGATTTAGTAGATTTTCATGAACAAAGATTTCTGTATTTACTGTATTCAGAAATTTTAATGATTGTGTTTTTAAAATATTCTGCGGTTAAATTGCTGTCTTGGTTTTACAAGGTTTCATTAAGATCCCTACATGGCCATTCTGATAGTCACACATTAAGAAACTTACCTGGATATATTTATTTTCTTCCCTACCCACAGTGCTTCTGCCAAAACCCTTATCTATATATTTATAAAATGTTATTTGCTCTCAGGGTAATCCACACAGCATTATGGAATAATAAGGCATCTTCCTAAAGGTAACTCATTATAATTCAAAATACAGTATCTAGACCACAGAATTAATTGATGTTACTTTGAGCTAAATGAAGAAGATGGCCTGAAAGCACAGTAGAATAACATTTTGAATACTTAGGTCTAGTTTCAGGTAGTAGAGTATCTGAACTGGAAACAAATTTATGTTAATATATCTCCCACAGTCAGAATATGCTGGTCAGGAAACCAGGAAGTTTATATAGGTGAAGCTCATTTTAAATCGTGCATGAAAAAATTTGAAACACAAATGTAATCGTTTTGTGTGTTCATGGTGTTTGAGTATGTGTGGTTTGTGTGTGTGTGTGTGTGCATGTGCATGAGTGTACTAAATATATATGAAATATATGAAACCAATTTTTTTCTTTAACTCTTTGTTTACTATCTCACAGTAAGTTAGTAATATTTCCTACATATTTCCTACATAGTAAGATAGTAAGATTTCCTACAAATTACTTACATAGTAAGATTTTCTACATATTTCAGTATTTAATTCAGTATTACAAATCAAGATAGCTCATTGAAATAGTGAATGAGCTATAAATAAATCAATACCAATAAATATAAAGTAGCATATGGGAGGTGTGTCTCCATTTGTGGTGGAGGTAAGCATGACTTTAGTGGTATGAGAGATAGTTACATCAAATTAGGGTAAAGTATGATGTTGTTATTGTTATGTATATATTCTGAGTCTATGAGGATGTGAGCTGTACTGTATTAGCTGGTCTACTCAGTATTATCCCCACATTCCTCTGTGCAATGCAAAAGAGCCTGGTACAGGTTTTCCAGAATCTCTTTACCTGTACATTTTGGGTTAGAGTTTGTCAATGGCAGGAGTTTATAAAATATTTGGAAAATGAATGAGGAAGACAAAGAAAAGCATTCTTCATGGAGCATGTTGTAGTCACATGAGATGGCCTGGCAGATTTTCTCATGATCCCTGATTCTCAACAATGGTAGTTGGTTATGTCAGAGTAGCAATTCTCACTTCTGAGATTATGCTTTGATGATTTGGAGTAGACCAATGGCTTCACAGACCTCTCTGCTTGCTCCTCTTCCATAGTGGTAGCCAGACGCTATGCCCCTGAGATCTTTCAATAATTCCAGTTTCTCATATGCATCAGGGGCAGTATTCCAGATCTTCTTTTCCTCACTTCCATCTGCATACAAGTAAACTCTTATTTCTACATCTGTCTTCATTTTATAGCGCACATATGGTCAGTTTTCTGACCAAACTGAGACTGACATACCATGTGTGTTAATGTAATAGAAACAGTCAAGTATAAATATTCTCAGGTACAGCTAAATTCATTATTTTTTAATTTATTTGTATAATATATTCATAAGTTATAAAATCAGCTATTCTAATTTATACATTTTAAAGAAAAACAACTATTATTATTTTATTTTATTTAAGGAAAAAGTGTACTATTTGCCCAGCTGATTACACTAGGCTTTCCTTCCCATGTAACTGGGTGCAACACTTAGTTTCACAGAACTTGCAAGTCTTTCTGTAGCTCTCGCCAATGAAAAAGAGTGGGGAACTGGGACTCATTTGGTACTTAAAACTGGTTAATGTTACATACATATTTAACTTGAGAGTAATGCCTAATATTTAATTTTTTCTTTTGTATTAGGGTACAAATTGTGTGCTACATGGATATTTGTGGGTCAATGGATAAAGATAGGGAGGTGCATGGGACTTTAATTATTCTTTTCCTAGATGTTCTATATTTAGTAACTGTCCATTTAAGGATATTCCAGTCCTTCAAAATGAAGACATTGTGTTGGGGCAATGTCAATTCCCATTACTGAGGAGTGACTACAAAATGAGAGCAAGATGAGTTACATCACTTAAAGAGAAAAACATAGATCTTGACCAGTAGCTCATGGAGGGCATTATCTTATATACCTTCCCTCCAATTAATGTTATGATCTTTCTCAAATGCATTTTTTCTCAGTTCTTTCTTATTTGCCACAATAGCACTGATACTGGTTAATAAATTTATTTAATTGAAGCATGTTATATTGGTTCTTTACAGATATAATCCAGTGTATATCCTTTGCCAAGCATCTAGCAAGTATCATGAGAAAAATGAGTATACAATTTTGTACACTCTAGTGGGGAACATTTTAGTTGTCTGACATATAAGTTTGCTTACCAATAATTGGAAGAGATCAATGCTAACTGTGTAGTCTGGGAGGCTGATCTAGGCGGAGTGATTTCCAAATACATTAAATATATAAATTATATTTTATGTCTGTATTCTTGACTTATAAAAGGTGTACCTTGAGACCAATTGTTTGTAAGTGGGAAATAGTAAACATAGTTCTATAAAAGTCTTGGCTGACTTGATGTAACATATTATTAGATCAACAAAAGACACACACCCAGTTTTGCCAGTTGTAGAAAAATAAATTGAAATAAAAGCATGTGGAGACCAAAGAGGACTGAGAAATTTCTATATCTGGTGCTATTGTTAAATGAACAATATTTACAAAATGTGATTTTATCGAGGAATAACAAGTCATTCAAATAATGAGCTTCCTTGAAGCTTTCAATCAAATTAATAATGAGCTTCCAAAAGCAGATTTTAAAAATTTTAACTACTACACTCTGATATTTATTTTCAACTCAGCCCCCTTAAAACTTCACTAAAGAACTCAAGTGGATGGAACATTCATTATCCTAGTTTGTAACCTGAGATAATTGGTAGTTCCATACCTTTTTTACAATTATGAGCAAACTTCAAAATAATCATCTGTATGCTGGTGAAACAGATTGTTATGAATTCTTACCAAGGTAATGAATAATATACATAACTGTTGGGTTTGGTCTTTTTGAGAGATGCTTGTTTCCTGGAAAGGTGATTTTAGAGAAAACTATCAACTCTAAAAGTCCTTAGTTCAAGGCTTATTTATTTATTGGTTATTGTTCAGATCCCAGTATTGAATTCTGCTCATTATAGTTTGGTTAGAGTATGAATCATGTGTCCACTACATATGATATTTTTATTGATAGTAAATTTTCCTATTTCCAATCCAGTTCATTGGCCTAGACTGCTCCCTACCACCTTTATATCAACAGAGTAGCATGACAAATGTTGCTAAATAAAGTGTGATTCTGATTATCTCAACTAAATGTTTCCCTGTTTCACTCATGTTGTTACCTGGGTGGCAAATAAGTATCTCAAGCAACTTCACATGTTCAAAACTAAATATTTTTCACCCCCCTTTCCAGCCATGTGATATATATCACTTCCACAGTTTTAGCTAACTCAATGAATATGTATCAGTAATGTAATCCCAAAGCCTTGTATAGTGTTTTATTTTTCTCATGCTTAAACATTTTCAATTCAATTTTTCAGAAAATTTGGTGGAAAGCAGTAGCTTCAAAATATGGTCCTAGCTGACCACCCTAATATTCAGTGCATTTATCTGCTCCAAGTCAGTATCATCTTTCCATTGCATTGTTTTAATGGCTTCCTAACTTGTCTTTTAACTTTAACGTTAGTCATCTTCATTCTACACTTAACACAGTTTTAATAATCAGGTCAAAGTGCATGAACCTCTTTTGCACTAAATCCTGCGAATATTCTCATTTCACTTAGACAAGAGTCAAACTCCATATAAGTTCCATGTAATTTTACCCCCCTCTCTCCACCATCTTGTTTTCTAGTTGACCTTATTTCTTGATATTTCACCAACTTCACTACTCTGTATAAGTCATCTTGGCCTCTTTACTGTTCTTCAGGCATGCTAGATAATATACTTTCTTAAGGCCTTTACTCTTCTTAGAATATTTTATCTAAAAATGTTTGATTTTAGTGAAATAAAATACAATTGTATTTGTAGTAAACTAAAAAATGTTTATTTTGGTGAAATGCTTCCTCACATCTATCTAGTTTTATTCAAAATTTATAATTTTTCAGTAAAAATTATCTATCTCCTATATTTTATATTAAATACTTTCTATACCTGGTATATTCCTTATCAAACTTATCAAACTTTCTATCTCAGTTTTCTCTAGGGAACTTATCACTACCTAACACTATACACATTTGCTATTGTTATCTCCCCAACTAAAACATAAGCTCCAGAAGATGATATCTGCTTCTTTTGTTCATTGCTTCATCTGTAGGGTCTAGAAGAGTGCTTGGAATAAAGTGGTGTTAAAATATGTATTAATGAATCAGTTAATAAAATACATTTTTCAATGGTTTTTATTCAATGCAATTGAAATATATTTCCCATTTAGCAATGATGTGTAAAACTAAGAAATATTATAAATATGTCTAATATCACATCAGAACTTTATTTGTATTTGTAAAAATTGTATATTTCTTTTTTTAAATTATTATACTAACAAAAATACATTATTAGGCAGCTCATTGTTTTGTACAAAGCACTACAACAACACGGACCATATGAAAAAGCCTAGAGAGACTCTTGTGTTACTCAATCAAGATTATGTTACAGTGTTAGTGTCTGGAGTTTTAAAACCATTCAAAATACCCTTGCTTATCCTCTTGGCACAACTATGGCAATAACATTATTTTTAGCTATAAAATTGCCAGTAATTTATATTCAAATTAGTTTATAAATAATTTGCATAAAAACCAGTCTTTCAAATGAATACTATGATCAGCTATTGAAATCTTGATCTTTAATTTAGGCCCTTATTATTAAGTAGAATAAAAGGCCATTCATTGAATGGACACAAAAATTAAGAAAAAAATTATGCTACATCTAAGCACCAGATTGGAAATATTCCTAAGGTTTATGAGCAAATAAAATACTCGCACTTACACACAACAGAAAAGCTTTCTGTAGAAAAAACAACGAGTAGACATTGGGAATTACTAAATAATTTAATTATTTAAAAAATAAAAATAGAAGTTTAATGTTTCCTAATTACAAGCTTGACTCTGAATTACTTAGACCTCTTATTAATTTACAAATCTGCCTGAGAAGAATCACACTGCCAATAAAAATATAGCTTAAAATAGAGGAGGAAAGTAACAAGTTTTGTTGAACATATTGATTCATTTTACTTTGAAAAGGATATTCTGAAGCTGTCATTGGGGCTTTAAAATGATGTTTCTGACAACCACTTACGCCTAACACTCTTGATTAGTGTCCTTACCAGCTTTTGCCAGTTCACATTCTATTTTTTTATTGAAATGAATCATGCATTCTTACTTTTTTCTCTGCCTCTTTTTCTTAACTTATCATAAGGCAGAAATCAGCAGATTTGAACTTGATATCAGGAGAAAATTACATCCAGATTTTGATTTTATTATGAATTACTTTGCATGCACATGAATAATAAGAATATTCAATAATAGCTACTATCATGTTTTAGAGTATAGAATTTCAAATAACATTTAAGGATTTAATTTTTCAATGTAATTTCTTAATAACCATCATAACATTATTTGAGGTCACAAAAATTTAAATATAAAATATTTTCCCTAATTTCACAAATTCCTAATAACAGTGCCAGATTTCTTTTAAGATATATTCATATTTTCATCTCTTTAGAGTGTTGACTCTTCATGGGTTCTAAAGCCCTATTTAAATAGTAAAAATATTTAGTAAGTTATTTTTCCACAGACAGAGTCAATTTTTATTTCCAACTATTATAAGGTATTCTGTGAAGATTCAACCAAAAAAGCTGAGTGTTACCTGAGGGCTTCTTTTCCATAATATAAATAATTTAAGTTAGGATTACTGAATTCACATAATATAACTTTGTACAAATTACTCTTCTATGACACTGACATTTAAAGGTGATCAACTTCAGTATTGTAAAATTATATTCTGTAAATTTAAAGAAGCTCTTTGCAAAGAAATAATCTATACATGTAAAAGAAAACATTATTTACATGATTTGGGTGTATTCATTCTTTTTTATGTAAAGAAATAACTTAGCTCTTCTTAATAAGGTGGGAGTAGTTTCTATAATGTAAGTGCAAAAGGATAGCTAAGTTTTAGGTGAAATAAGGAACTAGGAAACCATCAGTATGTGAGAAAATACATTTACAATATCTCTTGCATCCTCATCTATCTGAAAATACACATAGTACAGACAGATTTTTCTGCTTTTTTGTTCATATGATGAGATATTATTGCCCACTTTTCTTGAATTTATATAAAATAATCCTAGTCATATTCAGACTGAGTAAAAACTGTGGATTAAAATTCTGAATTTCAGAGAAAGAAAATATTATTGCTCTACTTGAAAAATGTGTCCACTTGGCTCAAGGCATGGAGGAAAATTTGTAAAATACACATACTCCTGCCAAAGATCTATCTGCATAGATCTGAGGTCATATCATACATAAAGGGAATGATAAATGAGCTTAGAAAACATGTAACTATTAATAAATTACAAATCAATTTCAGTATTTTGATATTAAAAATCAGTAATTCAAAAAAGATACCTTAAAATAGAGATGAAATTAACATGTTAAATTTTATATACTTTTGGGTTCTATACCACAAGGATGTAAAGTTAGTTATTCTTTTGATATTTCCAGGCTTATAAATCAGGAAGTTTTAAAACACTAACGTCACAGTTTACAACTTCAATAAGGAACAACCATTCAAAAATATACAAATATCTTCATAGACAAGAGTGATGATTATGTCTCAGGCAATCTGGGCTGGAAACTTGGCTCTATCCTCATTAGCTGTGTTCTCATAGACATGTTACAAAAGGATGAGTTCATGTCCTTTGTAGAGACATGGATGAAGCTGGAAACCATCATTCTCAGCAAACTATCGCAAGGACAGAAAACAAAAACATCGCATGTTCTCACTCATAGATGGAAATTGAACAATGAGAACACTTGGACACAGGAAGGGGAACATCACACACTGGGGCCTGTTGTGGGGTGGGGGGAGGGGGGAGGGATAGCATTAGGAGATACACCTAACATAAATGACGAGTTAATGGGTGCAGCACACCAACATGGCACATGTATACATATGTAACAAACCTGCACGTTGTGCACATATACCCTAGAACTTAAAGTATACTAATAAAAAAAAAGTTTTTTGTTCCAGGTATTTTTTCTAAATGATAAAAGAGCTAGGAAAATGAAAAAAAAAAAATGCTAGTTCTTAACTGCATAGGCTTTTTAGAAACATTAACTCATAAAATTAATCATACAGGTAATCAGTAAATAGGGATAATGTTGACATAACAAAGAATTTGTGTTGGTCCATGCCAAATTTTCCCAGCTTTTTTTTTTATTCATTTAATTTTGCTCTTACAGATAAAATCAGCTATACAGAAAATGACATACACAAGATGAAATAGCAAACCACAACACCATGCACCATGCAATGATGTATGTGATGTCCAATCACTCTTCTTTGATGCTCAGTTTGACACCATGCTCTGTCCTGAATACGCTTATTTCATAATTCTAGCTGACTTGTACATGTTTCTCATATATCCATAACTGAACAACAATACTTCCTTATACTCTTTATATCAAGTTCCCATCCCTATTTTGTTAATTTTAATGTAAAGTACTAGATTTATTGTAGTGTTTTTTTCTGTTACTTATTATAAACTTAACTTGTTTTTAATATGAACCAGCATAGTTACTAGAATCAATACTGTTATTGTTGGTCTTCTGATTATAAACCTGCATATTATTTGAACTTCTTCTTTCTATCTACCTTACATTTAATGCATGATTTTGTAAAATCTGAGGCTTTGTAATAACTCATATATTATACCAGAAACAGCACACAGAATAATGCTTCGAATATAGACAACACTCAAGAAATATTAGTCATTATTACTATTATTGTGCACTTTCTCTCAAAGTCTATTGCTAAATCAAAGGAAGGAACAAACATATATTAATGTAGCCAGCAATGACTAACTAATTTCCTTTTAAGGTTAAGCCATGGTGTATGTACTGCGAGTACAAAGATGAAGAGAACATTGTCTCTGCCTACAGGAAACTCCCAAATGTGATCAGATATATCAAGATATTAAATGCCATTAGAGACATAAGAAAAAAACATCTACAGGACAAAAAGGTATGGATGCAATCATGGAGACAGGTGAGGCTTTATTGAAAAACAGGTAATATGTACCAAACTAGCAGATGATGTGGATTGAGACGCTGTGTACACTAGGTAGAGTTGCCAGAAAAAATCCAGCACTCAGATAAATTTGAATTTCTGGTAAACAACAAATACAGTTTTGGTTTAAATATATAATATGAAATATCTGGAAAATAATTATACTAAAATAAATTTGTTGTTTATCATAAATTCAAATTGGACTGGAGGCCTGGATTTTCATTTGCTAAATAAATCTGTAAACTCTGGAAGACATTCAGAAATATTAGACTGAATAGGTATGCTTACAAAGAAAAGGAGCATTAAAAAACAGGAGCTTCAGGAGAAATATTTTATACACAGTGATTAAGTTGTAACATACAATAAAGTTTATATTTATTATACTGAGCACAACAGAGACTCAGGCAAGAAGGTGGATTAGGTATTAATTTTTTCTCTACAAAACACACAGATATAAGATAAAGAGTGTGCCAAGAAGTACACACTTAAAGCATTATTATACTCCCAGGACAGCAAGGGAGGTTTTCAAGGCTGTGTCTCCACAGTCCCCACACAACAAATCAATGAAGTAAAATCATGAAGCTCAAGAAGATCCAGATGCAAACACTATAAACCTAGAAATTTAGAGATTAAGATCCACAGATGAAAACTGTAGAACTACACCTTGCTTGAGCAAAGTTGTGTCGTTGACCGTGAGAATCTCTTATAATAAAATAATTATCATTCTTCTTCTTCTTCTTCTTCTTCTTCTTATTATTATTATTATTATTATTATTATTATTATCATCAATACTACTACTAAAATTTCAACCCAGTAGCCAGTCACAGTTGCTTTTCTTCTTCCTTTTCTTTGTCTTCTTCTTCATTTTCTTGTCAGGGAAAATGCTTTGTTTCTTCTGGTGGACCAGCAGCACTTACCTGACAAACTAAAATACCTGGTTCATACAATTTGTGCTTTGATTCTAAATTCTACAGTTCACAATCACATGAAAATAATTAGCAGTACAAACTTGAAGAATTAAGATGAAATGCAATAAAGTAATCTGGCAAACATAACATTTTAAGAAACAGTAGATAAATGTTATTAAACTGAAGTCTGTTGGGAATAAATATTTCAATACCAGTAACTATTATACACACACATTTCTTGGAATACGAAATAGTGGCATATAAGATTAACATAAACATTAAAACCCCTCCATGTGTTATAGATATTTCCCGTTTCATTATTCTGCAAATCGACTCAATGATTTTCAAGTAAAGAAAAGCCAGCACATTTCTAATCTATCTGAACAATAGAGTAATGGCACATCCCGTAAGAGACAGAGCCATTGCGAAGTTTTCTGTGCTATTATCTGTCTACAGTGATTTACATGGTCTATAGGTCAGCCTCAAGGCCTGGTCGCTAAAGAATATATACCAGTGAATTTCATGTAATTTATTCACCAGTTGTTCCTATCTGTCCTGTGTGTTGGTTTGTTTTTGTAAGCTTGGTTAGGCTTTAGTTTCTAGTTGTTTGTTCAAGTGCCTGTCTAGACAATGCTGTGAAGGTACTTTATAGATGTGACTAACATTTTCAATCAATTGATTTTAAGAAGGTTAACTTCCATAATGTGAGTGGGATTTATCCTATCAGTTAAAAAACTTAAGAGCAAAAAATGGAAATTTCCCATAGAAGAAGGAATTCTGCCCCAAGACTTTAACATAGAAATCACAACTGACTTTTCAGCCTGCTGGCCCAATTTACATATTTCAGATTCAAGATAATAAGTATGAAGTATAAGCTGATGTCCCATGCTAAATTAAGACTCAGACTGTGTCTTAATTATTACAAAGTCAATAATTAAATGGAGTTAATTGGAAAATTGACACAGTAAAATCTTATATATTTTATACATTGATGAGGGACAGTTCTCTGGGACTGGTAAGCATAGAGGCATACTATACTTGATGGTTTGCTTTATGAATATATTGTTGTTTACTTAGATTTAAGTATTCAATTTTTAAAATCTCAAAATACGCATTTCTAAAAATAACAGATGCCATATTTTAAAACATATAGGCTTATCTGTGTACTCATCTGTATCTAACTTATGTCTCTAATTTGTCCATATTCAGTGACAAATACTTTCAATGAACTACATTAATTTCACTGAAAAACAACCTATAATTATTGTTTTCAATTTTATTGATTTTTCTAAATTTTAGAGTGTTTTTAGCACATTAAAAATTTACTGATATATTTTTAAAAGAAAAAAAAGAATAGGCCAATATCTTTTCTTCAGCTTTTAGTATACTTGAATATCCTTCTTAGCTGATATGAACAAAAATATCCTGGAATTCCTACTGGTAATGGAGCATATCAATTACATAGTATCAGATTCCATAGATTCTAACACCAAACTGATTGTTCAGCATAAGCAGTGTTATTAACACTATTGCTATTATTTTTGCAAGCTTTAGTCTTTCAACAGCTGCATCTTTACATACCCAGAAAGGTATTCTTTATTTAGGCTGCAAAGTAAGTAATTTTGTGTATAGGTATTTGAATATATTTGGTAAAAGAAAGCTTAGCAACCTGATTTTTATATATAAAAAATTACTGTTACAAAACATAGATTCAGTAAAAAAATTATAATTAACTTTCAATAGAGAAGTATTGTTGTTCTTAAATAATCTTGATGAGAAAAATAAATATACAGCACATAATCTTAGACAAAATAATGTGTACTTAGAATCTATCATACTTTTATCAGGTATTAATTTAGTCCATCTGAAAATTTAAACCACAAAGAAAACAACATTAAAAAAAAATCACAAAAGCAGGAATAAATGTTTAAATTATACCAGAGTGTGTGAGAAACAGTTAAATAAATTATAGAATATAAAATCGGTTCTTATATTGTTAACATTTCTACATATGAGTTTAATGTTTATTGAGATAATTATATGAAATTCTATGAGCATATGGCTTCCTTAACACATTTTCAAACTATTTGAAATTAAACATATAGCATACATAAATATGCACATACATATATACATCAATATATATGTCTGTATATGTACAGAACATTTATAAAATTGTACAATATAGATAAGCGTTAACACTTTAAAAATTGTTTTTTAAATGTAATAGATTTTTTGCCTTATCTTTCTTATGACAACTTACATTTATTGAGAACTTCATATAAGTCAGGCACGGTGCTTGACTGACACCAACGATAATACAGAAAACCTACTTGATTTAAGATTGCTCACAATTAGCAAAAGAGATATAACATACTTGTTTATCATCAAATGCGTTAAGTGTGATAAAAAATTTATATATTCAAAGCTAGAGGCATAGGCTGGAAAACTTCATAATGAACTTACTCAAGAAATATTTGACAGAGATCTCTATGTTAAAACTTAGGTTATAGGAAAATAAATTTTGAATATTATGAAAGAGGATAGAAGGACATTCTTACATTTTATTTCAATGTAATTTTAAAAGTATATCCCATATTCTAGAAACTCCACAAAATATGCATGTGTGTGTTTGTGTATGTGTGTGCTTCTATTTCAATATATAGGTCTATATGCAATAATCCATAAAGCATTATTTGTATTTTTAAGAATTTCAACATCAGTAGAAAGAAAATATATTTTTATAAGTTGTAACAATATTGTATTTTTTAAAACTTTTTGTATTGTACTTTAAGTTCTAGGGTACATGTGCACAACATGCAGATTTGTTACATATGTATACATGTGTCATGTCAGTGTGCTGCATTCATTAACTTGTCATTTACATTAGGTATATCTCCTAATGTGGTCCCACCCCCTCCCTCCTCACCACCACAGGCCACAGTGTGTGATATTCCCCTTCCTGTGTCCAAGTGTTCTCATTGTTCGATTCCCACCTATGAGTGAGAACATGAGGTGTTTGGATTTTAGTCCTTGCAATAGTTTGCTGAGAATGATGGTTTCCAGCTTCATCCATGTCACTACAAAGGACATGAACTCATCCTTTTTATGGCTGCGGAGTATTCCATGGTGTATATATGCCACATTTTCTTAATCCAGTCTATCATTGATGGACATTTGGGTTGGTTCCTAGTCTTTGCTATTGTGAATAGTGCCGCAATAAACATGCATGTGCATGTGTCTTTATAGCAGCATGATTTATAATCCTATGGGTATATACCCAGGAATGGGATGGCTGGGTCAAATGGTATTGCTAGTCCTAGATACTTGAGGAATCACCACACTGTCTTCAACAATGGCTGAATTAGTTTACAGTCCCACCAACAGTGTAAAAGTGTTCTTATTTATCCACATCCTCTCCAGCACCTGCTGTTTCCTGACTTTTTAATGATTGCTATTCTAACTGCTGTGAGATGATATCTTACTGTGGTTTTGATTTGCATTTCTCTGATGGCCAGTGATGATGAGCATTTTTTCGTGTTTCTGTTTGTTGCATAAATGTCTTCTCTTGAGAAGAGTCTGTTCATATCCTTGACCCACTTTTTGATGGGGTTGATTTTTTCTGGTAAATTTGTTTAAGTTCTTTGTAGATTCTGGATATTATCCCTTTGTAAGATGAGTAGATTGCAAAAATGTTCTCCCGTTCTGTAGGTTGCCTGTTCACTCTCATGGTAGTTTCTTTTGCTGTGCAGAAGCTCTTTAGTTTAATTAGGTCCCATTTGTCAATTTTGGCTTTTGTTGCCATTGCTTTTAGTGTTTTAGACATGAAGTCCTTGCCCATGCCTATGTCCTGAATGGTATTGCCTAAGTTTTCTTCTAGGGTTTTTATGGTTTTAGGTCTAACATTTAAGTTTTTTAATCCATCTTGAATTAATTTTAGTATCAGGTGTAAGGAAGAGATCCAGTTTCAGCTTTCTACCAATGGCTAGCCAATTTTCCCAGCACGATTTATTAAATAAGGAATCCTTTCCCCATTTCCTTTTTTTGTCAGGTTTGTCAAAGATCAGACAGTTGTAGATGTGTGGTATTATTTCTGAGGGCTCTGTTTTGTTCCATTGGTCTATATCTCTGTTTTGGTACTAGTACCATGCTGTTTTGGTTACTGTAGCCTTGTAGTATAGTTTGAAGTCAGGTAGCATGATGCCTCCAGGTTTGTTCTTTGGCTTAGGATTGTCTTGGCAATGTGGGCTCTTTTTTGGTTTCATATGAACTTTAAAGTCTTTTTTTCCAGTTATTTGAAGAAAGTCATTGGTAGCTTGATGGGGATGGCATTGAATCTATAAATTACCTTGAGCAGTATGGCCTTTTTCACGATATTGTTCTTCCTATCCATGAGCATGGAATGTTCTTCCATTTGCTTGTGTCCTCTTTTATTTCGTTGAGCAGTGGTTTTTAGTTCTCCTTGAAGACGTCCTTTACATCTCTTGTAAGTTGGATTTCTAGGTATTTTATTCTCTTTGAAGCAATTGTGAATGGGAGTGCACTCATGATTTGGCTATCTGTTAGTCTGTTATTAGTGTATAAGAATGCTTGTGATTTTTGCACATTGATTTTGTATCCTGAGACTTTTCTGAAGTTGCTTATCAGTTTAAGGAGATTTTGGGCTGAGACGTTAGGGTTTTCTAAATATACAATAACGTCAGCTGCAAACAGGGACAATTTGTCCTCCTCTTTTCCTAATTGAATACCCTTTGTTTCTTTCTCCTGCCTGATTGCCCTGGCCGGAATTTCCAACACTATGTTGAATAACAGTGGTGAGAGCGAGCATCCCTGTCTTGTGCCAGTTTTCAAAGGAAATGCTTCCAATTTTTGCCATTTAGTATGATATTGACTGTGGGTTTGTCATAAATAGCTCTTCTTATTTTGAGATACGTCCCATCAATACCTAATTTATTGAGAGTTTTTAGCATGAAGGGCTGTTGAATATTGTCAAAGGCCTTTTCTGCATCTATTGAGATAATCATGTGGTTTTTGTCTTTGGTTCTGTTTATATGCTGGATTACGTGTATTGATTTGTGTATGTTGAACCAGTCTTGCATCCCAGGGATGAAGCCCACTTGTTCATGGTGGATAAGCTTTTTGATGTGCTGCTGGATTCGGTTTGCCAGTATTTTATTGTGGATTTTTGCATCAATATTCATCAGGGATATTGGTCTGAGATTCCCTTTTTTAATTGTGTCTCTGCCCAGCTTTGGTTTCAGGAAGATGCTGGCCTCATAATATGAGTTAGGGAGGATTCCCTCTTTTTCTATTGATTGGAATTGTTTCAGAAGGAATGGTACCAGTTCCTCCTTGTACCTCTGGTAGAATTTTGTTGTGAATCCATCTGGTCCTAGACTTTTTTGGGGTGGTAGGCTATTAATTATTACCTCAATTTCATAGCCTGTTATTGATCTATTCAAGGATTCAACTACTTACTTGTTTAGTCTTGGGAAGGTGTATGTGTCCAGGAATTTATCCATTTCTTCTAGATTTCCTAGTTTATTTGCACAGAGATGTTTATAGTATTCTCTGATGGTAGTTTGTATTTCTTTCGGATTGTTGGTGATAGCCCCTTTATAATTTTTATTGTGTCTACTTGATTCTTCTCTTTTTTTTCTTTATTAGTCTTTCTAGAGTTCTATCAATTTTGTTGATCTTTTCAAAAACCCAGCTCCTGGATTCATTGATTTTTTTGGAGGGTTTTTTGTATTTCTATCTCCTTCAGTTATGCTCTGATCTTAGGTATTCCTTGCCTTCTGATACCTTTTGAATGTGTTGGCTCTTGCTTCTCTAGTTCTTTTAATTGTGATTTTAGAGTGGCAGTTTTAGATCTTTCCTAATTTCTCTTGTGGGCATTTAGTGCTATAAATTTCCCTCTACACACTGCTTTAAATGTGTCCCAGAGATTCTGCTATGTTGTTTCTTTGTTCACTTTGGTTTCAAAGAACATCTTTATTTCTGCCTTCACTTCGTTATGTACCCAGTAGTCATTCAGGAGCAGGTTGTTCTGTGTCCATGTAGTTGAGTGGTTTTGAGTGAGTTTCTTAATTCTGAGTTCTAGTTTGATTGCACTGTGGTCTGAGAGACAGTTTGTTATAATTTCTGTTCTTTTACATTTGCTGAGGAGTGCTTTACTTCCAACTATGTGATCAATTTTGGAATAAGTGTGATGTGGTGCTGAGAAGAATGTATATTCTATTGATTTGGGGTGGAGAGTTCTGTAGATGTCTATTAGGTCCACTTGGTGCAGAGCTGAGTTCAATTCCTGTATATCCTTGTTAACTTTCTGTCTCGTTGATCTGTCTAATGTTTACAGTGGGGCGTTAAAGTTTCCCATTATTATTGTGTGGGAGTCTAAGTCTCCTTGTAAGTCTCTAAGGACTTCCTTTATGAATCTGGGTGCTCCTGTATTGGGGGCATATATATTTAGGATAGTTAGCTCTTCTTGTTGAATTGATCCCTTTACCATTATATAATGGCCTTCTTTGCCTCTTTTGACCTTTGCTGGTTTAAAGTCTGTTTTATTAGAGACTAAGATTGCAACCCCTGCCTTTCTTTGTTTTCCATTTGCTTGGTAGATTTTCCCCCATCCCTTTATTTTGAACCTGTGTGTGTCTCTGTACACGAGATGGGTCTCCTGAATACAGCACACTGATGGGTCTTGACTCTTTATCCAATTTCCCAGTCTGTGTCTTTTAACTGGAGCATTTACCCCTTTTACATTTAAGGTTAATATTACTATGTGTGAATTTGAACCTGTTATTATGATGTTAGCTGGTTATTTTGATCGGTAGTTGATGCAGTTTCTTCCTAGCATTGACGATCTTTACAATTTGGCATGTTTTTGCAGTGGCTGGTATCAGTTGTTCCTTTCCATGTTAGTGGTTCCTTCAGGAGCTCTTGTAGGGCAGGCCTGTTGAAAACAAAAATATCTCAGCATTTGCTTGTCTGTACAGGTTTTTATTTCTCCTTGACTTATGAAGCTTAGTTTGGCTGGATATGAAATTCTGGGTTGAAAATTCTTTTCTTTAAGAATGTTGAATATTGGCCCCCACTTTCTTCTGGCTTGTAGAGTTTCTGCCAAGAGATCCGCTGTTAGTCTGATGGGCTTCCCTTTGTGGATAACCTGACCTTTCTCTCTGGCTGCCCTTACCATTTTTTCTTTCATTTCAAATTTGGTGAATCTGACAATTATGTGTCTTGGAGTTGCTCTTCTTGAGGAGTATCTCTGTGTACATATTCTGTATTTCCTGAATTTGAATGTTGGCCTCCCTTTCTATGTTGTGGAAGTTCTCCTAGATAATATCCTGCAGTGTGTTTTCCAACTTGGTTCCATTCTCCCTGTCTCTTTCAGGTACACCAATCAGATGTATATTTGGCCTTTTTGCATAGTCCCATATTTCTTGGAGGCTTTGTTTGTTTATTTTTATTATTTTTTCTTTGAACTTCTCTTCTCGCTTCATTTCATTCATTTGGTCTTCAATCACTGATACCCTTTCTTCCAGTTGATCGAATCAGCTACTGAAGCTTGTGCATTTGTCACGTAGTTCTTGTGCCATGGTTTTCAGCTCCATCAGTTCATTTAAGGTCTTCTCTGCACTAGTTATTCTAGTTAGCCATTTGTCTAATCTTTTTTCAAGGTTTTAACTTCTTTGTGATGGGTTCAAACTTCCTTCTTTAGCTCAGAGAAGTTTGATCATCTGAAGCCTTCTTCACTCAACTTGTCCAAGTCATTCTCCACCCAGCTTTGTTCCGTTGCTGGTGAGGAGCTGCATTCCTCTGGAGGGGGAGAGGCACTCTGATTTTTAGAATTTTCAGCTTTTCTGTTTGTTGTTGTTGTTGTTGTTGTTGTTGTTTTTGTTGTTGTTGTTGTTGTTGTTTTGCCCCCATCTTTGTGGCTTTATCTACCTTTGGTCTTTTATCATGGTAACATACAGATGGGGTTTTGGTGTGGATGTCTTTTCTGTTTGTTATTTTTCCTTCTAACAGTCAGGACCCTCAGCTGCAGGTCTGTTGGAGTTTGTTGGAGGGTCACTCCAGACCCTGTTTGCCTGGATATCAGCAGCAGAGGCTGCAGAGCAGCGAATATTGCTGAACATCAAATGTTGCTTCCTGATCGCTCCTCTGGAAGCTTCATCACAGAGGGGTTCCCAGCCATATGAGGTGTCAGTCTGACCTTACTGGAGGGTGGCTTCCAGTTAGGCTACTTGGGGGTCAGGGACCCACTTGAGGAGGCAGTCTGTCTGTTCTCGGATCTCAAACTCCATGCTGGGAGAACCACTGCTCTCTCTAAGCTGTCAGACATGGATATTTAAGTCTGCAGAGGTTTCTGCTGCCTTTTATTTGGCTACACCCTGCCCCCAGAGGTGGAGTCTATAGAGACAGGCAGGCCTCCTTGAGCTGCAGTGGGCTCCACCCAGTTCGAGCTTCCCAGCCACTTTGTTTACCTTCTCAAGCCTCAGCAATGGTGGATGCCTCTCTCCCAGCCTCACTGCCACCTTGCAGTTCCATCTCAGACTGCTGTGCTAGCAATGAGCGAGGCTCCATGGGCATGTGACCCTCCAAGCCAGAGCAGGATATAATCTCCTGGTGTGCTATTTGCTCAGTTGGAAATGCAGAAATCACCCATCTTCTGCATCTCTCACACTGGGAGCTGTAGACTAGAGCTGTTCCTATTCAGCCATCTTGGAGGTATCCTGTATTTATTATTTTTAATACTCAACATGATATGTTGTTTCCCTATTTTACTTTTATTGATAACTTGTTGTGTGCCAAAGACTATGGAAAGAATCCTATGAATTACATTTAATTAATTAGGCATAGAGCAATATAATAAACATTAGAGTAGCATGGAAGGTGATATTAAGTATTCTGGCTGGTAGGAAATGGAAATATTTCAGTCTAGGTAAAAACTAAAAATGAGTGTTGAGGATGGAAAGAATTCCACCTAATTGAGAAAAATCATTCCAGGCAAAGGAAATGTATTGAGCACAAGTGGAGATATTGAAAAATGCATTGTGGGTTGCAAATTCTTGATCAGCAGAGGAGGGGACTGGGTCTATAGTAATATTTTAAAGGTGGGGTAGGTAGGAGGAGAGGAAATGGTAATAATAGTACCATTGATAATAATAATGTTTGGAGACTGGCTAAGATTGAGGTGCAAATGGCATCCTTTGGGCATTAATTTCCTATGGATAGTGAAAAACTGATAATTTAGATCAGAAGAATATCAAAGTTTACTTGAGTAAATGCTATCTAATGAACAATGCTGGATGGAAATTTAAAAAGCAACCATACTTCAAGGTAACTAAGAATATACATACCTTTTGACCTGTTATTCTTAAGATATGACTCTAATATTTTATTCTCATGTAAAAATTCATTATAGAAATATATATTTATCCAGATGATAGACATTTATAACTTTGCTATAAAAGAAAGCATATCTACAAAAGAAAAAAGAAAGATAAAAAAGAAGAAATAACAAAAGGAAGGAAAGAGGAAATAATGGAATGAAAAGAGGAAAGAAGGAAGAAAAGAAAAAGGAAGGAACAAAGGAAGTGGCCAAAATTCAAACTGCCTTTCCAGAATTATAAATAATGAGAGAAATCTAACATGATTGACTCCATCTTGTTTCTAACCTTAAAGGCTAAATAGGTTGTTTTGCTTATTCTAACACAGAGGCCAAGACTACTATGAGAATAATTTAATTTGTAGATAAAGTGTCAGGCAAGGAAAACTCCTTGTTAGAAAACTCTGCATTCATAGGGCAGGGCTAAATGTGTGATAGGGGCTTAAACTTTGCCAAAGAATAGGCATAGTTTAACAATGACCTGGCATCACTTAGCTTGTTTTCCTATAAGTTGTTTTCTGCCACAGAGTCACATAACCGGGAGTTGCAAGATTTGTAATTCTCCCACCTACTTCGATATATAGCATCATCATTGTGAAATCTAAAGAACTGGTCTTTGAGATATTTCAGACATAACACTGAGCCACCACCTGGTTTTGCGGGACTCTGCCGGGAACCGAGTTAGTTGAGCGAAGACAGCCTTGGACACCCCTGTGATTTCAGCAGTCATTTCAGGTTCCCTGGTCCCTGGCTGCCAAAGCACCCTTAAAAAGCCCTAGCTTACAAAATTCTCAGATATAGATGAGTTTGGGAAGTTTCTCCTTGTTCTCTTTGCTTGACTAACACTGTGATAATTAAACAATAATAAAACTCTCTTTGCTGCAATACCTACTGTTTTCAGTACATTTGGCGATCTGGGCAGAGGGTAAGATGAATCCATCAGGTGGTTACAAAATGACCAATATTAAACAAATGTTGATGCTCTGGCATATTTGCTAGTTCAAATAATATGAAGTAATGAAGATGTAATTTTGAATTTCATATACAAACATAAAAAATGAATTCAAGTTAAATTTCTAATGGATATACAGATTATGATTGCAACTTTGAAGTATATATGTTATGTATTATATATTATATAATATGTTATGTATTATATAATATATTATATATAAAATTATTATATAATATATATTTATATATTATATATTATATTATATTATATATAAATATATAAATATAAATATATAATATATAATATAATATAAATATATAATATAATTATATTTTATATAAATATAATATATTTTATATAATATAAATATAAAATATAAAATATAAATATATATATTATATATTTATATATTATATATTATATATTATAGAATATATTATATTACATATATAATATATATAATATTATATATTATATAATATATAATATAATACAATATTATTGAATATTTCATTCAAGTTTTAGTGCTCTGCTGTACCACTTAATTTGTTTCTTTAATAGTTCTTAACTATAATGCTTCCTTTACTAATTCTGTACATATGGCTTCATAAGTTTGGGCTGTTATAACAAATTATGATAGACTTCTAAGTCTGAGACAAGGGTGCCACTATATGTATATATAATATATATAATATTATAATATAATATATATGATATGATAAGATATGATATATGTAATATATATTATATAATGTATTATATCAATATTATATATTATTTATATTATTATATATAGTATTATAATATATTATATCATATATTATATCATATATTTAATATTATATCTAAATAAAAATCAATATACTATATTTAAAAGTATATTAGGTGGTAGTATTGTGAGTGATTTAGATTTAAATTTGTTTGCCATATTTTTAACATGAGAAACGTTGTAATAGCAATAACACAGTGTTATGGCCTGAAAGTTTGTGTCCTCCAACCTCAATTCATATATTGAAGTCCTAACTCCTAAGATGATGATATTAGGAGGTAGGATCTTTGTGAGATGATTAAGTCATGAGAGTGAAGCCTTTATGAATGGGATTAATGATCTTGTAGAAGAGACCCCAGAGAGCTGCCAGCCCCTTTTTGGCTCTATGAAGTTATAAAAAGATGGTCATCTGTGCTCCCCATAACCTCACCATCCTGGCACCCTTCTCTCAGACTTCTAATCTATGGTAATTTGTTACAGCAGCCCAAACTTATGAAGCCATATGGAGAGAATTAGTGAAAGAAGCATTGTAGTGAGTAACTATTAAAGAAACAAATTTAGTGGTCCAGCAGAGCACTAAAACCTTGAATGAAATATTCAACTGCTGACATTTTTATAGCTTTTTAAAATCATTGATTGTATTATATTTCATTTGCTGTATATTATAGTGTTCAGGTTGTGGTTTAACATTACAGTGAAATTTATATTCTATCAAAGTAAAAGAAAAAAGGAAAAATTGAAGGCTTCCCACAATACCCTTTCTATACTACTTCTCAGATGTAATCACAATATTTGGATATATTCTTATAGATAGATGTATATACACAAATATATGTATATAAAATATATGAGAATTAGATTAATAACGCTAATAGTTAATTCTATAACCAGACTTTTTAAGTACGTTATAGAAAAAGGGACCTAAGTATATATAGTTGAAGGAATTTGCACAAATTACAAGGAGCAGTTATGAAATGAAAACCTTGATTATGAGAGAGATACTGCTAGCATACATATAGCCTTCCTATATTTCCTTCAAGCTGTGACTGAAACACCAGGGATTGGGTCTAATTCCTGCTGCTCACCACACAGAAAGCCAATGACTGAGATGACGAGTGTTACCAAAGAAGAAGGCTTTAATTGGGTGCTGCAGCTGAGGAGATGGGACCTCAGTCTCAAATCCATCTTCCTGACTAAAACTAGATGTTTATAGGAAGCATTATAGTGAATGAGGGGTCTGGCATCTCATTTTCTGGATGTGATATAGTGAGTTTCAGTACTTTGATACTTTTTGGGGGGCGAAGCCTGATGGTCCCTTCCTGAGGAATGAACTCACATAAAATAAATTTGTGTGAAGTTTTAAGACTAGAATGATCAATTTCTATGTTTATCTTTTTAAAAAAGTACTTATGGGACTATTGGGTCAGTTTCGAAGCTACTACCTCACTCCCCTTTCTATGGAATAACTATTTCTGACTTCTTACAGCAAAGGTCCCCAAGCCCCAGGCCATGGACTGTTAGGGGTCCATGGCCTGGAAGAACCAGGCCGCATAGCAGGAGGTGAGCAGCAGGTAAGTTAGAAGCTTCACCTGTGTTTACAGCCACTCCCATCACTCACATTACTGCCTGAGCTCTGTCTCCTGTCAGATTAGTGGCAGCATTAGATTCTTATAAGAGCACAAACCCTATTGTGAACTGTGCATGTAAGGGATCTAGGTTGTGAGTTTCTTATGAAAATCTAATGTCTGATGATCTGTTATTGTCTCCCATCACTCCCAGATGGGACCACCTAGTTGCATGTAATCAAGTTCAGGGCTCCCACTGATTTCTACATTATGGTGAGCTGTATAATTATTTCATTATGTATTATACTATATTAATAATATAAATGAAGTACACAATAAATGTAATGTGCTTGAATCATCCTGATCCCATCCCCACCACAACACCAGTCTGTGGGAAAACTGTCTTCTACAAAACCAGTCACTAGTGTCAAAAAGGTTGGGGACTGCTGTCTTACAGACTATATTACCTGGAATTGCCTTGTACTTTATATAAATGAAATTGTAGAAAGTGTACTCTTTTTTGATCTGGCTGCTTTATCTCACCTTTATGCTTGAGAAATATATATACACACACACACACACACACATATACACACATATATATAGTCAAATGTAGTTGTAGATTAATGCTTATTACCTCATAATATTCAGCATGTGATTATATTATGATTTAAGCATCCATATTTTCCATTTATTGTCTTTCTATAAACATTCATGTACCTGTCACTAGAGAATATATATACCTGGTGTATATATATATACCATATACGTATATATACACACATACATATACACACACCATATATATACACCTGTTCTGATGACTCCATACTTACAAATGAAAATTCTGAGTCAGTTTGTGTGTGTTCACCTTCAGTACATAACCTAATATTCTCCCAAAATGATTGTACAAATTTCCTCTTTTCATCAACATATGAGAGTTCTGATATCAACACATCCTTTCTTTATAGATTTTCTTTTATTTTTATGATCATTCTGGTGGATGTGTGGTGGAGTTGTATATTTTTCACTGCATTTCTTTGTACTTGTTGACCTTTTTTATACTCTATGTTATAAAGTTCCTGGTCACTTTTCTCTCTCATTATACCATTGAATGCCAATATTTTGACAAAAAAAATGTAGAAATCTCTTACATATTTTTATTATATGCCTCTTATTGATTATATGTGATGTAAATATCTTCTCCCATTCTAGTGATTTCATTTTCCATTTCCTAATGGTACCTCTTGAACAGCAGTTTTAAATTTTAATACAGTTCAATGAATGGAATTTTATGTTAGGTTTTGTTTTGTTTTGTTTGTTTGTTTTGTTTTTTTTAAGACGGGGTCTCGCTCTGTCGCCGAGGCTGGAGTGCAGCGGCGCAATCTCAGCTCACTGCAAGCTCCGCCTCCTGGGTTCACGCCATGCTCCTGACTCAGCCTCCCGAGTAGCTGGGACTATAGGCGCCCGCCACGGTGCACGGCTAATTTTTTGTATTTTTAGCAGAGACCGAGTTTCACCATGGTCTCGATCTCCTGACCTTGTGATCCGCCTGCCTCAGCCTCCCAAAGTGTTGGGATTACAGGAGTGTTGGGATTACAGGCATGAGCCACCGTGTCCGGCCAGGTATTTTCCTAGTGTACTGCTTAAGAATATTCTACTACAATGTGGTAAAAGCTTCCTCTATGCTTACCTATTGCTTACCTATAAAAAGCTTTTTTTTTTTTTTTTTTTTAAATACCCCGTATGTTTATTTAAATAGGTTGTAACTTGTATTTCATAGCCACTAATAAACTGGAGACTTCTTTTCTTATCAAAGCATATCACATTACATGAACTATAAACAAAAGAAAAAATAAATTAATTAAATTAAATATAAATGAAAAACTTTAGTGCTTCTAAAGACGCAGTTAAAAAGTGAAAACAGAATCTACAAAATGGAAAGAAATATCTTCAATAATATTTAAATAGATAAATTGGACTATAAAAATAAAAATATAAGAGTTTTTAATAACATAATTTGAAAGTGAAAAAGTAAGCACAGAATGGGAGAAAATAACTGCAAATTATTTCTCTAAAAGAAGACTTGCATGAAAAATATATAAACAACACTTAAACCTCAATAATTAAAAGACAAATATACCAATTACAATTATGCAAATAATTACAAAAATTATTTAAAGAAGATACACAAATAGCCAAAGTAAACATGAAAATATGCCCAACATTATTAGTGATTATGAAATTGCAAATGAAAACCACAAGGGGATACATTACATGCTTATGATGGCTACAATCCAAAGGTAGACAATAAGAAGTGTTAGTACATGGAGAGCTTAAAATAATTATATATTGTTGGCAGAAACATAAAATCATTCAAGTGGTTTGTGAAACAGTTTGAAAGTTCTCCCGTAAACAGAGTTATGACAGGACTCTGCAGTTCCACTTCCTATTATGTATCCAAGAGAACTGAAACATCTATGCAGACAAAAATTTAGACATAAATTTTTATGGCGTTGTTATTCATAATAAGCAGAGTGTAGAAAAAAAGCACAAGTTGTCAGAAAATCATGAATAGATAAAATTCAATTTATCTATAGAATGCAATATTATTTGGCAATAAAAATAATGAAGTATTTATTCATACTACAACATGAATGAATGTTGATTACATTAAGCTAAGTGAAATAAGTCAGCCACGAAGACCACATATTGTATAATTTTATTTATACAAAATATACAGAATAGGAAAATTTATAGAGACAGCAGGTAACATTGGTTGCCTGCACCTGGGGAGAGGGGGAATAAGTGACTGCAAAGTAGCATGGAGTTTCTTTTTTAAAGTGATGAAAATGTTCTAAAATTAGACAGTAATGATGGTTGCAAAACTCTGAATATACTACATTCTACAGAATTTCATAGCTTACAAGATGGAATTTTATGGTATATGAAGTCTTTGTCAATAAAACTGTTTTTTAAGTCCTCAAAATAATATATTGCATTGTCTTATATTTTATTTAATCAATTCCCTGACAATAAATATTTAGAATGCTTCCAGTGTTTATATTAGACATATTGCTCTCCTTTCTGTGTGTGTGTGTGTGTGTGTGTGTGTGTGTGTGTGTGTGAGAGAGAGAGAGAGAGAGAGAGAGAGAGCCAGAGTCAAAGCCAGAGACAGAGACAGAGACAGGGAAAGGGTATATAGGGTGGTGAAAGAGAGAGAACACTTGTGAGAGGCATGATATTCGCTAAGTTTTGTCAGGATTTCAAAATAATGCATTTCCCATAGCAGAATTTTATAATTTTTTTGAACATTTATTGACCATTTACATTTCTTTTTAAAGCAGTACATATCTTTGCCTTCAGACCTTTGCTATTTCTAGAGATTCAGCTCTTTCTTATTGACCTATATGATCTTTAGGATGATATAGAATATAAAAGTTTGTCTCATATATGTGTGTGTGTATACACATAGATAATATTTTTTCCATTTATTTCATTTATCTTTGAATAGTTTGTAGAGATTTTCTATAGTAACTGACAAATAAAACAAATTTTACCCATTATTTAAGAAATAAAGTGTGGCCAATATTTTAAAAGATGCTAGTATTGCTCATACCATCCTCTCTTCAAAAGATAACTCTTATTCTACATAATGTGTTTCTCAATTCCTTATAAATATTAGGGTTTCATTCTGCAGCTAGGGTATGTGTGTTTTATTTGTCTTGCCTCTAAACTTTGTATCTATACAATTATACTGTATGTATTTTGTAAGACTTGCTTATCTTTTTCAATGTAATAGTGATATTTGTGCACAGGTGAAGAGTTAACTGAATGTATATAATTAACTGTAGAATTGTTTGGATTCTATGTTATGTTTATGTTTAAGCTATAAATAAATAACAAGAAATTTTGTTCAAGGTGTTTTTGTTTTAATTTAGAATTCCACAATCAATTTCTGAGAGTGTTACATTAGTTCACCGTTTTAAACATCTGTTGATGGTATTCTTCATTCTTAGCATTGTAATAATACAAATTGGTACATTAAATTACATTTAGCCTAATGTTTTCTCTGTACTTTGAAACCATATGTAACAAATTGCAATTTAACATGCTATGTAAACAAACTGCAATGTAACTTAGGAGTCTATTCTTTTAACAAGTAGCTGAGTTTTAGCCAATCATAGCAGCCAAACTTCAGCCAATTAATGGCTGCCAACTGATCAGACCACGTTCATATAAAGCAAATGCAACATCACACCATACCCAAATAAACCAAGGGCTGAGCTGCAATGAACCAAGTGGTTTCTCTATGTCACCACATTCCTTTTCAGTATATAAATACTGCCTGCCCATTGCTGGGTAGAGTTCTGTGAATCTCTTCTGGTTCTGAGTTATGCCTGTTTATGAATTTTTTTCATTAAATAAACGTTCCTAAATTTAGTTGTGTAGAGGTTTTCTTTTAATAGTTTCGAATCTGAAGTGGGATCTAGAGTAGACGTCCAGCCATCCCTAGGAGCAGCGAGTGACCAAGTCAAGGTACCTGATGGAAACATAGTGTCCACTACTGTCTCGTAGCACTTAGAGGTTGTGAATGAGATCTGTCTCAGATTCAAGCTGCACAAACCTGTGTTATCAGCTCTCTGAGTTTATTTAAACATTTTTATCTTTTTTAGGTTCATATATTGCAACGGAAATATAACTAGGTCCTTTAGGGAGGCCTTCAGTGTCTGAGTAGGTCCAACAGAGACTGGACTGGGTTCAATAGGTAGTCAAGGTTACTAGAAGACAGGGAATTGTGGCTTCATCTGGACCCAAAGAGTCCAGAACTTCTCTATGTAGAGCTTCAGTCAATTTCATGTGCAAGAACTATTGATCCAAAACCCATGCTTTTCTAGAAATATGGGTGAGCGTTCCCAAAGGTAACTTAAAAACTACAGTGGTCAGGGAAGGGGGACTTCTTACAAAAAGCTACAATAGGTACAGGGACCATGAGGACCTCCTCTTTAAACCCAAACAGTTTGAGCCAAGGTAGCTCAAACTAATAAATCCAGTGTCCTGAAATGTCTGCCTCTTTTGGAAATAGCCTAGCCATTGGAAAAGAAATGATCCATTTTTAAACCTACCATCTGATGGACGATTCCTTTGGTTTGGACTCTTTTCCCACTGGAGGAAATAGCCAAAGGCTTTACTCCTAAGACAATAGCCAATGAATTTCTCAGAAATAAAAAAAATAATAATTTTTTATGGGGTTTCAGATCAAGTCCAAAAAGTCTACATGTCTGAGCTCAATTGACACTTGGCCCATTAAACAACAACATATATATATATATGTTGTTAAAAAAAAATATATATATATATCCTAATAATTAGTCCTTTCTCTTATCTCTATTTGATACTTTTTCTCCTATGGGAACCCTTCAGTCAACTAAAACCCCTTTTTTCAAACCACTTCTGACTAAATTCTCTACCAACTCTGTCTGCTTCTTTCTTGTTGTCATGATCTTTGCTATGCCCCCAAATTCTTTCAAAAACCAAACAAACAAACAAAAAAAACATGAGTGGTCTGTCATTCAATCCTGAAAACAAAAAAAGGTTGAACCTGTTTCTGATGATAAAACCTCTCCTTTATATGTTCAGGACAAGTCTACAAAATGCTTGTATTATGGTATCTGACACATGGCTAAACTTTTAGAATGAATGTTATAAGATTTGTTTCAGTATTAATGTTTATATGTAACTGTAAGTATGACATATATGTGTGATATTTTATCTATGATATTAAAAAGCAAACTGTAAAACAATGCTCTATTTAGTTGGCTTAAAATGTGCACTTATATAAGCTAAGTATTCTCTCAGAAAAATAAGATGTAACTCAAATTCTTCTCCAGTTGGGTAATTTTTGGTAAATAGAGATACTATTGGTTTGATTAAAACAGACGTATCTTCAGAGTGGTCAACATTAGATATAATACAGACACATGATTTCCTATCTAGGCTTAGTGGTAAATTAAGCTTTTGTTACCTCTATATTGCAAAATTTGTCAGCAAGAAAAATAGCTTTTATTACTAGCTAGCTGATAATGTCTCATTTTCATGAGCAGCTCAAGCATATTTGTTAAAAACAAGTGAGCTAAATAGATGTAAGATAAAATTTCTGTATGAATGATGTCCTCCCTATACAAGAAGGTTTTACTATTTTTATCATAAAGCGAGTAAAGCTGAGACTAATACAGAAATAAATTATTTAATTATTACCTAGCTAAAAATAAAACCCTAAAAAAAGTTCCTCCTCTACAATTTCTTATTACAGAGACACTAAACATAGTAAACCTGTTCTGTGCCACACTGACAAATTTTACTATGAGAAAGAGTATGCATCTAGAAATTATGATGCATAGATTTGTCAATCTGTAGATTTCTGGTGTGACAGACAGTTCATAATTGCTTGCTTCCAAGCATTGACTGGAAATTAAGGTCAGTAAGGGTCAAAAATTCTAATTAACATATGTAACTAATATTACTAGAAATAATTTTAAAATTATCTATATGCAACTATGCAAGAAAAGTAAGATGTGTTTTTTGTAAGAAAAAGGTAGAAGGTGTGAAATTGTTCTGTTTTATGAGGGGAAAAAGAGTAACTTTTATTTGAAATGATTGGTTGTTTCAAAATAAGAAAAAGGAAAAGTATAGAACAAAAAATTGAATACAGATGAGAAAGCTGTAGAAAGTTTGTAGAAGAGGAATTCTTGCAAAGTAATGTTGTTACTGTATTTATTTATTTATTTATTTATTTATTATTTACTCTTTTATTGAGATGGAGTCTCGCCCTGTTATGCTCCTAACAGCCATCATAAGAGTCTTTTTGGTGGGCTGTATCTTCTCAATTGATTTAAATGCTTATATGAATTCATCTGTTTTATATCCAAAGGTCTCACTATGGTTAGAATAATAAAAATAACACAGTTTTTTCCAATTCTCTGAAGAAAGTTTGGTAGTGTGATGGGGTTGGCATTGAATCTATAAATTGCTTTGGGCAGTATGGCCATTTTCTTCCTATTCATGAGCATGCAATATTTTTCCATTTGTTTGTGTCTTCTTTTATTTTGTTGACGGCTGGTTTGTCGTTCTCCCTGAAGAGGTCCTTCATATCCCTTGTAAGTTGGATTCCTAGGCATTTTATTCTCTTTGTAGCAAGAGCCCGCATTGCCAAGACAATCTTAAGCAAAAAGAACAAAGCTGGAGGCATCACTCTACCTGACTTCAAACTATACTATAAGACTACAGTAACCAACACAGTATGGTACTGATACTAAAACAGAGATATAGACCAATGGAACAGAACAGAGGCCTCAGAAATAATACCACACATCTACAACCATCTGATCTTTGACAAACCTGACAAAAACAAGAAATGGGGAAAGGATTCCTTATTTAACAAATGGTGCTGGGAAAACTGACTAACCATATGTAGAAAGCTGAAACTAGATCCCTTCCTTACACCTTATACAAAAATTAATTCAATATGGATTAAAAAACTTAAATGTTAGACCTAAAACCATAAAAACCCTAGAAGAAAACTTAGGCAATACCATTCAGGACATAGGAATGGGCAAGGACTTCATGACTAAAACACCAAAAGCAATGGCAACTAAAGCCAAAATAGATACATGGGGTCTAATTAAACTAAAAAGCTTCTGCACAGCAAAAGAAACTACCATCAGAGTGAACAGACAACCTACAGAATGGGAGAAAATTTTTGCAATCTACCCATCTGGCAAAGGGCTAATATTCAGAATCTACAAAGAACTCAAACAAATTTACAAGAAAAAAACAAACAACCTCATCAAAAAGTGGGTCAAGGATATGAACAGACTCTTCTCAAAAGAAGACATCTATGCAGCCAGCACATACATGAAAAAATGCTCATCATCACTGGTCACCAGAGAAATGCATATCAAAACCACAATGAGATACCATCTCATGCCAGTTAGAATGGCAATCATTAACAGGTCAGGAAACAACAGATGCTGGAGAGGATGTGGAGAAATAGGAATGCTTTTACACTGTTGATGGGAGTGTAAATTGGTTCAACGATTGTGGAAGACATTGTGGTGATTCCTCAAGGATCTAGAACTAGAATTTCCATTTGACCCAGCAATTCCATTACTGGGTATATGCTCAAAGGATTATAAATTATTCTACTATAAAGACACATGCACACATATGTTTATTACAGCACTATTCCCAATAGCAAAGACTTGGAACTAACCCAAATGTCCATCGATAATAGACTGGATTAAGAAAATATGGCACATATGCACCATGGAATACTACGCAGCCATAAAAAAGATGAGTTCATGTCATTTGCAGAAACGTGGATGAAGCTGGAAACCATCATTCTCAACAAACTATCACAAGGACAGAAAATCAAACACTGCATGTTCTCACTCATAGGTGGGAACTGAACAATGAGATCACTTGGACACAGGGCAGGGAACATCACACACAGGGGCCTGTCCTGGGGTGGAGGACTCGGGGAGGGATAGTATTAGGAGAAATACCTAATGTAAATGATGATTTGATGGATGCAGCAAACCAGCATGGCACATGTATACCTATGTATCAAACCTGCACGTTGTGCACATGTACCCTAGAACTTAAAGTATAATTTAAAAAAATGAGCAAATAATAAAAAAGAATAATGAAAATAACAAAAGAACGTGAAACATATAAGTGACCCGACATCAAGAATTATGAGTCCCACACTGTGAAGAAAAAAGTTCATTATCATGGTGAGAGTGGCATCAATGACCAAAGTTTTTTTCAATCTCTCAAAATTGAAAGGTTAAAAGGAAGAAATTGTTAAATTAAATTTAATATGACATAAATCTATTTCTATACTTTGAATCCACACATATGAAACTGAAAACTAACTTTGTATGTAAACAAATTGCAACCTAAGAGTCTATTCGGTAACAAGTAGCTGAGGCTCGGCCGATCATAGCAGTCAAGCTAATTACATGCTGCCAACTGAACAGATCATGTCTGTGTAAGTGGAGTACCTTATTAAAATGTCCAAATAAGGCAAATGCTGAACTGTGATCAAAGAAGCTGTTTCTGTACGTCATTTCTTTTTTCTGCCTCTAAATACTGCCTGCTCATGTTGCTGGGTGGAGATTTTTGAACCTCTCCTGATTCTGAGTAATATCCAGCTCACGAATTGTCATTTGCTCATATAAACTGTGTTAAATTTAATTTGTCTAAGTTAATTTGTGTTCCTTATATTCTTAATATTTTTTTTCCAATTATGCAACTTTCTTTTGATTTATTCTGCTGTTCTCACTCTTAAGTAGAATATGATTTATTTTTTAGCATATTTTATTTAACATAAGTACTTCTGACTAATAATTCCATAATGGAATATCTGTGACAAGAAAATATCTCTGATTTTTTAAAAAGAAAGTAAATTAAAAAAAAATAGTGATTTATATATTTTGGTTGAATTATAGAAATAATATAATTGTAAATATACAAGGAAAATAGTAAATCATCTAGGTCAATCCCCTTTGTTAAAGTTAGGAAATTATAGCCAATCAATTTATAATGGTCATTTGTCTAATACCAGGCTTTTAGTTTTGTGGATTAGCTTATTTCATTCCTTTATGGACATTGGTCAAAGAATATATACACTGCTATTTTTTAACACATTTACTGTAATTTTTTCTTCAATAAAAATGAACTGTTTGGGGTTTTCATTTTTTTTTTTTTTCCAGCTTTACCAGGTTAGCTCTGACATACCAGCATGAAAAGAGATTTTGAAATGTGTCTTTAAAGTTTGAGCATGTTTCAGTAACATTTCAGTTCTGAGACTTTTCATTTAACTTGTGGAAAATTCTGAAGGAAGGCCTATTCCATCACTAATTCCCAAAGGTTAAACCAAGTCTGAACTTTGAGCAATGAACCTTTAGCGTGAGAGTATATTGAACTATATTTTGTCTTTTTTTGTTGTTGTTGTTACATTTTGTCATTTCTTAGGAAAAAAAAAAATGACTTACCTATTACAAGAAATTGATGACAACTTAATCGTCTCCCTTCATGTGTGCTGGAGAGGACATAATGCTCTTCTCCACAGAAATTCAGAAAAACAAACAAACAAAATAAACAAACAAAAAAACTTGTTTGGCAAATGCCAGGAATTTATTCCCACTAGAGTCAATAGAGTAATGAACCATTAAATTTTTTTGTCAGAATATATTCATCATATGTAAGTTCATTATTTAACTAGAACATTCCAAGTATTAAATAGACAGCTAATCTAGTAAGAGTCAGGTAAAGTAAAACCTGTTTAATGAATTGGGCATAATCTTTTCTTTTTTTTTTTTCTTTTCTTTCTTTTTTTTTTTTTTTTTTTTTTTTTGAGGCGGAGTCTCGCTCTGTTGCCCAGGCTGAGGTGGCGCGATCTAGGCTCACTGAAAGCTCTGCCTACCAGGTTCACGCCATTCTCCTGCCTCAGCCTCCCGAGTAGCTGAGACCACAGGCACCTGTCAACACGCACAGCTAATTTCTTTTTTTTCTCTATATTTTTAGTAGAGATGGGGTTTCACCATGTTAGCCAGGATGGTCTCCATCTCCTGACCCCGTGATCTGTCCGTCTCTGCCTCCCAAAGTTCTGGGATTACAGGCGTGAGCCACGGCACCCAGCCTATTTTCTTGTTTTCTAATGTTCTTGGGTAACTGTACCTCTTTATTTTATATGAATGTCAAAAATGCTATTTTTAGGAGCAGTAGTGCTTTGTGTGTGTGTGATAGTTTGTGTTGACAAGGTACTCGACATTCATTTTATTTTTCTCAGAAACCTTGCCATATACCCTCTCAAATGCATTAATGACCCTAACTTAACTTGCAAGTACAGCAAGTTCACTTGTAATAAAGTAGCTTCTGCTTGTAAGGAGATGTACTGTTAGCTTTGGAAACAAAATTCAATTCTTTCTGACAGTTTATACCATTTCCTCAAAATCAAAAAACATGACATGAAATAAACACAGGCTAAAATAAGTAAATGAAAGAATAACATTAGATTTACAAAAAACACACACAAAACAATAATGATGTCTGCAAAAGTGAATGAGAGAGTAATTCTCGATAAGCTCCATCCATGCAAAAGAGAATGATAAGAAATGGTGGTGCAGTTTGGTGGGGTGCCAGATTATATATGACCGAGTAGAAACTAAATTGAGTTGGTCAAAATTTTTACAAGTGGTTGATGTGCAAATGTTATGCAAGGGGAATAGGAAAATGCAATATGATTTCACATAGAAGTAACGTTATGAAAAAGTAGAAAAATAGTTTTTGTTCTGCAATATAGAAAATAATCGTAATGGAATTATTTATATTATCTGTATCATTTCCATAGCAACTATTCCAACTCTATTTTAGAAATAACTTGTTTTCAAATTTCAATAAAGAGAATGTACAGAAAGCATTTTATTATTTATAATAAATTTATTTATTATATTTATTTATAATTATTTTATAATAAATCTAAAACTTTCATGCTTTTCATAATCTTTGTTTTATAACTCTATTGGGATATTATAAGAAATATTACAATAGTCAGGTAGAAAAATTCACCTAATTTTAAACTTCTTTAATGCTACTTTATTTCAATGTGCTAAAATCAAATACAAATAATAATGTTAATATATTATTAAAGTAAGTTTATAATTGATCACATTTCATGAAAATAAGTTTGTCTTTATCTCTCAATTTATTATCACCTCCCTCAATGTATACCAATCTTTTTATCCTCTAGCCTTATCTCCACATGTACTAAAAAGCTTATACTTAATGGTAGAAATGTTATGTATAGATATTGAGATTTAGTTAATAGTACCACATTTCTTTTTTTGTCACCTATTTTCTTATGTTCGCTATCAAACAGTACAACAAGCAAATATTATGTGACTATGCCTTACTGAAAATTTGTAATTTAGGATGACAAAATTAATGGGGGAAAGCAAAAGTAGCCAGAGAGATAGGGAAGTCAGATAAAGGTAGTATCTTACTCTGCTGGCTAACACTAGAAAAAGCATAACTTGTTCTTGCACACTTGTGCCTTTTCCACAAGGTATGTGGAATATTGTGCAAGACAGAAATGTCTACTGTTTAAAAAAGAAAAAGGAAGTTATCTTTGTACCCTTTATTTCTCCTATTGCTCATTGATTTCAGTTCTTCCCATGGGGCATTAATTACTCTGCAGTACCTTGTTTTGGTACCCAGCCTTTCTGGTCAAATTTCATGTATGCACTCAAACCTAAGCTGGCTATATGAAGAGGCAGGTAGATGAAGCTCTTCTGTGTATCTTCTTTGAGCAAGATTTTGCATCCAATTGCAAGTTAAGAAAGATAAATATGGGAAGGCACATAAACAGTCTTTTAATTGGGCCCATTTTAAAATATAATACCTAGACAATCACATAGTATGCACTCTCCTGATTGAAGTGTACTGTGGGGCTCACATGCCCGCAGTCCTGTTAGGTATATACTTAGCAGCAAATTGTTAAATTAAAGATTCTACTGCACTCAGAATAGTGAGATAAGTGAATTACTCTTGCTACATACCTTTGTCAACACATGATATTGTCATGTTTTTATTTGTATTGTTGATTTTTTAGGCTTCTGTTGCCAGTTCATTTTCTCAATCTTTATTGGTTTACATTTTCCTTGTGCTAATATGATTTTCAGAACAAGTTTAACAGTCTTTTGCCCATTTAAATGTATTCTGTTGGGAAGTCCATTTTCAATCATTTGCCTACGAGAAGGCAGAGATTGTCTGTTTATTCTAAAGGAAATGTGCTGGTTATTTATAGATTATGTCTCCCAGTCTATTGTCAAATAAATATTTTGAAAACTATGTATCCCATAAAATGACTTCACTTTCCTTTTTTTTTTCTCTTTTGAGATGTTGTCTCATTCTGTCCCCCAGGATGGAGTGCTGTAATATGATCACTGCAGCCTTGGTTTCCTGGGCTCCAGCCATCCTCTCATCTCAGCCGCTGGAGCAGCAGGGACTAGAGGCATGCACCACCACATCTAGCTCATTTTTTTTTAAATTTATTTATTATTATTATACTTTAAGTTGTAGGGTACATGTGCATAACGTGCAGGTTTGTTACATATGTATACTTGTGCCATGTTGGTGTGCTGCACCCATCAACTCGTCATTTACATCAGGTATAACTCCCAATGCAATCCCTCCCCCTTCCCCCCTCCCCATGATAGGCCCCGGTGTGTGATGTTCCCCTTCCTGAGTCCAAGTGATCTCATTGTTCAGTTCCCACCTATGAGTGAGAACATGCGGTGTTTGGTTTTCTGTTCTTGTGATAGTTTGCTAAGAATGATGGTTTCCAGCTGCATCCATGTCCCTACAAAGGACACAAACTCATCCTTTTTTATGGCTGCATAGTATTCCATGGTGTATATGTGCCACATTTTCTTAATCCAATCTGTCACTGATGGACATTTGGGTTGATTCCAAGTCTTTGCTATTGTGAATAGTGCCGCAATAAACATACGTGTGCATGTGTCTTTATAGCAGCATAATTTATAATCCTTTGGGTATATACCCAGTAATGGGATGGCTGGGTCATATGGTACATCTAGTTCTAGATCTTTGAGGAATCGCCATACTGTTTTCCATAATGGTTGAACTAGTTTACAATCCCACCAACAGTGTAAAAGTGTTCCTATTTCTCCACATCCTCTCCAGCACCTGTTGTTTCCTGACTTTTTCATGATCGCCATTCTAACTGGTGTGAGATGGTATCTCATTGTGGTTTTGATTTGCATTTCTCTGATGGCCAGTGATGATGAGCAATTTTTAATGTGTCTGTTGGCTGTATGAATGTCTTCTTTTGAGAAATGTCTGTTCATATCCTTTGCCCACTTTTTGATGGGGTTGTTTGTTTGTTTCTTGTAAATTTGTTTGAGTTCTTTGTAGGTTCTGGATATTAGCCCTTTGTCAGATGAGTAGATTGCAAAAATGTTCTCCCATTCTGTAGGTTGCCTGTTCACTCTGATGGTAGTTTCTTTTGCTGTGCAGAAGCTCTTTAGTTTAATTAGATCCCATTTGTCAATTTTGGCTTTTGCTGCCGTTGCTTTTGGTGTTTTAGACATGAAGTCTTTGCCCATGCCTATGTCCTGAATGGTACTACCTAGGTTTTCTTCTAGGATTTTTATGGTATTAGGTCTAACATTTAAGTTTCTAATCCATCTTGAATTAATTTTCGTATAAGGAGTAAGGAAAGGATCCAGTTTCAGCTTTCTACTTATGGCTAGCCAATTTTCCCAGCACCATTTATTAAACAGGGAATCCTTTCCCCATTTCTTGTTTCTCTCAGGTTTGTCAAAGATCAGATGGCTGTAGATGTGTGGTATTATTTCTGAGGACTCTGTTCTGTTCCATTGGTCTATATCTCTGTTTTGGTACCAGTACCATGCTGTTTTGGTTACTGTAGCCTTGTAGTATAGTTTGAAGTCAGGTAGCATGATGCCTCCAGCTTTGTTCTTTTGACTTAGGATTGTCTTGGAGATGCGGGCTCTTTTTTGGTTCCATATGAACTTTAAAGCAGTTTTTTCCAATTCTGTGAAGAAACTCATTGGTAGCTTGATGGGGATGGCATTGAATCTATAAATTACCTTGGGCAGTATGGCCATTTTCACGATATTGATTCTTCCTATCCATGAGCATGGTATGTTCTTCCATTTATTTGTGTCCTCTTTTATTTCACTGAGCAGTGGTTTGTAGTTCTCTTTGAAGAGGTCCTTTACATCCCTTGTAAGTTGGATTCCTAGGTATTTGATTCTCTTTGAAGCAATTGTGAATGGAAGTTCATTCCTGATTTGGCTCTCTGTTTGTCTGTTACTGGTGTATAAGAATGCTTGTGATTTTTGCACATTAATTTTGTATCCTGAGACTTTGCTGAAGTTGTTTATCAGCTTTTTTCTTTGTAGAGACAAGGTATCAACATTTTGCCCAGGTTGATCTCAAACTCCTGGACTCAAGTGATCTTTCCGCCACAGCCTCCCAAAATTCTCAGATTACAGGCTTGAGCAAGCCACAGCTTCCAGCCTTTCCTATTTTGCAGTAATTTCTTTTAATATACAAAACTTGTGGACTTTAATGTAATCCAAATTGTCTTTTTTTTTTTTTTTTTTTTACAGTGGTGTTTTGTCTAAGAAATTTTCTAGCATAAAACTCATGAAAAAATTCTTCCTTATTTCTGGAATCTTCATTCTTTTGGTTGATGATTTATCTGCAACTCACAGCTGTATTTAGTGCAATTTCTGGGTCAAAATTTATTTTCTTAATTGTGGATATTTAATTCATACTGTGTTACCTGTTAAATAGACAAATCTAACTAGAAATAGAAGGACACTTATCAGTTTGATGTTTAAGAATCCACTGATCCTACAGCTAAAATCAGATGTAATGTTGAGAAGCTAATTGCTTCCTCACTATGGTCAGAAGCAAGGCAAGGATGTCCTCTTTCCCCACTCCTATTCAATATCATACTGGAAGTCCTAGATAATGTAATAGGACAATAAAAGGAAATGGGAGAAATACAGAGTCAGAAGGAAGAAGTAAAACTATCTTTGCTTACACATTATATGATCTTAATAATCATATAATTATATGATCTTAGAAATCCCAAATAATCAACAACAAAAACCCTACCTTATAGAGCTAATAAGCCATTGCATCAACTATATTCTCAAATACATTCTCACTTCATCAAATATACTCTCCATGCTTGTATTCTCAATGCTTTCTTGTCTTGCTGAGAGAGGAGAGACTGCCCATTCCTGGGCTAGCCAATTATTAAAGATAGGAAATAACTCCCCCTGGAGTGTAGCTTTCATACACTTAAACAATTCAGAGGCCCTGCTCTGAAACACCATTATCTGACCTATATGCCCCAGGAGGCAATATTTCTCTTCCCTAATCATCCTAAGGCCAGGTACAGCACAACTAGAGATAGCCTGTCTACCTTCAACAGGCTTGAGAGCCTGCTGAAATTATTCTGACTCTCTAACCATAAGTCTGTTCACACTGCCTTGCCTTGCCTTGTCTTTTCCATGGAAACCACAATAAAAGCTGTTACCCTCACTTTTTCTTCGTCCTGACAGATTCTGGCGCTTCTCCATGAGACCCTTTTTCTTCCTCTTGGCCTGCTCAACCTGAAGATGGCAAGAACGAATGCTTTTATGATTATCCACTTCCACTTAATTAGTAGTAAATATATTTCCTCTTCTGTATGATTTTCTTAATAACATTATCTTTCTATAGGTTACTTCATTGTAAGAACACAGTATGTAATACATATACAAAATATGTGGTAACCAAATGTTTATGTTATTTGTCACATTTTTCTGGTCAGCAGTAGGCAATTAGTAGCTAAATTTGGGGAGAGTCAATAGTTACATGTAGATTTTTAACTGTGCAGGGTGTTGGTGCCCCTAACATTCACATTGTTCAAGTGTCAGCTGCATTGTGTATTCATTAAATGTCATACTGCTTGAATTACTATATATAAACACACACATTTATATTGTTTTTTTGAGACGGAGTCTCACTCTGTTGCCCAGGCTGGAGTGCAGTGGTGCAGTCTCGGCTCACTGAAAGCTCTACCTCCTGGTTTCATGTCATTCTCCTGCCTCAGCCTCCCAAGGTAGCTGGGACTACAGGCGCCCGCCACCACGCCCGGGTACTTTTTTTTTCTTTTTTTTGTATTTTTAGTAGAGACGGGGTTTCACCCTGTAAGCCAGGATGGCAGGATGGTCTCCATCTTTTGATCTTTTGACCTCGTGATCCTCCCGCCCCAGTCTCCCAAAGTTCTGGGATTACAGGCATGAGCCACTGCACACGGTCAAATTACTCTAATTGTAAATGTGTTTTGCTATCAACTAGGTTAAGCCTTTCAGTTTTGAAATTTGAAATCATTTTGTTTTTCTTGCCCATTTTCATTTTCATATACATTCTGTCAGCAGTATGTCATTTTCCCCAATACACTCTGTTCTAAGCTAGGTATGTGCTCTATTGCTCTATCCAGGCATTTCCCTTTTTTTTTTTTTTTTTTTTTTTTTTTTTGCAAGAAACTTTTCCTATCACTCTAAACAAAACACTTGCCACGGACTGCAAGTCTTTACTTGATCTGTCTCCATCATTCCAGTCTCTGCCTTATCTCTTACTGCTTTTCTCTCAGTTCAGTCACCTCAGACTTCTCTTTTCCTCAAAGACTTCAAGCATGGTCCATTTTATGGCTTTTGGATTTGCTGAGTTCTTGCATAACTCTCCATTATTTTTATTATTTATTTATTTATTTATTTAGAGACAGAGTCTCACACTGTGGCCCAGGCTGGAATGCAGTGGCACGATCTCGGCTCACTGCAACTGCCTCCTGGGCTCAAGCAATTATCGTGCCTCAGCTTCAGGAGTAACTGGGACCACAGGTGCATGCCACCATGCCCGGCTAATTTTTGTATTTTTAGTAGACACTTGGTTTCTCCATATTGGCCAAGCTGGTCCTGAACTCCTAATCCACCCACCTCGACCTCCTAAAATGCTGGGATTACAGGCGTGAGACACTGAGCCCAGTCAACTCTCCAATTTTATTTAAGCCATGAGACTCACTTCATTCCAGTAATATTAACATTTTTCTTGGAATATTACACAGTTAGTACAACAGTAGTAATAAATATTTATAGACTGTCCTTAACTTACCATAATTTGACAAAATTTTTCAATTTTACAATGGTGTAAAAGTGATATGCATTCAGTAGAAACCATACTTCAGGTACCTATGAAATTATGCTAATGTTCACTTTTAAAATAGTACAGCACTTCCTCTTTATCCATGGGATAAAAATCTCCAATAACCTCCATGGAAGTTTGAAACCACAGATAGCTTCAAACCCTATATGTATACTAGGTTTTCACCTCTACATACGTAAATACCTATGATAAAATTCAATTTACAAATTAGGCACACTAAGAGAATAACAATAATAGTTAATAATAAAATAGAATAATTATAAAATATACTGTAATAAAAGTCATATTAATATGGCCTCTCTCACTTTCTCAAAATATCTTATTGTACAGTATTTACCTATTTTGAGACCGTGGTTGACCATAGGTAACTGAAATCATGGAAAGCAAACAGTAGATAAAGGGAGGCTACTGTTACCTTAAAATTGCTTGAGATAGTCAACACTTTATTATAAAATTAGCTTTGTGTTAGATAACTTTGCCCAACTGTAGGTTAATGTATGCATTCTAAGCATGTTAAATGCAGGCGAGGCTTAGCTATAACGTTCAGTAGGTTGGGCATATTAAATGCATTTTTGACTTCAATATTTTCAACTTACTATGGTTTTATTGGGATGTTAGCCTCATCATAAATCAAGGACCATCTATATTTAGTGATGGATAAACATAGAGGAGGTATATTATTAAGTTAGTAATTCATGTTTCAGAATAATATATATTTACAAATATTATTTTATTAAAAAATACATTCACATATGCTTCCACAAAACATACAATAAATTTTTCACATTCGATAGTCTGGAAAACTGGTGTCTGATAAGAAAACGTATTTTAATTTTAATTTTCATATTTTTATAGATAGCCTATTTCACCATGCACATAGTATAATTTTGTAATATGATTAAGTATTACAAATAAATAAATACAAATAATTTCTCATTACTCAGTTCAATATGCTGGAAGACATTTTGGCACTGCAGGTTTATGGAGCTCTATATCAAGGTTGTTTTTCCATTACCACAGTTCCTTTACCGGGAAAGATAATATATTAATTTGCTGTCATTATTGTATAATATATTAAGTATAAATATATGTAATATTTATATAATATTTATATATATAAAGCATTTCCCAATGTTTTATATACTCCTTCATTTTCAAATGATATGTTATTCTATGGAGTTTTATAAAAACAAAATAAACTCAATTATAGAAAAATGGTTAACCTAGCCCAATATTTGGAATATTATAAATGATAAAATTTCAGTATACCATTCAGAAATTGAAATTATAAGTACATCATCAGATTCATTGAACACTTACTCTCTCAAGACAAAATTAATTTCAATAATGCTTCTGCTTTAAAAATCATGAGTACAGTAAGATTAATCATATTTTAGCAAGATATATTGTTTGAATGTCTAATGCATATTAACATCCTGAAAGTTATGGCTATTTATGTTCATATTTTAAAGTTTTCACAATGTTAACATTAGTAATGTACAAAGTCAGTGCTCTGCAAAGCCTTCTGTTATGGACAATGGAACTTTTTAAAATAAGGACAGGCATTTTAAACTTACATTATTAACTCTTATATAACATCGTTAAATGCTTTCTAAAAACTGAACATTGTTAAAAATTTCATTTAAATATTCCATAATAAGATAACTTCAAAGTTTTTCATTAATGGCACTAATGAGACTACAAAATATCACAATTTATTTTGTTCATAAAAATATATTAATATGTTGAATTTGTCAACTGAAGTTACCTTTAAAACTAAAATATATAATCATTGTTACATACAAATACATAAGTAAAACCTTACCCCAATTTTTCACTGTTTTAATCTTTCCTTCTTTTTATTTTACTTACCAATTGCCAAAGAAATACTTTCCTACCAGTTTATCCATATCAATTCTTAATTTTATCATTGTACTCAGAGCACTCTTTCAAAAAATACAAAATGGTCTTTCAACATTCTTATTTAAAATCCTACAGGGACTTTAGATTGCTCTTAGAAGATATTCCAAAACTCTTAAACAGGATTTTAATTGGTCAGATATTAGCTTATCTTTCCAGCCATAACTACCATTCTTTTGCTTTATTATTTTTTGACATCCACATTCACCTTTCTGTTCTTAATCCTGACTTCCGTTAAATTACTTATTAGCAACTTGTCATATAACATTTTTATTTAGGTGTCTCTTAAAAATGTAATCTAAAACATTCTATTTTGAATCCTTCTGATTTGCTTCCCTTTGAACTTCCTCTTCTCTTTCAAAGTTGCATCCATTTCCCATGTCACTGAAGCCATTTATTTTTTGCCTAATTTGTTCACTTTGATGGTAATATCAAATTAGTCACCAAGCTTTCTTTCTATTTAATCGTCTTACCTCAAAGCATTTGTTAATATTTTTAAATTTATTTTTACTCTCAGTGCTACAACTTTATCTAATTTTCCATTACTTTGCTCTTCTAATCTAATGATCATGTATTCATCTTTCTGTCATTTCTCAATACTCCACTGAAGCAACATATTGTCCCAGGCACCAGAAATAAAATAGGGAGTGAGATAGGTACATGTCTAATGAAATTTATGTTTAAATCCAGGCAATGAACAAACAGATGAATAAATAAACAAGAAATAATATACTATTACAAACAAGAAATAATGGACTATTACATAGTTATAAGACTAAACAATTGCAATGCACGAGAGCTTGATAAAGTTTCTCATTATTTTAAGTATTTGTATTTAACGTATATAATATTGTGCAAATGGTTTATCTATAAAAACTTATTGGATCCTTTCCTAGAGCATTATTTGTTATTATTACTTTACTTTTGTAGACAACACAAACAAGTTCCAAAGAAAATATATAATTTACAAAAGTCCTCTAGTAGGTGAGTTTGTGACATTTATAGGTATAGATCTAGATTATTTCTCTGGCCTGTAGAAGCATAAACCCTATTCACCTTTGGTTAATCTCATTGCCTTTCTGTATCTCTCTTATATATTTTTGAGTCCAGGCAACTTTAAAAATATGGACTATTAAGTTTGTGCTTGAATTATGTTCCCAAGAGTTTCCCTCTATTGTTTTGATGTATGTGTGTGTATGTGTGTATATATGTGTGTGTGTGTGATGTGAGTTTCCAGAGGTTCATGTGCTAGTGTCTCTTTAAATAGTTGTTTCCTTCTGTCTTTCTAACTGTGATGCAAGATGGAAGTGATAAGAAATATAGGACTTAACATTATTACTTAATGATATAAAATGTATTAAAAATAGCCCACACATTATTTTTGACAACAATCTGCTGATGAGGGGATTTATTCTAAGGCAGTATAAACAATATGTTAAAAAAATGAAACAATACAGTATGGAAAAAATACCAACTGGACCAAGGTGATATAATTTTTAAGACAAATAAAAGCATACCATGAGAATAAATTTAAGTTTACAGAAGTAATCATCACAACAAATTAGTAACTCACATAACAGCTTGAGTAACAAAGTAAAATCACAAGCCATCCAACACCATGTTTCTTTCCCCTCTATCTCCACTCAGGGATGGTGGTCTCAGATTTATATTTACTCAGGTTATTGATGAGGGCAGGAATGCTAGCCATGAGTGGTTGAAGCATGGGAAAGATACTGAATACAACGTTATTTCTTGTAGTTAGCATTGTTTTGGGCTAAATTTCCTGTCACATTATATATATATATATATAGAAAATAACACTAATGCTATATGAGGAACTCTACTTAAACTACCAACACTATACCTAAACAAAATTTCTTTCTGAAAAATGTTATATCAGTTTACATATCAAAAGATAAGCCATAGAAGATAAGGAAGATGTTTTAAAGAAAAAATACCTGAATAACCATAGTAATGGCTTATGTCATGATTTGCAAAACATGTCTCAGATATTATCTCATTTTATAACTACTTATTTGACTTAGAAGATAGTAAAATATAAGAAAACATAATCTGAACATTTAAAAACTACTAATGTGATAAATACGTACATACTCTTTGAGGCAGATGAAGAGAAACTTTAAAAATAAAATGTCATTTTGGTTACTAGATCTAACTATAATAATATGTTTAAAAACTATAGTCCTCCCGTGATTAGTGTTTTTCAAAAGGCCCACTTTTCGATTAGATATCTCCTTATCTTTCTTTTAATTTGCCCTTGTGCTATTAAGACACAAACAATAGCCAACTCAATTAATCTTTTTCACTGTCTCTTCTCACTCTTATATTCTTCCAAGTACAATAGAATTGAACACTTGAAGTTGTTGTCATTGCTGTTTTCTCCTCTGTCCCTTTCTTCGATCCTAGCAGTATGCATTTGACCTTAGACCACTCTTGTCAGTCCCAGGAAATTTGCATCTATATTACCTGACCTCTTTTTTCATGACTTTTTTTTTTTTTTTTTTTTTTTTTGCGTGGCGGTTGGGGTAAATGAGCAGCTCTAAGTATGACAAAATGATTAAATAAAACTAAGTTTTCTCTTTCTAGTTTATGCATTGCCTACTTGCTATATGTGTCACACCACAAAACACTCAATGATCCAATTTATTTATCATTATCTTTTTTTAACCTGGATTTGGAAAATTTAATTTATCTCATATTTATTTTAGATACTTCACAAAGTTTATTTCTAATGTTTCATTAGAAAAGCTTGAAAATTAATACGTACAAGGAAAAGTACATGAAATAGGAGAAGAAAGACAATAATTGATGTTTTGGATTGTAGGGCAATTTTCTTATTTTTCTGCATATTGGTAAAAGGAGATATTTGAACATATTTTAAAAATATTTCACAATAAAAATACAATTTAATATATAAAAGAGAAATAAGAATGAATTAAGTCATGCAGTTCTGCTCTAAATTACTAAAATTTAGTAGCTGGCAAAATACTAATTCATTTTTGAAAATGAATGATAGATAAATTTTAAAAAGTAACTGCTCAGAGCTATATAGTATAGTATAAGGCTTTGAGTATACTTTCTGAAAATTTAGTCAAATACTTAGACTTAGACACAATTTTAATATAAAAATACATTCTCTCCAGAATCATCTATCAAGTTTGAGTGCCTTGCTAATAATTATCCTTAATAATGGTAATAAATAATTTTTGAATGCTTCTTCTCTTCCAAGCAATAAGCTAAGTGCCTTACAGTTATTATTTAAACAATCTACTTTACCAACCATGTTATTTGGATTTTATTATTATTTCCAACATTAAGATAAACAATGGGAAGTTCAAAAAATGAAATTGCCATCCTTAAGCATGTAATTTATAGTGAAAGCATTTTAAATCAAGTCTTTCTCATACAAAGTTCTATGTCAAGAGGAACTAATGTTTAACACACTATTAAATTCTATGAAAGAAGCTGGCTTTCAGGAAACTAGTTCAAGAAATATTAAAATTATATTATCAGTTGTTTTGGAGTAGATGGGTCATTAAGGAAAATGATTAAGGATTATATAATGTCATTCTTTTAAATGTAATTTTTTTTTCTTTAAAGACATTACATAGTAAATATTTCTGTATGCATTTGAATATTTTGGTACAGATTATAAAATTCAGAAGCTAACTACCAAAACAGCAGAGTACTGTTCTTTAAAATTAAGTATAAACATATAATATTATAATTCTATGTCAAATTATTTTAGGCCAATATTAACTCTTGGAGAATTCCATTTTAAACACCACCATTTTGTGACATTCTATTGTTCAGATATAATATGATCAAGATTATTTCCTAATTGTGTAAGCCCACTCCCAACTAAAAAAGAAAGCAATTGTTTTGGATAGTTGAACTGGTGTTTTAAGTAGATAAATTACCATGGCCTAAATTTCTTAGGTATGCATTAAATATTTCACATAAATAATCTTGGTTAGAAATGTTGATGAATGAGAAGTCATGGTGATTTAAATTTCTATACAAAATATACACTTAGTGCTTCTTCAGAAAGTATACTTTTATCAACTATTCAATCTATGAATTCAATAGCAATAAAAATAAGTTTATGACAAGTACTATTGTCAGATTCAGTCATATTTGAATTAGAAATTTTAAAGAACCTGCTTTATATAAGCAAAGCAAAGGAAAATTCTGAAAACATGTATTAAAAAAATTTGATTAATTTCCAGGTCAAAATATCCATGTTATTCAAGCAAAAATATAGTATGTAAAATATATATTCTGAAAAAGGTGATAATATTTATATATTGACCAATACCTGTGCCATATAGTCATTTATTAAACATTCCATTTTCCTTATTTATATTTTTATAGCAGAATCTCAGAAAAAGGAATATTCAAAATTTATTATACTAAAAAAGTTTATAAGTATATATTTATAGTGTATAGATTATATTTATGTAATGGTACATAATACATTATTTTAATGAATAGTACACATTTGCAAATATATTCATATATTTGTGTCTACATGTATATCTTTATATATGTTATCTATATATATATTATCTATATATACATATGTAAATATGTATAAATTTGCAACTTCCTCTTATAAATAAATATATAGGCATTACTTGCATTTTTAACTAGTACTGATGTCAATATCTTATTTAAAATATATGGGATACAAATATTAGTTCTGGGATTTAATGTCATTTTAGTTTCATGAGCCCTTCCTCTACTTCACAAAGATTAGCTCAATAATAATTAAGATATAATTGAAATTGTGTGTGTGGTGGGGGGGGCGTTTTTCTGTTTTAAACCAAGGTAAGGCAATTGAACAAAAAGATTTGACTAGAAACAGAAAATCAAATACAGCATGTTTTTACTTATAGGTAAGAGCAAAACAGTAGGTACACATGGACATAAAGATGGAAACAATAAACACTGGGGACTCCAAAAAGGGTGGAGAATGGGAGGGGGGTAAAGGTTGAAAAACTACCTGTTGGATACTATGTTCACCATTTGGTTGATGGATTCAATAGGGGCCCAAACTCCAGCATTACACAATATACCCATGTAGCAGACCTGAAAATGTACCCTGTGAATCTGAAGTTAAAAAAAAAAAAAAAAATACTAAAATAAAAGATGTATGTTAACCGGAAAGCATCCTAAAATAAACTATTTATATTAAAACATGTAAAGTCATAAAGATGGAAATATTAAGGAGAAGGTACTATGCATAGTTTTTATTTGTAACTAAATTTCCAAAAAGATAGGGTACAGAGTGTAGTAGAAACCAATATTTGAGGAAATAACGGCTTAAAATTTGCTAAAATATATAGAATACATCATGTTACAAATTCAAGAATATTGACAAATCTCAGACATAATAAAAATATAAATATTCTCCTCTAGGCATATTATTAAAAATATCTAAATATTAAAGCAAAAGGAAAAGGCAGAAACAGATTACCTTCTTAGGAGCCTTAAGCTAACAGTTAACTTCTTAACACAAACAATGGAAACAAATAGAATTTAAATACAATTTATTTTTAAAATGCTAAAAGCATCACTAATCATCAGAAATGCACAAATTAAAACTGCAATGAGATACCATCTCTCATCAGTTGGAATGGCTACTATTAAAAAGCCAAAAAACAACAGATGCTGGTGAGGTTGTAGAGAAAAGAGAATTCTTACACCCTGTTGGTGGGAATGTAAATTATTCCAGCAATGGTGGAAAGCAGTCTGGAGATTTTTCAATGTGCTTAAAGCTGCCATTTTACCTAGCAATCCCACCACTGGGTATACGCCTGAAAGAAAATAGATCATTTCACTAAAAAGATTGTATAGAAAAAGGTGATGCATATACACCATGGAATGCTATGCAGCTGTAAAAAAGAATGAAATCACATCCTTTGCAGCAATGTAGACAGAACTGGAGACAATAATCCTAAGCAAATTAATTCAGGAACAGAAAATGCAATATTACATATTCTCACAGAGAAGTGGAAGCAAAGCATTGAGCACACATGGTCATAAATATGGGAACAATAGACACTGTGGACTAGTGACAAGTGGACGGAGGGGAGGTGGTTAAAAAAACTATTAGACGCTATACTCACTCACCAGGGTAACAGGATCCATACTCCAAACCTCAGCATCATGCAATATTTCCATGGAACGAATATTCACATGTGCCCTCTGTATCTAAAACAAAAGTTTATTTTTAAAAAAAAAGTGCCACAAAAATAAGAACAAAGGTAAAATTTAAAAGCTAGCAAAATATATTTTGAGAATGAAGGTGAATATGCCCAGTCTAAAAAATGATGAAAATAAAAATATACAGAATTTGACATGAGCATACCAACACTGAAGAGCATATTAAAGGCTCTTCTTGCAATCAGAAGGAAACTAATTAGATATTATAGTAAAAATGTAAGACAGTAAGGAATGAAAAGGAAAGCAATGAATGTGTATGTCCATTTAAATATTTACAGTGCAAACCAAAATAATGTTTCCCGGTGTTGAAGAAGTGACACAGGATTCTCTTGGTGCACCTTCGCCAGCCAGAAATCTCCACAGCTGGTAGTACTTCTCCCCAGACTTGGCTCAGGCCCGCTGGACTTGCTCTGCCCACTTGTTCCCAAGAGCTGCACTCAGCTCATGCTACTGGCCCAGATCCCATGCCTGCCATGGCTCTGTGCTCAGCCCACAGCTGGTCCAGGAGTGATAAGACTGACTTCCAGCTTAGGTGCCAGTGTCTGGATGAGGTGGATGTAGTGGCACCCGCAAAGTGGGAGATGACAGCAACCACAGACTCCCAAGTGGTGTTATAGTTTTTGCTTAGGGCCTCCCAACGTCTAAGCCTCCAGGAAATGTTACAGCTCTCATTTGTTCCTGCTGCCCACAGTTTCAGTGAATGAGGATGTGTCACAGCTCATTTGGTTCTGCTGCCTACAGCTTGGCAAACAAAGGCATGTAGTTCCCAGTGGCTTTTTCTCTTCTGTTGCTCATCAAGCAGAAGGGAGACTTTCAGTGTTACAGCTCTTTTTGCACCTGTCATTTGGTGGGTTCTGGGTTCTTGTCCCACAACCAAGAGGAATGAATTATGCAGACACTGGAGAATAAGCTAGGCAGAGAAGAGTTTTATTGAGTGACAGAAAAGCTCTCAACATGAGAGGGAACCTGAGTGGGTATCCCTCTATTTGAGAGGGGGCCCAAAACAGGGGCTTCCTGTGAGGCTGAGTCTGAGATTTTTATGGGCTCAGAATGGGTGAGTGCATGCCAATTAGTCCACAAGCAGGCCTGAAAATAGCACCATTCGATTGGCTAAAAGGCATTGAGGAAGTTCTCACTATGGTTGTGGATCCACCCAGAACTGGCAGCTCAGTTTTAAGGCTTCAGGCTGTCCTTGGCTTAAATGTTGGGTTTCACTGGGGACCTGTCCCTGCCTGACTAGGAATCTATATGTTTCCTTTCACTGCCAGAGACAAATAGAAAATGACTGATGATAGATAGAGACATGAAGGATAGATAGATAGATAGATAGATAGATAGATAGATAGATAGATAGATAAGATAGATGATAGGTACACACATACATACATGCATAGATGATCGATAGGTAGGTATATAGATGGAATGATAAAAGTCTAAATTATAAAGATGGTTATTACTAGGGGCTATCAGAAGCAAGGAAATGAGTTATTTAATGGATTTAATATTTAATTGTTTAATATTTTAACAACTGTTGAAAGCTATTTTTGTGTTTTTAATTGTGTTTATATATACATATATATACACTATAGAACTTATCAATTCAAATATTTTTAATTATATAGTTCTTTGCCATTAAGTACATTTACATTGGTGTGCAACTATTATCACTATCTATTTCCAGAACTTTTTTACCTTCTCCAAATGAAACTCTTTACCCATTATACAATAACTCCCCATTTCCCCAACTACCAGCCCCTGGCAACCACCCCTCTGTTTTCTGTCTCTATGAATCTGACTACTCTAGAAACTTCATATCAGTGGAATTATACAATATTTGGTCTTCTGTTACTGGCTGATTTCACTTAGCAGAATGTCTCCAAATTTCAACTATGTTACAGCCTGTGTCAAAATTTCTTTCTATTTTAAGGTTGAATGATATTTGATTTTACACATATTCCACATTTTGTTTGTACATTCATCCATCATCAGACATGTGGTATGTTTCTACCTTTTGGCTATTGTAAATAACAATGAATAACATGAATATATAAATATCTATTCGAGTCCTTACTTTCACTTCTTAAAATGGTAGAAGTGCAACTTTATGTTATGTATATTTAAGAGCAATTTAAAATGAAAAAAAAAAACATGCATATAATTTAACAGTTTCAGTATAATTTTGTATCAATTAGTCAAGAATAAAAATAGCAATCAACATTAGCTTTAAGAATTTCATCTGCATATTCAATAATAAATAGGTTCAGAAACTTTCCTAGAATATTAACTTTTAATTTTATTCTATAAAATAATTTTCACATTGCTTTGAAGCAATTTTTCATTTTTCTTTATGAACACACGTCATTAATATACACACCTACATTACTTTATGTAATACTTAAGTAAAAAATATGTAATCCAAAAATTGTTCCTGATAACTCTTCAACATTAGCTTGTCTAGATTTTTCTTTAGATGTATTACCTTAAAATAATATCACATGCAAGAGCACATCTGCAATAATTCCTTTAGAGGTAGAAAAAAGGTAAATAGTTTTGAGATATTTTCTGCTCTACATTGTCTCAGATAGCTAGAAAACTAAATAAAAATAACTAATTATACAGATTCTTCTGCTACTATGCCCCTTTATTTAAACATATTTTCTGAAGAGTCTCTCGTGGTCTCCAGAAAATTCTCGGTCATTATTAACTTAAAAATATCAAGAAAATGCAGTTATTACATAAATTATTAAATAAAAACATTTCTTAGTTTTTGCTGTGGTGTTCAATTCTACCTTCAAATACTTGCAGGAATTAGATATATTCATTTGCATTTATTTCTGTTTCTATCACTTTTCTCAAAAAGTGTACATTGACACATTATATTTTTTATTTATCAAACTATATACTATTATTTCATAAATTTGCTTAGAAGGAGTGCACAAATCACAAGAATACACGTTAGTTTTACAAATTAGACACACTCATGCAACCAGCACTCAAATCAACAATCATAACTTAAGAACATCCTGGAAGCACTTCCTATAGACCTTCTAGTCACCACTTGTACTAAAAGGGTAGCTACTATCCTGACTTTTAACACAAATATTTATTTTATCTGTCTTTTGAATTTTATATTCAACAATAATATGGGTTTCATTGTATGTATCTAGTTTCTGTTTTTCACATTATGTTTGTGAGTTTCATCCAGGTTGTTGCATGTGGTTGCAATTTGTTCATTCTCATTGCCATACAGTGATTCATTGTACAAATATTAAAACCTTTATTTATCCATTCTATCATTGATAAACAGTTGAATTGTTTCCTGTTTGCGAGTCCTACAATAGAGGTTGCTATTCATATTTTTTGTACATATATCCTGGTAAATATCCATAGGGGGTCTCTTGGATTATAGCAAGAAGTTCAGTTACTGGTTGCATAATATAATATACATGTTAAAGCTCAATAGATGCTGTCAAGAAGTTTTTCAAACTATTTACAAAATTACATTTTTACCAAAAGTTCATAAGAATTATTTTACCTCCACATTCTGAACAATACTTAAATTTTGTATTTAAAAAAAATTTTGCCATTCTCATGATATGTAATTTTACACCATTTTGATTATAATTTGCATTTCCTTAGATGACTAATGATGTTGAGTGCCATTTTATGAGTTTATTGGATATTTGTGTAAACTTTTGTGAGGTCCCTATTTATTGAGTTTTCTATTTTTTGGTTACTGATTGATATTCTAGATATGAATTATTTGTTGTATTTAAGTATTGAAAATATGTTGGGACACTCTGTGTTTGACATTTCATTGTGTTTGTAAGCATAGTTTCAATATTTTAGTATAATAAAATATATTATTTGTAATCTCTCTGTACTCTTTAAAGAAACATTTAGCAAACCCAAGGACACAAAAATAGTCTATATTTTCTTCTATGATGTGCCTTTCATTGCTAATGGTCTGAAGTAGTGGACTTCACATCATTCAACCATTTCTTATTGGAATTAAATTATCCAGGACCATTTTTCAGAAACTCCATCCTATTTTATTTGCAAAGTGTGTATCATCTTTGTCTTAAGTAAAATGATTATATAACTGTGTATCTGTCTGATCACTATGTACTAATCCCTTGGTCTATCTATCTGCCTTTTGACAAAATTATACTGCCTTAATTGCAGTAACTGTGGTATGCACTGATACTGGGTAGTGCAAGTGTCCAGTGTTGCTTACTTGTCTGTCAATCCTGCCTCGACTATTCTTGGTCCTTTGTCTTGCAATATGAAATTTAGAATCAAATTATGAATTTAAAAACATAAATAGGATTTTGATTGAGACTGCATTGAATCTATACATTAAAGAAATGGAAACCTTTACAATAGTAGTTCTCAAATGAAGGAGATTTTGACCCCAAAGAGACATCTGTCAATATCCAGAGACATATTTGGTTGTCATAGCTGGGAGACACCACTTGCATCCAGTAGGATGGAGGCCAAGAATCCTACTAAACATCCTACATCCTACAATACACAGCTACCACCCCCCCCACCAAAAAATAAACCAAAGTATCCATGTTGTCAAAGATCAGAAATCTTGCTTTCAATATTTAGTTTTCTGATTCATAATCATATATTTATACATTTATTTAGAACATTATTTATTTTCCAAAGCAGTGTTTTGAATATATTATTATTGAGGTTTCACACATCTTAAGTTATACCACCAAGAATTTGATAATTTTTAAGGTTACCGTAAAATTCACTTTTACTTCATTTTTCAATTGCTCATTGCCAGTATATAAAAATAAAACAGATTTGTCGATAGTATTGATTTGATACACACTATATTGATAAGTTGATTTATTGATCCTGTTGTTTTTCTTTATATTGTTTTGGATTTTCATCATACACAATTATGTCATCTGTAGAAGGTGTTGGATTTATTTCCTCTTTGTGAAACTTATGCTTAATATTTCTTGTAATGTTTCTATTGTCTTATTTATGATCACAGTATAAATCCAAATATAAATGGTTATTGTGGCCTTTTTTGTTTCTGATTTGAGGCATAAAATTGTTAATAATGCATATGAGTAGGATGTCTGTTCTAGGTTTTCTCTTGATATGTTTAATCTACTAAATTTTTATCCTACTTATAAATATTTTATTATGATGACTTGGTGTTTTACTTTGTAAAATGCTTTTCTGCAGGTTGAAAAATTATTATATGATTTTTTCATTTCTTATTATGTGTTCAAACAGATTATCTTGAATGTCAAGGAAAAACAAAAACAAAAACTCTGCTACAACTGAAATAATCTTTATTTGATTGGTGTTTTATATTTTGTTCTATTTAATTCATTATATGTTGTTTAATACTTTTTATCTAAGTTCATAAGAATAAAATGATCCATAATTTACCTTACTTTAAATGTCCCTGATATGTTTTTTGTTTGTTTTGTTTTGTTTTGTTTTGTTTTTGAGATGGAGTCTCTTTCTGTCGTCCAGACTGGAGTGCAGTGGTGCGATCTCGGCTCACTGCAAGCTCTGCCTTCCGAGTTCACACCATTCTGCCGCCTCAGCCTCCCAAGTAGCTGGGACTACAGGCGCCCGCCACCACGTCCGGCTAATTTTTTGTATTTTTAGTAGAGATGGGGTTTCACCGTGTTAGCCAGGATGGTCTCGATCTCCTGACCCCGTGATCCGCCTGCCTGAGCCTCCCAAAGTGCTGGGATTACAGGCGTGAGTCACCATGCCTGGCCTGTCCCTGGTGTGTTTTTCTATCAAGATGATTTTGCTTAAACATCTTCAGAAATTTTCCCTTTTTCTACTTTGGAGTTTATGTGGGATTGCTATACCTTTATTTCATTTTTATTAAGATTCTCTAATTCAGAAGAGATATTAGAAGTCATTTACTCAAGTAGTATATTAGATAAACTTGTAAAATATCATCTCAATTTAAAAACATCATTTTCTATACTTTTATTCATTTTTAATATAGACTAGCAACTGACTAGCTTATTATATATCAATATATTTTCTTCTTAAAATCTGAAATCAGTTTCTTATAAAGGGAAAGTTTTAAGTGAAAGTATGTTTTAATCATTGTTATGTAAGTTACAACTTCACAGGTATGATTTTTTTTTTTTTTTTGAGACGGAGTCTCGCTCTGTCGCCCAGGCTGGAGTGCAGTGCCTGGATCTCAGCTCATAGCAAGCTCTGCCTCCCAGATTCACGCCATTCTCCTGCCTCAGCCTCCCCAGTAGCTGGGGCTACAGGCGCCCGCCACCTCGCCTGGCTAGTTTTTTTGTATTTTTTAGTAGAGACGGGGTTTCACCATGTTAGCCAGGATGGTCTCGATCTCCTGACCTCGTGATCCACCCGTCTCGGCCTCCCAAAGTGCTGGGATTACAGGCTTGAGCCACCGCGCCCGGCCTGATTATGTTTTATTTTCCTAAATATTGAATTGAGAAAGGTGACAAAATCGGTTCTAATTAGTCAATATCCTGTCACAATTTAGAAAACATATTTATCCCATCTCTAGTCTTACATTATCAAAATAGTTTTATTTCGAAATATTGTTTCTACCTTGTAGAGTAAAAGTGGAATTAGATCACTTTGTCTCACAGCTCTGTTAGATTTTTATTTACAGGTTTTTTTTTTTTTTCAAATTATTATATATTTATTATTGTGCCATTAGGGGCAAAAATTCATAATGAATGATCAGTTTGCTTTGTAAGTCATGCCTTCATTGGTGTATTTCTTGAACCCAAAAACAAAATTGCATACAACTGCATTGTCATACTATCCAAAAGGAGAAGGAAAATGTTGGAAAGTCAGGACGAACATTAGGTACAGACAATTTTGTGATTGCATTTTTGTCCCAAATTATATTAAGATGTGCAGCATTTTAGTCTTCATGCAAAAGGATTATTTTCTCACATAGGGTGGTATCACAGTATAAATTTATGGTTGATATAAATAACAATTTACCTTGATTACTACATGCCTGTAAATGTAGCACAACTTATCTTTCCTGATTTGAAGTGTAAGTTGTAACATTTTTATTGGGGTGGGTATGTTTCAGAAAAAAAATACAATCTAGTTTTGCTTTTTGGCATGACCTTGTCATTTGAGAAAGCACTACATTTTAATGACACATAATTTAAAATGCCTCTAGGAGTGAGTGGAATTTACTGACATATTTTTAAGAGTCATTACTTACTAGAGGTTGTCAGAGCACTTGTAGAGTGTCAGCCTTCTTCAGGGCAGATATTTCAGACTACTTGAAATGAATTAACACTTCCACCATTAATGTTTGATGGGAGACCATAGTGAAAAAGATGGATGCTCACATAATTGACATCCTTAACATTTAGAGCTGAATACTTAAATGCCAGAAACATAATTTTGAATAAAATGTCAGGACCTAACTCAATAATATTTAATGATGTAATAGGATAGGAATGAACAGAAGTCATTTTACATTATTAATTAAATTATTTAAAATAGGCTTAATTGTCTCCATATATCAGTAAGGAGTTTTTATTCATATTATTATTTCTAAGAATAATTGGTCCCAAATTTTCAACTTCTACCGGTCCAGAGATGCCAAACATTCTTCTGATTCATATTATTGTAAAATACACTTATGAAAATGTAAACAGAAAATATACTTCATAAGCTAACTGTTTTAATTTATTACAATTGGTAAAGTGCTATATTATGTTTATTATTGATATTTTTAGTCTTGGTCAACAGATCTCTTGCAAATAAATGATATGCTTAATAAAGTTAATTTACATTAATAGAACTAGTAGGCATATACAAAAATAACAAACCACAACATATATTGCCAAAACAATATCAGCTTAAAAATTAAGAAAACTCAATTAATTAAAGAACATGTTTGAGAAATAACTGAATTATAGGTATCTATTTAATGTGTCAATATGGCTGCATGACTTTTACTAACAATTCTATGAAAATGAGCACTAAAAGTTTCAAGAATACTTAACATCATCTTTAAGAAGAAAGTGGTACTTTTGAGGTTCTCCTACAAAACTCTTCTTAAGGAGGGTACTTTAGAGGATGCCTTTTACAAAATCTGTTTTCATTATATATGCAGAGCTGTGAGAAACGGGACAGATTATGGTTCGGCTAGTCGTATTGTAAAGCCCTGAATTCTGTTAATAGAACCTTAATCATCTCTGTATGAAGAAAATAGGTTACAGTATTCTTTAAGCTTATGTTTAACTATCCCCATCCACGTAGGTAAGGTTCTTGAAAGGGATTCACAGTCCAGGTAATGAATCATGCCTTTGCTTCAGACAATAGAGAAAAGTCTTGTCAATATCAAACATGGAGGTTAGAGAATATTGTGATAAGTACCAAGGGATAGTCCAATTTATCAACTGACATTGACTATTTCTAAGTGTACTCATTGTTTCTGTCTCTATGTTAGCTATAAAGCAATTAAACTATCTACTGAACAGTTAAACTATCAAAGTATCGCTGTTGCAGATTTTATCGTACCAGCACTAACAGGATTTTCCAAGAAACTTCTAAGGGCTCCGGAAATCAAACTACTGTCATGATGATACTTTTTCATTCGCATTCCCCCATAAATGTAGAGTTTTCCACAGGCTACCAGGTGGGTGATATTGCAACAGACTGAATACAAAAGGATGTGTATGGATCCAGATGGTCTCATTAAGCAAGCTATTTAAGAGATTTGCAGAACTATTACATAAAACAATGTCACTGTTTTCATTATCTACTTTCTTTAGTTAGTTTACATAATTAAAAGTAGTTATATAAACTACATATCTATTTATTTTAATAATGTTATTTATGTAATGGTTTATTATTATTCTTTAAAGTGAATTAAATTAGTAGTATTTAATATTTTTTCAGATTGAATTTCTAGTATTATAAATTTTAATAGGTCTAACATGAGTACAAATTTTTGGACTCTCAATACTTTCTAAGACTATAAATAATAACTGATAGGAAATAATTTAAGAACTAAAGTTTTGTTGCATCTATAATGATTAAATTATGATTATTCTTGTTATTATTATTACTGTTGTTATTATTATTTGAAGTACCTTCCGTCACTCCAGAATCTTTGAAGTGCTAACATTCTTTTCCCCTTAGGATATGAAAATACTCTTCTCTTAAAGGATAGATGATAACAAGAGGTTCTAATTTCTTTATATTTCTAAGGAAAGCCTACCCTATAAATAGCCTCTGTGAATCATGTCAAATTGTGGATTTTTAGCCCATCTTGTTATTCTCCACTTAATTAAATTAGAAAGCTGCTCAGGTATGGTGCTTATAGATAGCTAGTGCTATTGACAGAACTCTGTCCCTCACAAATTCATGTGTTAAAGCCCTAAAGTACAATATGAGGATATTTGGAGGCTGGACCTATAAGGAGGTGATTTAGGTTAAATGATGTCATAAGGGCAAAGTTCAGATCTAATAGAATTTGTGTCCATTTAAGAAGAGACACGAAAGAGCTCTGTTATTGCCCTCTACCATATGAGAACACAGAGAGAAGGCAGCCATCTGCAAGCCAAGAAGAGAACTCTCATTGGAAACCAAACGCAGATGGAGAATTGATCTTGGACTTTTCAACCTCTGGAATTGTGAGAAAATAAACTTCTTTTGTTTAAGTCATCCAATCTGTGATCCAGTGTTAGGGCAGTCTGAGCAGACTAATACATCTATTATCCCATAACATTTCTCAATGACAACACGATAGCAATTAGTGCATTATTTTCCTCCTTTTCTGTAAGCAAATTTGAAGCAAGGACAGTATTGCCCTCCTTATTGTATCTTTAACACATAGTGCCTATTTTCTGAAACTGGCTACTAAAGTGTTTGATGAATTAGTTAACTTGGTTCAAAAACGTATGCACTATTGACTGTTAGTTTTCTGTTATCCTAAATTTGTTAACCCAACCTATTCAGGTCTACCTTACTGCACTAAAAAACATATGTGCCCATTTCTCTTATTGTTTCAATGTACTAGCCATCCCTACGTGGAAATATTTGTTCTAATTTTTAAATGAGTATTTCATGTTTAAAACGAGTCCATGAATCCTGATTGCCTTCAAAAGAAAGTAAAAATTTTTCTTGCATGACATTCAAAACCTTTTAATATCCGACTAAAATTAACTCTCAAAAATGTGATTTTCCATTGTCCTTTGAGTCATATTATGTTCCTTTGCCCTGGAAAGATTGATACTCTCCCAAACATATCAATAACTCTGACAATTCATATTTTTTCATATAAAATAGTAAAAGAGTTACTATTTTCAACATGATAGTTTTATTTTATTTGCCTAAGCTAAATTCCATAATATCCAGTTTGTTATTATTCCTTTTATTACAGTAATGCTATTTCCTAAAAGCTCTGGTAAAGTGATAGCACTTAATTTAAACTGATGTTAACCATTACTCCTGAGTCTGAATACATAAACATTGATGAATTGTGCAATATGAACTTAATCAAATATTGTTATATTTTTGCATAACCTTTTTGCATAATACTTTTAATTTTATCTTTCCTGTGTCTCGTGTTTTAGCTGACTTTTGACATTTCAGTAAAACTAGTAAAGAATGAAGAAGTAAAATCATACTGTGTTATTACTGCTAATGATTTTTCCTTTGAATGCATTGCTCACTCTAATTGTTTTCCTGTCTTTCGCTTAAAATAACTAATGTTATGTAGTTTCTTATCCTTAAGTTCATTTTATGTAGTTTCTAGATATATATGTACATTCATTTTGGATTAGAATAGTTCTCTAAACTACATATCTACTTTATATTAATTTTGATAATTTGAAGAATAATTAAATAATTTAATAGCTCATATTACTTTATCAAATTTCTGGTAATCACATTTACCTATATGGTTTTGAAAATTGTCTAAGATTATTGAAAGGTAATATAATGCAATATTTTTATTAGGATATACCTAGCCAGAAATAAAGTATAGTTGATTATATATTGACTAATTTTATTCAGTGATAATTTAAATGTGTGACATTTTATTTTGTAGTGCCAGGGGTATATTTATCACTTTGAAATTTAAACCTAAATTCCATCAAGTAAAATTTATGTTTTAATTAATTTACTTAATTGCCTTTGTTTCCTTGGCAACCATCTGTAATTAGGATTTTCCAGAGGTGTTAAAAATATTTGAAATGACACATGTTGCTACTTTTCATAGAAGTTAAGTTCTTATGATTTGGACAGTATCAATAACTGCAGTTTCAAGTGTACCTGATATATTTAGTATATCTTAACTTTATCTTAGGAAAGCACTTTAGATTGGTACATTTAATTTTATATAAAGAACATGCTTTTCCTTTTTTCCTAATTCTTCTTGAATCCATTTTAAAACATAGACTTGCAAGCATGATAGGATTTTTTTAAATATACTTTTCTATATTCACAAAGATGGTGCTTGGTATGTATTTCCAAGCCATTTAGCAGATCCTTAATTAGAATATGTAATTTAACTCTGGAATTAATCTTTCTAGATAATAATGTATAATGTTCATCAAATTAAGATACACATTATTTATTGTTTTATTATAATTATTTAAAAAATTTAAATGCTTCTTTTACCATATACTATTTACTCTTTTAGTCTCTGTTGAAGTGAGAATTGTTTCACAACTAATTGTCATGGGAATTAATTCACTGTGTGTTCTATTTAAAATTTTTGACACAAAAATATATATGATGTACACATAATATTTCCTTTCCTTTACATGCATCTGTTACAGAAAATGCTAAAAGTAAACTAGTATGGCATATTTAAAATAAATTACTTATTCAAAAAATCTTTTGGACCTTATTTTTAATTCTGTAAAATAATTTCATCTCTAACATACCAGAGGACCATCTTTTAATTCCATAAAATAATTTCATCTCTAACATACCTGGGGACCATCTTGAATTATGTTTGTAGTAACATGTGGTAGCACAGGAGTCTCCACACTGTTCAAGAAAAGAAGACTATCTCAATAGTCATAGGAAAAAAATAAGAAGTAAATTCACAAAAAAACAATGAAATCTCAAATGAGATATGATAGGTAATAAATACTTTCTTAGGTTTTTATGTTACATTTCAAAAATGTTAATATCATGGAATAATTCTTTCATTTTTAAACTATCAATTTTTGATATGTTAGAAATGTATTGATTGGTACTGTCATAATTTCATATGGGCTAAAAACAGTTCTACCATTAAAAAGATACTAATCGGGAAAACCCTTCAAATTCTTCTTTGCAGATTTTTAGCTTGCTCAAAGTTAATATACCAACCTAAATTATTTTGACACAAATGTCCAACATATGTCTCTTCTGTAAAACGTTGATTTAAAAAATCAATTTAATCAACTCTGCCTAAATGCTGAAACAAAAAGACACCTACTACTCCAGAATTTCCTTTCCCTTTTAGGCAAATATCAACACTTCTAGTAAATTTTTGTATAGAGATAAGTCAAATGTGTAACTGTAAAGGATTGATAATAAAATTCTGTTTATTAATTTGATTTTGATTTTGTTTTATGGTAAGCTTCAATAGATTATAAGGTTCTTGGGAGATAGCTGGGAAATATGTAATTGGATTACACAAACTATGATTATTTTGATGCTAGTTCTCTATTTTCCAGATTTCATTATATATTGTTACTTTCATTTATTGCAAAAGCATATATACAAAAATAATATTTTAGTTATAATTTAGAAGAAAGTATGTTGCTCATTTTTAGATATCTTTCTGAAAAGTTCATTATAGCTCTAAAATCTAAAAATTTCACAAGTATCACATAGTTATTTTATATAATGAGAATCTTTGTGTCTTTAATTATGAAGGTTCTTCAATGTAATACAACTTCAAAATCTGGAGATAAATAATAACATAATAACATGTTATTATTTCCCCTAAATCAGGATGTGCTTCATGGAAAGAAGGTTAAAGTACCATGGGAAAACATAGATGATACCTTTCCCTTGAATATTGGCAGTGTAATAGTATTGTAAAAGTTGTCAGAATCCCTATGACAAAGAGTCTTTTTATGTTCCATAACCAAGTAAGTTCGCATTATTTTAACCAAGGAACACTTTCTATGAGTAATACTAAATAACAGCATAGGAAACACTTATTTCTTATGAGAAACATGAGGAATAGCTATTCTGATTAAATTACTAATGTTGGAATTCTTAGCAAGGATTAGACAAATGAGTGGAAAATGAAACATGTTTCTTTGGGACACCACAACATTTTACAACAATTAGTTGATATTTTGGAAATAGTCTCTTTCTACTCCATAAAATAACATAGTGACAAATATACAGTTAGAACCTTAAAAATGTATTTTCTCCATTTCCCTCCCTTGATGGTTGACTCATAAGAAATCTTGTGATTTAAAAAAATAATTGTATAACCTCTTACATACAGTATTTTTTTTAATTATACTTTAAGTTCTAGGGTACATGTGCACAATGTGCAGGTTTGTTACATATGTGTACATGTGCCACATTGGTGTGCTGCATCCGTTAACTCGTCCTTTGCATTAGGTGTATCTCCTAATGCTATCCCTCCCCCTTTCCCCCACCCCACAACAGGCCCCAGTGTGTGGTGTTCCCCTTCCTGTGTCCAAGTGATCTCATTGTTCAGTTCCCACCTATGAGTGAGAACATGCAGTGTTTGATTTTCTGTCCTTGTGATAGTTTGTTGAGAATGATAGTTTCCAGCTTCATCCATGTTTCTGCAAATGACATGAACTCATCTTTTTTATGGCTGCATAGTATTCCATGGTGCATATGTGCCATATTTTCTTAATCCAGTCTATTATCGATGGACATTTGGGTTAGTTCCAAGTCTTTGCTATTGGGAATAGTGCTGTAATAAACATATGTGTGCATGTGTCTTTATAGTAGAATAATTTATAATCCTTTGAGCATATACCCAGTAATGGAATTGCTGGGTCAAATGGAAATTCTAGTTCTAGATCCTTGAGGAATCACCACAATGTCTTCCACAATGGTTGAACCAATTTACACTCCCATCAACAGTGTAAAAGCATTCCTATTTCTCCACATCCTCTCCAGCATCTGTTGTTTCCTGACCTTTTAATGATTGCCATTCTAACTGGCATGAGATGGTATCTCATTGTGGTTTTGATATGCATTTCTCTGGTGACCAGTGATGATGAGCATTTTTTCATGTATGTGCTGGCTGCATAGATGTCTTCTTTTGAGAAGAGTCTGTTCATATCCTTGACCCACTTTTTGATGAGGTTGTTTGTTTGTTTCTTGTAAATTTGTTTGAGTTCTTTGTAGATTCTGAATATTAGCCCTTTGCCAGATGGGTAGATTGCAAAAATTTTCTCCCATTCTGTAGGTTGTCTGTTCACTCTGATGGTAGCTTCTTTTGCTGTGCAGAAGCTTTTTAGTTTAATTAGACCCCATGTATCTATTTTGGCTTTAGTTGCCATTGCTTTTGGTGTTTTAGTCATGAAGTCCTTGCCCATTCCTATGTCCTGAATAGTATTGCCTTAGGTTGTCTTCTAGGGTTTTTATGGTTTTAGGTCTAACATTTAAGTTTTTTATCCATCTTGATTAATTTTTGTATAAGGTGTAAGGAAGGGATACAGTTTCAGTTTTCTACATATGGCCAGTCAGTTTTCACAGCACCATTTATTAAATAGGGATTTCTTTCCCCATTTCTTGTTTTTGTTAGGTTTTTCAAAGATCAGATGGATGTAGATGTGTGGTATTATTTCTGAAGGCTCTGTTCTGTTCCATTGGTCTATGTGTCTGTTTTGGTACCAGTAACACGCTATTTTCATTACTGTAGCCTTGCACTGTAGTTTGTACAGGTAGTGTGATGCCTCCAGCTTTGTTCTTTTGGCTTAGGATTGACTTGGCAATGTGGGCTCTTTTTTGGTTCCATATGAACTTTTTTTTTTTTTTTGTAAGGGAAATCAATCTTTATTAAAGTTATTATTATGAAAAAACAATGTTAGTCATTATGATACAGCAGTCATCAGTGTAGCTTGAATGATGTTAGTTTTTTTCCTATATCATTTTTTTTAATTATTTTTTATTGTTATACTTTAAGTTCTAGGGTACATGTGCATAACGTGCAGGTTTGTTACATAGGTATACCTGTGCCATGTTGCTGTGCTGCACCCATCAACTCGTCAGCACCCATCAACTTGTCATTTACATCAGGTATAACTCCCAATGCAATCCCTCCTCCCTCCTCCCTCCCCCCTCCCCATGATAGGCCCCGGTGTGTGATGTTCCCCTACCCGAGTCCAAGTGATCTCATTGTTCAGTTCCCACCTATGAGTGAGAACATGCAGTGTTTGGTTTTCTGTTCTTGTGATAGTTTGCTAAGAATGATGGTTTCCAGCTGCATCCATGTCCCTACAAAGGACACAAACTCATCCTTTTTTATGGCTGCATAGTATTCCATGGTGTATATGTGCCACATTTTCTTAATCCAGTCTGTCACTGATGGACATTTGGGTTGATTCCAAGTCTTTGCTATTGTGAATAGTGATGCAATAAACATACGTGTGCATGTGTCTTTATAGCAGCATGATTTATAATCCTTTGGGTATATACCCAGTAATGGGATGGCTGGGTCATATGGTACATCTAGTTCTAGATCCTTGAGGAATCGCCATACTGTTTTCCATAATGGTTGAACTAGTTTACAATCCCACCAACAGTGTAAAAGTGTTCCTATTTCTCCACATCCTCTCCAGCACCTGTTGTTTCCTGACTTTTTAATGATCGCCATTCTAACTGGTGTGAGATGGTATCTCATTGTGGTTTTGATTTGCATTTCTCTGATGGCCAGTGATGATGAGCAATTTTTCATGTGTCTGTTGGCTGTATGAATGTCTTCTTTTGAGAAATGTCTGTTCATATCCTTTGCCCACTTTTTGATGGGGTTGTTTGTTTGTTTCTTGTAAATTTGTTTGAGTTCTTTGTAGGTTCTGGATATTAGCCCTTTGTCAGATGAGTAGATTGCAAAAATGTTCTCCCATTCTGTAGGTTGCCTGTTCACTCTGATGGTAGTTTCTTTTGCTGTGCAGAAGCTCTCTAGTTTAATGAGATCCCATTTGTCAATTTTGGCTTTTGCTGCCGTTGCTTTTGGTGTTTTAGACATGTAGTCTTTGCCCATGCCTATGTCCTGAATGGTACTACCTAGGTTTTCCTCTAGGATTTTTATGGTATTAGGTCTAACATTTAAGTCTCTAATCCATCTTGAATTAATTTTCGTATAAGGAGTAAGGAAAGGATCCAGTTTCAGCTTTCTACTTATGGCTAGCCAATTTTCCCAGCACCATTTATTAAATAGGGAATCCTTTCCCCATTTCTTGTTTCTCTCAGGTTTGTCAAAGATCAGATGGCTGTAGATGTGTGGTATTATTTCTGAGGACTCGGTTCTGTTCCATTGGTCTATATCTCTGTTTTGGTACCAGTACCATGCTGTTTTGGTTACTGTAGCCTTGTAGTATAGTTTGAAGTCAGGTAGCGTGATGCCTCCAGCTTTGTTCTTTTGACTTAGGATTGTCTTGGAGATGCGGGCTCTTTTTTGGTTCCATATGAACTTTAAAGCAGTTTTTTCCAATTCTGTGAAGAAACTCATTGGTAGCTTGATGGGGATGGCATTGAATCTATAAATTACCTTGGGCAGTATGGCCATTTTCACGATATTGATTCTTCCTATCCATGAGCATGGAATGTTCTTCCATTTGTTTGTCCTCTTTCATTTCACTGAGCAGTGGTTTGTAGTTCTCCTTGAAGAGGTCCTTTACATCCCTTGTCAGTTGGATTCCTAGGTATTTTATTCTCTTTGAAGCAATTGTGAATGGAAGTTCATTCCTGATTTGGCTCTCTGTTTGTCTGTTACTGGTGTATAAGAATGCTTGTGAATTTTGCACATTAATTTTGTATCCTGAGACTTTGCTGAAGTTGCTAATCAGCTTAAGGAGATTTTGCGCTGAGACAATGGGGTTTTCTAAATATACAATCATGTCATCTGCAAAGAGGGACAATTTGACTTCTTCTTTTCCTAACTGAATACCCTTGATTTCTTTCTCTTGCCTGATTGCCCTAGCCAGAACTTGCAACACTATGTTGAATAGGAGTGGTGAGAGAGGGCATCCCTGTTTTGTGCCAGTTTTCAAAGGGAATTTTTCCAGTTTTTTCCCATTCAGTATCATATTGGCTGTGGTTTTGTCATAAATAGCTCTTATGATTTTGAGGTACGTTCCATCAATACCGAATTTATTGAGCGTTTTTAGCATGAAGGGCTGTTGAATTTAAATGTCAGTTCTGCTTGTATATTTGAAAATTGTTTTAAAAATTGATTTCCTTTTGTTTTTTAAAATATTTTCTTCTATATCCCATTGACATTTTCCCTAATTTAAGTGTATCAAGTCATTTTTCCCCTTTATTTACTCTTCACTAATTTTAAGGTTGTAAGACTGAAAACTTTTTAGGAAAAGTCAAACAGGTGTATGAGACTTAGAGGAGGATAAAAGTGAGATAATTTGAAAAAAGAAAACTTTTTATAATGCCTTCTAAAATCTCGTTTCTAGTCTTTGTGGATCATGGTTAGTAGATTTCACTTTGTTTTCTATTAGTAGGAACTAAATTTACTTCTCAAATCTTTGAGTGAATCTCACAGTAGCTTAAATGAAAATATTTTATCTGCAGCACAATACTAACTATGGTGACTAATTTCATAGTAAGCTCAGCTTTTGAAATGGCATGATGTTTTCAATAAAGTTATGAATAATACAATGTGAACTGTTATATCTTATTTTAACAAATTAATTCCTTTAGGATTATCATGTGGAAAAAGTACATGAATATTAATGGTATTCTGACATAAATGACACATTTAAATTTTAAATCTTACACCTATGGTATACTTCTTCCAGGAAGAGTAAATAAGAAATGTTATACATTTAGAGAGCAAAAAGTATTTATTTATTTATGTATTTTATTTTACTTTCCAAAATAACTGTGGCATTTTACAGGTAATCAATAAAACATAAGAAAAATATAACCACATATGTAACAATATCAGGGAAATTTAGTATTCAAAATAAAGCAAAAGGCAAAAATAGGAATTAATGATATTTCTTAAAGTTGCTATAGTTTTGCCTAGTGGTTACCTCTTTTCTTATTATTACTAAGGGATCTATAAAATGAAATTTAGAAGAGAAAACATATACACCTAACTAAGGTCAACATTACTCTTTGGCTTCTTGTGCTGAAAATGACATTGTAACTAAAAATTATTTTCATGGAATGTTCATAATGACATAAATAAAACAAAAATATTTTCAGAACTCCAGGAAATTTGTGATTAGATAAGACTGAGGTTGAAAGTCAGCACTCAGTAGACAAGCAAGGGAAAATTGCTAAACTTTTTCCAGCTTCATTTTTTACTGCATAGAATAAAAATATTAATACTGTAATACACTGAGAGTTTCACCATTTTCCAGGTGATAATCTTTAGGAAGGACTGATGTGGATCTAGTTTGTTCTATTCAGTGTAACCAGAAAAATGACTTGGATCTAGTTTGTTCTGTTCAGTGTAACCAAAAAAAAAAAAAATGCCTGTAATGGATTTCCCAGTCCAAATTATCTCTACTAATCCTTTCTTGGTTCACAGATCACACTCAACACATTTTTATTACTTTAGCAAGAGGGTTGACTACTAAGCAATTTTAATAAACTTAATAAAGTTCTCAGGCAGGCATCACTCCTGCTAAGTGATCAAAATAAATATTTTAATTTTTATTCCCCTAGAAGCAGACCCCAATTTATGAATTTGGGTATGAGTAATTTGTTAGAAAGAGGATCTTGGGTAGCATGGTAAGGTCAAGGGAAAGTGGTAGAGGGAAGGGATAGAAATCAACAAAGGGAATATTCGTAAGCATTTTCCACTTGAGGGTAAGTGGGACTTGATTTTTCTGAGACTATGTAGAATATAACTTAGAGCTGTCCCTCTGAGGGAACGGAGAGTAAGATATTTGTTTAGCAACTACTTCATCATTTGAAAGTTTCCCAAGGAATATCAACTTTCTGAAAATGTTGACCTGCTATGCATGGTTCAAATTGACAATAGTAGCTGGACATTGCTCTCAGGCAGAGACACAGAGAGCTTTATGGTAACTCTGCAAGTGACCTTCAGGCTAGGTCAAAGGGATATAAGTGGGACACACACAGTGTTTCCTATGATTACCATTTATACAATTCAAATCCATTTGCATGACATATTTGGTCCATTATGAACTCTGAATAATTCTCAAAGTTGGTGATTAGTTATAATTATTAAAAAGAAGAAAAAAGCATGAAAAAAGGCTTCCCAAAGCATACAAGACAGTTAATAGTACAAGATACAGTACTCACTGCTATAGTCTTAATGTCATAATTAAAATTAATGACCACTCTCTCTACTATCCTTCTTAAATTGCTTTTATCTATGCTTTTGGGACCTTATATAGCTTCCATCCCTTCTTCCATGGCTTATAAGTTTATGAACCCACTTTGAGAGGAGAGGTCTTTTTATTTCCACTGAGAAAGACATCCTGTCAAATGGTAGCTTTGAGACTCCTTTGGCTCAGTATTAATTGGAGAGTCAAAGATCTCCAAACTCTGTGCACATTCTTAAACATACATCTGATATGGTTTAGCTGTGTCCCCACCCAAATCTCATCTTGAATTGTAGTTCCCATAATTCTCATGAATTGTGGGAGAGACCCGGTGGGAGATATTTGAATCATGGGGTTGATTCCCTCAGACTGTTCACGTGGTAGTGAATAAGTCTCACAAGATCTGATTGTTTTAACTGCCGCATGTAAGAAATGCCTTGTGCCTTTCACCAAGATCGTGAGGCCTCCCCAGCCACGCACCATGAATCCATTAAACTTCTTTTTCTTCATAAACTATCCAGTCTCGGATATGTCTTTGTCAGCAGCGTGAAAACAAACTAATAGAGCAGTGTGCTTCCTCCCACCTCTTGGTGTCTGATCTTCAAATATTATTTTTTCCAATCCTATCATTATGCAGTTAACCATATGCTAAAATCTCTACCCACTAGGAGAATTTCACCTCACTGTTGTCTTTCAAGCCAGTGTTACCTTTGTGTCAAAAGAGCAAAATACATTTTGATGATCTCAAATTAGTTCTTAAGTTCAATGTTGATTTTATATCAAACAGGAATTTCTATTAAAATGAGACATTTTTGAAATTAGAATAATTTCTAATATAATATTGAATTTATTTTAAGAGACCATGATTCAACCCCTTGCTTAGAGCAATTAACATATACCAGGGGACCAAGAATGTACAATATTGTTTTTGCTCCAAACATTGCTGAGAGGATAAAATCTATTGCATTAATACATGATAAATTACATTGTGTAATGTTTATATAATTGATTTATATAATGTGTAGTGCAATGGAAACACAAGTTTCTACTATTTCCAATGATATTATTGTGGTATTATAATTATTTCTGCATATTCCCTATAAATTGATATTTTCTTGATTTATTTTTAGGAAAAGCTTCTACAATCATAAAAGTATACAAAATATTTCCTTAGTTGTTCCTGAATCTTTTCTTCTTCCCTTTTTTTTTTTTTTTTTTTTTCGAGATGACATTTCTCTCTTGTTATCCAGGCTGGAGTGCAATCAATGGCACAATCTCAGCTCACAGCAACCTCTGCCTCCTGGGTTCAAGTGATTCTCCTGCCTTGGCCTCCCGAGTGCTGGGATTACAGGCATGTGCCACCTTGCTCGGCTAATTTTTTGTATTTTTAGTAGAGATAGGGTTTCACTATGTTGGTTAGGCTGGTCTAGAACTCCTGACCTCATGTGATCCACCTGCCTTGGCCTCCCAAAATGCTGTGATTACAGGCGTGAGACACCACACCTGGCCCTTTAAATCATTTTAATTCAGCACTTACAGAATTAAAATTTTAAGTGGTCATTAATATACAGATCTCTATATGCAAAAATATAGTTTAGTTCACTAGAAACCTTCACTGGCATTTGGAATAAATATAATGGCATAGGTCACAACATTTTGTAGATGTAATTATATATCATACAAGATTAAAATTAAATGTTGGGATACAGAGATTTTTATACTACCAAAGCTATAGTGTTAGACATTCTCTCTTTTTTCCTCTTATTTTGTCTCTTCAGTTTAACAATCAAATTGATTTATACGCTTAGATAAAATTAGGATTTTAATCTCTTGTGTGACATAAAATTCGTCAGCTGTCTGGAGAAAATAAATTGTAATAAGCAACTTGTCTTATTGGACTCTTATATGACATGTATATGTGAACAAACATATCTGCAAAGAACAATTTTAAGGTTTCTGTTGTCATCACAAACATCTTCATCATCTTTATCAACACCAAGATAAGCACCATCATCAAATGAATATTATTTTAATCACTGAATATAACAAAGCTCTAAGTCATAAGGAGGCAAGATATACATGGCCCAATGGTATACGTTTGGAGGAAAATAAATTCTTCTGAAGATTAAACTTTAGTGATGGACTGTTGAGATGGGCTGAGTTCATAGAGAAGTCAGACATAAGATGGGCATTTAATATTAAAGAAGAACATAAAATTATTCTAATAATTTAGAATGAAAGCCTGTAGACAGACGGCCTGTAGATGAAGGACTGTAGACAGAAAATATGCAGAGAGTGGGGAATATTTATTAAATTAATTTAATAAAAGTACAAAGTTTATGCAGGAGGGTGTGATAGTATTTGATGCATAGAAAATGGAAATATATAGAATGATTTATATCTGGACAAATTATCTGGGACTTTATCCTATATTCATGGGAAACTATCTATAAATATTTTAGTCTGTGGGTAATGACTATAGTCAACTATAATCTGATAGCATTTTATAGACTTGATTGGACTGTAGTTGATTAAATAAACCATTGCAGTGTTACATGGTTCAGGGTCACAGAAAAGTAGAGTCTCTACTATGAAAGTAGGACAATGTGCAAAACCAGATGGATAATTCCAGCAGAGAAAAATAAACAATTTAAAAAATCAAAAGAAAATTTTAGAAATAAAAAGCAAATAATAGATATAAATAATATCAGCAATGGACTAATGCGTAAACCTGGCACAACTGAAGATGTAACCAGTGACTTTGAATATAAGTCAATGGAAATTACTTAAATAACATCAGATCGCTGAGAAAAAATATCAAATAATCTTATGAAACCGGACCCATGGAATGCCAGAGGAAAAGAGAGATAATATAGAACAAGAGAAATATGTAAGACTGATGATTGAGAAATTTCTGCAATTGCTGACAAATAGAGATCCATAAATTCAAGAAGCTCAGAGAACACCAAGCAGAAGAAATGTCAAATCAAACCAAATTAAGTAACAACAAAAGAAAAATAAGGCCCATAATATTTAAGCACCCGAAGACAAAAGATAAATGGGAAATCTTGAAGATATCTATATTAAATACATAGAAATAAAACTAACAATAAAAAACCATGGAATCCCAGAACACAATGGACTTTGGTCTACAAAGTAGGTCTCGAAATTGAAAGAGAGACAAAGTCTTTCTCAGACAAAAATCACTACACTGTAAAAATTATTAAACATCTTCCAGTAGAGAAAAATTACATCAAACAGAAATATGAATACATTAAATCAAAGAATAATGTTGGAAAGATAATTTTTTCATTTTTAATTACTTATAGTTAACCATGTAAAGCAAAAATAATAGTAATATGTTGTATAAAGTATATAAAAAGTAATGTCATAACAAAAATAATATAAAAATTGGGAGAGAGAAACAGAAAATATACAGTAATCTACAACTGAAAGTCCTTCCACTCTACATGAAGTAGTAAAATATTACTTGAGGATATAACATTTTAATTACAAATCCATAATGTAAAAACAGGATAACCACTAAAGAATTGAATAGTAATAAAAAGTGAGGGAAAAAAAACAAACAATTAGCAAGTAAGAAAAAAGGCTGACAATAGGAAAAAATAACCGAACAAACAAATAGGAAACAGCAATCTGGTATATTTTAATATAATTATAAAAATAATCACATTAAATGGGAGTAATATGAATGGGCCTAAATTTGCAGTGCCTGTGTACGAAAGAGGCTTAGTTAAAACATCAGAAAACATTCGTCTTCCCCAGCTTTCCACGACCACAATAAAAGGTGTAAAATAAAAATAATAATGGCGTATAATACGGAGAGCTGCAGGAAATAGATTCTTTCTGAGAAGCAGTACAAAGGGAAGATCTAAAGTAAAGCATGGGGGCCTAAAGGCAAGTGTGGAGTAGATATTGAGAAAATATGTCTTGTAAATGGGCCCATACAATACATGAAAGGAATTTCTGAAGGGTTTGAGCCTTCAAGTTCATGGAGGGTAACTAGAGAAAAGGTAAATTTCAAACTCAGCCCTATTTCTTACCACACTAATGCAAAACCCCAAACTAAAGACTCAGAGAAAGGAAACGTGTGCTCATCCCTAACTACAACAAATATGTGACTCAGTATCTTCTGTTCTATCTAACATGTTCAGAATTCAATACAAAAATTACAAGGCATGCAAATACAAAAATTACAAGGCATGAAAAAAAAAAAGAAACAGTTTGAAGATGAAAAACAGTCTTCAGAACAACACTATAATGTGACACAGATGTTGGTACAGACAGTAAATTTAAAACAAATATGACCAATCTAATATAGGCTTTAATGGAAAAGCATTACGAACAATATAAAATGTATATTTTAATAGATAGATGGAAACATTAAAATATAACAAATAGAAGTTGTAGAAATAAAAAGAACGCCTCTGACAGGTTCACCAGTAATCTCAACACAGGAAATAAAAGAACCAGTTAATGTGAAGACAGGTCAATAGAAAGTCAAACAAAAACAAAGGGAAACAAGAATTAAATAACAGGTAAAATCATACAAGATATATGAGACAATACCAAACATTCATAATCAAAATCCCAGAAAAAGGGGGAAAAGAGAAAGGAGCAAAACGAATTTTGAGAAATAATGGCAAAGGAGTTTTCAATATTAGTGACAAAATATCCAACACAGTCGAAGATAAGCATTACAGCAGAATTCTTAGCAGAACTCATGCCAGCAAAAAAGATAGTACAGTGACATTTTCAATGTGCTAAAAGAAAAATACCCGTACTTCCTTAAAAATATATTTGAAAATAGAAATATATAAATCCACAATATAATATACATTCAGATTTCAACACTCCTCACTCAGTAATTGAAAAAAAAGAACATACAGGCAGAAAAGCATAAGGATATGAACGGCCCTAATAAGATTAATATATTTATAGAATAATCCACCAAACAACAGCAGAATGCAACAATCTTCTCAAGTGAACACAGCACATTCACTGCTTTTCTCTTCATTTTTAAAGTGTAGCTTATGTCTTTAAGTCAGTATTTTAAAAGTTGGGGTTTTATTTTGCATTTGTTAATTTTATTGAATTTTTTAAATAATTTGTTTATATTGAATACTATTTTGCAAGGAAAAAAAAAAAAAACCTCCTGATCCTTCAACCCAGATAGTTTAAAATGCTATTCACAACTTTTTTAAACATAATTTTCACTTTTGGAAAATTATAGTTTTCATTGATTTGATTCACTAAAATAAAGATTATTGGTATTAGCAACTGAGAAATTGAATTTTTTCTTATAGCTTTATAACTGATGCCTATTACATTTCCTAGAGATCAGTTTTGTATCTGACATTTTAAGCAACATGCTTGTAAAATTGTAAGACTCATAGGGAAATATAACTCAACTAACTGTGGAAGAGGAAGGAAAAGGAATACATACTTCATTAAAATTAGATCTATATTATATGCCCACTTAATGTCACAGCAACATATTAGGATAAAGAATGATGAAATAAAATTTAACATTACACAAGTTTAGGGGTAATGAAGTACATTTAATTTTACAATAATATGTTGTAAAAAATAATATTAAATAACAATGATTGAAAAAAATAAGACATAATATTATAAATACTTTAAAATAATTTGTAAATAAGTATCCAAGTCAGTTTCTACCTTTTTCACTTTAAATTTATATTCAAACATGAGCAGAGTCACCCTATGGGTAGTATTAGCCTTTAGATCAACTATTCATTTTCTCTTTTATCAGTACATGACAAGGTCATCAGTATCTAATAAAAGTTTCACAAGTCAATATCCCATTATTGAATTGGAATACCTGGATACTTAAGCTCTCCTTTGAACAATTTAAAAAGAAAGAGTTAAATTAAAAAAATCATTAGGAAAAAGAAAAATATGGATAAGACCATGAAAGGACAAGGGGTCTCTGACTAGAAGTAGCAAAAAAGTAAATGATAATTGAGGTTAACTTTGACTGATGATTATAATATCCACAGACCAAGTTGATAGGAAGTGAATACCAGAAAAATAGATAATATGTACAAAGACTTCGATAGTCTGAAGGACAATTACATATATTATCATTTGTTTAGAAAACTATATTAAATTCAATATTAAATGTTCTATAATAATAATGTATATAGAGCATTTAATATATTTATATTTTATTATTTACATACTAAAAATACTATTATACTATCAGAACTTAATGACTATATATATACCGCTACATATAAAACATATAAATATATTAATGCCACTAAGTTCTGATAGTATAATAGTGTTTTTGCTATATTGTAAAATGTAATCTTGCAGTTTAGTTTTTCTTTTGATTAAATAAAGACATATCCTGCCTATTTCAGAAATTTCTAATAAATTTCAAGCAAAGGTTAATGTTATCCACAATTTATTACTATATTATTACTAATATTTTTGTATTGCCAATCAATTATACTATAATTCAGCAAACTACCATCTGCATATGTTCTAATTAGAAACCTCATATTATAGTATTTAATGTTTGCTATTCTACCTGTTAAAGCCAGACATTTCAAGGTTCTTTGTATGATGAACATTTATTACTTACTAACTCACAGCACATTGGAGTTTGTGGGTGGCTGGCGGGGAATACAAAAAGGGTGCTCTTCCATAGGCAGCTACTCACAAATCTCTGCCAGCCTTCAATCTGTCATTGTTATCACTTGACTATAAGGTTACTGTATTATGTTTTGCATTACTGTAAAGGAATACCAAGTGCTGGGTAATTTACAAAATAATCAGGTTTATTTGGTTCATGGTAGTGTAGGCTATTAAGCATGACAGCAGCATCTGGTCAGCTTCTGGTGAGGCCTCAGGAAGCATTTACTCATAGCAGAAAGTGAAGGGGAAGCAGATATATCACATGGCAAGAGGGAGAGGAAGAGGTGCGAGGCTCTTTTAAAATTCAGATTTCGTAGTAACTAAAAAAGTGAAAACTCACTCATTGCTGTGAGGAGGGTCCCAAGCCATTCATGAAGGATTTGCCCCATGACCCAAACTCCTCCCACAAGGCCAACCTCCAACATTGATTTCAGCTTTCAACATGAGACTTGGAGGAGACACACTTCCAAGCTGTATCAGTTTCCTGCTATCATGACAAGCCAATAATAATCCTGAAAGACACAATTGCCAACACCATACACCATAATCTCAAATGTTGAAACCTAAGAATATCAACATCCTCAAAGTCTAAATAAACTCAAAAATCACAATCCTAAAAAAATCAAAATCTGAAAAATATAATTCTTGAAAAAACAGTTTCAAAATTATTTTATAAACATTTATTTATATTTTTAAAAGCAAATTTGAGAAACATAAAACTATGACAGTATTTCATAAACCAATTTGAACAATACAGGCAATAATGATGAAAGTATTTTTGCAAGCATAAATACTAATTATACTAATGACAATCACATGTGTATACAAGTTATAAGCAGATTAAATGTATTCATAAAGAAATAGGTCAACACCAAAATGTATAAACACAAATAAGTATGGTTGGTAATAATGTACATTCATAACTGGTCATCTAAAATACTGTTATGGACAACCTAAATCTTTGAGAAGATGGAATAAAAATCACAATGGGTCACCACTGCATATGTAGTGACCCAAAGAGTTCAGAGCTTGAGAAATTTCACCAATACAGGTGTACAAAAAGAACATATCTTCATTTACTAAGGAAATGTCAACATGAAAACCAGAGCCCAAACCCTGTAATTCCAAATGATGAAAAAATAAATTATCAAAATGCCTTAAATCTAAATACCTAATGTCTAAAATTCCCAAAAGCATAATCATAGGATAGTTGTATCATGGTTTGTGAAACTATTACTTTGTTATTGTCTTTATTTAGAAATTAAGTATGGCTTAAGGAAATGTATATGGATTCCTAATTGACAAGGAGTAGATTTGTGACCTTAATTTTAGGCATCAGCTTGACTAGATTAGAGAATACTCAGAAAAATGGTAATGCATTATTTTAGACATGTCTGTGAGAATGTTCCAGAGGAGATTAGTGAGTGAGTCTGAGTGAATAAGGCAAGGAAAACCTGCCTTCGATATTGGTGGAAACCATTTAATCAGCTGGGGAACCAGAGAGAGCAGGTACAGAAAGGCAATTGGTCCCTCTCTGGCACCTAGTGAAGATTTTTCTTTTGCTGCTTTGAACATCAGAACTACAAGCTTTTCAGCATTTATACTCCAGGACTTACACCGGAGGCCCCCAGGTCCTGAGGCTTACAGCCTCACTCTGAGAGTTACACGTGCTTCGGATTGTGTTTTTTGAGATTATGATCTAAATCCATTATCATTTGTCATAGATAATTTCATGGAGATTTTAGAGTTTAGAATAGTTATATATCATGAATATCCACATTCAAATGTTCAGAACTCTGTCACATGGTCCTGCCTGAGAGTCATGAAGTGTAGAAAACATAGTTCTCTGTATGGTGAGGGGAAAAAGAAAATGGTTTTGTGAATGACAATGCCCAACATTGTCTTTGCCAGACAACGTACCAATTAAGGTTGACATTTGAGAAATGTTTGAACGTCAACATATGATATAATTTCAATGGATGAAACACTACATTTAAATTCCAAAAATTATTTTAATGTTAGATACGGCTGATTCACAAAGGTCATCAACATAATTTTTCTCCCATAGGTAAAATTTGATTTCATGCAGTAATATATTGTTAACATTTATCTTTCTTGTTCTAATTTTAAAGTACAGGAATAATTTTGATTTTTAAAATCCTGGGGAACAAAGTGTTCAATTATAATTAATATTTGCAAAATATAAACACAGTTTAATATTAATTTGAAACTAATTAATACACCATAAATTATTTTATTCAATAAGGCTTTGTAATTTTAATTTAATTTGTTTCAGAAAATATTCCAGATTGACACAGAAATGAAAATGAAATATCACCTCTCAACTGAGAATTCAAAAGGCTGATGTAAATGAGGAGCAGAATTTCAAGCTAGTAAATCTTGGGTGATTAACTTCAAGAAGCAAGTCTATAACAAGGTGAGACTCTGAAGATGAGTATAAAATTGTATACTAATGAATTCATTGAGTTATCACGAATCATCTTTGATCTAGAATTAACATTTTATACGTACTATGCAAAAGCTCATTTTATTAGAATATTTATAAGCACTAGGATATTTACATATTAAGTTATGTTTTTAGGATCCTCCTGGGATTGCCATATGTTCAATAAATAGATCTGCTTTGTTCTCGCTCTCTCTCTTTCACTCTCAATCTCTCTTTGTCTCTCTCTTTCACTCTCTGTATCTCTCTCTCTGAGAAAGCAGCTGGTCTTTCTCCTGTAAAACTGCTCTCAGTTCACACTAAGAGCTGCTGATCAACACATTTAATGATGCATTTGACTTTTATTTCACAGAACACTGATTATGTGATGACTTTGGATAGTGTTGACATCAGTGTAAGTAGTTAAAAACTAAAAATAAATTAATATGTTCTGTTAACTATTTAGAATGTTTGATAGTTCTGATCTAACATTCTATGTCAGTTTTAGTACTAGAATAGCGTAGTTATAGTAATTCCATGTAAAATGAATATCCAATATTCCAGCAATTAAATAGTAAAGGATTTTTGGTAAACCACATCTATAAAGTAATCTTATATATCAATCTATTCTCAGAAAGATGAGTTTTTTAATTTTTTCCAAGGCCATTAATTTCAGGAGTCCATTTTCATATAAATTGTAGTTTTAACTAAATTCATTTTTACTTATAACTTAAATTGTTTATAGTCAGTTACAGGATATTCAACTGCAATTAATATGAATAGTCATAGTATACTTTTTGTGATATTGAAATAACTGATTTTCTGCTTGAATATAGAGCAGCCAGGGAGGTTTTTATGTTACTTTCAGAACAAAAAATGTGAATGTTATTGGTTGTAAATATGGCAACTTGAATATGTCACAGTGATTCAATTAAACTCCCAACTACAGCATTTTTTTCTTAAGCAATGACATATCAGTGAATGCCTTACATCCCTTTAGAATGAAAAATAAAAAAAATTTTAAACTTCTCCTATTATAAAGAGAAAATTTGGCCAGGTGCTTTGGCTCGTGCCTGTAATCCCAGAACTTTGGGAAGCCAAGGCAAGCAGATCACTTGAGGTCAGGAGTTTGCGACCAGCCTGGCCAACAGGGTGAAACCCTGTCTCTACTGAAAATACAACAATTGGCTGGGTGTAATGGCGTATACCTGTAGTTCCAGCTAATTGGGAGAATGAGGAAGGAGAATCCCTTGAACCAGGAAGGCAGAGGTTGCAGTGAGCCGAGATCGTGCCACTGCATTCTAGCCTAGGTGATAGAGGCAGACTCCATCTCAAACAGAAATAAGTAAAATAAATAAATAAACAAATAAACAAACAAATAAAAAGGAAACTTATTTTAAATGCTTCACTTCCAACAATATTGCTCGACGTTAGAATTTCAGCCAGTGAATACCACACACTGCTATTTAATAGGATACTTCAATATTTAAAGAAATAAAGACTTCTAGAATCTTCATTCTTTCTTATAACTCTTACATCAAGACAGAAAAACTAAAATTTATTATGTGGTGTCATTCTGTGTAGCACTAAAATTCACTATGGCATTTTTGTGGTCTTCAGAATTATAGCTCATGGATAACAGTAATATGGAGTAATATGTACAAATGTCTAGTTAAACAGAAAAGCTAACACATGTATCTTCTTTTTTTCCCCGAATGTCACCACAAAGCACAGAGTATTGAAGGAGACAATAGCTGATGAGAAATATCAACACAGTTTTTGAAGGAAAAAACTAGAAGAAAGAATCCATAACTCATCTAGAAGAGCAGAAAAAAAAAATGAAATCTGAATTCTGGCTACCATGGATGCCTTATGTATCAAGACAATTCACCCTGAAGAACTCCAGACAGGAGGAGAAATCATAGGATTCAAGTACTTCAGGAGGCAGGATGAGGTAGAACTGAAATAGATAAATCCACATAAAGATAAATAAAAAGTAAAAGTGATATGGACAGGAGACAGGGAAACACTGCTTGAAGATGGCAGTTCCCTGGCAAAGGCCCCATCCTCAAGCCTGAAGACACAAAGCCCTGAATGAGGATAGACATTCCTGTTTTTGTGCTCCAAAAGTTGCCTTTCGGCCCAACATGCCCCCTATCCTGTATCCGTATAAACCCCGAACCCCAGGCTCCAGAAGCAGACTAACATGAGACAAGCAGACGAATAGCAGAACAACACAGAAGAGAAAGAGAGAAGAGGAGGAACGTCTGAACATCAAGAGGAGTTTGGGTTGCTGTGGTTGAAAAGGAGTTGGGCTGCTGGACAGCCCAGATCATCTTTCCACACCATCCCCTTTTCCGGGTCCCCATCCATCCCACTGAGAGCCACCTCCACCACTCAATAAAACTCACATTTATCCTTAAAGCCCGTGTGTGACCAGATTCTTCCAGGATGCTGGACAAGAGCTTTGGATACAGAAAGCTGTCACATTTGCCCTCTGCCCCTTGCAAAAAGTCAGAGGGTTCATTGAGCTGGTTGACACTTAAAGCCCTCTGTGGATGGCGAGGCTAAGAGCATTGTAACCTTGGAGTTGCCCACACACACCCCTAGACACTACCACAGGGCAGGAGCACAAAAGCTCACCCTGGCCACTGCACCTTGCCCCAGTATAATGTTGAGGTCAAGATGCTTTTAATATTCAGAGTGAAGAGAATACTGGTGTACTTAGCATATGATATTCGATTAAGTAGAAATATCTCCTTTTAGATCTTTTATTACTTACATTTAAAAAATTATATATCTCTATATATCTAAAATTATATATTTAAAATTATTATATATTTAAAATTATTCAATATTAAATCTAAAACATTAAACATATAAATCATATGTAGAAAGTAAAAAGTCACATCAATATATTGATTACATCAAAATTTAACAAGAGAATACCTTACCTTCTAAATCACCTATACGCCCTTTATGTGGTGGCAGCCAATAGCAGCCAATGTATCAAATATTGTGTTTAGCCCTCTTTTTTAAATTTTATACAGCTCTTTCTATATCTCTGCCTCTCTTTCATGCACACACAAATGTTAATAATTGGTTTCATATGTTTGTAATTATAAATGGAATTACATTTTCTATTTACTTCTGCAACTTCATTTTTTTGCTGAACATTATATAAGTGAAATTCATACCTATTGTTATATAAGGTTTAATTCCAGACAATTTCTCTTCATTACTGTATAGTATATTATTCCTTTCCATTTTAGAATAACCAACAGTATTCATTCAAGTATTCTTGTATGGATCTCGTTACACATGTACAAGAACAAAAGACCCTATTCACATGTACAGAACAGCATTTTTCAGTCTGTGAGTCACAACACTTCAGTATCATGAAGTGTTATGCCCTAACTTCAGAGGGTTATGCCCTACATTTGTGAGTGTAATGTGATAGATTAGAACTGTAGAAGTGGAAAGTATGTCATAACTATTCTCATCATAGAGGTTACAGCCAACACTCTTACAACAAAAGACAGATTAACAAGAGGAAAGTATAACAGATGTATTTAGTAAAATTTTATGTGACAGAGACCAGAATGAAGACCCCAAGACTTAGGGAAAACTGTCTACTGTTATGCTTAGGTTCAATAAAGAATGGACAACCATGTAGAAATGTGTTAAAAAATGATCTACTGGTCATAGACTGATTGGCTAAACACAGCAAGGCCTGTCTCTTCAGATTCTTCTTGGTCTTTCTGTGTGGTAGTCCTTCTTCCTGGGAATAGGACAAGAACCCTTTTGGAATGAGGGTTCTATGATACGATCAGACAAAGTAGGTCAGAGAATTTCTTTATTGTCAGCTTCTACACAAAAAAGTAGAGGAAATTTAGAGTAATATTTTTTATCTTGTATGACCCGCCTTTGGGAAGAGGAATTCCAGATTTTATGGCCTGCCTCAAGAGAAAAAACAAAGTAGAAGAGTGAAGGTCAAGAAAGGTGAGGTCGGGCATGATGGCTCACGCCTCTAATCCCAGCACTTTGGGAGGCCAACGGGGGCGGATCACAAGGTCAGGAGATCGAGACCATCCTGGCTAACATGGTGAAACTCCGTCTCTACTAAAAATACAAAAAATTAGCCGGGCGGGTCGCTAGCGCCTGTGGTCCCAGCTACTCAGGAGGCTGAGGCAGGAGAATGGCTTAAACCCGGGAGGCGGAGCTTGCAGTGAGCTGAGATCCGGCCACTGCACTCCAGCCTGGGCGACAGAGCAAGACTCCGTCTCAAAAAAACAAAAAAACAAAAAACAACAACAAAAAAGAAAGGTCAGAAGGAGACTTTGTTTCTGAGGTCTTTCCAATGTCCTTCAGCTCAAAGTACTCAGCATGGCAAAGTGCTATACTTTGGGGTATTGTTTTCTCAGCCACAACAGAAAGAAACAGGAAGAATTAAACAGAATGCATTATTTTCATTGTTCATCTCAATTCGTTGGGGGTAAATATCGTTTCATCTAACTTTTGTTTATATACATATAAATATTGTAAGAAATTATTTTATTATTCTTTTGCTTATATGTGCATGGACACAAATATTTAAAACATGTATTTATAATGTGACAATATCAAATATCTTTCTTATTGTTAAGTCACCATTAAATTTTGAAAACATTCTTCTCTAGTGCATATGTCCAGTGGTTGAATTGCAGAATAATCTATTATAAATATTTTTAGTTTACTAGAAAAGGCCACATTGTGGTCCAAACTAGTGACAACAACTTCTACCTTTTATACCAAGGGTGTTCAGAATTCTAGTTGTCTTCAAATCTTGACAACGTTTGTTACTCTCAAACTTTTAAGTTTTATCAAATAGTGAAAATTGTTATTAGTTATTTTATTTTTATTTCACATATTTCCAATGATGATCATAAACATCTTTTTATCTGCCTATTGGATACTTAAGATTCTTCTTGAATTAATAACCTATTCATTTTTTTCTTATTCTTATCCAAATTAGGTTGTTTAGGTTTTTCTTATTTTAGGCATCCTATTTATATTATGACAACTATCACTGTTTCAGTTTTATTTCTAATATAATTTATATTTAGATTGTTATTCACTTTTATACTGTGTTCAGATAAACAGACTGTCTTTTGTTTTAATATAACTTTCTTAAGTATTTTTGTTGAAGATGGAGAAAATTCACCGGTGGATTGGGAAAATTCTATCTTTATATCAGGAGGCATTTATGATGTGCCCTTTGAAGTCTGAACCTCCCCTGGTGACTTCTCAACTTCTGAGGGCTATTTATTTTGTGCTATTAAATTTTTTGTTATTTTTAAAATATGGAGTTAAAATGTAATTAAGTTCAATTTACAAAGTATAATGAAAATTTCTGTATACTCAGTCACTCTTGAGCCATTAAAAGTTATCTTTCATATCAATCCTTGTTTAGTGTCTTATCAATTGACCTTGAATCCCTTTTCCTATTTTAGAAGCAGAATTTGCTAAATAAAATCTTATGTTTCCCTGAGAACCAAGAATCTTGCAGTGTCAGATTGATGTTTGTTCACAGTGATGTTCTTCGAAGCATCCTTAGGATGTGCTTCATGTGCTTTCAGGTGAACTGCGGATCAAATGGGTCACATATATCAAAAGTAGCTGGGCCACTAAACTAGCTAGGTGGCCTGGGGCAAGATTCTGCCAGTCTCTTTTTGAACCTTAGTGTCATCATCTGTAAAACGAAACTAATCTTTACTTTTCTAAAAGTGTAGATAAGTGTAAAGCCCTTAGCATCACATCTGCTACATAAGGAACACTAAACAAATAACAGCCACTCTTCTCATTTTTAAGCAAGATGAAATATATATCGATCCCAGGATATAACCTGTCCTGACTGGGCATTGCCCTTGGCCACCAGGAACTTCAGGTCTAATGTTTTACAGGTAATTTTCAATTAACATGTAGCCTAGCTTAACTAAGTGACCAGAACAACATAAAAACTTCACAGAGACATTTTGCATTGAGCTTTTCTGAAGTCAATATTTATTATAAAACTCTTTGGTGGTTGAATTAGAAGATAGAAAGCACTTCTGTTTCAATAAGGATGCGGGGAGCTTGCACCTGGAGCTCCCTTGGATTTCCCAATTATTTTCTGCATTTTTATTTTTCTCTGGTTATACATTAAGCCTTAAGTAAGGATGCTCTCTGTACAACTGGTGTGATCTTTAAAATATTCAAACTTACAAAATTTATGGCAATGAGATGGGATATTTTAAACTATTCCTGACAACATAATGTAAATAACAATGTCTAAGACAAGGTTTCAGATAAATAAAAGTGAGGGAGAGAGAAATCATTGTCTTCAGGTTGACTTACTGGCCATTTCTGGACTTAAGCTGCACAAGTACTGCATCCACTGACAGGCAGAAAACTGAGACCTAAAATTCACGGATCTAGATTTGGATGAACATCTAAATGTGTTATATTACATAAATATGTATGTGAGTGTGTGTGTATGTATATGTGTCTATATATATGTGTGTGTGTAAATATATGTATGCCTTAAAAAAATAAGTCCATGAATAATGAAATGTCGTGTGTGTGTGCATGTATGTGACTGGGTTTGAGTGTGGCTGTGTTTGTCATTGTTTTGGTATTTTTTGTAAAGTATGTTCTGGTACAACTGATGCTGACAGATAAGAAGCTAGAGGCTGCTAGAGCTGCAAAATTACTTCCTGTATAATATTAAGACTTCCACTAATTCTATGATTCTTACCCCGTAATGATTGATGCTCTCACAATAAAGGACTCTAATTGTTTGAGTTCCTTATGTGACTTTATTCTTAGAGAGAAACAAGATCTGTAGGAAGCTGCTATAAACTTCAGGCCCCTGAATGGAGCTAAATAATATGAGAAATTTCAGGATTATACCAACAAAGAGAGCAATAAGAAAAAAAAAAATGTGAAAAATCTGAAGACAGTTTAACTCATTGGAAGTCTTCATAAGCTCAATTCAAATATTTTAAAAAGGAGGAAATACATGGAATAGATACTAAAATTTTCACAGATCACTATGAGAAATTAGATTATCTAGCTGTTCTACCAACTACTTTGTCTGGAAAATGACAATGAAAAATTCTCTTAATTTATCTAATACTTAATATTTAGAAAATATATATTATTACAGAGAATTATAGTCTATAATCCTGTAAGAGTCAGTGCCAATTAACACAGAAGAGGATTAGGACTCTGTATGACAAAAGGGTAAATGTCTCTTAGTAAATCCCAGTAGGAGGCTCAAGGTAATTTACCCATCAATGGGTAAAAGGGCCTGGGTCTGATAAATAAATTTATTAGGATTGCTGGTCATTGATGGTCTTAGTCTGTTTTGTGGTACTACCACAAAATATCACAGACTGAGTAATTTATAAAGAACAGAAACTTATTCTCTCACAGTCTGGAGTCTGAGAAGTCCAAGATCAAAGCACCAGTATCTAGTGTGGGTCTTCTCACTACATTCTCACACTAGGATATGGTGATGAAATTATAAGAGACTTGCAGGTGAAAGTAAGGTTCAAGTAGAAATTTATGAACAAAAGTTTTTTATTGTTGTTGGCTCCTAATTGCCAGAATGTATTATTGGAATATATGTATTGTCTGAATGGGAAAGTTTTCACTTACCCAAAATACAGGAAAAGGAAAGTTATACAATCCTGTTCTTCATCTGTTTTAATTGGGCAATACATAGTGAATCGTTTATAATCATCAAATGTATGTAAGTGCTTAATTTAAAACAATATAAGATTCATAAGGAATATAAATATTTAAATTAACAAAAGGTCTGTTTTATATATAAGTATATTAGAACCCTAAAATCACTTGTTTAATAATTCTTTATGGATCATAGATAAAGGATTAATTCTGAAAGTCAACTGGTACTATGGTTCCACCAAAATTATCAGCTATACCCTATATAGTAGAAATTCAAGACATGCCACAAAATGATTAAGATTTTCATGCCTTTATTCACTTGGCACTTGTCTTCTTTTTCAACTCTAGTTAGAAGAGAGATAAAGCCAATTTGTATTTACTTGGGATGGGCTCCAACATGCATTCACTGTGTTCCTACAATAATATTTAATTTCTCCTGTTAATTACCACAAACTAGTGAAAATAAATACATATAGATTTGATTAGGTGGGAAAGTACTGTTATTTGTTATATAATGTTGATAAATGAATCTGAAGACCAAGTCATAATTACAAATACTTATCAATTCTATGATCACCAGAGTACAGCTAATTAACCCAGATATGGAAAAGCTCAGAAAAAAATGATAAAATTTCTTGTCATCACTTGAGCAAGGGTCATAAAAACATTACTCAGACAGCCAAAGTTAAGTTACTCTCTAAGTCAGCTCCAAAATCAATCAATGGGTGTACTCATTGATTGGATTATTTAGTTTTTCATGCCACATTTTGAAATATTACTAGCATCTATTCACAAAATTAAAAGGAAAACGGTCAAATTTGATTATCTTTTCTCGAAAAGCAAGCTTTCTTAGTGTTTCAAAAACACACAACCCAACATTAGCACTTCCCATGCTCAAATAATTTTAGAAGTGTCTGAAACATATGGCCACCACACAAAAACTTCTTACTTTTAGCCAGTGTAAACCATTGGGATTTGGGACAAGTTTTTTGTTGTCACTTCAAAGTATAAGTCATTTAGAAAACATTTGACATCTTGTCATTGGGGTTTTGTAGTAACTGTTTCTATTAGAGAGGAATACAAAATTGCTTTAAGACCAAAATACCTGTTGTATTAAAATATGTACTGTGATCCAACTCATCAAAGTATTGCATGACTTAGTGCATGGAGAGGATATACATATTTTTTTTTTGTTTTCAGAAGGGTAACTGCTGAGGTAAAAAAAAATACTAAAATACTCAGAAAGTAAAAACTAATGTCAGTTTAGAAGCAATGTGATAAAACATATACTGTGTCTGATAGTTCCAATGTCAATCAAGGATTCCCAAAAGAAGCTTTCTGCCATACTTAAATTGTAGATGACTACAGCCCAGATGATATTGTACTGGGAAATTCAATATTTGTGGATATAAATTATATGTCCAATTTGTAACTATGAAATAAACATAACAAAATGTTTAGTAGTTGTCTGCAAATGGAAGCCCATTAAACCTAAATAAGGATTTAGCTCGGAGAGAGTAAGTATGACTTAAATACAAGGCTCATGATGAAAACTAGTCGATATAACCATGTAATATAAAAGGTCATATGGCTGTGCCCCAAAAGGCACTGAGATTTCAGATTTAACTAAAACTTGACCCTTGACTTACACCATGGCCTATGACAACATTTAATTTACAGGTAATGACTGCTTTTGTTAGGAAGCCCTACAAAATGCTATTGTAATATAAAATGACTTCTTTCATAGTAATTTTATTTTAATAATGTAACTAATATTTAGTGAAATACTACCATAATTGGTAAGAATAATTTGACTTATTTACCCATACCTCATTTCATGATGCAAAAATAATAGCTGACAGTTTTCCACCAGCATTTTGTTCTATAAATATTGCAATAGATGCACGAGAAGAAATGATCACAAGTAATTTCAATTAAAAAATGTTGGTAGATCATCAGGTGGTTGACTTCATAGGATAGAGTTAATTTTCAAATGAACTGATAAATTCTATCTTTATCTTGGGAGATGCCAAGGTATATGGTTTTGGCTGTTGGCCAAGATAAGGTCAGTGGAATTCAGAACATGTTACATAAAGTACAAAGCTTACCTTACTACTGCCAGAGTTCATTTGTTCATTGATAGTTTTGAAGGGCATAACAGATTAACCAGCCTGATATGACTAGAAAACCAGCAATTAGACTAGGAACATCTGTGTTAGGATCTCCCAAAGTTAAGATTCATGACACAGATGGTGATTTACATTAGAAACAAAACATGTCTTTATGTACACAAAAGGACTGTGGAAATTTTACTCCTGAAAGACTCTCAGAATCCTTGTGCTTGCCTATGCTATATCTGTGGCTGAACCATATATTAGCCTTTAAATAAAAGCATTACAAGAGTATGATTTGTGCATTTTTGTGAGGTATTTTAATATCTAAACTTAAAATATTCTCCGTTCTTATTTTAATCAAAACTGTAGCCCCAAGCATTAGTGGTTTTGGTTGGGAAACATATTAAATGTCTATTAAAAGGATTAATAAATCCTTTCCAGAAGTATGCAATTGCAATAGACATTGGTCTTCATAAAGCCACTTTCTCTCTACCTAGGACACTTTTTTAAGATCATAGCCATGTCATTTGAGAACTTTCAGTGTTATTTGTCCCACATATAAACTTTCTTTGGGAGAGAAACAATCAGGAGGAGATTCAACTTCAAAGATAAACAGTGGAGGGTAACTGCAGTGGGCCAATGGCCCACCAAAGACATCTATGTCATAAACACCAATAAATTTGTTAGCTCACATAACAAAAATAACTTTGCAGATGAAATTACATTAAGATCCTTGAGATTCATGGAGAGATTATTCTGTATTGTGCAGATGGGCCCAGTGTAATAAAACAAAAGATCCTTATAAGAAAGAGTCAAAAGTGTCAAAGTGAGGAAAAGGAGATGTGCCAATAAAACAAGAGATTGGAGTAAAGTACTTTGAAGAAAAAGAAAGATGGTCATAAAGCAAGAAATCTGGGCAACTTTTAGAAGCTAGAAAAGGCAAGGAAACAGATTCTTCCCTGAAGCCTCCCAAATAAATGCAATACTACAGATGCCTTGATTTGGTCCCTTCAGATTCATTCTGGAAGTCTTACCTCCAGGACTGTAAGATAATAGATATATAATTCTAAGTCACTAAATCGGTGTAAATTTGCTACAGAAGCAAAAGGAAATGAATACAGTAATCAACCTGGTTCATTATCAAATTATATACTATTGATTTTTCTTTTTTATTTTTCATGAATTTCCAGGAAGATATTTGTTCAAAATTTAAAACGGTATCACCACATTGAAAATGTAGGTCTCTTCCCCACATAATCATCAGAATAGAACCACAAAACAAAACAAATGTTTTGATTAATGAGAGGTTCTACAGAGAAAAGAAGTGGCTGAGATAGAAGGCCAAATGTGAAGGTCATTCAAGATTCCTACTACTGAACGTTTTTCATTATTCTAAGAAAGAAATAATGGAAAGTGGGAGATTTTATGAATGACAATATGGCACTGATACAACCCAGAAACTGTTTTGCTATTAAGGGCATTTGTGGACAGATGGGAATGACTTCTTTTTTTGAGGGTCAACTTTTTATTGGGCAATGTTTGTCTTTCATTTATTTAATAGATGTTATATTTTAAGGTAGGACAGGGCAATTTTTCCCGCAGTATTCCTTTTTCTTACAATTTTGGCCATGGGTTTTTTCTAGTTTAGACACAGTCATTTCCTTAACCATGGTTTAGCTAATTGCTTAATCTTAAGAGTTATTAATTTGGTATGCATTTTTTTTTCCTTGGTCAAAATGTCTTCGATGTGCCCAGCAAGCTCTTGTAATTCAGGAAAGGAAGGATGTTTGCTATCTTATCTTTTGTTTCTAACAGAAGGTTTGAAATCATCGACAATGAAAGTAGATACGGTTTTTATGGTATTTTTACATGCATTCAGAGTAGCGTATTCCCAGAATGTACTAGTTAAGTCATCTTTAAAATGAATGCTTTTCAGTCTGTTTATCAGACTGAAATTTTTGATGAATCAGTTTGAGAGAAAGACATCAGACATAACTGCTAAGATGAATTGTCTTATTCTTGGACTCATTTAGTATCCATTCACGGTCAAATTTCAATCATATACTTGATAGCATTTTGAAAATCAACCCTTCCTGCTCTTTTCTAACCAAGTTTTCATATCGTCAGGACCTACAAGGATATAAACTAATTGAAGGAGATTAGAGAATCTAAAGTAAGAGTTGATAAAGCAACCCTAAATCCTTCAGTGAACTTTTAGCCTTTCCTTATAACAACTAAATTATGCAAATGTTACAGTACACAAGATTTTAAGTTAAAACAAAACAGAGAATTTGGTCATTATTATTAACTACACTATAAGATATTATTTTAATATCCAAGGAATGGGGTATATTTAGAATAGGCCAGTGCATGTAAGAGAAAAGGGGATGGTTCAGACGCTACAGACAGAGAAGAGAAAGCAGAGAGGAAAGGAGGAAGTTGAAGTATGGAGAAGCGGGACGCCCACCTAGAGTTGGATCAGCATAGGGAGAGAAGAGTTTTATAAACTATTTCTGAAATCATTCAAAACTGAACACTTTTTGCTAAGCCTTTATGAAGACATCATTTATTTCTCCTTTTGTGACCTTGGTATTAACTTCTTAATTGGCTTTGTTTCATTGCTCAGTGATGTTATAGAGGAAATGAGGGGTAGGGTCAAGAATACCAGTGCCTAATTATTTGTATTCTGTGTGTTCTTTTCATTTGAATACTAGCAATTACTAGTGTTTCAATATCTCAGCAATGTGGTGCCAATTGAACTAAATAATCAAAAATTTGACAAGATTCTACTAAGGGAAATTTAAAACTTCGGTGGCCACTATCAATAATTCAAGGCAGATTATATAACTAATTTGTATGGTCCATTAGAATAAAGATTTCAAAGATTTAAACATTTAATGATCAATGTATTTGGATTGTGATGAAGATACCATTGAAGAGCAGGAAAATACAAAAATTATTATCCTAGGGACTCATGAGTAAAACTAATGAAAGTGTGGAAAATCTAACACCAAACTTAAATTCTCACAATTAAAAAAAAATTTGGTGCTTCAATTTTAGGATTTCTCCAGAGAAAGATTATGAAACGTAGAAGAAAATATCTCACTTTATGTTAGCATATTTCTTAAATCAAAGTTCAGTATGCAAGTTATAACTTTCTGTCTATTAAGAAGGTGTATGCTTAGATGACTTTTCATTATTTTAAAAACTCAAACACACTGCAAATGAATAAAGACTTACAACCTATTAAAGTATTCATGTTTCACCAAAAAACAAGAAATATTTTCATGAAATGTTATTTAAAATACTTTCCCCATTTTAGCATAGTGTGAATACAGCATTACAAAAATATCAAGTACTTAAGAATGATACTCTGCCAATCCCTATATCATAAATAAACTTTATATTCTTTTTAATTTTCATTAAACTCAGGAATTTGAAGATTAATAAGGAAGAAAACTGAGTTTCTTTGTTCAGAATCTTTACTACATAGTGAATGTCCAAGATTTAATTCACAATTAAAATCTAAACACCATAATTAAGAAGCAGAGGGAATTTTAAGTATATAGAGCCTTTGAACCCATCAGAGTTAGGTATGAAAATCTGTTCTCACACATAGAATTTCCATGATATTGTACATGTTATATTATCTACTCTGTTTCCTTATTTTTAAAATGAGAATGGCAATAAATATCACATAGATCAGTTGGGAATATAAAATAAAATATAAAATACAAAACATCTCATGATAAAATTGAAAAATTGTTGAAGCTTTTAAAAATATCTTCATTCTTTTCAAAAACATGAAGTAATTCTATTAAATAAAATGTTAAATTTATATAGCATTTATGTTTGTAAGTAGCTAAACTGTTGTTAAGGGCAGAATAGTCTGCTCAACTAGCAACTCTTTAGTAATATGCTTGTTCTACAAATCTTCAAGACATAAATTTAATTCATTTTAAGTTTTAAGTATATTCCTCAATTTTTATTATACTTTTAATGTTTAAAGTATTTCTGATTTTAAAAGAGAAATTATGCAGGTCTATTATTAATAACTCAAAACTTCCTAATACATTAAAAGAAAAAAAAGGTTCATCTTTTGATTCAGCAGGTTGGAAACAATCTTTTTGTAGAATCTGCGAAAGGACATTTGGGAGCCAACTGAAGTCTATAGTGAAAACCAGAGTATCTCACAAAAAAAAAAAAAAAAAAAAAAAAAGAGAAAGAAGCTATTTGTGAAAAGGCTTTGCGACGCGTGGGTTCATCTCACAGAGTTAAATGTCTCTGTTAATTCAGCAGGTTAGAAACTTTTTTTTTTTTTTTTTTAAGAACTTCCGCAGGGTTATTTGGGAGCCCATTGAAGCCTATAGGGAAAAACTGAATATCCCGCGATGAAAACTAAACACAAGCTATCTGTGAAAACGCTTTGCGATGTGTGGATTCATCTCAGAGTTAAACCTTTCTTTTGATTCAGCTGGTTAGAAGCACACTTTCTGTAGAATCTGCGCAGGAACATTTGGGAGCCCATTTTGAGGCCTACAGTGAAAAACCAATATCCTGCGATAAAAACTAAAATGAAGTTATATGTGAAAACTCTGCGATATGAAAATTAATCTCACAGAGTTTAACCTTTCTTTTGATTTAGCAGGTTGGAAGCACGTTTTTTGTAGAATCTGCGCAGGGTTATTTGGGAGCCCATTGAGACCTATAGTGAAAAACCGAATAATCCGTTATAAAAACTAGAAAGAAGCTATATGTGAAAATGCTTTGCGATGTGTGGATTCATCTCACAGAGTTAAACCTTTCTTTTGATTCAGCAGATTGGAAACACTCTTTTTGTAGAATCTCTGCAGGGACATTTGGGAGCCCATTAAGACATATAGTGAAAAAACCAATATCCTGCGATAAAAAAACAAAAAGAAACGAACTTTGAAAATGCTATGTGATGTGTAGATTCCTGAAGAGTTAAGCCTTTCTTTTGTTTCAGTAGGTTGAAAACACTCTGTAGAATCTGCGCAGGGACATTTGGGAGCCCACTGAGGCCTATAGTAAAAAAACGAATATCCTGCGATAAAAACTAAACACAAGCTATCTGCGAAAACCGTTTGTGATATGTGGATTCATCCCACAGAGATAAACCTTTCTTTTGTTTCAGTAAATTGGAAAGACTTTTTTTGTGGACTTTGCGAAGGTATGTTTGGGAGGCCATTGAGGCCTATAATGAAAAACCAAATATCCCGTGATAAAAACTAGAAAGAAGCTATCTGTGAAAACACTTGTGATATGTAGACTCATCTCACAGAGTTAAACCTTTCTTTTGATTCAGCAGGTTGGAAACAAACTTTCTGTAGAATCTGCACAGTGACATTTGGGAGCCATTGAGGCCTATAGTGAAAAACTGATATTCCACAATAAAAACTAGAAAGAAACTATCTGTGAAAATGCTTTAAGATGTGTGGATTCATCTCACAGAGTTAAACCTTTCTTTTGATTCAGCAGGTTGGAAACAGTTTTACTGTAGAATCTGCGCAGGGTTATTTGGGAGCCCATTGAGACCTATAGTGAAAAACAGAATAACCTGTGATAAAAACTAAACATTGTTTTGGGGAGTCAGGGACCCCAAACGGAGGGACCGGCTGAAGCCGTGGCAGAAGAACATAAATCGTGAAGATTTCATGAACATTTATTAGTTCCCCAAATTAATACTTTTATAATTTCTTACACCTGTCTTTACTGTAATCTCTGAACATAAATTGTGAAGATTTCATGGACACTTATCACTTCTCCAATGAATATCCTTGTGATTTCCTATGTCTGTGTTTATTTAATCTCTTAATCCCATCATCTTCTTTGTAAGATGAGGAGGATGAATGTCATCTCAGGACCCTGTGATTTTATCAACTGAACAAATTGTTTGTAGAGCATGTGTGTTTGAACAATATGCAATCTGGGCATCTTAAAAAAAGAACAGGATAACAGTGATGTTCAGGGAACAAGAGAGGTAATCTTGAACTGGCCAGCAGTGAGCCAGATGGAACAGAGCTGTATTCCTCCTCTTTCATAAGCAAATAGGAGAAATATCGCTGAATTCTTTTTCTCAGCAAAGAACATCCCTGAGAAAGAGAATGTGCCCTGAAGGTAGGCCTATATATGACCCCTTTTTAAGCTGTCCCGTCTTTTGTGGTCAAAGCCAAAGGGATGAAATAAGCACCAGTCTCCTACAGTGCTCCCAGGCTTATCAGGTGAACAAAAATTCCCACCTAATAAATTGTGGTCAGATAGGTTATCTGCTCTCAAACCCTGTTTCCTGATAAGATGTTATCAATGATAATGCGTGCCAGAAACTTCATTATCAATTTTAATTTCACCTCATCCGGTGGTCCTGTGAGCTCACCCTGCCTCCATTTGCTTTGTTATATTTTATTACCTTGTGAAGTATGTGATCTCTGTGACCCACACCCTATTCGTGCACTCCCTCCCCTTTTGAAAATTGCCAATAAAAACTTGCTGGCTCGGGGAACATCATGGATCCTGCTGACATGTGATGTCTCCCCCAGACACCCAGCTTTAAATTTCTCTCTCTTGTGCTCTTTCCCTTTATTTTTCAACCCAGCTGAGACACTTAGGAAATAGAAAAGAACCCACGTTAAACATCGGGAGAGGGTTCTCCCGATAAAACACAAGCTATCTGTGAAAAAGCTTTGCAATGTGTGGATTCAGCTTACAGAGATAAACCTTTGTTTCAGCAAGTTGGAAACACTTTCTTTGTAGAATCTGTGAAGGTACCTTAGTGAGCCCATTGAGGCCTATATTGAAAAACCAAATATCCCATGATAAAAACTGGAAAGAACCTATCTGTGAAAACCCTTTGCCAAGTGTGGATTCATCTCACAGAGTTAAACCTTTCTTTTGATTCCACATGTTGGAAACACATTTTTTGTATAACCTGCGAAGGGACATTTGGGAGCCCATTGTTGCATCTAGTTAAAAACAATTATCCTGCCATAAAAACAAGAAAGAAGCTATCTGTGAAAAAGCTTTGCAACGTGTGGACTCATCTCACAGAGATAAACTTTTGTTTCAGTAAATTGGACACTTTTTTTTTGTACAATCTGCACAAGGTTATTTGGGAGCCCATTGAGGCATATAGTGAAAAAACAAATATCCCACAATAAAAACTAGAAAGAAGCTATCTGTGAAAACGCTTTGCAAAGTGTGGATTCATCTCACAGAGTTAAACCTTTCTTTTGATTCAGCAGGTTGGAAAAACTTTCTTTGTAGAATCTGCACAGGGATATTTGGGAGCCCATTGAGGCCTATAGTGAAACATCAATATCCCGCAATAAAAACTAGATAAAAGCTCTCTGTGAAAATGCTTTGCGATGTCCTGATTCAACTCAGACAGTGAAACCTTTCATTTAATTTAGAAGGCTGTAAACAGTCTGTTTTGTTTTGTTTTTGTAGAATCTGCATGCACAGGGTTATTTGGTAGCCACTGAGACCTATAGTGAAAAACTGATATCCTACAATGAAAACTGGAAATGAGCTTTCAGTAAAAATACTTTATGATGTGTAGGTTAATCTAACAGAATTAAACATTATCTTATTATTATTCAAAAAGTTGTAAACACTTTTTTTGTAGAATCTGCACTGGGTTATTTCAGAGCCCATTGAAGCCTATAGTGAAAAACCAAATATCCTGCAATAAAAACTAGAAAGAATCTATATGTGAAAATGCTTTGTAATGTGTGGATTCATCTCATAGAGTTAAAGCTTTCTTTTGATTCAGCAGTTTGGGAAAACTCTTTCTGTAGAATTTGCACAGGGACATTTGGGAGCCCACTGAGACCCTTAGTGAAATACCAATGTCCTGCGATAAAAACTAGAAAGAAGCTGTCTGCGAAAACACTTTGCAATGTTTGAATTCACCTCACAGAATTAAAACTTTGTTTGGATTCATCAGGTTGGATACGCTTTCTGTAGAATCTGAGTAGAGATATTTGGGAGCCCATTGAGGCCTATAGTGAAAAATCAATATCCTTTGATAAAAACTAGAAAGAAGTTATCTGAGAAAATGCTTTGCAATGTGTAGATTCATCTCACTGAGTTAAACCTTTCTTTTGATTCAGCAGGTTGGAAAGACTTTTTTGTTTTCCCCCATAGTAACTTGTTTTTATCTTTTTATATGAGAAAGGGTGTTCTTAGTATTTTCACCTTTATGGCTGTGTGTTTGTTTTCATGTTTTCCAACCATAGATCCTGTTCCTAATAATATAAGCCATCATTGATAACTTTAGCAAGTTCAGACATAATTTTTGCCTGAGACATGTGGTTGCCTCTTTGATCTCCTCCAGGATGTTCTTTCACATAACATGGTTTCTGAGTTACAATCAAAATCTTGTTTAAGTCTTGGTCATCAATTTCATAATCTGAATCATTATCAGACCAATCAGTTAATGTGTTTTTTCATCCTATTTGTTCAATATCTTCATCAAACAACAAATCAAGTTCTTCTTGTTCTGTTTCTTCTGAAGAACATAGCTGATTTAATGATCCTTCAGGCACAGAGACTGATTCCCTCAATTTCACTGGGGCTGGCTGATGTCTCTTTTTTACTTCTATCCAAGGTTCTGAGTCCAAGTCAGGCAAACTGGCAGACAACCCTCTAGACGTTGTTTGAAGAATACTTGTTTCACTATTTTTCTTTGGGTTCAATGGGCTTCCAATTCTTGGAGAATTGGGGGCAGACTCTGAATGTGAGCAAAAGGCTCAGCCTGGTACAAACTCTGGACAATCAATCAGTTGAGAGAAATCTGTTTGTGGCACATTGCAAGGAGGAAGGCCTGGAATTGGCCACTTTTCTGGTTCTATCTTTTTTCTCATTCACAATTTCTACTTCTATGCCATCCTTCAGTGCCTCTAAGAGATGAGATGAGGTTTGTAGTGAGAGCCTGAACACGTTGAAAACCAGCAATCAGGGAAATAGGCAAGAAACCTTGTTCATCCATCTTTCCTCAAAGAAAGTAGTCTCCTTCAAAATTTTCTACATTGAAGTAATTTTCAATTTGACACTTCATGTACTCTTTAACCAATGCTTCTTCCACCGGATACACCCATACACCTGTACCATCATCACAGTAATACATCATACTGGTATTAAGTTTTGTTTGAAATGGTTGATCATTCCTTTCACCATGTTCTTGATAACCAAATAAATAAAGTTCAATCGAGGATTTTCTCTGCCTACTCCTCTTCCCCATCCTCAGTCTCTTCCTGGGCCTGTAAAGGAACCTCGGATATTACCACCCTCACTTCTCACATTGGAAACTTCATCTTGATCATCTCTTTTTTCTCTATCTCGCCTCTAACGTCATGTATCGTTTCTTCTATTGTTATGTGTTGATTTACTTACTTCAGGTTGACAGGATTCAGGTCTTTCTTGACTCTCTGGTCTTACATCATCTGAGTGGTACCCACTTGTGCTTATTAGCTGTCTTTTGTTGATTACTTGACTGAGCCTCAACCTCACTGACATTTTCACCAGGACCATTTAATTTTGTTTTCTGGTTTTGTTTGCTCTTTTACTTCTCTTTTCAACCTTCTCTTCTTTTTCTTTTCTATTTTGTGGCTTTTTATTTCCTTGGCTGAGGACGCTCTGACATCCAGTGTTCACTAATTCACTTGGTGTTGGCCAATTCTCCATAACGTTGAAATCACTAGCCTTGTTGAATTTGTCTTAAGTTTTCCTGCTTTTATAATTTTGAGGGCACCGAACTCTGACTCCAGGGTTTCCAGCGCTGGCGGCGGCGGACCTGTCCTGGCTGGGGACAGGTGCTGGGTAGCCTTTTTGTTCCAGGGATTTTCCTTCCGTGGCAGCGGCGGCAGCTGCCACTTCTCCTTAGGGTCAGCTGCCGCCTGCTCCCGGGGGTCCTCGGCCAACGGATCCGCAGCAACGGTGGCAATGGCTACTGCGGCGACCGCCGTGACGGTTCCCCGCTGAAGGGGCCCCGGGCCCATGCGCCTTGTGCGCCAGATGCAGCGCCAGGGGCCTCACGAGGACAGCCTCCTGGGGTACGCTGCGTGCCGGCACCACGTCAGAAGACTGCTCTCCCCGCGTCCCTGCGCTGGTGGTGGCCGCAGCCTTCTCCTGCCTCGCTGGCTCTTTGCCCTCACGTTCGGCCCAGGGCTGATGCTTGGCCTGCCGGTTCGCCTTGGACAACAGCGACTGGCTCTCAGCAATCACCGCTGGCGAATCTTCCCGAGAATGAGCTGCGGGCACCTGGGCGTGAGCAGATATCGGGTCCCTCTGCCCCAGGTGCCCCAGTTGGGGTGGCCCCGAGGCCAGGGAGCCCGACTGCCAGTCTCTCCGCCCGGGCACCGACCGGCTCCGGCTGGTGGCAGAGAACCCAACAGAGACAGCCACTGTTGCCGCCGTCGCCAGCCTAGGCCGCTCAGCGTCCGACCTGCCACCCTTCCCCGCACTGAATCGAGCGCCAATCGCTCGCCTGCCCCGTCCTCTCCAAAGCGCACACCCGGAGGGAGACACCACGCGCCGGGAGCCGCGACCCCTCACCTGGCGCGGGCAGCATCTGAGAGGTAGCACGCAGGGGCCCAGCACCTTTACAGGAGTCAGAGAGGCGGGAGCACGCAGAACACGTAACTGGCCGCGGGGGCGTGGACTCCGAGGAAGGGCGGCCTCAGAGGACCGGAAGGAGCCTCCCTAAGGAGATTGATATGGCTACTCACTGGCTCCTGCCCTCGCCTGGCCTCCCGCGGGAGTTGACGGATTCGCCCGCCCAGGTGCCCACCGGCCCGCCTGGCGGAGGGCCTGCCCCATCCCAGCGGCCCTCCCAGGGCGAGGAAGGACAAAGGGGATGACTCCGGACTCCAGGGCAGAGGCCACCCCCACTGCGGGATCCGGGGCGGGGCATATACCCGGCCTCTGTGGCTGGCTGCGGGCTCCTGCCGTGCCCCCAGAGCAACAGCAGCCAAGGGCCTGGGCAGCCCACACACATGACATCTGGAGAACCAGTCCCTCAATTTGCCTTTAGGCCCTAAAGCCAGGTTTCACCTAGGCTAAGGGAGGGGGACACGGAGTCGACCCTGTCCTGAGGGGCTGGCAAGTGAATTGTGCTCCCTGCCACCCCACACCACACACCCCAATCCCCACGCTCCCACCCCCCACCCCAACCCCCTTGCCTCCCCCACTCCCCCTCCCTCCCACCCCCTCGCCCCTCCCACCCCCTACCCTGTCACCCCCTCCCCTCTCACTCCCCACCCCTCCTCCCCCCTCCCGCCTCCCACCCCATCCCCCACCACCCCTCCCCCCCACCCCCCCCTTGACTCCCTGGAAACACTCTTTGTAGAATCTGCACAGAATCAATTGGGAGCCCATTGAGGCCTGTAGTGAAAAACGATATCCTGGGATAAAAACTAGAAAGAAATTAAATCTGCGAAAATCTTTGCAAATGTGTATTCCTTTCACAGAGATAAACCCTTCCTTTGTTTCAGCAAATTGGAAACACTGTTTTGCAGAATCTGGGAAGACTGTAGTCCTATAGTAAAAAACCGAATATCCCGTGATAGAACTGGAAAGAATCTATCTGTGAAAAAGTTTTGTGATGTGTGGATTCAACTCACAGAGTTAAACTTTATTTTGATTCAGCTAGTTGGAAACACTCTTTCTGTAGAACGTGTGCAGGGGTGTTTGGGAGCCCATTGAGGCCTATAGGGAAAAACTGAATATCCCACAATAAAAACGATAAAGAAGCTATCTGTTGTGTGATGTGTGGATTCATCTCACAAAGTTTAAACTTTCTGTAGAATCTTCAAGGACATTTGGGAGCCCGTTTAGTCCTATGGTGAAAACAGACATCCCACGATAAAAACTAGAAAGAAGGTATCTGTGAAAACACTTCGTAATGTATGGACTCATCTCACAGACTTAAATCGTTCTTTTGATTCAGCAGGTTGGAAAGACTCTTTCTGTAGACGCTGCACAGGGATATTGAGAGCCAATTGAGGCCTATAGTGAAAAACCAAATATCCCACTATAAAAACTAGAAAGAAGCTATGGGTAAAAATGCTTTGCAATGTGTGGATTCATCTCACAGAGTTAACCTTATCTTTCCATTCAGCAGGTTGGAAGCACTGTTTTGGTAGAATCTGCACAAGGACATTTGGGAGCCCATTGGGTCCTACAGTGAAAACAGATATTCCATGATAAACACTAGAAAGAAGCTATCTGTGAAAAAGCTGTGCAATGTGTGGACTCATCGCAGAGAGTTAAACCTTTCTTTTGATTCAGCAGGCTGAAAACACTCTTTCTGTAGAATCTGCAAACAGACATTATGGAGGCCGTTGAGGCCTGTATTAAAACCCGATATCTCATAATAAAAACGAGAAAGAAGCTATCTGTGAAAATTCTGTGAGATGTGTGGATTCATCTCACAGAGTTAAACCTATATTTTGATTTACCAGGTTGGAAACATCCTTTCTGTAGAATCTGTGCGAGGACATTTGTGAGCCCATTGAGTCTTAGAGTGAAAGCAGATATCCTGCATTAAAAACTAGAAAGAAGCTATCTGTGAAAACGCTTTGCAATGTCTGGATTAATCTCACAGAGTTAAACCTTTCTTTTGGTTCAACAGGTTGAAACACTTTCTGTAGAATCTGTGCAGGGACATTGGAAGCCCATAGAGGCCTATAGTGAAAATCCGATATCCTGCAATAAAAAGGAGAAAGAAATTATCAGTGAAAATGCTATGCGGCAATGCATGGATTCATCTCACAGATTTAATCCTTTCTTTTGATTAAGCAGGTTGGAAACACTCTTTCTGTAGAATCTGCACAGGGATATTTTGAAGTACTTTGAGGCCTGTAAAGAAAAACCAACATCCTACGAGAAAAATTTAATCAGGGTGTCTGTGAAAATGCTTTGCAGTGTGTGGATGCATCTCACAGAATTCAACCTTTCTGTTGATTCAGCAGGTTGGAACCACTCTTTAGAATCTGCACAGTGACATTTGGGAGTCAACAGAGGCCTATAGTGAAAAACGGATATCTCAGGATAAACATGAGAAAGAAGTTATGAATGAAAATACTTTGTGATGTGTGGATACATCTCAAAGAGCTAAACCTTTCTTTTGATTCAGAAGGTTGGAAACACTCTTTGTGTACAATCTGTGCAGGGACATTTGGCAGCCCATTGAGTCGTATAGTGAAAACAGATATCCCATGATAAAAACTAGAAAGAAGCTATTTGTAGAAAAAAAGCTTAATAATGTGTGGATTCATCTCACAGAGTCAAAACTTTCATTTGGTTCAGCAAAAGAACACGTAACTGGCTGCGGGGGCGTGGACTTCGAGGAAGGGCGGCCTCAGAGGACGGGAAGGAGCCTCCCTAAGGAGATTGATATGGCTACTCACTGGCTCCTGCCCTCGCCTGGCCTCCCGCGGGAGTTGACGGATTCGCTCCTGTAAATTTCCTGAGTCTTCTCAGTTATGCTTCCCATTAAGTCTGTGGAATTGGGAGTCAATTAACCCCCTTTTCTTTGTAAACTAGCCAGTCTCAGGTAGTTCTTTATAGGACTAGATACTATTCAAGGCACTATACAAGTATTTTGTATCTAGATACTATACAAGGTGACCATCCACAAGGCACACAGTTATCTGATTCATCAAGATCAATGTGAAGGAAATAAACTTAAGGCAGCTAAAGAGAAGAATACAAGGGGAACCCCTTCAGGGTAACAGTGGACCTCTTACAGAAATCTCACAAGTCAGAAGAAGTTGTAGGCATATTTTCAGAATCCTTAAAAATAATTTCAACTAAATATTCTTAACTTATCAAACAAGCCCCGTAAGCAAAAGAGAAATACAATTCTTCTCAGACAAGCAAACACTGATGGAATTCATTACCACTAGACCAGCCTTGAAAGACATCCAGGAAAGCGTGTTAAACATGGAATAAGAAAATGACATCTATTACCACAAAAACACAATTAAGCACATATCCAGACATTGTAAAGCAACTACATCATCAAGTCTTCATAGCAGCAAGCTAACAAGATAACAAGATCAAAATCTCACATATCAATAGTAGCCCTGGATATAAATTTGCTAAACATCCTACTTATAAGACATAGAGTGGAAAGAGGAATAAAAAGACAAAGCCACACCATCTGCCCTTTTCAACAGACCTATCTCACATATAATGATACCCAAAGGCATATAAAGTCAAAGGATTAAGAAAGACTGATCTTGCAAACAGAAAACAACAAAATCAGGAATCACTATTTTTATATTAAAAAAAAAAAAAAACAAAACTGGTGCCTTTGTCTCAAAAATGGAGCATACCTAAAAGTAATAAGAGCTATCCATAAAAAACTCACAGCCAAAGTTATGCTGAATGAGAAAAAGCTTGAACCATTGCCATTAACTGGAACAAGACAAGCATGTCCCTAGCACTGGAAATTCTAGTTGGAGCAATCAGGCAAGAGAAAGAAATAAAAGGCACCCAATAAGAAAAGAAGAACTCAAACTATCTCTCTTCACAAACAATATGACTTTACACTTTCACCTTAAAATCTCCATAAAACATTTCTATAAATGATAAATAGCTTCAGTAAGGGGTAAGGACACAAAATCAATGTAAACAATCAATAACATTTCTATACATAAATAACATTCAAGTTGAGATTCAAATCAATAATACAATCCCATTTATAATAGTCACAAAAATTTGGAAATACCTAGGAATACAGCTAACCAAGGAGAGAAGATGTAAGAAATCTTTACAAAGAGAACTACTAATAACTACTGAAAGATATCAGAGACAATACTTATAAACTAAAAAAATTTCATGCTCACGAATTAGAGGAATAAATATTATTTACATGGCTACATTGCCCAACACAATTTACAGGTTTATATTATTTCTATCAAACTAACATCATTATTTACAATTTTTTTTAAGTATCTAAAATTTATATGAAAAAAGAGCCCAAATAGTCAAAGCAATCCTATGCAAAAAGAATAAACTGAGAGGTTTAACATTACCCAACTTCAAACTAAACTATAAGTCTACACTATCCAAGACATTATAGTAGTGGTATAAAAACAGACACATTGACCAATGAAAAAGAATAGAGAACACAGAAATAAAGTTACACACCTACAACCCTATGATTTCTGTCAAAGCTAACAAAAGCAAGTGTTATTTAATAGATGATGCTGGGATAATTCGGTAGCCATATGCAGAAGAATAAAATTGGATTGCTATATTCTACCATATAAAATAATTAATGCAAATTGGATTAAGATTTAAATATAAGACTTTAAGCTACAAAATTCCTAGAAAAGAAAAAATGTAGAAAACACTCTTCCGAACATTGACCTTCACAAGCAACTTCTGGCAAAATCAAGAAAAACAAAAATTGACAAATGGGGTCTAGTTGAACTAAAATGCTTCTCCCCAGCAAAAGAAACTGCCAACAGAGTAAACGACCTACAGAGTTGGAGAAAATATTGTCAAACTATACATCTGATTATGGTCTAATATTCAAAATCTATAAGGAACTTACAAAATTCAACAAACCAAAACAACTCCATTAAAAATGAATAAAGGACATAAACAGGCTCTTCTCCAAAGAATATATATAAGTGCCCAACAAACATATGAAAACATGCTCATCGTCACTGTCATCAAAGAATTGCAAATCAAAAACACAGTGAGATGCCATCTTACATCAGTCAGAATGGCTATTATTAAAAAGTCAAAAATAACAAGCTGATGAGACTGCAGAATAAAAGGGAACACCTATTCACTGTTAATTTTAATGTGAATTATTTCAGTCAGCCTGGAAATCAGTTTGGAAGTGTCTGAAAGGGCAGAGCTACCATTTGATCCAGTGATCCCGTTATTGGGTGTATACTCATATAAAAATAGGATTCTACCAAAAATACAAAACAAAACAAAACAAAACAAAAAAAGAAAAAACATAGACTTGTATGTTCATTGAAGCACTATTCACAATAGCAAAGACATGCAATCAACTTAGATGTCCATCGTTGGTGGACTGGATACAGCAAATGTGGTATATATACATCATGGATTACTCTGCAGTCACATAAAATAAATAAATCATGTCTTTTGCAGTAGCATGGGTTCAACTGAAGGCAGTAATTCTCTGTGAATTTACTCAGGAATAGAAAACCAATAGCATATTCTCCCTTATAGGTTGGATCTAAGCATTGCATACATCAGGACATAAATATGGGTCAATAGACATCGTAGACTACTAGAATAGGGAGGAAGGGAGAGGGGCATGGGTTGAAAAACTAACCATTCATTATTACACTCACTATCTGGTTGACAGGAATCACAACCCAAACCTTAGCATTGTGCAATAAACCCATGTAAAAAGCCTGCGCATGTACACCTTGTATCTAAAATAGAAGTTAAAATCACTAAAAAGTTCGAATTTTATCAGTTTTTCTAAAAATTTGCCAGAGTGATTTTAAACATTATAGTTATGTATATTAAAACTACAATGTAGATGCTAAAAATTTCTGTATTTATGTAAAATTAATCCTGTCTGCATTTTCCTTCAAATTCACATAAAACTACCTAGAAACCTTTTAAAAACTTCTGCCTTCCATCTTTTAAATGTTACGAGTTTAACTGTCCAAATCTCTAGCTATTTTCATATACTCTAATGCTCTGCTTACCTGCCTTTCTTCGAAAACTCATTCGTTGCCTCCCTTTTCCTAATTCCTTCATTAATGACAATCCTGTAATGGTAATGATGGTGACGATGATGCCAATAATGAAAATAACTATTATTTTGGCAGTGTACTATAACAATAATTATAGGTTATATATTATCAAAAAGCTGATTACATAAAATTTCTGTTAGTTCTCACAGCATAGTAATTCTATAAAGCAGTATGAATATCATAACCATTTTACAGATGTTGAAGTGGGGCCTAGAAAGGACAAGCAACTTGACCAATATGACTCAAATATAAAATTGATATGATGGAGTTCACATGCAAGCAAACTAGTTCTAGAACTTGGCATCTTAATCCCTATTCTATTCTGCCTCCCAGTGGTAGAAAACATCCTAGTCTTTTTTATTTTCTTTTTTTGTATCTGCATGTTTCTGAACTTTCTGATCACACAATGGGCTATTATCAAATGTGTATAAAATCCAAATATATAGGTACAAATAAGCTGTGTTTAATTTTTTAATCTTTTTCATTGATAAGCAAAAATAGTACAGTTGGATCCCTATTCATGGATTCAACATACATGAATTCAAACTACAACAAACCAAAAATATGTTTTAAAAAATACATCTGTATTGAACATTTAAAGACTCTTTTTTCTTGTCATTATTTTGTAAACATTACAATAAAATAATTATTTACATAGCATTTATGTTGTATCATGTATTGCATATAACCTAAAGAAAATATAAAATGTGTGAGAGGAGGTGGATAGGATATATAAAAATACTATGCCATTTTATATCAAGGACTAGAGCATCTGGGAATTTTGTTACTTGACATGGTCTAGAAACCAATCTTGCATGAATTCTGAGAGACAACTTTATATATTTATGGTGTACACATTTTGAAGTATGTATACATTGTATGTCATTGTATACATTAGGTATAAATACATTATATATTAATAATTTGAATATAAATTTAATATAAGCTACTTAACATATGTATTACCCCACATACATCTTTTTCTGTGGTGAGAACAATAAAAATCTACTTTCTTAACAATTATCAAGTATACATTATAGTTTGTTAACTGTATTAACCATGATGTGCTATTGATTTGAAATTTTTCTTCTGTCTAGCGAAGCTGGTGTGTCCTGTGACCACCATCCCTTCAATTCCCCCAACCCTCATCCTCTGGCAACCACCATTCCATTTTCCGTTTCTACGAGTTTGGCTGTTTTATATTCCAGATATAAATGACATGATGCAGTATTCATCTCTCTGTGTCTGGTTTATTTCATTTAACATAATGTCCTTCAGGTTCATTCATGTTGTCCCACATGACAGGATTTTCTTTTGTTTAAGATTAAATAATTTTCCATTGTGTACATTTATCACATTTTAAATACATTTATCTGTTGTGCTCTTAGGTTAATCTTACATCTTGGCTTTTGTGAATAATGCTGTAATGAAGATGAGAGCATGCAAATATATTTTTTGACAAAATGATTTCTCATTCTTTAAATATATACCCAGGAGTGGAATTGGTGGATCATATGGTAGTCCTGCTTTAATTTTTTGAGAAACCCAGATACTGTATTCAATAATGGCAATACTAGTTTACACTTTCACAGAAAGTGTACCCTTTTCTACATTTCCTTTCCAAAATGTATCTTTCATCTTTTTGATAATTACCCATTCAGACAAATGTGTGGTGGTATCCCATTATGGTTTTAGTTTACTCTCATCTGATGATTATTGAAGTTGAGCTTTTGTATTTTTTCATTTACCTGTTGGCCATGTGTATGTCTTCTTTTGAGAAATGTCTACTCAGGTCCTTTGCCCATTTTTTAAATCAGGTATTTGTTTTCTTACTGTTGTTTAAATTCTACATATGTATTTGATATTACCCCTTATCAGGTATATAGTTTGCAAATATATTCCCACATCTTATAGGTTGTCTCTTTATTCTGTTAATCATTTTATTATTTGTGCAAAATCTTTTTAGCTTTATTTAATCACATTTGTCTATTTTTGCTCTTATTTCCTGTGCTTTGGGGGTCATGTCTAAAAACAGCAATGCCCAGATAAATGTCACAAAGCTTTTCCCCTGTGTTTCTTCTAGCAGCTAGAGAGAAGGGCCAGGTCACCTACAAAGGGAAGCTCATGAAACTAACAGTGGACCTCTAAGCTGAAACCCTACATGGCATGAGAGATTGGGGGCCAATATTCAATATTCTTAAAGAAAATAAATTTCAATCCAGAATTTCCTATCCAGACAAATTAAGCTCCATAAGCAAAGGAGAAAGAAGATCCTTTTCAGACAAGCAAATGCAAAGGGAATTTATTATAACCAGACCTGCCTTATAAGAGTTCCTGAAGGAAGCACTAATATGGAAAGATTATATCCAGCCACTACAAAAGCACACTGAAGTACACAGAGCAGTGACACTGTAAAGCATCCACACAAAGAAGGCTACGAAATAACCAAGTAACATCACGAAGACAGGATCAAATCCACACATTTCAATACTAACATTAAATGTAAATGGACTAAATGTCCATAAAAGACACAGAGTAGCAATCTGGATTAACAATCAAGACCCGTCGGTTTGCTGTCTTCAAGAGACACATCTCACATGCAGTTATTCACATATGCTCAAAATAAAGGGATCAAGAAAAATCTACCAAGCAAATGGAAATCAGAAAAACAAATAGGGGTTGTAATCCTAGTTTTTGACACAACAGACTTTAAAACAAAAATGATTTTTAAAAAAGACAAAGAAGGGCATTATATGATGATGAAGGGTTTAGTTCAACAAGATCTAACTATCCTAAAGTAGGAAGATAATGTCATCTTCAAATAGAGACAACTTAATTTTGGAGTTTGGATGATTTTTGTTTCTCCTGCCTAATTGCTCTGGCTAGGATTTCCAGTGCTCTGTTAAATAAAAGAGAGTGGGTATCCTTGTCTTATTCCCAATCTTAGAGAAAAGGTTCTTAATGTCTCACTGTCAAGTGTGATGTTAGCTATGGTCTTGTTATATACAACCTTTACTGTGTTGAGGTACATTACTTTTACATCTAATTTATTGAGAGCATTTTTCATGAAAGAATATAAAATTTAGTCAAATGCCTTTTTTGCATGTATTGAAATGACCATATGATTTTCGTTCATTCAGTTAATGTGGAATATATCATTTATAGATTTGCATATATTGAACCATCTTTGCATTGCAGGGATAAATCCCACATGATTATGGTGAATGATCCTTTTAACATTTGTATGAATTTTGTTTGCTAGTATTTTATTAAGAATTTTTGCTTCTGTGTTCATCAGGCATGTTGGCCTGTAATGTTATTTTCTTGTAGTGTCCTTGTCCGGCTTTAATATCACAGTAATGCTCTATTTATTAAAAAAAAAAAAAAAAAAAAAAAAAAAAAAAAAAAAAAAGTTTGAAAGTGTTCCCATTAGAAGTTTTCTTGAACCTGTGGGGAAAAAAAGTAAGTGTTACCTCCTTTTCAAGTTTTGGAAGTTTGAGAAATACTGGTATTAGATCTTTTGGTGTTTGATAGTATTCAGCAGTGACACTGTTATCAGGTCCTGGGCTTTTTTTTTTTTTTCTTCTTTTTGGATGGGAGACTTTTTATTACCAATCTCTTTACTCAGAACTGATTTGTTCAGCTTTTCTATTTCTTCATGATTTAGTCTTAGAAGGTTGTATGTGTCTAGAAATTTATTAATTTCTTCTAGGTTATACAATTTATTCATTTATAATTGCCCACCATAGTCTTTTGTGAACGAACCTGTGTAGTTCTATGATATTAGTTGTAATCTTTCATCTTTCATTTATGATTTTGAGACTAAGATTATTTTTTTTCTCACTCTATGTAAAGGATTGTTATTTTCTTAATCTTAAAAAAAAAAAAGCCTTAGTATCTTGATCTTTTGTATCATTTTCCCAATCAGCATCATTTCATGAACTTCATTTATTTCTGCTGTAGTCTTTACTATTTCTTTCCTTCTACTAACTATTGGCATAATGTGTTCTTTTTTTAGTTCCTGTGGTGTAACATTAGCTCATTTATTTGAGATCTTTCTTCTTTTTTGATGTAGTGACATAAACTCACTCTTAGAACAGCTTGTGCTACATTCCATACGTTTTGGTACATGGTGATCCATTTTTGTTTGTCTAAGATATTTTAAAATTTTCTTTTATACTTAACTCTGGCTCATTAGTTGCTTAAGTGCATATTGTGTAATTTCCACATATTTGTAAATTTTCTAAAATCCTGTCTGTTATTGATTTCTAGTTTCATACCATTGTGGTAGGAAATGATACTTGGTATTTCACACTGGTATATACTGAAGAGGGTGTATATATATACACACACGCACACACACACACATATATACATATATACATGAAGAGGGTATATATATGTATATGTGTATATCACCCTCTTCATGTATATATATGTATATGTGTGTGTATATATATGTATATGTGGGTGTGTGTATATATATATACCCTCTTCAAAATGTCTTAGCATTTTTTTTACTCTGTCTCTGTCTTTACAACTAACCACATTTTAAAAATTCCCAATTTTATAATCTAAATACCTATATCTTTGTCTTTTTAACTTAGTTTTGTTCCACTCCTTGCCTTGTTTTATGCTTATTTATATCACTGTTTAATATTTCTAGCAGTGACATTTTAATAAGTATCCTCAAATGATTCTACTATATCAAATTGAAAGTATTATCCTTAGGCTTCAGAAACTTTCCAAAAATTGTTATAACTTTATAAATGACATTTTTTTTAGTTACTGTTTGTTTGTAGGTTTTGCTCTACTCAGTTTTCTGTTTGTTATAGTTGTCCACACCCAATAAGCAATCTTTGATTGGGTGACTAAGTCTCTTTCTGTTCCTAATCAAGTTACATCTGTTCTTTGTAAAACTCATTTATCTCTAATGTAAAACTCATTATCTCTAATGTCCTGTTGGAATCATTACAATTTGGAAAGTAGCTTTAGATAGTATTAAAAATGTTAATGCCTGGTGGCAAAAAATTAATAAAATTGCTTCTATAACACTATTGAAATTAAAAAACAAAGTTAAAACTTCCAAATACTTGCAGATAAAGCCGTGTAGTTTCTTTCAAATAGTGGTTCAGGTTTGACAGATCCAGCTTCTTGCCTATGCATTCATTATTTTTAAAGCTGACATTACTGAACGTGCTCTCTGTAAACGCACAGCTTCAGAAGGAAAATCAACATGACAAGAGACAAACATCACCATTAGATTAATATGAGAGGAGTATTGGTTTAAGTAATTCTTGTTTCTGCTAATCTTATTCAGAGGAAATGTTCAAATTCCAGCTTTCAAGATTGTAAATTAAAGTTCTGCTAACGAAATTCCCTGTTCCTACTTCCTAACTACTCATTTATTCCCCAACCAATTATGATTAAGACTTCATCTCCACAACTCCACTGAAATTATTTTGTGATTGTCATCAATAACGTTTTTTATTGCCAATTCAGTCGTCATTTCTGCATCTTCACTTCAGTTCATCATTCAGTAGTATTTGATATCATTTATCCCTTCTTCATTCTGAATGAAAACAATGTTTTTACTCTTTCCTCACTGGATACTTCTTTACAATTTTCTTTTCTTTTCTTTCTAATCTCTAAATGTTGGCATTTCCCAGGGTTTTCATATCTACACTCAATTGCTAGGAAATCACAAGTAGTCCCACAGATTTAAATATCATCTATTAATCTGACTTTCTCCACAACTCCGGAATAACTACGTCTAAATATTTCTTCTTTAATATGTAATATATGTCAAAATTAACAAGTAAAAACCTTTGTTTTCTTAAATCCTGGTAATTTCCCAGTGTTCTATGTCATGAACACAGCCATTCTTGATGAGTCGCTTTCACGTACCATGTGAAATCAATCAACACTCCCAGGTATCTGGGCCATTTTCACAGGCTGTATCACAACCATTTTGGTGTAAACATTTTTTCCCATAATATTTGTGGGGTCCAGAGGCAAGAAGGAAAATGGTGTCTGCACACAGAAACACACACACACACGCATACACACACACACACACACAATCTATAAATGTAGCTGTAGTCTCAGCCTGAACTGCTTTCCCGTAACAGGATACATCTGGTTCCTCCTCAGGGATTCTTCTGCAACCAGGGGATCAAAGGAGTTGCTTTCTTTTTTCTCCTAGCTAGGCTCACTGTTTATGAGGCAGCTGGAGTAGAGGCAAAAATATCCTGGGAAAGGGCAGAGATTTCAAAGTTGCGCCTAAATCCCATGATGCCTGGGTCATCACTGGACCACTTCAAACCTAGACTGGAGATCGACAAGGTCAAACTCTCCAGTAAATCAGGACAGGCTGGTTCCCTTTCTCATACCATATATTATTCAACGTTCCTGTCCCTCACACTACACTATACTCAGCACTTCCCAAAACATCACCACACAACAGAAGGGAGCAATGAAGCACCATTTATCTTTGGAACCTAGTTACTTAGGCACTCTCTGTAGGTGACCTGATTTCTTTGCTCTCATCATCTACTTGTGTTCTCAGTATCACTAAATCCTGTGGCCTGACAAGCAAAGTTCTCATCTAAAGTCCATCTCCAGAACATTTAATTCACTTGATTAGGTACAAATTCAACAAACTTTCTTAATAGAATTCTTAACAATTATAATGACATACCTTTGCATTTTTATTTAATATACTATATAAATTACATTTATATTTGTGTTTCAGTGTTGATATATGTGAAGCACTCCAATACGTGTGGCTCAGGGTAGTACCCCTGTTCTTAGGTCCAAATGCCATGGTAATTGTCTCAGATATCATCATCTGGCTCCTTTGTTATTTCTTAACCTTTGATCATAATCGTGGACTGTCAGCTAATTACATTTCTAACGAGGTCTTATGATATAGTTTAATCTATAGTAGTAATCTGGTTTTTAATATGAAAGAATATCCCTAGAGAAAAACTGATTTACTCTATCCAGGAAACACATACTCCTAAACTCATTGTTTCCAGTTGATCACAAGGGAAAAAGATAACTCACTAAATTCATATAAATTTACCAATTTGTCTTAAAATACAATATATCATTATTTGGACCTTTCCCTGAAGGTGTATTTGTGGAAATAGAAACTGTCTCAAAATTTTTGCAAATTATAGGCTCTATAGATAAGTATAATTTCTTTGGCAAGTGTTGATTTTTTTTTCACTCTCAGTTACCACTTTGATTTTTGAGAACAGGTATTTTAAGATGTTTCAGCTGAGCTGTGTTGCAGCATTGAAGGTTAAATGTCAATCACACTGCTTCATGAAAGTGGAAATATAGTTGAACAATATTTCTTAAAGCTGGACTTCAAATGGTACAAAAATAATATCTTTGAAAGTTTTTTTTTTTTTGTGGTTGTTGCTAGTAACTCTTGAGAGCTTTCACTACTACTGTTTAGGCCCTGCCTGCAAAAGAACCAAAAATAGTTTATAGTGGAAAGAAAAATTGTATCAGGGAGTCATCCATTTGTTACTATTGAAAGCATACAAAACATTCCATTCAGGTTTCATCTTCTTTTTCAACAATTTACAGAATGACTAAAACAAAAACAGATGACTATAATTAGGTTTATTTTTATTTTTTTCCTATTCTGACATAAAGTTTTAATTCATCTTTTCATGTGTTTCAAAATCACTAAATCCTGTGGCCTGACAAGAAAAGCCTGTGGTGTGTAAACAAAGCATTAGTTCTGACAAATATGCTGAAGTTTAAACTACTGAATACTTAAGCTTAAATATTATTGGGCTGATCCACAACTTATGCAAAGTTGAATAAAGCTCCTACACGGAATCTGTCATTTCGAATTCATAGTTTATTACAACTATATTAGTTAAATACATTCCAGTGATTTTATTGATTTTCTACTATTCAAAAGAATATCTACTTGTACCAGTGCAGGAAGTTCCTAGCACAAAATGCCACGAGAAAAAAGGAAGTGTTCAACGTAATCCATTTTTTAAAATATTAATAATTATATAATATACATTAATATGTTTTAAGCAAAACTGCAAAGCCCGTGTCTTTATACGCTTATAGGAGTGCACTTATTTTTCAAATGCAAAGATTAAGTTTAGTTTTCTTAGTATTATATAAATATACTAAAATAAACATTTAAATATTTACATTTGCAATTAAAAAATAAAGATTTCACCATATGGCACATACAATTTTTAGAATAATTAAAAATTTTATGATTATATACTTTTTTCCCTTTTTACCAAAATGTTAAATGTGTTACCTTACAGAGACACACTCCATTTGATAAGCACATTTGAGAATTTCTCAGAATTTTTGGCAATGTAACTAAAATACATTACTCACTAGATTCACATTTCAGGCTACATTAACTGAAACTGAACTCAGACTAAAATAATGATTATATAGAAAAACCTATCTGAAATAAACCTTACTAATTCACACTTAACGAATAGAAAAGCAGGGTCAATTAAGATTATCATTACATTATTAAAAAATGATTCACCTGGATGCTTTTGTAGGCACCATATTTATTTATTTACCACTAAAATATACTTTCTATTCTTATAATGATTATTTCCAAAAAGTCATTACATCTACCAAATAAGAACTATATGCTTCACTCCTAAAGAACTAAGCGCTTTACATTAACGGTATCTAATTTAATCCTCCCATCTACCTCGAGAGTTCAGGACTACTATCCATATTTTACTGGTGAGTACAGTACAGGATAGAGATCAACTGATCTGCTAGGTCACATGTCTAGAAAGAAGTTCACCAAGAGGCTAGTACAACTCTGTCACTTCCATCTCTGTTTAGTCTTAATATAGCTACTGTTTTGCTTCTTAGTATAATTTTCTGTAGGGATAAAACTTGTCATTCAAAATACCAAGTTAGATTTAGCATAATGTTAATATCTATGTATCTAAATAAATAAAACAAAATTGTGTTAATATTTCTAAATTTTAAATGTAAATTGCTGCCTTTTCAGACATAAAAATTAAATACACATGTGCTTATAATTAATATTGAACTCAATTATTTAATGATAGGCAAATTTGGTACAAGCTATGCTAAAGGGGTAGCCTCAAAATTCTGTAATTAATTTGGATTCATATCACAGGCATTTTTAAGCATATATCTCAAATTTAAGCTTCAAAATTAGAAAAGTACAGCATAACCAGAACTATCATGTTTACAAAATTAGTCTTTTTGTTGTTTCTACTTACATATTCCAAGAAAAACAACTACAGAAATTATTTGTATTGCTCTGTTTTATATTTCTCATAATTATGGGTATCACATATCTTATAAGATAATAATGAAAATGATATGACATAATATAGACAGTACTTAGAACAATGCTGGCATATTGATTGTCCAATAAATATAAGCATTATTGTAACACTTTATGTAAATATTTCTGTCAGGTAATCTTGGTGGTGGTAAGCAGTAAGTAATAATGTTTTCATTTTTATAGAGACTAAAGAGGAAATAGAATCAAATGGAATCATGGTTTTTTTCGGGGTTTTTTTTTTTCTTTTTTTGAAATGATGTTTCGCTCTGTCACTCAGGCTGCAGTGCAGCGGCGAAATCTTGGCTCACTGCAAACTCCGCCTCCCGGGTTCACACCATTCTCCTGCCTCAGCCTCCGGAGTAGCTGGGAATACAGGCGCCCGCCATCACACCGGCTAATGTTTTGCATTTTTAGTAGAGACGGGGTTTCACTGTGTTAGCCAGGATGGTCTCAATCTCCTGACCTTGTGATCTGCCCGCCTCGGCCTCCGAAAGTGCTGGGATTACAGGCATGAGGAATTATGCTGTTATAAGTGTATAAGGACTTCAAAATTTTAATTGGCAGTTATTTCAGTTAAAATTGTTACTTTTAGAGGAAAATTAATAAAACAAATTTTTAAATAAATTTTGAACTATAAGTGACTTCTAAATAACATAGCATCAGTTTCAAGTGTTAGTTATTTTGAATATACACATATTATGAAACTTCAAAATTAATTTGTAACTTTATAATACTTTTAGTTTGTGACATTATATGCAACAGAAGTACTAGAATTATCAGATTAGGTAAAAATAAATTATTTCTTATAAGCCCACTATACAACAAGTGCCAGTCCAGATCTAACTCAATTCAATTCTCTTGCCTTCAAAATTATATTTATTTATATATTGTCTTCATTGTCCAAAATGATAGCAACTAGTCACATTATATTGAACATGTAAAATCTGGCTTTTTGAAATTAAGAGATGCTATAAGTGTAACATACCAGATTTTGAGGGTGTAATACAAAAAATATAAAACACCTCTTTAATTATCTTCATATTAATTAATGTTGAAATAGTAATATGTTGGATAGACTGGTTTAAAAACATATTAAATTTAATTTTATATGCTTTTATTGGCTAATAGAAGTTTTAGATTACATATGCGGCTCACGTTTGGTACTCACATTATATTTCAAGGAACAGTGTTGATTCCCAGATAATGTGTGTGTGTGCATATGTATGTTATTATATGCATATGTGTGCATTCACATAATGGTACTGTACTATAAGAAAAGGCAAGGTATTTTCTGCAATTACATCTATTTCACCTTGCTTACAGTCTGTCTTCTAAAAATATGTTAATATAGACTTCTAAAAATATTTAGATTATACTTTTCATAAGCTTTGAATCTTGAGATTTGATTATTCTTTATGTAGCATACCTATGAATCATTTTACTTATGTTTATTTATCTGATGTTTATTTAATTGTTTCCTTCCTGACATATATAATTTAGAAAGAATGTTAACTAAATATATGTTGCTCAGTGCTGCATAACCAATACCAATATTTAATATAGTCTAGCATATAGGAGATATAGGAGCCATAAATGTATATAAAGTATACAATAAATGGATAAGGCATTATTACATATATTTCTGGAGAATTATTTTAATGACTATATTGTACTCTGTCTTATAATTTATTTGGCTACTGCTAAACATTGTTAATAATATTTACAATTATACAGTCATGTTTGTGATATTTATTTTTTATGCATACTTCTATATTTAGATACTATGAATATTTCCACTTATATCTATATATCTCTTTAGAAAAAAATCTATGTTACATAAATTGAGAAGTCAATAACCAAGAGACAAATATTGTCAATTTTTTTCCAGAAATATTAAAATCAATATATGTTGCTAATACTGATGCAGTCTTATATATTTGCCAAATTAGAATATAAATATTTAAGTACACAGAAAGATGGATGACAGAAAGAGATATCACCATTAATTTGAGGATTGTTTTTAAAATTTTTTATTTTAATGTATGTTTTCTATTATATGTAAGGTGAACGTCTTTAGATATGATTGTTATATCTTAAGAATAATAAGAAAAGCATATATGTGGTTAGTATAATGGACAATTCAAACTCAAGATGACCATATTAGAATCATCATCTTTTCATCAAATGTGGGTTTTCTGGATCCTTGTAGTTCTACAAACGTGTTGTAAGGTCATTATCAAATAGTTTTATACAGTATGTTTGAAATTTAAATTTGTATGTCCATTATAATTTTAAAATATAACATTACAAAATACAGTAAAATAATAGTAGTTTAGTAACCACAATAATCTAACTAGATTATAACCTTATAAACAAGTTTAACAGGCAATTACAATCTTTATAGGTGACGCTTACTTTTAGGTTAGAATATCTTTGCTTCCAAGTACAAATCTATGAAAACAGATATTAACACTAATGCAATAATAAGTGTATATGACTCCTCTACTTTGCTGTGTGTTAATATTGTACACAATGACATCCATAACCTCATTTTGTGTAAACTCCATAAGCAAAGATTTCGTATTATTTTCTCTTACTGATGTGTCTTAAGCACTTAGACTAGAACCTGAAATTTTATGGAACACTCAATATCTATTAATTTGAAAGATCCTTAATGATTATAATTTCATCCCACGTGGAGGAAAAAGAGCTGAGCTTTTGTACCCCCACAGCAGTTACAGGTCACTGGTCACTTGGGAGTCTGAGGAAGAAAATGCAGGGGTGCAAGGACAGAATGCTAGACACGAACAACCTTCTCCAGAGAGGTGAAGTGGTGTCCAGCCAATAGGCAATACTCAGTGTTGCAGATGTGCTTTGCTGGGTACTCGGGGGCTGGAGGTGAGAATGCACACACGGCTACTAGAAAGGATCTGGGTGAGACTTAAACACTTAGTACCTTGTGTAGAGTTCTATGGGAAACTTATGAGGAGTCCCCCATTAACTTTGGGTGTTTAAGAAAAGCTATTATAGGCCAGGTGCGGTCACTCACGCCTGTAATCCCAGCACTTTGGGAGGCAGAGGCGGGCGGATCACGAGGTCAGGAGATGGAGACCATTCTGGCTAACACGGTGAAACCCTGTCTCTACTAAAGATACAAAAAATTAGCCGGGCATGGTGGCGGGCGCCTGTAGTCCCAGTTACTTGGGTGGCTGAGGCAAGAGAATGACATGAACCCGGGAGTAAGAGCTTGCAGTGAGCTGAGATTGCACCACTGCACTGCAGTCTGGGCAACACAGCGAGACTCCGTCTCAAAAAAAAAAAAAAAAAAAAAAAAAGAAAAGCTATTATAGAGAGAGAAAGAGAATATTCTTTATTGAATCTTAAAAGGTGAGTGTATGTAGACCAGTTGACTATCAGTACTTTTTACTTTGTCAGTTTTATAATCTTACCTTCATTTTGCTTTGTAGGTACTGTTGCATTCTCTGAACATTGAACTTGTATTTGATTTTAATATATTCTTTACAGAATCCAGCTCTGTGTGCTAAAATATGTGTTCAGAGGATTAATGTTAAGCCTTTGATTTTTATCAGTCTTATTCTCCTTTTTCTTGTATAACAGTCACTGTTCTTTTAAAGCAATTTTTTTTTAAACCTATTCCAAGATATTCACATCTTCATGAAGCTGTTTTTAACAAACTACTTCTGCTACACTGCCACACTGGCATCAAAAATGCCTCACAATTTTTATCAAAACATTTAAACATTATTCTAAACACATATTCTAGATAGGATACTGTTACAATTAATTTGCAAAACATATACACACATGGACACAATAAATATATTACAATATCAAATTTTAGAAGATATATACATGCAGATATAGATAGTTAAATGTAATTTCTGCACAGCAAGATAGACTATCAACAGATTAAATGGACAATATACAGAATGGGAGAAAATATTTGCAGTCTGTGCATCTGATAAAGGTCTAATATCCAGCATCTGTAAGGAACTTAAATAAATTAACAAGAGAAAAAAACAACCCCATTCAAAAGTGGGCAAAAAACATGAACAGACATTTTTCAAAAAAAGACAAACAGGCATGTAGCAAGCATACGAAAAAAAAAAAAAGCTCACTATCACTGAGCATTAGAAAAGTGCAAATCGAAACCACAATGAGATACCATCTCACATCAGTCAGAATGGCTATTATTAAAAAGTCAAATAATAACAATTGCCAGCAAGGTTGTAGAGAAAAGGGAACATTCATTCACACTCTGCTGGTGGGAGTATGCATCAGTTCAACCACTGGGGAAAGCAATATGGCAGTTTTTCAAAAAGCTGAAAGCAGAACTACCATTCGACCCAGAAATTCCATTACTGGGTTATATACCCAGAGGAATATAAATCATTCTGTCATAAAAACATACGCATGTGAATGTTCATTGTAGTAATATTAAGAATAACAAACACACGATATCAACATAAATGCCCACCAGTGACAGATTGGATTAAAAATATATGGTATATATACACCATGGAATACTATACAGAGATAAGAAAGAATGAGATCATGTCTTTTGCAGGAACATGGATGGAGCTGTAGGCTATTATCCTTAGCAAACTGACGAACAAACAGAAAGTCAAATGCCACATTTTCACTTGTAAGTGGGAGCCGAATGATGAAAACTCATGAACACAAAGAAGGGAACAACAGACACTGGGGTCTACTTGATGGTGGAAGGTGGGAGGAGGGAGAGGAGCAGAAAAAAATAACTATTGGGTACTGGCTTGATACTTGAGTAGCAAAATAATCTGTACAACAAATGCCTGAGACACAAGTTTGCCTATATAACAAATCTTCACACCTACCCCCAAAACTAAAATAAAAGTTTTAAAAATGATGTCGATATATATGATGGACTAGAGAAGGTAGCCCTCATTTTATATGAAATTTGATGTGTATGATATACAAAATCAATCACAAGAAACAAGAAAATGTGAATTAATCTAGATATTCTCTTTAATTGACTAAAATCAGTTAGATTAAAAAAATCCAAAGAAAATATTTAAAAGTATGAAATGTTACAAAAGCCCTAAATATGAATAATTTATTTTCAAAGTGATTGCTTTTTAATAATCCAATTTTTATTAAAAATATCAATTATTGAATTAACTTTCTGATTACTTGAATAATTTTTATAAAATTTGCATAAAGGACAATTTTTTTCTGCCAGAAAATTAGCCAATAAGAGTACAGTTACACTGTGAAAAACTGCTCTTAAATGACGTTACATTTATTATTTAAAATTTCTCAGTAATTTTCCTTTGAGATTATTAACAATTTTTATAAGATCTAGGATTATATGTAAATGAATACACATCAAATGAAAAATCTCACCCTAGGTATCGACACATCTAGTAAAAAAGAAAAGAATTCCTAGGTGATGTGAATTGATAAATGATACCAAAAGATTTAATTCCCATGCTTTTTTTTCTTGACCTTTGGATTCTGTACCCCTGACAAGGTCTCATCTAGTTAAGGCAGAAGATGGAGGAGACAATGTTTTGGAAAACAGGGAAAATGGAATTATGTGACTTGGAATGGAAATCAAATTAAATGTGACTTTTAGCCTGAAGTAAAGAAAGATTATGTAGAATGCAAAGAAGTGTAGTCAGTGCATTTAATGAAAAGATATAGAGAATTTCATTAAAAATAATGAATAATATGAGTTGTTTAAGGGAGTATAATCAACTCTATAAGCAAAATGTCTATTTAAATATTTGCACAGAAATTATATATATTTTTTTACTTCATTATTAAATCTTCTGCATTGAAAGTTTCTTGTGACACTACTGTAAAAGATGAAAATATATTTGCAAATATATACATTTCTAAATCTAAAACTTATTTTATATATCAAATCTTGGCTGACAAATTTTATAGAAGCCATGTGCTAGTTAATTATTTCTACCTGAATGTGTTGTCTTTCACAGTATCATCTGAGGCCAGATACTTAATAATTCTACTTCTCTTGTAAAAGTAATTGCTTGATATTGAGTCAACATATTTGATACAGTTTATTAATTAATTTCAACAGAACTGAAGAGTTTTGATCACAAATACATCAGCAGAAGTATAGTGGATATGATACAGAATTACAGACATACTGAATTTGTATTTCTGGTACAGAAAGAAGGAAAAGTGGAAATCTAAAACATACTGCCTAAATATTTCAGAGGATTTACTGTCCACTACTTTATAGATTTTCTATATTTAATTGAAATAAATTTGATATAAAATAATAATAATGTAATATAATGAGACATTAGGCCCCAGTAATACATCTTTAAATCAAAGAGTTAATTTCAAACTCAAACTTTTCTTTCAATATTCATTCATTTAATTATGAATATTTTTCTGGAAATATTTATCAGGCAGCTAAATACTCTTTCTGGGTATGTTGATAGTCCTTGACGATACAATATTGAAAGAATATATTCTCTGCTCTCAGCAATCATGGGAAAGGATTCAGTGGCTGCAGGTGCAATATTAAATGATAAGTGTTTAATGATATATACACAGAACACCTGGCAGCACATTAGTAAAGCCATTTAGCCAGTCATCTGGTTATCTAAAGAGAAGTTTCATGTGAAGTGATTGATAAGTAAAAGTCAAGAAGATGCAAGTGGCTTGAAAGCATAGGGATATGTTTCAAAAGGAGAGAAATTATGGAAAACATTCCACACAGAGAAAGGGCCCACGTACTAAGCAAAACAAAACAAAACAAAACAAGTGAAAGAGAACAGAGTTTATTAGGAAAAAACTAAATAATTCAGCGTGTGGTGATCTCAAGAGATATTATGATTTATCAATGAAGGTAAAGAGGCAATAATCATGAAGGATGGCCTTTGTTTGGCTAAGGGATTTTAAATAAATGTTTATTCATTTATTAATGGCATAACTTTGGTCAAGTATTGATTTAATTATTTCTTCTTTATTTTTGGAGTATGCTTTTCACAGAACAGGGTTTCCATTCGATTTTTATTTAGTGACTTAAGACCACACATAGATAATTATATCTTTAGCTCAGTATTTTTGTTGTTGTTTTTATTGTTGTTGTTTTAATCATAAGGTCACTGACATAAGGCAGTTTATTGAATTCTATGCTATGTCACTGTATTTAGTCATTCGACCTACAAATGTATGCTGCTCATCCCAAATTCATACAAAGATAAATACACATGATTAACAACAAGGCTTCCAATTTATGTACTTCTGTCTGAATTTATGTACTTCATTTGTAATATGAATGATGAACAGCACAGTGGCTAACTACTGCAGAAGCCCTAAGCAATAATGGGATAATTTTAATCGAATACACAGAGATAAGCAGTATTAAATGACTGAGCTATCAACAAAGGATAAGAGGAGCACTACTTAGCTATCCTAATTCCAAACAGAGAAACATGTGGAATCATTTAATAATAATAAAAATTTGTATTTAAAAATCGTACAATGAAGGTCTGAGTTAAAATAAAATAAAATGTTGCCCTGTCGTGCTTAAAAAATATAATTTTATATTTTAGTTTCAGGTCTCTAAAGCAGATTTTTTAAATGCCTTATATAAATGATACAATCTCATAACTGCTTTATCAAACAAGCTAGGTATAGTAACTAACAAGTGAAATACCTCTGTGATTCTAAAATGTTTTATACCGAGCATAGAATTTTAAGTAATCTATGACTTTTTGTAAATTAATAAACAGTTCTGACTTCCCACTGTGCCCCAAAAACTCTCTTGCTTCCTGTGCAAATTGTATTTGCCACCAAATGACTTATTTTAAAGTAGTTTTGTGTTAGTTATCATTTTTTACTCTGTACGGAATGGGTGATTTTCACAATCTATAAATCTTAAATGAATATTTTAATGCAGAGTTTAGATGTTTAAAATTTGAATACCAGCTGCTTTACATCCAAAGTTGTTTGTGAAATCAACCTCAAATATGTGAAAGAAATCATCTGTCCTATTCAAACTAAAGAAAAAGTATATGTCTCAATATAAAATATCAAAATCATTGAACGAAGCTTAATGGTAAATTACTTTTTCCTTAAGGAATAAAAACTTAAACACATTAAGTTATATTACAGATATTTATAATATGGCCAGTTCTATAGGGAAATAAATTGTTTTTGTTATCTGTAGTGATAACTAACAAAACCATACTGAAATTTTAAAAATATTATAATTGAGGCCACGCACGGTGGCTCACGCCTGTAATCCCAGTACTTTGGGAGGCCGAGGTGGGCGGATCACCTGAGGTCTGGAGTTCGAGACCAGCCTGGCCAACATGGAGAAACTACTACTAAAAATACAAAAAAAATTAGCTGGATGTAGTGGCACTTGCCTGTAATCTCAGCTACTCAGGAGGCTGAGGCAGGGAAATTGCTTGAACCCAGGAGACAGAGGCTGCACTGAGTCAAGATAACACCACTGCACTTCCAGCCTGGGTAACAGAGTGAGACTCCATCTCAAAAATAATAATAATTATTATTATTATTATATTATTATTATTATAATTGAATTAGTGGTAGAAAATAAAAATAATTGTTTTGTGGAAAACTATATGTTATAAATAGGAAACAATTTGCTTTGTTTGTTTTCTTTAATTTCTTAGATTTATTCCTATAGCCTAAATTTTGGATTCGGTGTTCAGGTCATATGTTGTTTTATTCAATATAATGGCAAGTTGTGTCATCAAAAAAATCTGAGAATTTCAATTGGCATTTATCTATCAAAAATATCAACAAAAGTAAATAATTTTCTTCTATATTACATGTAGCCCATTAATGATTATACTTCAGATGTACAGGCAGTATCAATTGCATGTTGGTCATATGTGTCCTATCACTACATACATAGTTTAAATTCAAGGGCATTCCTCTATTCCTCCTTTATGGTAATCTTTAACTCCAAACAATATGTTTGTCAAGATTCAGCTGAAATCTTGGCTTACTGAGAACTCAAGGCAAAACTACACAGTAGGTATTGTTACGTCTTTCTGAGTTTTTTAAGTAAGCCATTGCTGTCTTACTGGTTATGCCAGTTCAAACCATCAGTAAACAAACTCACTCTGGTGTTTTCCAGGAAAATTCCAAACTTTATTTATCATTTATTGAATGCTAATGCCTTTATCTTAGGCAAGATTCAAATTCATATAGTCCTATCAAAAATTTCCCAGAGTTAAAACTAGAGCTCTTTCAGTCTTAAAGCATAAATTATCTGTATCCTATGTAGTGTTATCTTGTTTTCTAAGAAAGTGCTCTCAAGTTAGTTAATTCTTATTTATTTATTCTTTAATTTCAGTTTCTTGATTAAGCACCAGAATCAAGGCTAGTGTGATGCAAGTGAGCTACCTGAAGCACAAAATTTAAGGACATACTCTTACAATCTTACAATCCTAATTAGTTCCTGACTAATCAACACATTATAGCATAAGGTCATAAATATATGTTTAAAACCGGTGTCTTATCTCCATCTGCTGTCTCTTATTCATTGGTTAATCTTCCCCTCATTTTGCATATTTAAATCTTAGCCTATTTGGGAAAATTTACAAAACAACCACAAATTACTGACATTAAACATGTGAAAGGATGATTACAGATTTTCATATAACTAAGCCAGAATACTTTGATAATCTATTAATTCAGAGATTATGACATTGGAAAGAGCATATGAAGAAATTAATTCAAATGAAGAATATATCTTCAAATGTATAACTCTCTCTTTAAGAAAGGACCAACAATATAATTGTAAGTAATTAAAATACAATTGACTCATTTACTTAGGTTTCTTTGTATTTCATGATTTTTTAAAAAGCCCTCACAATTCAAACTAGTTCACTCCATAGGCATAGACACATGTATGTTTCTGTGTGAGAATGTGTATGTAGTACTTCAGCTTATATCTAACCTATAAGAAAAGTTGAGGAATAAATGTGACTTCACAGATGATTGGAAGTAGGTGCTCAAATAATACTGTCCAGACCCTAACACTTTTTATTACCTCTTAGCTAGGCTTTTCTTGCCAGTGTCCTTATTTTCAGAAATTCTTTTTTTTTTTTTCTTTTTGAGACAGAGTCTCGCTCTGTCACCCAGGCTGAAGTGTAGTGGCGTGATCTCGGCTCACTGAAACTCTGCCTCCCGGGTTCATGCCATTCTCCTGCCTCAGCCCCCCTAGTAGCTGGGACTGCAGGTGCCAGCCACCATGCCCGGCTAATTTTTTGTATTTTTAGTAGAGACGGGGTTTCACCGTGTTAGCCAGGATGGTCTCGATCTCCTGACGTTGCGATCCGCCCGCCTCGACCTCCCAAAGTGCTGAGATTACAGGCGTGAGCCACTGCGCCCGGCCCCATTTTTTAGTGTTAAAAATAGCCACCTACAATTGCTTACTTTACGGGCTAAAAGCTTGTAATTTAAAAAATGAGAATTTTCCATTGATCTGATAGAAAACTTCTGGATATCAGGAATTAAGATCAGCTTGAGATTCATGCCCATTCCTTGCTTTTCATTCAGCATAAGCAAATGTGTTATACTGATTGGCTATATTTGGTACATAGAATAATGGTTTCCCAAAGAAATTTATGTTCTAATTTCTGGAATCTATACATATATTATGTTACATGTGAAAGAGGAAGTATAATTGTTTAATTGTGAGACTTTAAAATCCAGATTATCTTGACCTGTCCAAGCCGGCCCAGTGTAATGATGAGGGTCCTTAGAAATGAAAGAGGGAAACAGAAGAGGAAGACAGAGTAAATAAAATGTGATAAGAACTCAACCTGCTATTCTGTCATGACAACATAAAGAGCTAAAGTCTCCAATGAAATTTGTAAAAATTATTTTTAAAAAATCATTAAAACACTCTAAGCCTTTGGAAATGTTCGTAAGGGTTAAAAGCAAATGAAGAAACAGGTATCAAGCCAATATATAAAACATTTAGTAGACCATGCACCGTGGCTCACACCTGTAATCCCAGCACTTTGGTAGGCTGAGGCAGGTGGATTACCTGAGGTCAGGAGTTCAAGACCAGCCGGGCCAAGATGCCGAAACCCCGTAGCCAGGCGTGGTGCATGCCTGTAATCCCAGCTACTGGGGAGGTTGAGGTGGGAGAATTACTTGAACCCAGGGGGTGGAGGTTGCAATCAGCTGAGATCACTCCACTTCACTCCAGCCTGGGAAATAGAGCAAAACTCCATTTCAAAAAACAAAAAAATTAAAACAAAACAAAACAAAAACATTCAGTAAGAAAGATGAAAGTTGGTAGTATTCTAACCAAGACTTCTCTCTCCTCCAACTCCTGGTTCAGTAAGATAGAGATGCCATCCTAGACTACTTGCAGCCAGAAACACAGGACTCCCTCTTACCCCAGCTCCCAGTCACAGTGCTTTGTTCCCCTGAGGAGCAGAACCTTAGCCATTTGTCATCCTACTCTAAGCTGCCTGTTGCTGAAGCTGTCAGAGGCAAGGGGGTGGAGATGTGGAGGTTTCCTTCTTCTGCCTAATCTTCATTCTTATAGTGAAGACTCTACCTCGGATATGGCACACTGAGAATATTGGAGTTATAATAGGCCTTGCCCAGCTTATGAGATGGTGGTTTTATTCCGTGAGAAGTAAGCCAAAAGTTGCATAAGTGGCTGCCCCTGCCCACTACTCAAGTCCTAGAGTTGAAGGGTGACTCAGAAGAAACATACCCTGCCTCTAGCTGACGAGCCCTAGATCAGATTTTGCCTGGGGCAGGAGAAGAAAATGGCCACAAAATGGTTGACCCTTAAACATTCATGAAAACAAAACAAAACAAACAAACAAAAAAACAACAGACTTCATTTGCAAAAGAGTTTAGGAAAATTTTGACCTAAAATCTCTCTCAACAACTATGAAGGCTGCTGTAATAGGCATTCGGGAAGAGATCCACAGGTCTAAAATAGATACAGCCTATAATTTAAGCCAGCTAGTTTATAGGAAAGAACCCAGGAATAAGAACTGGAAAGAGCTCTGCTAATTTCAGAATATATAAAAGAATAACCCCAGAAATTATCCTTCGAAGAAGCTAAAATTTTATTTGATTAGTTTGTAGGGGAATTTATGTTCCAGACATTATTCACAACAGTAAAGCAATCCTTTGGCAACTGGTAGAACTTGACAACTGCATGGTGGCTAGGAAAGATAGAAAGAGAACCCTACCACTGTAATCACAGGATGGCAATGGGCACCACAAAATGATGTCTCCCTGAGATGAAACATCAGAGGCGTAACACTGAGGGTAGGGTGAAGACTAGAGTAGAGTAAGGAATAAACTTCACTGAAATAGTTCAGCCAGTCAAATAAGAAGTAAATAACAATAAGAAGCATGAGGGGATCAGGGAAGGGTAGAAAACTTTAACCAGAGTAGATCTAATACAGTTTGAATATCTCTTATCTGAAATGCTTAAGATGGAAAGTGTTTTGGATTTTGGAATATTTGCATATACATAATGAGATATCTTGGGGATGGGACCCGAGCCTAAACATAAAATTCACTTATGTTTTATATAAGCCTTATACACATAGCCTGAAGATAATTGTATACAAAATTTTAAATAATTTTGTCCACACAAAAAAAGTTTTTACTATGTTTCTTCTCTGATCTATCACATAGGGTCAGGTGTTTAATTTTCCACTAATGGTATGGTGGGAGTGAAAAAGTTCAGATTTTGGAGCATTTTCAATTTTGAATTTTTGGATTAAGAATACTCAACCTGTACCAAATTTCCAACAAGAAATTACAAGACATTTCTTGTTGGAAATTTGGTACAGGTTGAGTATTCTTAACTATCACAAGAACAGAAAACCAAACACCGCATGTTCTCACTCATAGGTGGGAACTGAACAATGAGCTCACTTGGACTCAGGAAGGGGAACATCATACACAGGGGCCTATCATGGGGAGGGGGGAGGGGGGAGGGATTGCATTGGGAGTTATACCTGATGTAAATGACGAGTTGATGGGTGCAGCACACCAACATGGCACAAGTATACATATGTAACAAACCTGCACGTTATGCACATGTACCCTACAACTTAAAGTATAATAATAATAAATAAATTAAAAAAAAAATAAAAAAAATTAAAAAATAAAAAAAAGGACAAATGCATTAAAAAAACATTCAACATAGAGAAAAAAAAAAAAGAAATTACAAGACATGCAAATAAACAGGAAAGCAAGATCACACAATTAATTAAGAGCAGTTAACAGAAACTCCTTGTTGGAATAACCAAATGTTAGATTTCAAAGTAAACATATAACTATGTCTGCATAACTAAAGATAATTATGATTAAAGAAATAAATGAAGATATGATAATGCAACATTAAATAGAAAATATCAATACAAAAGAGATATTAAGAATAAAAATAAAATGGAAATCTTAGGGATGAAAGATACAATAACTGAACTTTAAAAATATCCACTGAGAGGAACTCAGTGAATAATAAGGAAAGGAAAAAAATTAGTGAACTTGAACAAAGATCAATAGAGATTATGCAGGCTGATTTACTAAGAAAAAAATGAAAAATATGTAGAATCTCAGAAAAATATAGTACAGCTTTAACTGTACAAACATATATGCAATGGGAGTACCAAAATGAGAGAAAAGAGAAAGGATGTATTAAAAGTATTCAAAAACATGACTGCAAGCTTTCACAATTTACTTAAAAAATAAGTCTACACATCCAGAGAGCTCAATGACCTTCAAGTAGACACACATAATCTTCAACAAAATACCAGTAAAAGAAATAAAAGAACTTCTAAAAATAATTATGTCATGATCAAATAGAGTGTATCCCAGGGATGCAAAGATTATCTAACATCTGATAATCAATCAAAATATCTCATCAACATAATAAAAAACAATAAGATAATTATCTCAATAGACAGAGGAAAAAGCATTTGACAAAATCTGACCCAAACTAGCAATAAAAGAATTCCTCAATCTGATAAAGAGCATCTATGAAAAACCAACAGCTAATATTTTATTTAATGGTGTAACACCAGATGCTTTCTAAGATCAAGAACCAGATAAGGATGTCTACTTTGATGATTTCTGTCTTAACATTGTACTTGAGATTTTATCCAGGGCAATAGGCAAGAAAAAAAATAAAAGGAGACCAGGAGGGAAAAAAAATAAAAGAAAAACTATTGCTATACTTAGATGACTTCAACTTTTATATAGACAATTCTAAGAAACCTGCCAAAAGGTATGGAACTTTACATGCATACAAAAGTTTGCAAGATACAGAATAAATACACAAAGATCAATGGTAGTTTTATATGCTTGCAATGAATAATCCAAAAAAATAAAGTTTAGAAGACAATTCCACTCACAGTAGCATAAAAATAAATGCAATAAGTCTACAATTAATGTAGCCAATAGGTTAGTACTGTGATATTAAGCAAAAAATAAATAAAATAAAAAAATAAATAATGAAACCAATTTTACCACAGTCAATTAATGTAAACAAGTGGTAAGATCGTACAGTGTATATCTGATCACAGCAATATCATCGAAATTCTAAATAAAGGAAAAAAAACTTCTAATATTAAACATTATAATAAATGTGAGCCATACCTACATTTAAGAAAGGTTAATAGTAACAAGTAATAATTATTTACTCAATTTTTGGTGACTTAGTGGGTGATGGTGGTCGTAGTGGTGTGAGTTAAATTAAGGAATAAGTGTAAGTGAAAATTGTAAGAAGTACCTCTTAACACCATGCAGATCAAAAACCAACAGTAACAAACGTGGAAGTCTTGCTGAGCACTTAGGTACCACACCATTCATTGTCATGTATCTGTATAATTTTCACTAACTTTACACACTTCTATATTACAATTATTTGTATTCATTCATGCATGCATTTTTCAACCTACTTATTTCAGTTCAAAGTCACTAAGGTCCAGAGCCTAACCCAGCAGTTCAATGCACAAACTGGTTGCCAACCCTAGACAGGATGCCATTTTATCACAGAGTGTGCACTCTTACATATATCTTACACTCACTCATTCTGGGACAATTTAGACATGTCAATAAGCCTAAGGTCACATCTTTGGGATGTGAGAGGAAACTGGATAAACTTTAAAAACCTCATGCAGGCATGGGGAGAACATGCAAACTCCCCACAGACAGTGACCTCCTTGAGAAATCAATTTGTTTTCTTTTCAACATTATAACAAAGTGATGTTAAACAAAGTAATGTTATTCAAGGATCTGCTGTACTAAAGAATAATTGTAACAAAAAGTGTTAAAGCTAATATTGTAAAAAGTATAAAACATTCAAAAAATTAAGAATATCTAAATAAATTAAAATGTTCATGTTATTAAATGATCATAATTCCAAACTGATATACAAATTAGACGTTATTTCTCACAGAGTTCCAGCTGACTTCTTTGTAGAAATTAAAGAACTGATTTTGGAATTTGTATAGCATTTCAGAGGAACTAGAAAGCCATAACAATCCCATAAAAAAAGAAAAAGGTAAGAAGACTGATACTTCCCCATTTCAAAATTTATTTACAAAACAACCTTAATCAAGAAAGTGTTTTACTGGCACAAGGATAGACATGTAGCCCGATGGTAGAAAATTGAGAGTACAGTAATAAATTGATACATATAGGTCAAATGATTTTACTGACACAAGAGTGTAAAGACCATTCAATGTGAAAAGAAGTGTGTTGACAACAAACGCTACTGTGGCAACTAGATCTCTACAAGCAAAAAAAAAAAAAAAAAAAAAAAAAAAAAAAAAAATCTTGGGATCTCACACTGTATATGAAAATTGACTCCAAATGGTTCAAAAACCTAAATGTAATACCTAAAACTGCAAATCTCTTAGAAGAAAACATAGGGATACATCTTCATGATCCTGTATTTAACAAAAAATTATTAAATAGGATAGCAAAAGTACAAACAACAAAAGAAAAGATCAGTAAACTGGATAATATCAAAATTACAAACTATGTGCCACAAAAGACACCATGAATAAAGTAAAATGACAAGCCGCAATGTGGAATATAAATATAAATATAATGGGATAATAAAGAAAATCTCACTGCTTCTCATTTCTTGTTTGTGTGAAAACCTTATGAACTTTATACTTTTATCCAGAGAGATTTGGCAGGTCAAATTAAAAACTTCTTCAAAAGCTGATTCTGACAACTGGGTACTGGACATGGAATGTGAGATTTTGCATAATATTTTAATGTTGCTTTGAAAATAATGAACTGGTTATCTTTGTCAATTGATAGCATTATAGTATAACAAAAAATACCTTGGATTGAATGTGTTTCTATGTTACCTTCCAACATGAAAAAGCTATTATTCATTTTGAAGTGTTTCTAAATTGCATTTTAGGTTTTGATCTGCTATGTGGAAGTTAATTCCCAGACAACAACTCTGAAAAACTTTCCAAAGTACTTTTGTAACAAAGTAATATAGTGCATATGAGGAAGATTTATGATGCTTTAGAAATGTGGATTTCTGCATACAGAAGTGTAAATAATACATTATAAAATACAGTAAATTTGTTTTGGTTTTCAACTTGTGACATATTCAAATGACATCTCTTTGAATACGATGTTATACCTGTGACCTCCTTTTATATAGTGAATTAGCTTGAGTGTACAATCACTTTTGCTCTTCTCAGTGGTAATTACGTTAATTCGAACTGAGTCTTTATCGTCCACACTTCTTTCAGGCTATCTTTGATTTTTCCTAGCTTGAGTTGGTGCTGTACCTGAGGGGCTGACAACAGCTGCTAAGGGTCCAGAAGCAATCCACCATGGGCTGAGATTCCATGTAAGTTGCCAACTCCTCCAAAAATGCAAGGCCCTGGCTTTCATTATCTCGAATATTTTTCAGAGTTGCATTTGCTATGAACAATCTTAAGGAATAAGTTTGTGCCTTCCCCTGGACAGAAAGTAGGCTTGGTTCTGCTCATGGTAAAAGCTGTGTGTCCCCCAAGTACATTGTTACTTTCTTGTAATAAAATTTACTGCCTGTAGAGCCTTCTTTCATAGGCCCCTTTGAGTAATCGCAGTGGGAATTGAATTGGAATAAAGGAAACTGACACAAACAATATGAAGACATGGCCATTGAATAATAAAGTTGTTTGTCTCTATCCCATAGACTAGTGTCTTCTGCTAGCAGTCATGAAGTAGTTACAGGCTGTCTTGTTAACCTGTAAGTAGAGTAAAACATTAGACTATACTATTCACAATCTTCATTTTAAGAAGGAGTTTCAATATAGTGTTCTACTGCTCCAATACTGGAACCCAACCAAAATAATAATAATAAGCGAATGGAATTTAGTGCCTAAGAATATACGTGGCAGAAATACACCTTTGCTATCCCAATGATGCCTGTTTTGTGTGATTGTTTTTTATTTCTATCCAATTTTGTTATACTTTTAATTTGTTTTTCTGGATACAAGAACCACCGGGGAAACTGGAGACTGACTAAAGTCTGCTTTCTTGATACATGACTGTGATTCTTGTTTCTCAAGCTTTGCAAACTTTTGGACTATCCCAATTTCCTTCACTTTATATAGAATTGACATCCACAATTTAAACATTTTTATTAGGCCCAATAATTTTTACTTTACTGCAGATCAGTCCAACACTCTTGAATCAGAAAGCCTAGAATTGTAGAACCCATTGATATTACATCATTTTTTAAATTAAGATGTAATTGACCATGTTTATGTTGGGTTTGTCATGGTTTCCTTTTGATTCTCTTTAGCTGTGCTCCTCTACACCACTATTCCAAGTGTGGTACATAATAAATACTGTTAATTATCCTTACATAATCAAGAAGTGATTTCCAAATATTTCCTTGGCTTTTCCATAGTTCATTTGTTTAATGTTTATGCAACCCTCCCTTAAAACCTAGAGCTAAATTCAACCATTAACCAAGTATTTCCTGAGATCGTAAGTTATAGAACATAAGAACAAAATTTTGCATTATTCTTGAGAAGATTCTAGTCAGTCCTTTGATGAAAACTGGTGTCTCCCAAAACGAAGCAATAAATATGAAGAAGGAAATATAGATGTGGAATAGCTGAAAAGAAGACAGATGACTATCTAATGTAAAGGCATCGGTGTATACAAACATCATGAATAAGAATAAAATATATTTTACTCTAAGGAATACAGTGGTAATAATACTTGTTGATAGAACAACAGAGAGTGGAAGAGAGAAATATATAGATATAAGGACTACGAGTTTCTAACAGACACAATAAAAGAACAATCCACACACCCACATCCTATTTACCGCTTTTCTGATATGTGTGGTTTGCAGAAGATGCTAAATAGTAGTGTGTCCTTGTACATCTGTAGATGGAGTTCTTGATTACAGGACAGTTGCCTGAGTGGCCTAGGACTGACCCAGTTCTCCTTTGCTCATCTCTAGTTCTCAATCATAATTGTAGAATGTGCTGGCAATGTAACATTCCTATAGGAAAAAAACTGGCTTGGAAAGGTCAGGCTCTGTTCCAGTTTCCACCTAGAAGTATTCTTCAACCCTGCAACCCACTTGTCTTGTAGCTCCAGGCTAAAAAACCCAGGGCAGACAGCATTCTGGGATATCTCAGCTGCAGTGCAAGCGGTGTGCATGCGGATGAAACTCCATCTGCCTGAAGCAGCTTTTTGCGTCTTGGGGGACTGGCTCACAATGAACATTAAGCTTATGTTCTCCGTTGTGTTCTACCTGTAAGTAAGAAATCTGCTTCATTTAACTTGTGTGTATGGATATTCTGTCTCACCGGACACAAACAAGTTAGTAACCAGTGCTCAGTGAGCCTGCTTCATGCTGATCTATAACAATTAATGTGTTGGAACATGTACATGAATTCTAAAGAGCAAATACATGAGTAGACAAATGAAATTCTTTATCATAATTTGAAACTTCCATTGTGGAACAATTCAGAAAGATTGATTGTATTCAATTTTTCTATCACTCCCCAACTCATTGACTTTTTTTTTTAAGCACTGATCATCAACTTTGTATTCTGATAGAAAAATTAAAATGTTTCTGATAAATTATGATTACATACACACATATATATCTAGAAAATAATATAAACCCTTTTATCTAAAATCATGTAAACAATTTTGAGTTTCTGAATAGGGAGTAGTTTACAAAGATGAATAACCTCCTTTATATATTTTCCCAAAATTTATGCATTGCATTTTATCCTTGATATGCTGACATGGATTTAGTTTTAGTAATCCATACTGTTACTTGAAAACTCATATTATGTTTGTTTCAGTTCCATAAAATGCATGTTAAATACTTTCTTTGCTCCAGGAAATTAAAAAAGAAGTCAAGATTTCTTCAACTTTTTAATAACGGCAAGTGAAGGTAATATTTAGTGGAGCTATTATGTAAATACAGATTTGTCTTATAGCCAAGATTTTCTTTTAGGTTGTAAAACAAAATATTAGGTTTTAATTATTTATATTATAAATCATATCTTGTATTATCTATAGTCTATGACCTAAAGGTATGTTCATATAAAATCTGAACAGAAAAAAAAAAAAATGTTAAGTACTAATAGAAAATATGTGCAATTTATCTATGCCAGGTTTCCAGATGAGAGAAGATCTCTCTAATAAGGGCAAAATAGTTATCAGTAATGCTATCTCTCTGAATCATAGACGAGTAAAGTACAAGTAATTTTTCAAAAAATTTTATTAGTCAAGAAAAAACAGGAAATAAAGGGTGAGAAAGATTATGAAAAATATCTGAAATTAAACAAAATAATATAACAGAGAAGACAAAAATGCATAAGGAATTCAGTTTAAATTTAGAAAAGGACTAATGTGGAACAAAAGTTAATCTAAGTTTAGGAAATACTTGAATGAGTATATACTGCATATTCAGCAGTAAATTTGATGAAAAGGGAATAAATAGCCTTTTGAGGGGTAAATGATTTTATAATGAAATTATTTTGTACTATATAATATACATAATGCTAAATATTTTTGCAGGTTGTAACATTTAAGCATTTCTTAAATATTAATATTGTGTAGCTAAAGAAATGTATTTTTGACTGAGTCTGTAATGTTATGTTATGTTATATATAAATAAATATCTTTATTCCTCTGAATCTGTATCGGGAATATAACTTAAAATTAATTTTACATTATTTTGTCCTCATAAAATTATATCTTGATAAATATTGTATTTTAGCAAATAGTTACATAGTCTATAAATTTTGGAATTCCTTTAAGCACTTAACAACTATTAACTCAATTATGCTTCATAAAATTTCTCTTGTTCACTATTATTACCTTATTTAAAAGTTGAGAAAACTATCCACCATGACCAAGTGGGCTTCATCCCTGGAATGCAAGGCTGGTTCAACATATGCAAATCAATAAATGTAATAAAGCATATAAACAGAACCAAAAACAAAATCCACATGATTATCTCAATAGATGAAGAAAAGGCCTTTAAAAAAACTCAACAACCCTTCATGCTAAAAACTCTCAATAAATTAGGTATTGATGAGACGTATCTCAAAATAATAAGAGATATTTATGACAAACCCACAGCCAGTATCATACTGAATGGGCAAAAACTGGAAGCATTCCTTTTGAAAACTGGCACAAGACAGGGATGCCCTCTCTCACCATTCCTATTCAACATAGCATTGGAATTTCTGGCCAGGGCAATCAGGCAGGAGAAAGAAATAAAGGGTATTCAATTAGGAAAAAAGGAAGTCAAATTGTCCCTGTTTGCAGATGACATGATTGTATATTTAGAAAACCCCATTGCGTCAGCCCAAAATCTCCTTAAGCTGCTAAGCAACTTCAGCAAAGTCTCATGATACAAAATCAATGTGCAAAAATTGCAAGCATTCTTATACACCAATAACAGACTAACAGAGAGCCAAATCATGGGGAAATCCCATTCACAATTGCATCAAAGAGAATAAAATACCTAGGAATCCAACTTATAAGGGATGTGAAAGACCTCTTCAAGGAGAACTATAAACCACTGCTCAACAAATAAAAGAGGACACAAACAAATGGAAGAACATACTGTGCTCATGGATAGGAAGAATCAATATCGTGAAAATGGCCATACTGCCCAAGGTAATTTATAGATTCAATGCCATCCCCATCAAACTACCAATGACTTTCTTCACAGAATTGGAAAAAACTACTTTAAAGTTCATATGGTACCAAAACACAGCCCACATTGCCAAGATAATCCTAAGCAAAAAGAACAAAGCTGGAGGCATCATGCTACCTGACTTAAAACTATACTACAAGGCTACAGTAACCAAAACAGCATGGTATTTGTACCAAAACAGAGATATAGACCAATGGAACAGAACAGAGCCCTCAGAAATAATACCACGTATCTACAATCATCTGATCTTTTACAAACCTGACCAAAACAAGAAATGGGGAAAGGATTCCCAAAAATGGTGCTGGGAAAAATGTCTAGCCATATGTAGAAAGCTGAAACTGGATCCCTTACACCTTATACAAAAATTATTTCAAGATGGATTAAATACTGAAATGTTAGACCTAAAACCATAAAAATCCTAGGAGAAAACCTAGGCAATACCATTCAGGACATAGGCATGGGCAAGGACTTCATATCTAAAACACCAAAAGCATTGGCAACAATAGCCAAAATTGACAAATGGGATCTCATTAAACTAAAGAGCTTCTGCACAGCAAAAGAAACTACCATCAGAGTGAACAGGCAACCTACAGAATGGGAGAAAATTTTTGCAATCTACTCATCTGAGAAAGGCTAATATCCAGAATCTACGAAGAACTCAAACAAATTTACAAGAAAAAAACAAACAACTCCATCAAAAGGTGGGCAAAGAATATGAACAGACTCTTCTCAAAAGATGACATTTATGCAGCCAACAGACCCATGAAAAAATGCTCATCATCACTGGCCATCAGAGAAGTGCAAATCAAAACCACAATGAGATACCATCTGATACCAGTTAGAATGGCAATCATTAAAACATCAGGAAACAACAGGTGCTGAAGAGGATGTGGAGAAATAGGAACACTTTTACACTGTTGTTGGGACTGTAAACTAATTCAACCATTGTGGAAGACAGTGTGGTGATACCTCAAGGATCTAGAACTAGAAATACCATTTGACCCAGCCATCCCATTACTGGCTATGTACCCAAAGGATTATAAATCATGTTGGTATAAAGACAATGCACACGCATGTTTATTGCGGCACTATTCACAATAGCAAAGACTTGTAACCAAACTAAATGTCCATTAATGATAGACTGGATTAAGAAAATGTGGCACATATACATCATGGAATACTATGCAGCCATAAAAAAGGATGAGTTCATGTCCTTTGTAGGGACATGGATGAAGCTGGAAACCATCATTCTCAGCAAGCTATTGCAAGGCCAAAAAACCAAACACCCCATGTTCTCACTTACAGGTGGGAATTGAACAATGAGAACACTTGGACACAGGAAGGGGAACATTACACACCAGGGCTGGTCATGGAGTGGGGGGAATGGGGAGGGATAGCATTAGAAGATATATCTAATGCAAATGATGAGTTAATGGGTACAGCACACCGACATGGCGCATGTATACATCTGTAACAAACCTGCACATTGTCCACATGTACCCTAGAACTTAAAGTATAATTTAAAAAAAAGAAAAAAAAAAGTTGAGGAAACTGAGGTATGAGGAGAAAAAAAAAACTTCAAAATTTTTGATTTATCTTCAAAGTTTCTTCAAGGTTGTTTTCTTATTTATTACTGACAGTGGTGAGATTCAAACAGAGGCCGACTGACTTTTAAAGAGTAATCAAAATTTTCAATACTATTTTTAAAAAATTTATAAAAATAGCATACATGGAGATATCTTGTTGCTACATATTAAATCTAACAATGAGATATACTCTTTTTTTGATTTTAGGAATAAAAGCATAGCATGGTGTCTTTGAGTACTGACTCCCTTATGATACTGGCTCAAATCAATGCTCCATCACTTAGTAGTTGTGTGATCTTGAATATCTATTCCCTCTTTTCATTCCTCTGTATTCTCATCATTAACATGAAGAGAATGATGATTATTTCAGATATCTATTGTAATGTTGAAATAATTAATATATGTAAAGTTTATTTAAATGCCTGCTACTGAGTAAGCTTTTTATTAATAGCTACCCGTGTTAATAGTTTAAAAATATATATTTCAGTACATTGGCAAAACCAACTATAGCCTAAATCTAAAAGCTTTTCACAAGGATATGGCAAAGTTAAGTACACAATTAACAATGGTGACATGATTTTGTATGATAGAAATAGGGTTGCAAGCTCATTTAAAAAAAATAAAAATAAAAATACTAAAATTACTTTGTAAAATAAAAGGAACAATGCCATGGAGAATGTATTTATCCTTCTTGTGTTAGATTTACTGACAACTATGATATAATTAATTGTTAACAAGCAATGTCCACTGAGAATGAATGGAAATGGTGAGATAGAATGCAAATCAGAGGTGTTTGAAGGCATTGAACACTTATAAGCAGGACAGACAGGATCTAATGGCCTGAATCTAGGGAAATGAGGGAGACATGAAGAATAAGCCCCATCCTGCAGTTGCTTTATTGCCTGGATGTATTTGCCAATTTAGGTGCTAGAAAGAGGTGAAGAAAGGAATGCTATGAAGAAATTTAAGAAACTAACAGCTAATTTGGTGATTATGCAGCTCTGTGGTAGATGGACAATAAAAAGCTACACAAAAATCCTTAAGTTTTTGACAATTTGCTTTGCTCAGAAGACAAGGATTAGAATTAAAACACTACGGGCAAGCAATCTTGTTCCCAAACCAACACCCTCAGCTAGGACACCTAAAGTTCTTTACGCTGAAAAACAAGAGCATCACAAACACTGATCTTGACTTATCAAAACTGAAACCCAGTTTTAGTGGGCTCACTTCACCACATAATTAACATTGTCAGCCTAGTAAAAAGGCAGGAACCCTCTTTGAATGAAGATAATAGCATTTTGACCCTTTCCAACATTTCATTAATGATTTCTGTAATTTAACAAATATTTATCAGATATGCCAGGTTTTAGAAATATGTATATATGTATATAGATATATACATATATATGTGTGTATCTCTATGTATATGCGCGCGCACACGTGCGCTCGCACACACACACACACACACACATGCATTTATGTCTAAATGTAAGAAATTGTAGATTCCGAAGGAGACACGGAAGAGAGTAAGTTAGGGAAAATTTGTAAATAATAATTACTGAAAACAAAACTCAGAGATTTACATATTTTCAAACATTACACTATAAATCAAGAAGCTCTACAAACACGAAATAAATATAATAGTAAGGACATATTAAGAATTCCTTTTCTAAAATGCTTGGAACAAGAAGTGTTTGGATTTTGAATTTTTTTGGATTTTGAAATATTTGCATTATACTTATTGGCTGAACATTTCTAATCTGAAAATCTGAAATCTGAAATTCTCCAGTGAGCATTTTCTTTGAGCATCATGACAGTGTTTCAAAACTTTTAAATTTTGGAACATTTCAGATTATGGATTTTCAATTAGAGATAACCAACCTATATTAATTTAGAAAGACTAAGAGAAAAATCTAAAAAACAGCCAAATTATAAACTACATTTTGATTTTAAAAGGTATAATTAAGAGTGACTGATTTCTGAATGAAATTGATGGAAAACAGTAGACAATAAAATGAAATATTTATAATTTTGAGAGAGAATAAAATACAACTATGAATCCCAAACATTTCTTCAAAAATGATGGTCAAGAAAGATGTATTCCAGCATTTATTTTCTCAAAAATAAATATAAAAAAAATTTTTCAGAGAGAAAAATATTCTCAAATGGGAACACAGAAATTCAGGAGAGTATGAAGAACAATAGAAAATATAATATGTGGGTCAATATATATAAATGTGGAATATACAAAATAATATTCAGTGGTTTAAATACATATGTGAAATTAAAAACTTTCCTTAAAATAACAACACTTTACATAAAAGTCAGTATTATTAAAATATTCCAATACCCTAGCAATAGAAAAACCTGGCACAGGAAGTAAGTTTTGTAGACATAAAAGTAAAAACTGGAAGTGTAATAGCTATTGGAACTTTAATAATTTTATAATCAAATGTATGATAGAATATGTATGCATTTGGTTAACCCTTAAGGAAGCCAGAAAGGAGGGAAGAAGGAACAAATTATATTGCTAAATCAAAAACAATTACATAGTATATATAATTCTGAAACCTTGACTAACTACATTAAATTAAACTATTTTAAAGATTCCAACACAAAGACTAATGCTGACAAACTAGAACTGAAAATAAAAACTGTATGCTGCTTTTCAATAGGAGATACATTTTAAATGTATGAATGGAGTAAGGTGAAAAGTAAAATAATGAATGAAATGTATACCGTGGATATACTAACAAAATATGTGTTTTTTATACTGGTAGTATAAAAAGTATACTTTGAGATCAAGACCATCCTGGCTAACCCGGTGAAACCCCGTCTCTACTAAAAAATCCAAAAAAAAAAAAACAAAAACAAAAACAAAAAACAAAAAAACAAACTAGCTGGGCGAGGTGGCGGGCACCTGTAGTCCCAGCTACTTGGGAGGCTGAGGCAGGAGAATGGCATAAACCTGGGAGGCGGAACTTGCGGTGAGCTGAGATCTGGCCACTGCACTCCAGCCAAGAAGCATAACTAAAGGTAGACAAATATCTCTTAATAATAACCTGGCCTATCCATCGAGAAGATTCTAAATTCTAAACAATTCTAAACTAGTAGAATCAGTAATACCGCTTCAAAATATAGAAAGTAAAACTTGACAAAACTGTAAGAAAATAGACAACTATAAGATGATAGTACAACAGAAAGTAGAAGGGTGGTTAGCTGGGGCAAGGTGGTTGGTAGTGGGTGAACTGGTGAGACGTTCATCAGAGAATACAAAATTTCAGTTAGATAGGAGGAATAAGTTCAAGTAATCTATTGTACCTGTGATGACTATAGTTAACAACATATGGTATTATTGAAAAATGCTAGGAAAGAGGATGTAAAGTGTTCTTATCACAAAAATGATAACTCGGGTAAAACATAATGTTAATTAGCTGTATTTAGTTATTTCACAATGTATTTATACTTTACAACAATATGTTGTACATGGTAAATACATATAATTTTATTTGGCAATTTAAAAATATGTGAATAAAAATATTATAGAGTAAGACTTTAATACACCTTTCTCAATAGCTTTTAGCAGGAACGATGGAAAAATCACTAGGTATATGTACATTATTTTAACTACACAAATTACAAATGCAATTTATTTGACAAAAAAAAAGTGCATTATTTTCAAAAATGTGAGCTATTATCAAAATTGACCATACTCTAGATCAAGAAATCCTCAACACACTTCAAAGGATTGAAATTACATCATGTTCATATTTTATAGTATAAGTTTTCAAAATAACAGAAATAGTTTTAAATATAATTTATGTTTTATAGTACTTTATCTATTAATCAAAACATCTATTTTTTTTTTTTTTTAAATCCTAAGCAGTTGTCATTACTTCGAAGCAAAAGTGTTTGAACAATTATCCATGAAGTGCCTTCTTTCCATGACCAACTTTACTTACTTTCAAAAGCTGGGTAATTACCGCCACACAGTGGCAGCTCCATACCTTTCTTTTCAGTCCACTTTTATGAAAGATGTAAGAGAAACATTACTAAAGGTAGACAAACATCACTTAATAACCTGGTCCATAAGAAGAGCCAGTAAGAAAATTCTAAATTGTAAATGATTCTAAACTAGTATGGCCAAGCTGTACTGTAGTGAAGCTATAAGAAGAGTTCCCAGAGAAAAAGCTCCCAGGAAGAATGGCTTTGCTACCTTTCTGCTCTGTTCCTCCGCTCCTCTCCCAGAGTACAACAAACACATTTTGTATCATTTGTCTTTGATATATATCTAAACTCCTCAATAAATTGGAAAAGGATTTTCAAGTGTTCCCTAAATAGTGTTTCTCAGATGTGGGAAATCTCTAAATTATTTTAAATGCATTCAGGGCATAAGAAACAAACAGCTTTATTCATTGTTTTCCCAAAATTTGTACAATAATTATATATATTAAAATATGTTTTATTCATATAGTTAATAAATAATTACATTGTATCATTTAAATAAATAAATTATTTGCTCTATTAGCTCTACCAAACACAATGATAAATATTTGGGGCCATAGGTTAGATCTTACATCTAATAAGATGTATTTCTTTCTCTTTGTCTATTTTCTGTCTACTGACTGACTCCTTTGTAAGTCTCATCTCAAGTTTTAAACACCATCTCTATGCAGACAGCTCCCAACTTTATATGTATAATCCACATTTCTTCTCTGAACTAGCACATATATTCAAATGCCTTTTGACATCTTAATTTTGATGTCATAGGCTTGTCAAATTAAGTGTTAACAGAAATGCCTCATCTCTGAAGCACCACGTCAATTCAGGCTATCCTACAGTTTTGTCTATATTGGTACTTTGCAAACCCATTTTTTCCTATTTTTCAGGACAAAATTTGTGAGTCATTCTCAGTACTTTTCTTTCACTCTCTCCTTATTTCAATCAACCGGAATATCTTGTTGTCACTTCTTTCAAAACACAATAAAATGTGACAAGTTTTCATTCTCTCTATTATTAGCAGCTTGGTCCAAGTAAACATTCTCTATCATAATGATTATTGTAATAACTTCCTTGTTTATTTCCCAATTCCATCCTTCACTTCCTACAATGTTTTTCTCAATAAATTACTGTTAATAAATAAGAATAGATGGATAAAGGAATAATAGAATACAGGGAATTCTAAGCCACATTAAGGGATTGGGATTTTATCTGAAGTCCGTGAGAAACCATATAAGCCTTAGGATGTATTAAGGTTTAAAGAGATCATTCTGAATATCATGAAGGGAATGTCTTTTGAGAGTAAATGTGAAATGCAGTCTATAGTTATACAAAGTGTTAGGCAGGACAAGAGTACATATTAAACTACTTTTTAAATATAAAAAAGATAGGATTAAATGAGTTATAAATTGGAAAGAAGACAAGAAATGAGAGAATACAAAGGTTGATGAAATGGTGAGTAAATGGTGGTATTTTTTAAAGAGATGGTGAGACTGGAGATTTGGATAGTAATAAATCAAGAATTCTGATTTCGATGTACTAACTTTAGCACTCTATGAATAAAACAAGGAGATATGTCAATCAGGCAGCTGAATGGTGCAGTGCGTATCTCATAAGAATGGTCAATTCTGAAGCTATAAATTTATATAAAGAAAATAATAGTCAGTTTTAGAGATTAGTGTCTTGGAAGAACCTCAATAAGTATTACCATCTTTTCTTCCCAGGTTCAAAATTAATTGATAAATAAAACAGAAAATTTTATTTTCTTTATTATTGGCATTTTCAACTTTCCTTTATTTAAAGTGTGATGGCAAAATCAAAATAATACCTAAGATGTCAAGAAAAATATAATGTGCAACAGGTTTTAGTTTGTATTCTAGGGCTGAATAACCAATTATTCCTTCTGTTTATAATCTTGTTTCCTAAAATGTTGAAAGGTATGTTTTAAATTTAAAAATCAAAATTATTTAAAAGCAAAAATAATGATTGAAATTAGCTAAATATTTGTAAATGTCAGTTCCTAATTGATAGTCTCACTGAACTGACATTGAAAAAGCTTTTAAAACTTATCTTTAAAAAAAAATCTTAATGTGTACATTCTCTGTTAGTTTTGGATACATTTAATGTTGCAATAATAGGCAGAGAAAGGTTATTGAAAGCTTGTTGAAAAGTTATGGAAATACTTAGCTTGTTGAATAATGAAAATATTTAATCATATTGACATAAGGAACATTTGGCAGTTTAAATAATATTCCATTATTTTAAATATTTGGGAATATATGGCAAAAATTTTTTTTACATCATTCAAACCACAAATGAATATTAATATCTGTATTTGCAACTAAGCTAATGTATGTTTGTTGTCAAGCTTGTGAAAATCTAGTTATATTGATAGGAACAAGTACGTGCTTGGAAAATTATGCCAATATTTACAGACTGCAATTAGATATTTTATATTATTTTCATACAATCGTACTTATAAAAAGTAAACTTGAATAACTAATTTCAAATTCACTATTTCTTTGTGATATGAGTTTGTCATGTTTTGGAGGTAAAGTCAATTTTGAAATATATACTGCAGGTAGAAAGAAAGATGTTTTAATGTCAATAATATCATCAGTGAGAGTAACTCTTTTGTACCTTAAATATTATAAAGTTTGAGTGCAATGCATGCACAGGTGTTATGATCATGTCTTTCTTTGAACTGCATTCAAATGAGGCACATTTTAGCATTGTGCCTGTTCAATATTGTTCAATATTGGAAATTAAGTTATTTTTCAAAACATGGGCAAATGTATTTACATCAACTGTGTGATATGAGACATTTTGGAATAAATAAAAAAAAAGGTGATAGTAGTATATAACATAATAGTGTTCCAATACTTGAAGAATAAAGATAAAATTTTATGGTAAAACATTATATTTGAACTGCAGATGGTTGACAACACTATAGTTAACTATACTGCCATGAGTTCCTGACATTTCCATTGATTCTGAATCTTTATTCTTACAGTCTTAAAGTTTAAAAAAAAAAAAAACTATCACAAATCTAATTGCTATAGAAAAAGAAGAGAAAGATTAAAATAATGTATTCACCTTTTGAAGTATTCCACCATTTAAAAATATTTAATATGTATAAAAATATTAAATTTAACTATAGAATTTATATTAAATATAAAATGTAAAGCATTCCACCATTTAAAAATATTAAATGTGCCTTTTTGCCATAGTAGCAAGCTAGAAAACAAAATTACATTTAGAACTGTTTAATAATCATGCAATATTCTGTTAAGCTTATTATTGTCACCGTTATTTGGTAGAATTATCTATCCATATGTTGCAGACTATTATTAACTATATTTCATGTAGAAAAAAAAATCAGATGCCTGCTTAAAAGAGAACAAAATGCATAAACTAAATGGAAAGTTTCAACAATTATCAAGTCTATTGTTCTCTAAGCAATGGATTTTAAATTTAGGTTTTAGGCATATTTTATTCAGTCCGCTTTCCCTTTTCATTTGCCACTTATGTTCAAAAGCAAATTGTTCTCTAATTGTCTATAGAGTATCAGGGCTCCTTCAGTGCATCTTCAATTATTTGCAATTTATTTTACATTTGTTCTCTAAGAACGTCTATATATTCACTGAAAGGCTGAAAAAGAACACAATAGTGCTTACATAATGTGTATGACCTGCTTGGATGTGTTCCTTGATAACATGTAATGTATCATCTTCTTTACATACCCATACTATCTAGTACAATTCTTTGGTCATAATATTATCCAATGTATATATATGAATTTAAAATCAATTCAAATCATTTTTAAATGCCTACTGTGGCAATATATTGAATCAGTGGCTAATGTAATCCAAATATTGTCCTACTTACAATGGCTCATTTTTTCTTATTTATTAAAATGAGAAATTCAAATTAACAAGTACATTTAAAATTTGTAGCATTCATCAAGACACGTTACAGTTGTTTTGAGCTTTACTAGTTAGGCTGTCAATGCTAAGGACCTAACTGTTAACTATTATTTAACAAATTGACAATTTATTATGATGTTCTTTGTAGAGTTAAAAAGACATTTTTTTTTTTTACTTTTTAAATTTAAAACAATAATACAAGAAAATAATGTTTTATTGTTTAACAGTGTTGTATCTCCTTTTGTAACAATACATAGTTTTTCATGAATTGTCTGACACTTGAATGAGTCAGGTCAGATAATGTTTTCTTTGTTCTCAACAATTTGAATTAATTTGAAAATATTGGTGTCATAATTGCATAAAGTAAATACCTTTTAAAGCTAAATTGATTTGTCTCTACTTACCAAATGATATATTTAATAGAATTTGTACATTCTTCTTTCTCTGGTGAGGTCCAATTTATACACTGCAAGATAAGCAAGGTCGCTGAATAATTTTCAGTTTCTAGCTCAAAATAAATAAGCCTACCCTGTCCACAGCACACCTGCATAAATGGGGGGCATGGAGAACAGCGCTGCATTCCCTAGCCACATGCTTTGGAAGTTCTATTTAGGGAGGGAAGTATTCATTTCTTGCCTACTTTAAGTAAGGCATCAGTCTAAGCATTTTTGAAAATTTGTCATATTTAATTCTTGCAATAACTATGTTGTTTAAGAAATTATTACTACCAGTTATAGAAAGGAGGAGGAAAAATTCCCTAATCTGTCCAGACATACGGTCAGCTTCTGACAGAGTTTAGATAGGATTCGGTCAGTCAGATTCCTCAAGCAGAGAGTCTTTAATAAAATAGTTTCATTCAGTCCCTTCCTTAAGTCAAACACAAATTGAACCAACAAGTTCTGCCTAGAGTAATGTTGAGTTATTTAGTTTATTTTACTGTTTAACTGGCTGGCTGTTTTTATAATAGAAATGATTTGACAAGAGCCTAGGCAGAACTTTCTGCACGAAAGTACTCTACTTCCACTGGTCTTGTATCATAATTAAAATTACCACATTTAATTGTCCCATTAATTTATAACATCTATAACACTATTAGTCCTTATATCATTTGCATATGTCTCTACATGAATAAATAACAAAGAGTAGGGATCTTAAAATATATGACAAATCAGTATCTATAACAAAACTCGCACTCCCCACCAAAAAGGGCGTAAGCAGAGGATGTGCTACTAAGCAACATTAAGAAATTGCACATCTGAACTAGTGGATCTTTTTTACTTAGTTTCACTGAACGGCACTTATGAGAGTAAGAAATGACACTCTACTTTTAAGAGTATATTCTGTTGATGAAAAATCATATTTATTTCAAGCTTGAAGAGAACAAATTATACCAGAAACTGATTCCTGGAAAAAATTCTTTACAAAAATATTAAAAGTGAAATGAGATTATGTTAATTTTTCAAAATGTAACAATAGTTATCTCTAAGAAAATAACAACAACAAAAAAAGCAGTCTTTTTTTCCACCAATCAGCAATGGGCATGAATTGGCTTACAGCATAATTGTATAGGCAGTAGTCATGCAATATTATCCTCATATACTTGAGAATAACTATATTTTATAAAACATTTTTTAAATTGTCAAAGTATTTTCTACTTAATTGCTCATCTGACTCCCCTACTGTTTACTCCTATCCTAGCTGTATTATGAAGATCAAAGAGGCTATTTAAAAAGCAATTATTTTCCTTTGATGAGCAGAAGATGTGTGTAAAACAAACGAGATAAATAATGATTCCTAAGCTTGTAATTTTGTCAACTTCCTGGTAAATATTGTTAAAACAAGCATCAATATCAACAAACTACAAAATCTGTTGCAATTACTAGCTTCTAAATTGTCATTTGTAGTTTGATGAACCTCATGGAATCAGAAGGACAATCAATGTCTCCTAGGGACAGTTGGATGTGTGGACATTATGTTTACATTTCGCGTATTTTTAGAGACGTTTTAACACAAGGGTATTGCTGCCCTAAATTACTTAAGTGCAGCTTAATGCGAACTAATTTTTTAGCAGTTGTGCTAAGGTGAATCAGTGCCAAGCTACTCTTACATTTAATAGCCTCTGGGACACTGGGATCTAACTTCCCAGTGGACCCTCCTCTAAAGGACTGAAAATGTTGTAGTCATTTTTATTTTCCTAGTACAAAACAAAATTCTAGAACAATGGTTTCCAAACAGCAGGAACCTTTAATTAAATTAAAGCATTGAGTCAAGAAAACAAACATCATCTGATTAGTATCAAGAGAACAGGGTTTTTGAACTTTGGTTTAAAAATAAAATCCTGCCCCAAGACTCTGGTAATGAAAGTCAGAACATTTTAATGAATTTATATATGATTGTTCAAGGCAAAATATAATAACTGGTCAAACATACAGTAGTTATAGTTTATTTCAAATTGGTGTTGATTGAAAAATAAGACAAATTCATTTTCTCCTGTTATTATTGACTTTGTAGAAACAATGATTTTTACATTTTTCATATATGTTTAAAGTGAACAGATAAGGGCTACAGTTACTTTTTGTCACTTAATGTGCCACATCATCTCTGATAGCTCCAATCTTAATAAAATATTTTTAAATTATCATGTGAATTTCTAATAAGAAAAATAATGAAAATGTTTTATGTTTTGTTATCCTCTTTAAATTTAAATAATACAATTTTAGAATTAAAGAAATTAATCTAAAATTTGCTTTATTCTAAAATTTTATGTGTTCTTTTGACTGCTATTTTAATGAAAGGATGACAGTTGTCTTAATCTTGAATGTTGATTGTAATCTCTAATTCTATCAGTTTGAGTCATCATAAAAAGGTACATTCACAACATAAACGAACAGTAGTTACATAGGTAGCACGTAAAGGAAATATGGACTATACTTACTTTTTTGTTCTTTGAGATACACAATGCTAAAAACAATTTTATTCAGGTCATTGGATATTCAGCTCAGCATGATTTTTCAATTTTATAAACAGTAGGAGACTCAACAAGGGATAATGAAGTAAAACAGCACCATGAAATCACCAGCTAAATTATTTTCTTTTTCTTTGGCTATTTAAGTTCAAAATTAAATGCTCTGAAAAGTCTAAGCACGACTGAAATTGTACAATTCCTAAGCAACCATGCTTCATTTGTGTTTCATATACAGCCAATGCTGAAACTTTTCTTTTCTTTAAGAAACTTGAAATCATTGAAGAATAGCAAATAAAAATATAAATTTGTGAATAAAAATGGATTGTGTGAATTTTATAAGGATTTGAGCAAATTGGATTTATTCACTAGATTAAATTTGATAATAAAATACAACTCTTAGTCATAATTTTGAATCTTACAAATATCTTTCAGATCTCTCTGGAGATAGTCACCTTGAACTATTTTGCCCCTTAAAGTAATACCTAAAAGATTGACCATTCATTAGATATGTATGTGGTATTCCACCTACCTTGTTACATACCTCTAGCGTCCTGCTCTTCTTCAAATCATTTTATATACAAATGGTCTCTGGTTTATGATGGTTCAATTTACAGTTTTTCAACTTTGCAAATATTTTATCTGGATGTAATCCCATTGTATAAGTCAAGGAGCATCTGCATAAATCTCTTAGAATATCACTTAGCCAAGCCATCATATGTGGCATATGTTTTTCCTAGCTTTTGGTGATAAGGTCCTATTCATTCTTTAAATTTCATCACAAATTTAATTTTCTTTATTAAATGTATCAATACATTATCATTTATATTTGTAATATGGGATGCTCACATTATGAAATTATTTTTATTATTCAAATAATTATTACTTAATATGCTACATACTATTTGAGAATAGAACATGCCCTCAACCTTATCTAGAATATTGTACAATAGAAGTAAAAGTGAGTCATAAAAGTGAGCCAAATATATAATTTTCCATTTTGTAGGAACAACATTAAATAAGGTAAAAACAAAATTGAGTTAATTTTAATGATATATTTTACTTAATATATCCAAAATATAATTTCAGCATATAATCAATATAAAATATTAACAAGATGTTTTATATTTAAAATTGTAATTCTTGAAAATCTGTTTTTTGTTTTGTTTTGTGTATTCCCTTTCAGCACGTATCAATTCTAATTGACCATATTCAAAGTGCTCAAAGGTTGCTTCATAAAGCTAATAGACACCACATTGGACAGTGTAGATAGAGAATGATATCTGGGCATGGAAGGTGCTTGTTAAAGTGATGAATTCTTTTGTGTTTGTATGTGTGTGAAGGCACATATATATGAAGTAAAGTAAAACATTAAAACACTTAATACAATGTTACAATAAACAGATACAATCAAATTAATAGCTATAGAAAGGGAATGTGTTAGGAAAATATAGAACATGTGTTTGTATAGATAAATATACAGAATAGCTGATTAAAAGTACATGAATATAAATAAATGAGCCAATATTTAAGAAGTGAGAACAAAATTATTCTATAATATATCTGGGCAAATAATCTTAATAGACATTTCTCAAAAGAAGACATAGAAATGGTCAAGAGGTATATGAAAAATCCTCAACATTACTAATTATCAGTGAAATGCAAATTAAAACCACAATAAGCTATAACCTAACATCGACTAGAATGGCTATTATCAAAAAGACAAAATATAACAAGCTTTACCAAGCATGTAGAGAAAAGAGAGCACTTGCATGTTGGTGGTGATATAAACTGGTGTAGCCATTATGAAAAATAGTATGGAGGTTCTTCAAAAACAAGAACAGAACTACCATATGACCCAGCAATTTCACTATTGGGTATATATTAAAAAGAAATGGAATCAGTATGCAAAGAGACAGTTGCACTCACATGTTTATTGCGGCATTGCTTACAATAGCCAGGATATGGAGTACACCTAAGTGTCCATCAATGGATGAATCAGGAAAATGTGGTATATGTACCACATTCAGCCTTAAAAAGAATGAAATCCTGTCATTTGTGACAACATGGATGCTCCTAGGAAGACATTATGTTAAATGAAATAAGCCAGGGTTAGAAAGACAAATACCACAGGATATCACTCATATATGGAATCCAAGAAAGTTAATCTCAAAGAAGTGCAGAGTAGAATGGTGGTTACCAAAAACTGGGATGATTGAAGGGAGTGTAGAGATATTGGTCAATGCATACAAAACAGGAAACAGAAACAACAGGTTCAAAAGAGCAATTGTACAACTTGGGAACCATCGTTAGTAATATATTGTATTCTTGAAAAGTGCTAAGAGAGGGTATATAAAGGGTACTCACTACAAAAGCAACAGCTCTGTGAGATTATACATACGGTAAAAAGCCAGATTTAGTCATTTTACAATGTGTATGTAATTCAAAACATCATGTTATAGACAGTAAATGTAAGTTTTCTGTTAATATAACACATAAAATAAAAAATAAATCAATGCTTTAACTACATAACTGAATCATACTATTTGTTCTCATTTTGTATTCTTTCCCACTAGTAGAATTATAAGAGAAAGAAACTTTATTTGAATTAATAGTTTAAATTTTAATTACATCTGATAGAATGTTTATTTAAAAATGTTAAAAGATACAAGTAGCAAAGATGTGAAGAAGAAGGAACGCTTCTACACTATAGGTGGGAATATAAATTGATTACAACCGTTATGGAAAACAGTATGGAGGTTATTCAAAAAACTAAAAATATCCCACTTTAGGGTATATATTCAAAGAAAACAAAATCAGAACATTGAAGAGATATCTTCACTCTCATGTTTATTTCATCATTATTCATAATAGACAAGATATGAAAATAACCGAAATGTCTGTTGGATAAATAAATTAATTAATTGGATGAATAGATAACATATAATATTATTTTGACATAAAAAAGAAACTTCTGCCATTTGGGACAATATAGGTAAAACTTGAGGGCATTATGCTAAGTGAAAGTAATCAGACAGAAAAAGACAAATACTGTATGATACCGCTATCCATGTGAAACCTAAAAACATTGAACTCGCAGAAAGGAAGAGTAGAATGATTGTTTCCAGGGACTGGGAAGTGGGGAAAATAGAGAAATGTTGGCTAAAGAGTTCAAATTTTTGCTTAGAAAATGAGTAAGTTATGGGGATCTAATGTACACCATGATGACTATAGTTAAAAATACTGTATTGTACACTTAACATATGCTAATAAAGTAGATCTTAAGTGTTCTCAATACAAAAGCAAAAAAGGTAACTAGATTCTGGTAATCATTTCACTATATATATTATACACATACAAATATATGTTCACACATGTATAATATGTAAAAACATCATATTGTATACCTAAATTTAAACAATTTTTTTTGTCAGGTATACCCTTATGAAGTCAGAAAAAATTAAATAAATAAAATAAATCATGCAAGTTCTATTTGAAGATGAGTCAATAGATCTCATCTTTAATCTCTTTCATTTATAAGTGAATTGCTTGCATTGATTGCTTGCTAAGACCACCTGTTGGAATTTTTATAATGGAAAGTCTGCAGTTACAACACAAATTCAGTAATTATTCATAATAATATGATCATAAAATGCAAGAGTTGAATTTTATTACAAATCATTTCAAAAGCCATAAAAAAGTGACTGAATCATAGTCACACTCCAGTAGAATAAGTGGAAAGATGTCTGTAAAATTTTATGCAAATATCTTTTTGTGGCATGGGATTAAATTCCCATCATCCCAAGGCAAAAAAAATCCACCTCAAACAATTACACTATATGAGGATGATGCATTACAAAAAAATCATTAGTATTCCCAAAATGCATCTTTAATGATGACAAAATCAACAATGTGAAAGATGTATATTAGAAATTTTAACTGAAAACCTTTCATGAAATGAGAGTGTAAACAAAAATATTTCAGTGTAAATATATTTTTGTACTGCATATTTTAAATATGTATACATTAATATGTTTGATCTTATAATTATGTAATTAAATAGTTCCTCTATATTTTTAATATTTTACATTGCTCATTTGTCCTCTCCAAGTAAAACAATGTTTAAAAATACTCTTGTTGTTGAAATAAGAGGTTATCTTTTATTCAGAATTATTTTAAAAGTGTGCACAAAAGAAGTTGCTTTATGTTTAGAGATGTTTAAATACATTTGTATAAATCAACTGGTCCTAAAATATATGACAGAGCCTAAACAGAGAAACAAAAACAATTATGACTAGTTCAAAGAAAGAAAAGTCAATGCAATAATTTTATTAAAATGATGAAAACCTGACCATCAGTTAGTGATTAAATCATAAATAAAGCTGGGAACAAAAAAAAATGGTAGGTACCTGATGGCATATGGAATCATAGAAGACACATGTATCCCCTGTTTGAGACAGACACCGCTAAGGGCAGAAAGTGACAGACAAATACCCTGATTTTTCCCTTCTTTGCATCTTGCTTTTTAAGTCTTCTCCAGTATTACCTATTGTTTAAATCCAAATTGAATCTATGCATGAGGATTTGGGAGGAGGAGGCTAAGACTCTACCTTTTGAAACAGAACAACAAAAGGAAAGTGAGCAATGCGTCTGAATCAAAGATGATCAAAGTACATACAACCATTTTGATACGAATTTTATTTCAAAAAATTAAAATGCTAATGAGTATACGTCGTAAAAATAAGAGAAAACAGAATTTATTTCAGATTAGAAGCAGAGCTATTTTACCAGTCACTAATGATTATGTCATTTCTTATTTTCCATGAAATTACTTATGAAGATATATGAAAATTATTTTTTAAAATATTGTAATAATATATTTAAAATAAATATTTTAAAAGAAAATGAAATAAATTTTCACTAAATATAAATATAATATTACTTGCTGAGAAAAAAGACTATAACTTGCTAGACATTAACTTATCTAAAGAATAACTCAAATAATATCAAGTTCCTTCAGTAATTGTTATGACGCATAGTTCTAAAACAATAGCAGTTTCTAGGCAAAGATAAAAGAGAGTAATGTTTCTTCTAGCTATAAATAAAGTAGGGTAGGTTTTGTATTATATTCCACTTTATTTCCTTTGCAATCTCAAGTTTCATCCAGATCCTGGGTAGCCATTGCTTTAGTTAAAACATACTTAAGAGGAACTCCAAATTTTCTAGAGAATACGAACCAAAGAATTTAAATACTATACTTTATATAATAATGTAATTGGGCCGGGCACGGTGGTTTATGCCTGTAATCCTGTACTTTGGGAGGCTGAGGCGGGTGGATCACTTGAGGTCAGGAGTTTGAGACTAGCCTGGCCAACATGGAAAAACCCCGTTTCTACTAAAAATGCAAAAATTAACCGGACATGGTGGTGGGCATCTGTAATCCCAGCTACTTGGGAGCCTGAGGCAGGGAATTGCTTGAACCCGAGAGGCAGAGGTTGCAGTGAGCGGAGATCACGCCACTGCACTCTAGCCTGGGCAACAGAGCAAGACTCTGTCTACAGATATTAAATAATGATTGTAATACTCTTTGTTAGTGCATAGAAGGGAGAATTGAAGGTAAAATGGGAACTGTTGTGGGCAGGATAATGATCCTGTCCAAAGATATCCATGTCATAAACTCCTAGTTCTAGTGTCCTAATTTCTGAAACCTGTGAACACATTATCTTACATGACAAAAAAGAACTCTCTAGATGTGATTAAGAACCTTGAGATGAGTGGATTATCCTGGATACCATATGTGGAATCAATCTAATTACAAGGGTTCTAAAATCAGAGATTTTTTTTTTTTTTTCCCCAATTGTGAGCAAAGTAAGATGTGGCCAAGGAAGAGGACTCTGAGAGAGGCAATTTTGCTGGTTTGAAGATGGAGGAAAGAGTTTACAAGTCAAGGAATAGCAGTAGCCTCCAGAAGATGGAAAAGGTAAGAAAGTCTGGTATAATCCTAGAGCATCCTGAAAGAATTTCAGCCTTATTGACACCTTAATTTAGTGAGTCCTGTTTCTGATTTCTACAGAACTTGAAGTAATAAATTGATGGCTGTAAGCCACTAACTTGTGGTTTATTTCAACAGCTATAGAAAACTAAAACAAAAAATATTGCAAAAAGGTCTAATGTAGTGTAGGGGAGTCAGGCAAATTTTAATTTATAAAGGTGATATTCAGGCTTCATCTTTACAATAAAGTGGAAATTAGCTAGATGTATAAAGAATTACTGTCTGAGGTAGAGAGAACAACATAAGTGAAGGCCAATAGATGAAGCTTTCATTGTTAAATTTTAAATATAGAAGATGAGGGATATTTACAGAAAGATGAAACCACAGAGATGATCGTTGATGCACTATAAAATGTAGACATTAGGAGAGTTAGAGCAGGCTACCTTGTTATTTGAGAAAACAGCACAAGCAGGAAGACCTCCCTCATGTTCTCCTAGTTCTTCTACTCTGAAGCAGGTCATAAGACCCTAATTTGAGAGGTCTTTTCCCCATAAAAGGAAGGTCTTTCCCCATAACTAGAGGAAAGGAAGATACTTATACGAAGACAGAGGAATATAGAGAAAAATCTGAACAAAACGGCCTTAATAAATTTCTTCCACCTTTAGATCAACCATCCTTTGTCCAATTATGTCTCCACAACTATACACCTTTTCATCAAATTTAAGCATAAAAACACACAAGTTTACCTATTTCTTTGTCTCTTCTTTTAAGAGTTCCTCTGTTACAGAAAACTTAAAATAGATATATTTGTATGTTTTTTTCTTGTTAACCTCTCTTTTTTATAGAGGCTTCAGCCATTAATCTAATGATGGGCAGGAAAAGACATTTTTTCATCTGCTACATGATAGTCTGAATTTTCCTAGAGCAATGAATTCTCCACAGATAAATAGAATGAATAAAATGTCATTTTCTGAAATACCATTAATATTCTTATGTGATAAAGATATAATGGAGAAAAGATGCAAGGAAGCAGGAAACCACTTATGATGATACTAAAGTAAATCAAAGCATATAGGTCATGGACTAAGGAAAGTGAGGGTGGAAAAGAAGAAAAACTAAGAAAGTAGAGACATGCAGGAGAAAGTTATCAAGCCAGTGCATGGTAATGGAGTTACGTTCGTCAAAGGGACAAGAAACAAACAAATGCAAATCCCTGGTTTCTGTCTAAGGAAGCTTGGCATTGTTTGGTGTCATAGGTTGAGATTGGAAACTTATGAGGTTAAAAAGTCAAAAGGAGATAGTAAGTTTATCTTTGGACATATTGAAACTGTAATTTCCTGCTAGGTATCTAATTGTGCATTTTAGTAAATTATTTTACATATGTGTTTTAAACACAAAAGAGATACTAGGCTGGATATTTATATTGTGAAATTATTTTGGTTATACGGCCATGATATGTGGATATCAAATGAAGCCAAGAAGTAGTGGATAACAATTCCAAAGGAAAAATAAGTTCTAAAATACATGAAGAAGGAATACCAGTTTTAATAGTCAATCTGTTGAGAAATATGTAACTAAGTAAATCTTCAGGAAGGAAAACGACATCCCGAAAGTATTGCTAGGAAATCATGCTGCTATAAAGACACATGCACACGTATGTTTATTGCGGCACTATTCACAATAGCAAAGACTTGGAATCAACCCAAATGTCCATCAGTGACAGACTGGAGTAAGAAAATGTGGCACATATACACCATGGAATACTATGCAGCCATAAAAAAGGATGAGTTTGTGTCCTTTGTAGGGACATGGATGCAGCTGGAAACCATCATTCTCAGCAAACTATCACAAGAACAGAAAACCAAACACCGCATGTTCTCACTCATAGGTGGGAACTGAACAATGAGATCACTTGGACTCGGGAAGGGGAACATCACACACCGGGGCCTATCATGGGGAGGGGGGAGGGGGGAGGGATTGCATTGGGAGTTATACCTGATGTAAATGACGAGTTGATGGGTACTGACGAGTTGATGGGTGCAGCAAAGCAACATGGCACAAGTATACATATGTAACAAACCTGCACGTTATGCACATGTACCCTAGAACTTAAAGTATAATAATAAAAAAAAAAAAAGCAAAGATTGTAAATCCACAAAATCCAGCTCAAATCAAAAAGGAGTGAAACCAGGAGGATCCATTACTCAATGTCAAGTCATTACTTCAATGTATAGCTAGATTTTGGTGTTTGGTAAACGTGTTATAAATTGTATAGTCTTTTATGATCTGTATGCACATATAAGTGAATGAGGTTTAATGGATTATTATGTGGATATAATCAATAACTCTTTACAAGTAGCAGTAGTTTTTATTTTATTTGGAGAAATGAACCTCTCTGAATCTCGGTTGGCATTCTTGGGCCCAGGGAAGAAAGATTTAATTCTCCTCATACTTTCTGGATTGGTTCTAAGAACAAGATTTTCAGAAAGAGATTCCCAGAAATCTTTCCCATAGGGGAAAACCCTTAGAAATTAAATTAAAACTTACCATTATGATCAAACTACTGATACATACAGCAATATGGATGAAACTCAAAAACATAATACTATATAAAAGAAGATGGACCCAAAAGACTACAAGCTGAATTATTCCATTTATTTGATATTTGGAAAAGGCAAAACCGTGGAGACTGAAATTTAATTAGGGCTGGATACAGGTGGAGTTGATTCACTGCTAAGGAGCATGAGGACATTATTTGGGGTGATGCAATGTTCTATATCTTGATTATGAAGGTGGTTACACTCATAGAACTATATGCCTAATTTTTATTATACTTTGATAAAACCTACTTTAAAACTATGAATAAATTGTAATAATGAAAAGCTTATTGATATACTGAGTGTTTCTAACACCAACCTAATTATATACTTTTGTGCAAGAAATTACTAAATGATATATTTTAAAAGAGATTAGATTTTTAATGAATTACTGGTTTATTTTAGAAAGTAGTATTTTTTAATGAGCAAACACTGCAAACTGAAAATTTTATAACTAATGAGCATATATCAAAATATGTTTGTCAAGTTTAACTTGGCAATATGTACCCTATTAACTGATTTACTTAAATTGCTATTTGGTAATTGAAGCCTATTTTCTTTTTGATTTCCTGTAAGAGAGATAGTTGATTTTGTGTAGATGAGTTTTGAAATAAAACACTGAGATATATTTTTAAACTAAGTGCATACTCACACTTGTATAATGTTTTACCTGTTTCCAATTTTAAGAGACTACTTATACTGTAAATGTATTCATTTTTTAACTTTGATTTTAGTTCCAGGATTACATGTGCAGGTTTGTTACATAGGTAATTTGCATGTCTTGCTGGTTTGGTGTACAGGTTATTTCATTGCTCAGGTAATAACCATAATACCAGACAGGTATTTCTTCAAACTGCACTCTCCTTCCACATTTCAGTCTCAAGTAGACCCCAATGTCTGTTGTTCCCTTCTTTGAATCCATGTCTACTCAATCCATGTCTACCACCCACATATTAATGAGAACATACGGTATTTGGTTTTCCATTCCTGCATTAGTTCGCTTAGGATAATGTCCTCCAGCTCCATCCATGTTGCCACAAAGAACATGATCTTGTATATTTTGGGCTGTATAGTATTCCATGGCAGATATCTACCACATCTGTCATTGTTGGGTATTTAGGTTAATTCCATGTCTTTGCTATTGTGAATATTGCTGTGATGAACATACATGTGCATGTGTCTTTATGGCAGAATGATTTATATTCCTTTGGGTATATACCCAGTAATGGGATTACTGGATCAAAAAGTGGTTCTTTTTATTCTTTGAGAAATAACCAAACTGTTTTCCACAGCGGATGAACTAATTCACATTCCTACCAGTAGTGTACAAGTGCTCCCTTTTCTACAGAACCTCAACAGCATCTGTTATTTTTTGACATTTAAATAATAGCCATTCTGACTGATGTGAGATGGTATCTCAATGTGGTTTTGATTTACATCGCTCTAATGACTAAAAACTCAGCTTAAGTGATGTTGAATATTTTTTCACAGGTTTGTTGGCCCCATATATGTTCTCCTTTCAGAATTGTTTGTTCATTTACTTTGCCCACTTTTTAATTGGGTGGTTGTTTTTTTCTTATAAATTTGTTTAAGTTTCTTATAGATGCTGAATATTAGACCTTTGTCAGGTGCATAGTTAGAAAGTATTTTCTCTCATTCTGTGGGTTGTCTGTTTACCCTGTTGATAGTTTCATTTGCAGTGAAAAAGCTCTTTAGTGTAATTAGGTCTCCTTTGTAAATTTTTGTTTTTCTTGCAATTAATTTTGGCACATCCATCACAAAAATTTGCCAGCGCCTATGTGCAGAATGGCATTTCCTATGTTTACTTCAATGGATTTTATGGTTTTATGTTTTACATTTAAGTCTTTAATACATCTTTAGTTGTGTTTTCTACATCTTGTATAGATGGGTTCCAGTTTTAATCTTCTGCATATGGCTAGCCAGTTATCCCAGCACCATTTATTAAATAGGGACTCCATTACACATTGCTTCTTTTTGTCAACTTTTTCAAAGATCAGTAGGTTGTAGGTGTATAGTTTTATTTCTGGGTTCTGTATTCTGTTTCATTGGCCTATGTGTCTGTTTTTGTACCAGTACAATGCTATTTTGGTTATTGTGACCCTATTGTGTGGTTTAAAGTAGGACGAAGTGATGCTTCCATCTTTGTTCTTTTTGCTTAGGCTTGCTTTGGCAATTCAGGCTCTTTTTTTGTTCCATATTAATTTAAGAATCCTTTTTTTTCTAATTCTGTTAAAAATGTCTTGGTAGTTTAATAGGAATTGCATTGAATCTGTGAATTGCTTTGGGCCATATGATTATTTTAAGAATATTGATTCTTCTTATCCATGAGCACAGGATGGTTTTCCATTTGTTTGTTTCATTTCTGATGTCTTTGGGCAGTATTTTGTAATTCTTGTTGGAGAGATCTTTCACCTCCTTGGTTAGCTGTATTCCTAAGGATTTTATTATTTTTGTGGCTTCTGTAAATGATATTGTGTTCTTGATTTGGTATTCAGCATGAACATTGTTGGTGTAGGGAAATCCTACTGGCATTTGTACATTGACATTACAACCTAAAATGTGCTACAGTTATCAGATCTTGGAGTTTTTGGACATAAATTATGGGGTTTTCTAGGTCTATAATCACATCATCTGCAAACAGCGATAGTGTGAATTTCTCTCTTCCTATTTGGATGTCTTTTATTTATTCCCCTTTCCTGATTGCTCTAGGTAGGACTTCCAGTGCTATGTTGAAAAGGAGTGGTGAGAGTGAGCATTCATGTCTGATTCTGATTCATGATGGGAATACTTCCAGCTTTTGCTCATTCAATATGAGCAGTATGTTACCTGTAGATTTGTCATGAATAGCTGTTATTATTCTGAGATATGTTCCTGTAGTGTTTAGTTTGTTGAGGTTTTCTAACATGAAGCAATATTAAATTTTATTGAAAGCCTTTACTACATCTATTGAGATTATCATGTGGTGTTTGTTATTGCTTCTGTTTATGTGATGAATCACATTTATTGATTTGCATATGTTGAACCAACCTTGCATCTTAGGGATAAAACATACTTGACTGTGGTGTATTAGCTTCTCAATGTGCTGCTAGATTTTGTTTGCTAGTATTTTATTGAGGATTTTTGCAACTATATTCATCAATAACACTGGCCTGAAGTTTTCTTTCTTTTTATCTGCCAGGTTTTGGTATCAGGATGATTCTGGCCTCATAGGATGAGTTGGGAGAAGTCCATCTTGCACAATTTTTTTCAAATACTTTCAGTAGGAAGGGTATCAACTCTTGTTTGGTGTTGAATAGAATTTGTCTGTGAATCTATATGATTCTAGGCTTTTCCAGGTTGATAGGCTTTTTATTACTGATTCAGTTTTGGAACTCATTATTGGTCTGTTCTGGGTTTCACTTCCTTCTTGGTTCAATCTTGGGAAATTGTATGTTTTCAGGAATTATTCTATTTCTGGTAGGTTCTTAAGTTTGTGTGCATAGACATGTTTGTAATAGTTTCAGAGGGTTTTTTTTTTTTTGCATTTCTGTGGGGTCAGTGGTAATGTTCCCTTTGTCACTTCTGATTGTGCTTATTTGGATTTTCTCTCTTTTATCTTTGGTAATCTAGCTAGTGGTCTATCAATTGTATTCACTTTTAAAAAAAAAAAAACAACTTTTGGTTTTGTTGATCTTTTGTATTATTTTGCCTCATGTTTTTCATTCAGTTCAGTTCTGATTGTGGTTATCTCCTGTCTTCTGCTAGCTTTGGAGCTGGTTTGTTCTTGCTTTCCTAGTTCCTCAAGGTGTGATGTGAGGTTGTTAATTTGAGATCTTTCTAACTTTTAATGTGGACATTTAGTGCTATAAATTTTCCTTTTAACACTGCTTTGACTCTGTCCCAGAGACTGTGATATGCTTTATTCTCATTAGTTTCAGAGAATTCCTTTATTTCTGCCTTAATTTCATTGTTTACTCAGAAGTCAGTCAGGAGCAGGTTGTTTAATTTCCATGTAAGTGTACTGTTTTGAGTGATGTTCTTAATGTTGATTTCTATTTTCATTGTGCTGTGGTCCAAGACAGTGATTCGTGTAATTTTTTAAATTTGCTGAGAATTACCTTATGGCCAATTGTATGGTCAATTTTAGAGTATGTGACATGTGCAGATTAAAAGACTGTGTATATTCTGTTGTTTTGGGGTGGAAAGTCCTGTATGTCTGTTATGTCCATTTGGTCAAGTGTCAAGCTTTAGTTATGAATATTGTTGTTGGCCTTCTGTCTCGATGATATGTCTAATACTGTCAGTGAGGTGTTGAAGTCTCCCACAATTATTGTGAGGTCATCTAAGTCTCTTCATAGATCTCTAAGAACTTGTTTTATTTATCTGGGTATTCCAGTATTGGGCAAACATATATTTAGGATAGTTAGGTCTTATTTAATTGAACTTGCTATCATTATGTAATTCCCTTGTTTGTCTGTTTTCGATCATTGTTGAGTTGAACTCTATATTGTCTGAAATTGGAATAATAATCTCTGCTTTTCTTTGATTTTCCATTTACTCGTAAATTTTTCTATATCACTTTACTTTCAGCCTATGAGTTTCATTACATATGAGATGGGTCTCCTGTAGACAACATGCTGCTGAGTCTTGCTTCTTTATCTAATTTGCCACTCTGTGCCTTTTTAATTTGGGGCATTTAGCCTGTTTACATTTGAAGTTACTATTGATATGTTCAGATTTGATCCTGTTATCATGTTGTTAACTGTTTATTATGCAGGTTGGATTGTGTAGGTGCTTTATAGTGTCACTGGCCTATATGCTTAAGTGTGTTTTTGTGGTGTCTAGTAATAGTCTTTTGTTTCCATATTTAGCACTCATTTAAGGATCTCTTATATGACAGGTCTGGTGGTGACAAATGCCCTTAGCATTTGCTTCTCTAAAAAGGGTCTTATTTCCCCTTTGCTTATGAAGTTTAGTTTGACTGGATATGAATTCTTGGTTGGAGTTTCCTTTTTTTTTTTTTTTTTTAAGAATGCTGTGTATAGTCCCCCAATCTCTTCTGGCTTGCAGGACGTCTGATGGAAGGTCTCCTGTTAGCCTGATTAGGTACCCTTTCTAGGTGACCTACCACTTCTCTCTAGCTGCCTTTAATATATTTTTGTTCATGTTAACCTTGGAGAATCTGATGATTATGTGTCTTGGGGATCGACATTTTCCATAGTGTCTAACAGGAGTTCTCTGTACTTCCTGAAATTAAATGTTGGCCTTTCTAGTAAGGTTGGAGAAATTTTCATGGATGGTATCTTCAAATGCTTTTCAAGTTGCTTCGTTTCTCTCCCTCTCTTTCAAGGATGTCAATGAGTCACAGATTTGGTCTCCTTAAATAATGTCATATTTCTTGGAGGTTTTGTTCATTCCTTATTGCTATTTGTTCTTAGTTTTTGTCTGACTGAGTTAATTTAGAGAATCAGTCTTTGAGCTCTGAGATTCTTGCCTCATTTGGTCTATTCTGCAGTTAATACTTGCAACTGTATTATGAAATTATTGTAGTGTGCTTTTCAGCTCTATCAGTTCAAATTTCAGGTTCTGTGTTGTTTTATTGTAGTTCTTAATTTCCTTGGATTGGGTTTCAACTTTCTCCTGAATCTTGATAATTTTATCCAGATTCTGAATTTTATGTCTGTAATTTAAGCCATTTCAGGTTTGTTAAAAACCATTGCTGGGGAACCAGTGTGCTTGTAAGAAGGTAAGAAGATACTCTGGCTTTTGAGTTGCAAGAGTCCTTGTGCTATTTTTTTTTTTTTTCCCCATCTGTGTGGACTGATGTTTATTTAATCTTTGAAGTTGGTGTCATTTGGAAGGGTTTTATTACTTTGATCTTCTTTGAGGCCCTTAAGTGTTTTATTGTGGTATAGATTAGATTAAGTTCACTGGATTCAATTCTGGAAGATTTCAGGGGGCCAAGGCTCAGTTTAGCACTTCTGGGCTGTGTGCTGTAACTCTGGAGAGCTGGTACTGGTCTCCCAGCTTTGTTCTTTCACCTCTTGAAGTTAGAACGTGCTGCGATGAAGGAGCCAAGGTGTTCCTGGTCTGCTGGCCCCAAAAATCCAATGAAGGATGCCAGCCAAAACACTTCATTTAGGTCATGGCAATGGGATTTGTGCTCACTCACATGTGCCAGCAGCCACAGTAGGTAGCAGGTTCCACATGCATCAGCTGGGGTGCAACAACAACAAGAGTAGGTCAGAGGTGGTTTTGCATACGTTCAGGCTGGCAGCAATGGTGTGGTTGGGCACCAGCAGGTGTGAGGTGGCAGTGGAGGCACCAGCATCTCTCCACACACTTGTGTGGTGGTGCAGTCGGGGCAGGGCACCAGCAGGGACGAGTGCTCTGGTATCCATGAATGCACTTGTTCCAGAAGTGGCAGCAGCATGACAGGGGTGGGGCACCAGCAAGAGGGATTCTGACATCTGTGAACAGCACTTGTGCCACAGCAATGATGGCACGCCCACATATTAGTGGCATGGCACACTGGCGGACTTGACAAAATGGTGGGGTGTACACACACATAGGTGCCATTATCAGAGGATAGACAAAATTACCCACATGCGTGTACTGTCAAAGTGGTTGTTAGAAATATTCATGGGTGAGTATATGTCGGCCAAGTGGAAGGGGGAGTCTACAGTGGGAGAAGGCTGTGACATGCTGGTCACGTCAAAGGTGGATGCTCTGCTGCAGCTCTCCAATGGTTAGGTGTCATCTGCAACAATAGAACTACGATGAAGACACCCCAGGATGTACCTTGGTTGTTCATCCAAGGCTACAATGCAATAGGCATGGCCAGGCTGGGGGCAGCAGACAAAGGGAGGTGCTCTCAAATTTTACTGGCCTTGTCCCATAGGCCAGAGGGCCCTGATTGTCCAAGTCCAACAACCCTCAAAAGGCTAAAGTCACCTAGAGGAGCTTGGGGAGCCTTGGGGAATGGGTGTCTGTTGCCACACTCTACTGCAGCCATTCCTGTGCTAAACCCTCTGGGCTACGTATAGGCTGTAATCCTGCCTGTGCTACCTTTCTAAGCAGCTCTTCCTGCCAGCTCAAGTGTCTGTGGAGGTCATGGGGTCTTTTGCAGCTAAGAGTCTGGAGGTCCATAGCAAAAGTGGGTCACTCCCATCTGTTCAATTCACCCCTTCCCTAAGAGTCACTGGTGGCCGGGAGTGGGTGCCTATGCTGGGCAGCCCCTCACAGTGTTCCTGGCTTCTTTCAGTCTGTTGTTTGCAACCTCCCTCCCTCCATTCTTAATACCTTCCCTCTGCATATCTACTATGAGAGTGCCAATCTTCTCAGTGTTCCAGTCCATGGTGAGAGATGTTCTTCTGGGCTGTGTCTTCTCAGCCATCTTGGCTCCCTCTGCTAAAAATTTAGAAGATATATGTCAGATTTTACGTAAACATGATGCTCCACGATAATTTTGAATATATTTACAACAAATTATATCCTACAATAATCGTTCAAATGATACAAATGCTATTAAGAGCTTCCGTATGCAATACTTTTACCACATAAAATATCTGATAATTCTATATAAATTTCACTACTTAACTACAGTATACTATACTAAAATTTTCTCTTTGAAATGACTAACCATTAAAAAAATGCTTTCCACATTGATAATTATAATAGTTATATACATGGTTACACAAACACACACGAATCACACTAGTATTTTTCAATTTAATGAACAGACTCTAGTTACAACTATTTATTATTACATTCTAACTGATTGCTTATGATTGATTTAAATTAGAGTCAAATTGCTGATAATTTGGATGTAAGTATCTGTGTGCATTGGGAATGATTATATAAGAGATGACTCTATTATATGCTTTATATGCCAATGTGGTTTGTGTGACTTAGTTACAAACATGGTTAAGAAGATCAAGATGTCTATTACAGAATATTTTATTTGCATTTATCTATTCTGATAATTTGTCTCTATATTAAATGATTGTTTAAATTCACAAACAAATTTGTGATGACTTTAAAAATTCATCTTCATTTCTGTTCTCTCTTATACTTTTATTGAGGGCATTACCCCACTGTAGAAAGATACCCAGAGATCTTGCACCAAGGGAAAAAAACAAACAAATCAAATAACAACAAAAGCATACTTAAATTAGCCAAACTATAGCTCATCTAATCTCCAGTAAATGTTTGAGTTTGCATATTTTAGCATCACTTACACATTATTTATTTAATTTTGCCTCTTACTCCTTCCTAAATAATGTGAATTATTTGAACATAGGAGCCTCTATATCCCTGGTGTTTTTAGACCTTCTCTGCTTTAATAGTTGACGCTTAATATATATATGAAAGTGAATACTTTTCCTAAACAATTTTTTAGTTTAGTGGTAAGACATTAAAAGTGGTTCTTTGGGTTTGAATTATGCTCCTTTATAATATTTTTGACTGTATGATTCATATAGTCACACACACACACGAACAGATAATCAGAGTTTACTTTAAAACTTCAAGCAAGTTATGGTTTAGGGATTATTTGAAGAAGATTTGCTTATATATAGCAATTAACTATGAATGATATTTTGCAAAAGTAGCTTGTTAAGACCCTTTTAAATGGCCATTCAATGGTAAAATAACAAGTTAAATTAAACATAATTTGTTGCATCACATCATCTTAGTCGTAATTTTTGTAATTTATAATCTTCTCTGTGTAACATGTTTTGCACAAATATTTCAATTAAAATTTCATTTTAAAAATTTTAAAATTTATTTTACATAACATGCAATAAATTAGTGTTTGAAAAATTAAACATATATGTGCATATATTCATGTAAATATATGATTATCTGCATTTCATTTCAAAAATTTCCAAATCAATACTATAAATATAAATATTAATTTTTCAATTTATTATATGTAATCTTAAGCTCATCTTTCTAATCCTCCCTTTCACACAAATGTTAATCACTTATTCATGAAGGTATCAAATATTTTTCAATATCACCTCTCTAGTAGGTATTGAGCATAGGTTAATTATAATATAACTGCACTTGGTATTTTCCTTATAGTCAGTATTATTTATATAGATATCAAAACATCTCTGCATCATAGCAGTGATTCAGAATTTATTTTGAAGGGAAAGGCAAGAAACATATTAATATCTTGAGATTAAAATATATTTTAAAAAACAACAGTGAAATAGGAAATAAATGGTACAATTATAGAGATGAAGATTAAATATAGATTAAAGGGATGGCGTCAGTTTATGTAACATTATTACATATCACTCAGTAGCACTGTTTTTCTATACTCAATTGTTGAAACCAGAAATCTGAGCACCAAAATTGCCCTTGCTTTCACCCATGTAACCCATTTCCAATTAGAAATCTGTCTTGTCAATTCTACCATCATAAAAAAATATTTATGAAGTGTTCCCTTCTCTACCTTTGATTTCGTTAGGGCTAAGCAAAGGCAACAAAAGCCAAAATTGACAAATGGGATCTAATTAAACTAAAGAGCTTCTGCACAGCAAAAGAAACTACCATCAGAGTGAACAGGCAACCTACAGAATGGGAGAACATTTTTGCAATCTACTCATCTGACAAAGGGCCAATATCCAGAACCTATAAAGAACTCAATCAAATTTACAAGAAAAAAACAAACAACCCCATCAAAAAGTGGGCAAAGGATATGAACAGACACTTCTCAAAAGAAGACATTCATACAGCCAGCAGACACATGAAAAAATGTGCATCATCACTAGCCATCAGAGAACTGCAAATCAAAACCACAATGAGATACCATCTCACACCAGTTAGAATGGCAATCATTAAAAAAATCAGGAAACAACAAGTGCTGGAGAGGATGTGGAGAAATAGGAAAACTTTCACACTGTTGATGAGACTGTAAAGTAGTTCAACCATTGTGGAAAACAGTGTGGCGATTCCTCAAGGATCTAGAACTAGAAATACCATTTGACCCAGCGATCCCATTACTGGGGATATACCCAAAGGATTATAAATCATGCTGCTATAAAGACACATGCACACATATGTTTATTGTGGCACTATTCACAATAACAAAGACTTGGACTCAACCCAAATGTCCATCAGTGACAGACTGGATTAAGAAAATGTGGCATATATACGCCATGGAATACTATGCAGCCATAAAAAAGGATGAGATTGTGTCCTTTGTAGGGACATGGATGCAGCTGGAAACCATCATTCTCTGCAAACTGTTGCAAGAACAGAAAACCAAATACCACGTGTTCTCACTCATAGGTGGGAATTGAACAATGAGATCACTTGGACACAGGAAGGGAATCATGATACACTGGGTCCTATTGTGGAGAGGTGGAGGGGAGGGATAGCATTAGGAGATATACCTAATGTAAATGACAAGTTAATGGGTGCGGCACACCAACATGGAACATGTATACATATGTAACAAACCTGCACGTTGTACACATGTACCCTAGAACATAAAGTATAATTTAAAAAAATAAAAATAAAAAATAAAAAATAAAAACAAATAAAACTATGCCATTTAAGAGTTGGATTTTTGGAACCATAAACAAGATTTATAGACCACTAGCTAGATTAGCAAAGAAAAAAAAAAGAAAATCCAAATAAGAAATGACGAGGATAACATTACAACAGGTGCCACAGAAGTACAAAAGATCTTAAAGACTATTATGAACACCTCCATGCACACAGATTATAAACTTTAGAGGAAGTATCTAAATTTTTGGAAACACAAAGCCTTCCAAAATTGAAATAGGAAGAGAATGAAAACCCGAACAGACATATGACAAGTTCTGAAATTGAATAAATAAAACCTACCAACCAAAAAAAGTCCTGAACCAGAGATTCCCGGCTAAATTCTTCTAGACATATACAAAAGAACTGATACTAATCATGTTGAAACTATTCCAAAAAATGGAGGAGGTGCTCCTCCCTAACTCATTCTATGAAGGCAGCATCATCCTTATACCAAAAGCCAGCAAAGAAACAACATTAAAAAAAAAAAAAAAAAAAAAAAAAAAATCAGGTCAATAGTCCTGATAAAAACGGATGCAAAAATCCTCAACAAAATACTAGCAAACTGAATCCAGAGGCATATCAAAAAAATAATACACCACAATCAAGTAAGCTTTTTTCCTGGGATGCAAGGCTAGTTCAATATATGCAAATGTGATTTGACACATAAACAGAATTAAAAACAAAACCACATGACCACTTCCATAGGTGCTGAAAAGCATTTCTGTAAAATCCCATATTCCCTCATGATGATAAACCCCAAACAGATTAGGCATTGAAAGAACATATCTCAAAATAATGAGGGCCATCTGTGACAAACCCACAACCAACATGGTACTGAGTAGGCAAAAGCTACAACTATTTTCCTTGAGAACTGGAACAAGACAAGTATGCCCACTCTCATCACTCCATTTCAACACAGCACTAAAAACCCTTGCCAGAGAAATCAGTCAAGAGAAAGAAATGAAAGGCATTCACATAGAAAATAAAGTCAAAACCTCTGTCTTCTCTGATATGCTTCTATAACTAGAAAATATAAAGACTTCACCAAAAACTCCTAAAATTGATAAACAACTTCAGTAAAGTTCCAGGATACAAGATCAGTGTATAAAAATCAGCAACATTTCTATACACCAATAACATTCAACATGAGAATCAAATCAAGAACACAATGTTATTTAAAATAGCCACATACAAACACATGAAATGCATAGAAGTACAGCTAACCAAGGATGTAAAAGAACTCTACAAACAGAACTACAATACATTGCTGAAAGAAATCAGAGATGACACAAATGGAAAAACATTCCATGCCCATGGATTGGAAGAATCAAAATCATTAATATAGCCATACTGCCCAAAACAATTTACAGATTCAATGTAATTCCTATCAAACTATCAATGTCATTTTTCACAGAATTAGAAAAATCTATTCTAAATTTGCATGAAACCAAAAATCAACCTGAATAACCAAAGCAATCCTAAGCAAAAAGAACAAAGCCAAATGCATCACATTATCTGACTTCAAACTATATTACAAGGCTACAGTAACCAAAACAGCATAGTACTACAAAAACACACATATACACCAATGGAACAGAATATAGAACCAAGAAATAAAGCTGCATACCTACAATAATATTAACTTTGACAAAGTCGATAAAAAGAAGCAATGGGAAAAGAACTCCCTAATCAATATATGGTGCCGAGAAAACTGGCTAGACATATACAGAAAATGAAACTGAACTCCTATTTTCCACCACATACAAAAAATAACTCAAGTTGGGTTAAGGATTTAAATGTAAAATCTACACAAATTCTACTGGAAAACCTAGGAAATACCCTTCTTGAAATTGGCCTTGGCAAAAAATTTTTGACTAAGTCTTCAAAAGCAATTGCTACAACACCAAAAATTGGCAAGGAAGACACTAAAGAGCATATACACAACAAAAGAAACTATCAACAGAGTATGCACACAGCCTACAGAATGGGAAAAAATGCAAAATGCATTTGACAAAGGTCTAATATCCAAAATTTATAAGAACTTAAGCAAATAAACTAGCAAAAGCAAATAACCTGATTAAAAAGTGAGCAAAAGACATGAACAGACAATTCTCAATAGAATGCATACAAGTGGCCAAGAAACATACAAAAAATTTCTCACCATCGCTGATTACCAAAGAAGTGCAAATAAAAACCACAAAGAGACACCATCTCACACCAGGCAGAATGGCTATAATTAAAATGCCAAAAAATAACAAATACTGGTGAGGCTGGTGAGAGAAAAAGGAACACTTACATACTGCTAGTGTGAATATAAATTAGTTCAGCCAATATTAAAAGCTATTTGAAGTTTTCTTAAATAACTTAGAACCACGATTTGACCCAGGAATCACATTATTGGGTACATATTTAAGGAAAATAATATTGTTTTACCAAGGGACAGTCACATTTGTGTGTTCATTGCAGCACTGTTCAAAATAGCAAAGCCATGAAATCAACCTAGGTGCTCACCGATGCTGTATTGGATAGAGAAAATGTACATATACGCAATGAAACACTACACAGCCATAGAAAAGAAGAAAATAACGTCGTCTGAAGCAACATGAATGCAGCTGGATGCCATTATACTAAGTGAATTAATGCAGGAACAACAACAACAAAAAGTGCTGCATGTTCTCACTTACAAGTGGGAGCTAAATATTGGGTGCCCATGGACATAAAAAGGGAGAAACTAGATACTGGGGACTACTACAGTAGGGAGGTAGGTAGAGAGGTGTGGGTTAAAAACTATTAGGTTGCTGCAAAAGTAATTGCGGTTTTTACTGCAATTACTTTTGCAGCAACCTAATACATATCAAATAATATGCTCACGACCTGGGTGACAGGATCCATACTCCAAACCTCAGCATCTTGCAATATAGCCATGTAAGAAACCTGCACATGCATCCCGTGAATCTAGAAAAAGCTGCAAGTATTTTAAACACACACACACAAACATATATTTCTCACTGAAAGACCTTTAGATGATGTATTTCTTGTCTTCTTAACTGGGATCTGTAGGATTTGATTCCACAGTGCTGGTTGGATTCAGGTCTCTTTAACATATTCTTCAGTCTAGATTGAGGATCTTCCTGGCACATGATCTTCTTATGGTGGATGGAAGAACCACATGAAGGCAAGTGAAAATCTGTGATATCACTTAAGTTACTGAGAATAAACTAGCACATTGTTGCCTTTCTTACATTTCCTTGACCAAAGCAAGTCCTATGACCAACCTCAATATCAATTACCAAGGAGAGTATACTTCACTGGCTTAAATGTAAGAAATTTTGAAGTCACAAGGCCAGGGAATTCTATTAACACAATCACAGACTAGCTTGAGGGATACTAATACTTCCTCAGCTAAATTAATAAGCTTTTTCCTGTTGTTCTTAGCTACCACTTTCAGTCACCAGTCAACAATTATTTTTGACACCTCTTTAAAAGTCAAGATTTTAAAATTCAAAATTCTCTAGAGTAACTACCCTGCTTAGAAATAATTTAGTGAGTTGCTATAATATTTAAGATAATGTTGGATATCACATCACCTACAAGGCCTTCTAGTATCTGGTCTTGTTTATCTCTCTACTTTCCTCCTCTTGACCCAACCAACTCTTCCATAAATACGTTCCTTCTGCTGATGCTTCATTTTAATTGATTTCGCTTCATTTATTTTATCGTAAAAGTTAAGCTTCTCCTAAGCTAGGAAGACTTTATATGACTCTTTCTAATCCAGATTATCAGCTTCTTTGACATTCACTTGTATCATGTAGTTTTCATGCCTTTTTCATAAGACTTATCACATAATAATATATTTAATAATATATAGGTATACTTCTCTTACTCCAATACTAAGTTATAATATATTGTATATTATTTTAAAGTAGGATGTATACTTCTTAAATTCTCTGAAACTGATATATAGCACATAATAGAAAAAATAATTTATTGCACCTCTACTAAATACATTCCAAGTAACCAAACTAAGAGCTGCATTGGGTACAAAATTGCATAACACAAGTACCCTATCCTCAAGAAGTTTTGAATATGGTAGGAAAAATAAGATTCATAAAATGTTGTAAAATAATAAGATTTGTATTAGTGCTGCAAATTAATCATGTGTGTATGTTACAATGTGTGTTTGTTAGTACAAGACTATTGTTATACTGATTATTGCTTAGACGTGTGTGTGTGTGTGTGTGTGTGTGTGTGTGTGTGTGTGTGGTGGAGTCTCACTTTGCCACCCAGGTTGGAGTGCAGTGGCAAGATCTCAGCTCACTGCAGCCTCCATCTTCAAGGTCCAAGCGATTCTCTCACCTAAGCCTCCCAAGTACCTGGGGTTACAGACACCCGCCACCATGCCTGGCTCATTTTTATATTTTTAGTAGAGATGGGGTTTCATCATGTTGGCCAGGCCAGTCTCAAACTCCTAATCTCAGGTGACCCACCCGCCTTGGCCTCCCAAAGTGCTGGAATTACAGGCGTGAGCCACTGCACCCTGCCGCTTGCATATTTGTTAAATATTTTATGTGGAATGCTAGGTCACTGGGTTTTTTTAAACAGATTAATGAAATGATCAAAATTGTGCTTTATAAAAAATTTAACGTGTGATATATGCGGAATAAACTGGAAGATATATTTAGGGAATAGTTGAAGCCATTGACAAATTATGCAAATATTCTAATCATAGGCTTACACTCTTCAGCGCATGCTGATATTGAAGGATTCATAGACTGATGAAACTCATAGAATACAAGCACTAGAAAGGACACTAAAGATGGTCTCATACAATTACCTCAATTTGTTTTTTATGTTCTTGAGGTTCAGTTTTGCTATGTGTCCCATATCAGCTTCATGACATTTTAACGTCTGAAATGAAAATACTGGGTCAAGCCCCTAGATAACTTTAAAAGCAAAACAATGAAAATACACATAGACCTAAACCAAGTATTATCATAGTATAAAAGGGTGCCTGTCAACTGATAATCTTCAGTGCAGAAGAATTACAAATAAAATATGTAGATACTCCACCCTAAAGAGCAAGTAGCATAACTCCCCATTTTTAAGTATAGGTGCACATAGTGACTTTTTTCCAAAGAAATCATTATAGAAAGAGTGGCGAAAAAGGAGAAGAGAACTCCACAGCAGAGAAACCTGAAAAATAACCAAGTTCAACGTCAACAGTCATAAATCATGTTGATAACACATGCTCTTGATATAATGTGATAAATTTGACACATATGTGATATTCCTCCCACAAACCCATATCTCTATTCTAATGATGAGTAGAATATTATACATATTCTAATAAAGAGGCGTATTGCAATATACTTGACTGGTATTCCTAAATATGTCAAGGTAATCAAACCAGAAAAGTCTAAGAAACTGTCACAGCCAAGAGAAGCTGATGGAATCATGGAAATTAGTATAATGTAGTATCCTGGATAAGATTCTGGGGCAGTAGAAGGACCTAAGGTAAAAACTAAGAAAATCTGGATAAATGACTAATTTTAGTTAATTATAAGTTATCAGCATTGGTCCATTAATGGTGAGAAATACAAATGTAACATACTAACTTAAGATGGTAATAACAGAGGAAACAGTGTGGGAGTCCATATAGTAACTGTATTATCAGCCCAATTTTTTCTATAAATCTACCACTGTTCTAAAAAATAGCTTGTTTTAATTACAAAATCAACAAAGTTATGAAATACTTAAATGATGGAATGATGTCTTCATAATATTAATATTATTAATAGTATTTAGAGAAAGAAACCTATTCACTGTAATTGTTTAGCATGTTAGCTGTTATTCCAGGTATCTTAACATAGTTACCTTTTATTCCATTTGGTTTCTTTTGAGTTTTTGGATATTATTAAATTGCGTGTGTGTGTTTGTATGTGCATAACCATTCTTATTTTATACTATGACCTATAAGAAAACCAAAAGGAAAAATGTGAAAGTGATTTGTAGAATCAGGTATTCTAATATTATTATTTAATCACAAGCTTATCTGATCAGTAATAGTTATTTGATAATTGATAACTACTTTGGATTAACACTTGTCTTTACATACTTCAATAGAGAAGTCATAAATTTTAGATGGCAGTAAAATTTGTGCTGCATATGTGAAGCACAATATAAGAGTTGTACTCTTGTACAGTCTCAAAAAACACTATCATTCAATTATTTATAGTGTTCACCTGGTATACCTCCAGAAAAGTTCTGATTAATTTATATCTTTATGCAGTTAATTTAAGTCATTTTTTTTTGTTGTGCATGATTAGTAGTTTCTCCACGTTAAATAAAATCTGTTTTTAGTTGTTCAAACAAAAGAAAATTATGCTTCTTAAATTTTTCACAATCAACCGATATCTAACTAACCTAAGTGTCCCTCCTCCTTTTCTTTTAATCTTATCAAGGGCCTAATGATTTTCCTTTACTTTTCCTTAAATAGGTCAATTAATTACTTCCTCTCTAACATCCATTCAATAACACATACAAAGCACTCTATTTTCAAAGAAGGAATATATCTGAGTGTTTGATTCACATCTTGCCATCAGTTCACCTTGATTTCCCTATGTCAAAAATCAGTCTAATTTTATCTATATTTGACTTAATATATTACAAATAGAGGCTACTTATAGTTCTTACAGGAGAATCGTTTTTCATTCTCTGATAGTTTTGTAATTCTTTATTTAAAAGTTAACTATAGCATAAAAGTATCTATTCTAGGAAAGTTTCTAAAGTAGTATTAATTAAATTTGGGCCAATGTCCCATTCTTCTCCAATCTGATTTTGTGATGATGACAAATATTTCAAAGTCAAAGAGAAATCTCTGACAAATTTTAAGATGCCCACAAAATTCTAATGCAAAAATAACTCCTCGTTTAACATTAGAGTCCTAGGTTGCACAATAAAACCGTGCAGTTAAAATAATAAATATGTTTTTTGGACATAAAATCTATATGTTAAGCAGGCTAATATATTTCAATAAAGCAGCAAAATTTTGCTAAAAACATTAGTTTTCAGAATAAAATTTAAAAATTGATTCATGGTACATATTTGTTTATTGTTATACATTTATGGCAACATAACATTTCTAAAATATTTTATACATAAAAGTGCAATATCTTTTTAGATTATATAACTTATCAAAACATCTCAATTTATAGTTAAAAATAAAGCTACATATTCTGATGGACTTAAAGATTCAATATAAAGTTTAAAATAAAAATTTAAACATTAAAATACAAATTTAAACATTATAGGTTTAAAAGTATTTTAAATAATTATTATAAAATAGGTTTATTGATTGCACCTATTATAAAATAGGTTTATTGATTGCTCAATGATAATACTATAATTTCAAACAAAATTGCAATACTTTATATGTGTGTATACATGCATGTATAAATCAACAGCTTAATTGTAAAATGTATGTAGAAGAACAAAGAACAAGAATAATCCAAAGCAAAAGTGGACCACCTGAGGTCAAGAATTCGAGATAAGTAAGCCTGAACAATATGGTGAAACCGCGTCTCTATTAACAATACAAAAATCAGCCAGATGTGGTGGCGGGCGCCTGTAGTCCCAGCCACTTGGGAGGCTGAGGCAGGAGAATTGCTTGAACCCAGGAGGCCGAGCATGCAGTGAACCGAGATCGTGTCTCTACGTTCCAGCCTGGGCGACAGAGGGAAACTCTGTCGAAAAAAATAAAATAAAATAAAGTAAGTTACTAGCAAGCACACAGTCACATCAAGCATACAATGCACAATGCAATAAAGGAAGCATCAGAGTGAACAGACAGACATATTTCACATTTTATCAGCAATCCGATTTTTTTTTTTTTTTTTTTTTGATTCAGAGTCTGGCTTTCTCGCCCAGACTGGAGTGCAGTGGCGCGATCTCAGCTCACTGCAAGCTCCGCCTCCGGGGTTCACGCCATTCTCCTGTCTCAGCCTCCAGAGTAGCCAGGCCTACAGGCTCCGCCACCATGCCGGACTAATTTTTGTATTTTTAGTAGAGACGGGGTTTCACTATGTTAGCCAGGATGGTCTTGAACTCCTGACCTCGTGATCCACCTGCCTGGGCCTCCCAAAGTGCTGGGATTACAGGTTTGAGCCACTGCACCCGACCAGCAATGAGAATTTAAGTTGATGCTTAGAAACTTGTCTTCAAATTTCACATAAATCAGATTTTTAATTCTGTGAAAAGCTTAGCTTAATGGAGTGGGCTTCCCATTATCCGATGCATACCCAAACTAATCAAAGTATAAAGCAATCAAATAGATATGGTGCCTTGTGCTGTATTTATGCAAATACTTGTGATTACTTTGAACAGTTTTACTTTAAGGTGTTCTGATAGAATCATGAAAAAACAAACCCAGCAGAAGTTGGCTTTTCAAATTTCCAGTTAATTGTTTCTTTCTTTCTTTTTTTTTTTTCTAATGAAAGCTTAGAGATGATTCATTTTGTTGTTGTTGTGACTTTGAAATTTGGTATTTACAGTTATTTAAAAACTTGATGAGAGGTTCAGTAGCTCCAAAGACAATGAGTTTTTCTGAAGAATGATTTAAAGACCCTGGCTGGCAACAATTATCTGCAAGATCAGAAGACCTGAAACATATCGATTCTCTCAACAAATTTTGAAAAAAGAGTCACGTTGCCAAACAATATTTTGTTTAAATTAAACACAAAATTTGTATTCCACACATAAATTCAATAACTATAATTTTATCCAATTACTTGTTTCTATTTTCTAACCAAGTGAGTACCTGAATAAGAAAAGGATCATAACATTTTATGTTTGCATATGTGTGTGTTTATATGTATGTATGAGAATTTTAAATATTTATGTTGCTATCAAACAATACTCTTAACATAGTGTCGCCAACGAGTATTACGGATAGGAAGTTTAAACCAGTTAAAGAACAATTTAAAAGGCCCTACTTAATAGTGTTTGTAGATCTCCTTGGTGTAAATAAAAACTATCAGAGTGAGGAAGTGAGTGCACTGAACTCAGAGTTAAGGTGAGATTTGCACAATTGTCTCTTGCAGGCTGGTGAGGGTCAGTGTGAATTGTCTCGAGCGTATCATTAGAAATCAAGAAGTGTACAGTATAAAACTAAAAATAGTTAAAATATAGAGATTATATTTTAAAATATAAATATTAAAAGGTAATCAGGATGAACTATTACTGTATAATGTTAGTTCAATGAATTAGAAATGAAGTGGATGTTAGCACTATTCACCTACAAGAATTAAATTAGTAACTAATATAAGTAGCCAAGATTAAAAAACAATGTACTTAGATGCCTAGGCAAAACATCGTAAGTACTATTGCATTCTAAATGATTTTAAACAACTGTTTGATTTAATTCTGAAAAACTTGACCAATAAGCTCAATATGTGACATTCAGAATTCAGTCATGGAAATTTTTTTAAAATAGTCAAGAGAACATGTAATAATTAATTCACTAATTAGCTCATTAAACTTATGTAAATTTGAATATAATATATAATCACAAACAACTTGTTGACTTTCTTCTAGATGAATTTTAAAACTAGCTGAAAGCTCAATCTAAAGGGAAGTTTGAGATTCCTTAATGAGGAGGATAATAACATGAGACATGTCAAAAAGATGCTGCCCAGATTTTTAAAACTATAATTTCATTCCATTATGTCCCATATGCACATAATAACAGTTTTCAAGACAGAGTTTATGCCTTTTTAAATTAAAGAGGTATATTAAAGGAAAATAATTTTAATAATGCCCTCATTTTATTTCTTTCTGTAGATTATCCATGTTATAATCATGCAAAAATTGTGTTAATATTTTTAAGAGGAATAATTTATAGTAGCATCAACATATGAAAAGACATTGGAATACATGTGATAAACTATGTGAACATAAAAGAAAAACACATGTTGTCTGCTGACTCTTCCACACAAGACACCTACAATCTGTTGATCAACCAGAGTTGACTATACAAATTACTTTAGCTAATATGAGTTCACTTTGACAGTATCTCAGTAGTGTCTCAGAAAGGGGCATTAAGGAAAGATATTCATGAGTTTTGCTTTTTTTTTTTTTTTTTTTTCTTAAGTGGTTTAGTGTGAATCAGTCAAGGTATTAACGTGGTTGAGACTGGGCAAAATTCAGTGGCAGATATTGGAAGGTAACAGGCCTGATGCAAGTTTTTAAATGCAATTTGTTGTCCTGAGAAGAAAGCTCTTGGTTAAGAATGGCAAACTATCAATAGAGAAAAAAAAAGAAATCCAAACATTTGTTATATTACACAGGCAATTTAAAGTTTAAGTTATAACAATGTGGTGAAGAATGTGGCCCCAATTTTCAATGATGTTTCATATTCATGGAGTTACTCCTGAAATCAATCAATAGATGTACTGAATTCCAGATGGAATCCTTGCTGTTTTTGTATATTTATGTGCATACACACAAGCATAATTTGACCAGCTGATGTTAATGAAAATAAAAAGAATTCACATGTAGCTAAATACCTCTGAAGAAGAATTTACAACTTATTATAGGACAAGAGTAAATAAGAGTACAGTTTGAGTACAAATGTAAAAAAAAAAAAGGAATCCAAAATCAGATTCATGCATTAGCTGACTTATGGCACTGCTGACATGGTAGCACAGTGATGAACAAATGGTATTTTCAATGAACAGTGATGTATAAATGGAATACAACTATGAAAAAGTAATAGAAAGTTAACCTCTAACAAACATTATACCTGAAAGTAAATAATTTCAAGCGTCTTGAAGGTTGAAATGTAAAATATAAAGCAAAGGTTTTGGAGAAAATAATAGAAAACAAAACCTTCATGATTTTAAAGGCAGCAAATATTTTCTCTTAACTGTAACATGGAAAGTGCAAATTTTTTAAAATAAAATTATTGATTAATGGGACTATATAGATCAACAGACATTTTTAAAGATGTGACAAACTAAGCTGTAGAGCAGAAGAAGATGGTGGTATAAATCAGTCTGGCAAAAATCTAAGATACATAAATAATCAATAAATAAAAGGCAAACTATTTTTTAATTACCATTTAAGATTTTAAATGATAGTCTTTTGTTAAAAAGACTAAAAAAGAGGACATCCACATGGCTAAACAGCATAGGAAAGAATAATTTTATTAGTGACCTGGGCAATGGAAATTATACAACTGTGTGATAACTATATATCTATTGGAATGAATACGAACAGCAAAAAGGAAACAGATACCAAGAAAAAGCTGCTAAGTGTGGGTGAGAATGTGGAATGAGCAGAACCATCTTTTTTTCTTTTTTTTTTTTAAGGTTTTTTTTTAAATTTATTGATTTATTATTATTATTATACTTTAAGTTTTAGGGTACATGTTCATAACGTGCAGGTTTGTTACATATGTATACTTGTGCCATGTTGCTGTGCTGCACCCATTAACTCGTCAGCACCCATCAACTCGTCATTTACATCAGGTATAACTCCCAATGCAATCCTTCCCCCCTCCCCCCTCCCCATGATAGGCCCCAGTGTGTGATGTTCCCCTTCCCAAGTCCAAGTGATCTCATTGTTCAGTTCCCACCTATGAGTGAGAACATGCGGTGTTTAGTTTTCTGTTCTTGTGATAGTTTGCTGAGAATGATGGTTTCCAGCTGCATCCATGTCCCTACAAAGGACACAAACTCATCCTTTTTTATGGCTGCATAGTATTCCATGGTGTATATGTGCCACATTTTCTTAATCCAGTCTGTCACTGATGGACATTTGGGTTGATTCCAAGTCTTTGCTATTGTGAATAGTGCTGCAATAAACATACATGTGCATGTGTCTTTATAGCAGCATGATTTATAATCCTTTGGGTATATACCCAGTAATGGGATGGCTGGGTCATATGGTACATCTAGTTCTAGATCCTTGAGGAATTGCCATACTGTTTTCCATAATGGTTGAACTAGTTTACAATCCCACCAACAGTGTAAAAGTGTTCCTATTTCTCCACATCCTCCCCAGCACCTGTTGTTTCCTGACTTTTTAATGATTGCCATTCTAACTGGTGTGAGATGGTATCTCATTGTGGTTTTGATTTGCATTTCTCTGATGGCTAGTGATGATGAGCATTTTTTCATGTGTCTGTTGGCTGTATGAATGTCTTCTTTTGAGAAGTGTCTGTTCATATCCTTTGCCCACTTTTTGATGGGGTTGTTTGTTTTTTTCTTGTAAATTTGTTTGAGTTCTCACCACTCCTATGCAACATAGTATTGGAATTTCTGGCTAGGGCAATCAGGCAAGAGAAATAAATCAACGGTATTCAGTTAGGAAAAGAAGAAGTCAAATTGTCCCTGTTTGCAGATGACATGATTGTATATTTAGAAAACCCCATTGTCTCAGCCCAAAATCTCCTTAAGCTGATAAGAAACTTCAGCAAAGTCTCAGGATACAAAATTAATGTGCAAAAATCACAAGCATTCTTATACACCAGTAACAGACAAACAGAGAGCCAAATCATGAATGAACTTCCATTCACAATTGCTTCAAAGAGAATAAAATACCTAGGAATCCAACTTACAAGGGATGTAAAGGACCTCTTCAAGGAGAACTACAAACCACTGCTCAGTGAAATCAAAGAGGACACAAACAAATGGAAGAACATACCATGCTCATGGATAGGAAGAATCAATATCGTGAAAATGGCCATACTGTCTAAGGTAATTTATAGATTCAATGCCATCCCCATTAAGCTACCAATGAGTTTCTTCACAGAATTGGAAAAAACTGCTTTAAAGTTCATATGGAACCAAAAAAGAGCCCGTATTGCCAAGACAATCCTAAGTCAAAAGAACAAAGCTGGAGGCATCACGCTACCTGACTTCAAACTATACTACAAGGCTACAGTAACCAAAACAGCATGGTACTGGTACCAAAACAGAGATATAGACCAATGGAACAGAACAGAGTCCTCAGAAATAATACCACACATCTACAGCCATCTGATCTTTGACAAACCTGAGAGAAACAAGAAATGGGGAAAGGATTCCCTGTTTAATAAATGGTGCTGGGAAAATTGGCTAGCCATAAGTAGAAAGCTGAAACTGGATCCTTTCCTTACTCCTTATACGAAAATTAATTCAAGATGGATTAGAGACTTAAATGTTAGACCTAATACCATAAAAACCCTAGAGGAAAACCTAAGTAGTACCATTCAGGACATAGGCATGGGCAAAGACTTCATGTCTAAAACACCAAAAGCAACAGCAGCAAAAGCCAAAATTGACAAATGGGATCTCATTAAACTAAAGAGCTTCTGCACAGCAAAAGAAACTACCATCAGAGTGAACAGGCAACCTACAGAATGGGAGAACATTTTTGCAATCTACTCATCTGACAAAGGGTTAATATCCAGAACCTATGAAGAACTCAGAACCATCTTATACCTCTGTTGAAATTTAACTTGTTAAAACCTCTTTGGAAGAGTGGCAATAATTAGTGTTAAAACAACAAACAAAGCCATATACTTGTTAAAGTGAGAAAACAGATTTTATTCAAACTGCTGCAATAAGAGGGAAAGATTAGCTCAACTCCAATCTGTGCAGAGGTGATTGGCCATTTTAAAGGGAGAATGAGGGAAAAGGGCTGCAGACTGAGCATGAGTTTAAGCAGAGTTAGAGACATAGAAAATTACAAAAAGCAGCTAAAGAACTTGGCCAAAGTGATTAGGCCATTTGTGTCTACTAACTGACCCTTATCAAAGTAATACTTCTACTCTTCTACAGGGACTGGAAGACAAGGGCTCTATCTTTCCTGATGATACCATTTTAGAGGGATGGTTCCCAGGACCCTTGGTTGTAGAATAAACATCTCAAATAGACAAAAGATTTACCATTGAAGTTTCTGAAATGCTCTAAGAAAAGGGAGGTTAGGGTTTATATGAAGGTTGTGACTAGGAAACACAGAAAAACACAGAAAATTCTTTTGGTAGCATTTAGCATTCTCAAACTGGTATTGAAGGGAACTGGGGTCATCAGCCAAGTGAAAGTCCTTTGCTGGTAGAAATGATACTAGTGTTTATTCAAATGTCTTTGTGTGGGGGACAGACTAAACTGTGTTGAGAGTTGCAGTTCTTACAGAGTTGGGTTGAGGCCTATTTGAGAAGAGGGTTTAGAGCAATCTGACAGCATTATGGTTAAGGAGAGAGTCTTTGTGACTACTAAATATTAATGTATGTGTATCTTACAACAGAAGAAAATTAATAAAGAGAAAGATGGAGGGTATGGCATAATAGAAAATAGTGATTATCTGACAGAATATGAGAGAATATAGAAACACCAAACAGAAGGTTAAAAAAAATAGTCATAAGACGCCAGGCACAGTGCCTTAGGCCTGTAATACCAGCACTTTGTGGGGGTGAGGCGGACGGATCACGAGGTCAGGAATTCGCCACCAGCCTGGCCAATATGGCGAAACCTGTCACTACTAAAAATACAATAATTAGCCAGGTGTGGTGGCACGCACCTGTGGTCCTAGCTACTTGGAAGGCTGAGGCAGTAAAATCGCTTGAACCCAGGAGGTGGAGGTTGCAGTGAGCCGAGATCGTGCCACTACACTCCAGCCTGGGTGACAGAATGAATTCAGTCTCAAAAAAAAAAAAAAAAAAAAAAAAAGGCACAAGATAGATTTAGATTTGATTCAAGCATATTTGTGATTACTTTAAATATCAATTGACCATATATTCCAAGGTTATCAACTATTCAGCAATATGCCACTTTTTTTTTTTTTTTTTTGAAACGGAATCTTGCTCTGTCACCCGGGCTGGAGTGCAGTGGCCGGATCTCGGCTCACTGCAAGCTCCGCCTCCCAGGTTTATGCCATTCTTCTGCCTCAGCCTCCCAAGTAGCTGGGACTACAGGCGCCCGCCACCTCGCCCAGCTAGTTTTTTTGTATTTTTTAGTAGAGACGGGGTTTCACCATGTTAGCCAGGATGGTCTCGATCTCCTGACCTCGTGATCCCCCCGTCTCGGCCTCCCAAAGTGCTGGGATTACAGGCTTGAGCCACCGCGCCAGGCCCAATATGCCACTTTTAAGAGACATATCTGAAATATAAAACACAGAGGCTAAAACAAAGTAATAAAAATATTTATATTATATAAAATCACTGAATAAAAGAAAGCTGGTTGAGCCATACTAATATTTAGTCACACATACTCAATTTTGTGGCAAAACATTTATTACAGTAATATGTAAAATATGTCTTTTACTGTAATAAATGTGATTAATTCATTAAATGACATAATCCTATATGCATATACATCCAACATTATAGCTTCAAAATTTATAAAGGAAGAAGAAATTGACAAATAAAAGAAGTAGAAACAGCTGTAATCAGAAAGGGGAATTTAATATATATATATATCAACAACTAGGAAAAGCAGAACAAATTCAGTAATGGTTAGGAATTATGAATTCAAGTAATACCTTGATCCATACAGATCCATTTTTGGAACATTGAACCAATATAACACAATGTCTTAGTCTATACCAATGGAGGGTCTGCTTTCTGATTAATAGATAATGCTTTCTTGCCTGTCCCCACATGGTGGAAGAGATGAATGAGTTCCTTTGGAACTATTTTGTAAGGGCACTTTTCCCATTCCAGAGGGCTCCACCGTTATGACATATCACCTCCGAAAAGGCTCCCCTTCCTAACACTATCACCTTGGGGATTAAGATTTAAATACATTAATTTTTGGGGAAACGCAAACATGCAGATCATAAAACAATGTTATAATTTCAAGGAGAAGTAGAACATTTAGCAAATTTGACTATATGCTAGGCCATAGAGAAATCATCAAGATATTTTGAATGATTGATGCCATATAAAATGTGTTGTCTGATCACAATGGAATTAAACAACTAGAACAATTTCTAAGTAGATGGAATCAACACAATAACCATCTGAATTATTTATGATTTAAAGGAGAAATCACAATTAAAAACAGAAAAAAAATAAACTGAATGTCAATGACAATACATGTCAACACTTATTTGACGTAACTAAAACAATGATAAAATAGAAATTTATAAGTAAAATGTATTTAATTAAAAAGCAAGAGTACCTTTTAAAAAGTTATCTAAGGTGGTATCTCCATGGCTAGAAACATTTTAGTAACTCAAAGTAGAGAAAGGCAATAACCATTTTTCAATGAAATAGAAAGGAATGTTCAATATAGAAAATCAACTAAGCCAAAAGCTAGTTCTTAGCTTCATTAATCAGATGAATAACATGCTAGAATGAGAGTTAAAAAAAAAAAAAAAAAAGCAGAAAGAAAACATCATAAATTGTCAATATTCCAATATAAGAATATAACAATGTGGGGGTGGGTTTGGGGACAAGAGGGCAGAGGGTCCTTACAGACTCTGCAGTCATTTTGAAATATAGTAACAAGATATAAATAATTCCATCTCAAAAAATTAACAACTTAGTTAAACTGAACAAACTCCTTAAAATAAAATATAATATAATTTGGCAAACTGATAGAACAAAATGGGCAAGTAAGCAGTCCTTCTTTATTAAAGAGATTGAATCTGGCCGGGCGCGGTGGCTCACGCCTGTAATCCCAGCACTTTGGGAGGCCGAGGCGGGCGGATCACAAGGTCAGGAGATCGAGACCACGGTGAAACCCCGTCTCTACTAAAAATACAAAAAATTAGCCGGGCGCGGTTGTGGGCGCCTGTAGTCCCAGCTACTCGGGAGGCTGAGGCAGGAGAATGGCGTGAACCCGGGAGGCGGAGCTTGCAGTGAGCCGAGATCGCGCCACTGCACTCCAGCCTGGGCGACAGAACGAGACTAAAAAAAAAAAAAAAAAAAAAAAAAAAGAGATTGAATCTGTTACAAAATATGTTCTTATAAAAAAAAAAAAAAAAAAAACTTTGTCAAAAATTCAGAGGAAAATTCTCATTCTCTGTTGGTTTGAATGTGGATCTAATTGTTCTTTTCCATCTCATTGTCTATATTTATCTCAGTACCACGGGGAGGTAAATATATTTTTTCTTCCTGGTGTATTCTTAATGATTAAGAAGAAAAAAATTCTAAATTAAATCTTAATTTTGCCTGTGGTCCCTAATGTCTGTTTTCACACCTTGCTATTAATGCAAATAGATTTTAATTTAAATGTAATTTCCTTAGGGGATTTCAAATCAGTAAGCCACAGTTGTTAGCACTGGTCCAAATATATTAGCATATTTAGGTACCTCTACCCTAAGGAGAGAGGTGTAACGATAGCTGCATTTTCCCTCCATATCTGCAGCATAAAATTATCTTAGCTTATTATATGTATTTGCTATAATAAATTCTACCATTTCCCACGTTTCAAAACCCAGTGCATGTAATACTTGCTTATTTTCTGGGAAGTGAAAGGTGGTAAAAGGAAGGAATTTTTTGCATCTTTAAAAATATGACTTATTTTTAAGAACCTACATGGAACCGTGATGATTGTGTAGAGGAGGATGATGATAACATTGATAATGATAAATCCAGTGCCAAAGACAATTAAAATTCATGAGAGATAGGCCATTGTCTTTAATCCAAATACAGATTTTTTTTTCATTAAAAATAAAGCTTTCAGGTGTCTTTGAATAAATCTTGAAGCATTTTTAGAGACAAGTTTAGCTCTAGACATAACAACTGGAGCATTTTATTAAATAGCTGAGCTCTGCTCCACAGTTTCAATCTCCAGGCTTATAATAGAATTCCTGATTTCTTTATGTTGGATTTTCTACTAATAGTACTCACAACTTGGAGCCTTGCTCTTAGATATTGCTTCTCTTAATGATTCCCAGTGCTTCTTAGTGCCACCTAAAGTATTAAGATATTGGTTTAGGCCGGGCGCGGTGGCTCAAGCCTGTAATCCCAGCACTTTGGGAGGCCGAGACGGGCGGATCACGAGGTCGGGAGATCGAGACCATCCTGGCGAACACGGTGAAACCCCGTCTCTACTAAAAAAAAATACAAAAAAAAAACCTAGCCGGGCGAGGTGGCGGGCGCCTGTAGTCCCAGCTACTCGGGAGGCTGAGGCAGGAGAATGGCGGGAACCCGGGAGGCGGAGCTTGCAGTGAGCTGAGATCCGGCCACTGCACTCCAGCCTGGGAGACAGAGCGAGACTCCGTCTCAAAAAAAAAAAAAAAAAAAAAAAAAAAAAAAAAAAAAAAAAGATATTGGTTTATCAAGTCTTCTGCATTGCCTCTTTTTGAAAGTCGCTGCTGAGCTGAAAGTGCAGAGGAATGCTCGGAAAACGTAAGGAAGAAATTTAAGAGTAATCAGAGTGCTGTCTTTCTCCACTCCAATAAGAACAGTTTAACATACATGTGAGATTATTTTTTACCCCTGTTGGCTTTCACTTTTATTACAGCATTTTTACCAAGATTGGCTAAGTTGGTAAACAGCTATTCCAGTGTGATCTTTGTACTACTAAAGAATAGGAGATGGTGATATAAATGATACATCTGTAACAGATTTTCTTTCTCCTTAGAAATCAGCCTCCATATCAACACTGTATCTATCGCAAGTCCTTTTCACAGTTTTGTAGTTCTAAGGCATTCAGCAAACAACAACAACAAAATTAAACCACAAAGATATAGTGCATTGATATGTACTGTATAACTTGGTCACTGAGGATCTTATGGATTTCAACAAGTCTCTAAATAAGCCTAATTACCTAAGCCAAATTAATTTCCAATTTAGTATAATTTCTTTTTCCAAAAAGGAATATAGTATTAATAAAGACCAGCATGCTAATCTTCAAAATATCTATAAATTAAGAAATTGGAAATACTTATTACTTCAGTTTGAGTTATTGAATGTTTGACCATTTTACTATGAAATTTTGATGTATTATTATTCAATACACATTTTTTTCTTCACTTAAGCAGGCATACTATATCCAGACATGGTTCAAACATACTAAAAGTGCTTAGCTATTACTTCATACATTGAAAAGTTTTGGAAAATGTTGATATATTAAAAAATGAAACTGCTGTTTTTATTTCTTCTTCCGTGATGAGTTAGATGACGTTTCTTACCAATTGACCAATAGGACTTTCATCATCCTCTCAGTTTGACTAAACTTTAGATAAACCACTATCTGACTTTAGAACAAAATCTACCTTTTCTTAGAGAATTTACTTTAAAAAGCTTGTCATTTTAAAGTATTTATTTACATCTTTGAAATGCAAGTATTTAAAAAATCGTCTAATTTTTACAAATTAGGACTGTCTTTCTTAAGAACCTGGAAGCCATTTACTTGAAATGTAATGCACCTGTCTCCCAGTTTCTGTGGGGGTTAGAAGTCTGAGTCTGGCGGATGTCTTTCTCTAATTTGTAAGACTACCTCCAACATGAAGATAGGAGAAAGTTTCCTTCTCCTCTGGGTAAAGCCAAGAGCCCCCACCACAACTATTAAAAACTCTCTAGCCCTTTATTTCAGTAAATTTGTGCTCTGATACGGTTAGGCTTCGTGTCCCCAGCCAAAACTCATGTTGAATTGTAATCCACCTAATTCCCCTAATCCCCACGTGTCAAAGGAGAGACCAGGTGGAGGTAATTGAATTATGGGCGTGGTTTCTCCCACTCTGTTTTCCTGATAATGAGTGAGTTCTCACCAGATCCGATGGTTTTATAAGGGGCTCTCCCTGCCCTTTGCTCAGCACTTCTTCCTGCTGCCTTGTCAAGAAGGTGCCTTGTTTCCCATTCACCTTGTGCCATGATTGTTTCCTGAGGCCTCCCCCCTCATACTGACTTGTGTCAATTGAACAACTTTTATTTATAAATTACCCAGACTTGGGCGGTTCTTCACAGCAGTACAAAAACAAACTAATACAAGCTAAGACTGTATTCTTGTGTACGGAATTGGTGGGTTCTTGGTCTTGCTGACTTCAAGAATGAAGCTGCAGACACTGGTGGTGAGTTACAGTTCTTAAAGATGGTGTGTCCAGAGTTTGTTCCTTCAAATGTTCATATGTGTCCAGAGTTTCTTCCTTCTGGTGGATTCGTGGTCTCACTGGCCTCAGGAGTGAAGCTGCCGACCTTCCTGGTGAGAGTTACAGTTCACAAAGGTGGCACGTCCGGAGTTGTTAGTCCTTCCTGGTGGGTTCGTGGTCTCACTGGCTTCAGGAGTGAAGCATCAGACTTTCATGGTAAGTGTTACAGCTCACAAAGGTGGCGAGGACCCAAAGAGTAAGCAGCAGCAAGATTTATTGTGAAGGGTTACAGAACAAAGACTCCACAGCCTGGAATGAGACCCAAGCGGGTTGCTGCTGCTGGCTGTGGTGGCCAGCTTTTACTCCCTCATTTGGCCCCGCCCACATCTTGCTGATTGGTCCATTTTGGCAGAGTGTTCAATTGGTGCCTTTCCAAACCATAAGCTAGACACAGAGTGCTGATTGGTGAGTTTACAAACCTTTAGGAGACACAGAGTGCTGATGGGTGCGTTTACAATCCTTTAGCTAGACAGAAAAGCTCTCCAAGTCCCCACCCATCCTGGAAGGGCAGCCAGCTTCACCTCTCACTGGCACTAGATGCAGGACTTTGCAGCACCTACCCTGGGCACTCCAGCAGCCCAGAGGGAGCTCATCCCAGACAATCAAGAGGAAAAGAGGGAAGCAAGAAAGAAACGGAGACCTGCTATGATGACCGAGGATCCCGGGAAGAGGGAATGGCGGTTCCTGCAAGGGATTCTGCCTGTGATCAAGCCCAGCAGGCACCAGCTGGCCGCGTCAAGTGCAGAGCTTGCCAAGCCGCATTCACCTGGAAACCCCGCTGGCCAGCAAGCGCCCTGGGCAACCCCAGGTCCCGCCCGCGCCTCTCTCTTCACACTTCCCCGCAAGCAGAGGGTCACCTCAGCTAGCCGGAGAGGGGCCCTCATAGCGCAGTGGCGGGCCAAAACGCTCCTGGAGTGAGGCCAGAGTGGACGCAGAGGCTGAGGAGGCACTGAGAGTGAGGGAGGGCTGCTAGCACGTGGTCACCTCTCCTTCTGGCCTCTCTCCCCTATTTCAACAACCTTGAATATTATCTTCTTTGCCTGTGAAACTTTTTCTGGTATGATTTTCGCTTTGACATTATATAAATAAGTTGATATACATACTTAATATAGAAACAACTTTATCTAGAATAAAGTTTATTTGTGAGACGGTTTTAACCTTATCTCTATATTTGTTTGGTGATAGATAAATAATTAAAAATATGTCTCTTTTTTGTTATTTTAGTTATTTTCTAAATATCTTTCCAGTTTTCACAGAGGAATGTGAAATTTTTAAAACAACGTTTCCCAGTTCATTTAGTGTGAAGAAAACTTTGCTACTTGTCTTTCTTTTCTTTCTTTCACTTTTTGTTTTCTAATCTTGTGCCTTATTTTACTAGGTATTTTCTGTCTCATATATGGGAACGTGCTCCATACTTGTAATCCACTAGTGCACTGCATTAGTCCAGGCTCTCCAGTGAAACAGAACCAAACTGAAACAAGAGGGAGACAGAGAGAGAGAAAGAGAGCTAACATTATGCACAAAATTTTTTAAATAAGTAATTGTCTCCCATGTTTATGAAGGCTAAGAAGTCCCCAGATCTGTTGTCAGCACACTGGAGACCTAAGAGAGCTAATGGTATAGTTGCAATCTGAGACCAAAGTCTGAGAACCAGACGAGTTGATGATTTAAGTTCCAGCTTAAGCCCAAGTCATGAAGAAGAACAAGGTCCCAGGTTGAAGACAATCAGACAAAAACAGCAAATTATTTCTTACTCAAACTTTTTCTTCCATTCAGACCTTCAGTGGATTAGAGGAGGCAGTCTGCTTTACTCAGTCTGCTAATTCAAATGTTTATCACATTCAGAAACATTCTCACAGACACCAACTGGAATAATGTTTAATCAAATATCTGGGCACCCTGTGGCTCAATCAAGTTGTCACATAAAATGAATCATCAGAATTAGTGACTTGTTTTCTGTGTTGTTCAAAAAGCCTAAAATTCTGAATGGTTCAGGCTTGAATTACTTTGAAATTTTTACATAATACATGTCACTATTCATCAGAAGTATTTATTCAGGTCATGAAACATCTAATAAAGTTACTTACTTCAGTAGTATGCTTATTCTAAATTAATATCACTTAATAGGTTTTACAAAAAAATATCTTAATACCATTAATTTGCATTTGGACTCATGTTTATTTTCTGGGGAAACACATTAAAGACTTTTTCATCATGCATAGTTACTCTGATGAAATAAGGAATTTAACTGTGAATATTTTGCTACAATTTTCTCAATATAAGTACAACTTTGATAAAGCACTAAAATATTATATGTCCTTTATACTCTTTCTTTAGAATGTTCCATTAAGTTTTATTCTACTTATAGTAGATAATACATTTCTTTTTTTTTTTTTGAGATGGAGTCTCGCTCTGTCCCCCTGGCTGGAGTGCAGTGGCACGATCTTGGCTTACTGCAAGCTCCGCCTCCCGGGTTCATGCCATTCTCCTGCCTCAGCCTCCCGGGTAGCTGGGACTACAGGTACCCGCCACCACGCCCGGCTAATTTTTTGTATTTTTAGTAGAGACGGGGTTTCACCGTGGTCTCGATCTTCTGACCTTGTGATCTGCCCACCTCGGCCTCCCAAAGTGCTGGGATTACAGGTGCGAGCCACCGTGCCCGGCCTGAGAATACATTTCTTAATGAGGAAATCCAACTCAAGAGAAATATTAAAAGACATATGTAATTTTATTTATTAGACTACTATATGAGATAGCTTTAGACGGAAAATTCTACTACACTGTAAAATACAACAAAACAAACAAAAATATGTTTCCTATAATTTCTCTTTTTCTTCTACTAGTAATATAATAAATAAAAGTGATTCCATTCTTTCATTGTCAGAAACAGAATGACAGACAAACTTGGATTTCTAATGATCCCAGGACAGATGGTTTTATCACGAGTAAGCATTTCAAATGAACTTTATTACTATTTAATAATGAACATAAGAGAAACTAAATGAAGACACTTAATTTTAAGTACTTATAATTTACTTTATCATTTAAATTTTAGCAACTTATATCTTTCAAAGTTAATTATGTAAAATATTTCTTAATATTATGGTGTGCTGTGTAGTAAGAAGAATATTAATTTAAAACACAAATCCCCACTCTGTGTCTTCCAGCACATACACAGATACACATACCATGAACAATACACACAGCTCATTGATTGTTTGAGAACAAAAACAATGGACTATTATTTATTTTTTGTTGTTTATTGTTTTGCTTTGTTTTTTAAGGTTCTGGCTGATATGGTTAGACTTTGTATTCCCACCATAATCTCATTTTTAATTGTAATCCCCATAATTCTCATAATCCCATGTGTCAATGTGAGGGCCAAGTGGAGGTAATTGAGTCATAGGGGTGGTTTTTCCCATCCTCTTCTCATGATAGTGAGTTCTCGTGAGATCTGATGGTTTTATAAGGAGCTTTTCACTCCCTTGCTCAGTATTTCTTCTTGCTGCCTTGTGAAGAAGATGCCTTGGATTTTTTACATGTTTTATGTGTTGTAGTTCTTCTATTCCTCCATTATTGCCTTATTTTTCGTTAAATAAATGTTTCTAGTATACCATACTTTATAAATTATTTTATCAGTAGTGATCCTGGGGATAATAATTAATATCTAAACTTAAAACATCTATTCAATTAATACCAACTTAATTTTAATAATATACAAAAATATATTTAATGTAGCTTCATTTCTTTTCCCTCATTTGTACTATAATTGTCATACAAAGTATACCTTCATATGTTATCAGCCCCAGAACAGAGTTTTATCATTATGAATTTATAAAGTTAAAGAAAAATAGCAGAAAGAAGTGATAAAATTATTACATTTATATGTTTTATATTTTTTGTGTGTGTAGTTTACCATATAGCCCTAATTCTGTTGCGTGACTCAAATTACTCTGTGCTATTTTTATTTTACCCTGAAGAATCTCTGTCTGTTTTATTGTAGGGTTTGAAGCAATATTTTGCTGGGTATAAAGTTTTTGATTGGACGTATTTTCTTTAACCACTGTGACTGTGTTATCTCTCTGCTTTCTGCCCTCCATAATTTTTGTGGAGAAATCAGCTATTAATCTTATTGAAAATTATTGTACTTGTTAAATCATGCTTTCCTTGAATTTTTTTTCTTCTACAGTTTAATGCTGATATGCTTAAGCATTGATCTCTTTGAATTTACCTTACTTGAAATTTGTTAAGCTAGTTTGATGTGTAGATTATTTGTATTATTTTTTCTACTTTGTAAAGCTTCAGTTATTATTTTTAAAACATTTTTTCTATTGTTTTCTCTCTTACATCTGCAGTATTATGTTCATATTGGTACACTTAATGGTGTCTCACTTTTTTAAAAAATTGATACTCTATTTATTTTATTCAGTTTTTTTTCATTCTGTGTCTCGGACTAAATATGCTCAATTGACCTGTTTTCAAGTTCATTTGTCTCTCTCCTGCCAGTTAAAGTCTGTTGTTCAGCATTTTTAGTGATTTTTTTTTCAATTTCAGTTATTTAACTTTTTAACACTTAATTTCTTTTTGTGTTTTTAAGATAATTTCTAACTTTTTGTTACTGTCCTCTATTTGATAGGACATTTTCCTTAAGCTTTTAAAAAAATCTTTCTACATAACTTTCTATAATATTTTGAAAATATTTATAATAGCTGATTTAAAGTATTTGTCTAGTAATTCCGACATCTGGGCTTCATCGAGAAGAGTTTCTACTGATTTGTTTCCTTTTATTGACCATACTTTTATCTCATTTGTTTCCTTTTATTGACCATACTTTTGTTTCCTCATATGTCTCATATTTTGTTATTATTATCATTGTTGTTGAAGCTGCACATTTTAAATAATTACATGTGGCAAATCTAGAATTAGAATATTCTACTACTGGGGCTTACTGTTGCTGCTATTTGTTTTGTTATTGGTACTGTTTGTTGAATCATTTTCCTGGATTCATTCTACAAAGTCTGTATTCTTTGTCATGTGTAGTTCTGAAGTCTCTGTTTGATTACATAATTAATCAGCTACTGATTAGACACAGATTGTCTTAATGCCTTTAAGCTGCTTTCCACCATTTGCCAAGAGGCTCTGTGTATTTGTGGCTGGGTACTCTCTCAAGGCACCATCAGTTTTCAACTCTGCCTTGGCCTTTAATTCCTGCTTGCCCAGAGCCTCCAAGTCAGCCATAGATAAGACATTAGGGCCACCTTTTGTCTTTCCTGGGCATAAGTGCAACCTGCTCATGTGTGTGGATTTCTACACCCCCAAGAATATTTTGGAGCGCCTCAAATTCTCCTATGAAAAATCTCATTTTCTAAATTTTTCTTTTAAATTTTTTAAAGCAGCATTTGTTTGCCAAAACTAGTATTACCATCTTGGGTAACTGCAGTGATACATAATTTGTGGCTAATTATTTTTAGCGAATGTTCTAATAATAGGATCTTTCATTGAATGATCTCTGAGTCAGGTTCAAATAAAGACTATCTGTATGAATGGGATTTTTTTTCCCAATATGATTCCAAATAGTTAAACTAATAATAGTTCTCTGGAGATGTGGCTCTGTTGGAAAGCTCCAAAGCCATTCTACTCTCTCCAGTGGCTGCTGGGATGATGGTTTTCACAACTATGGTTACAAGAATGCTGCCTTTCAAGATTAACACATATCTAGAGACAGAGCATAGTACAGGCAAGTTAAAATGCCTCATATCACTCTGTTTTTAATGGAAATCAGCTATATTTCTTAATAAACACTCCTCAAAGTGTGTCAAATCTTCTATTAATTTGCAAAGTCCTGAAAATGTCAATTTTGACAATTTTTCCAGTGTTCTGATTCCTCTAATGGAAGAATAGCTTTACAGAGGTCCTTACTACACTATTCTGGAAATGCTTCTCCACCTCTCCATTTTAAATATGGTATTTAAATTAATGCATGATCTTTTTTGTTGTTGTTGTTGTTTTTGTTTTGTTGATTTTTTTATATTGTTTTTCTTTTTTTTATTTTTTATTATTATTATACTTTAAGTTCTAGGGTATATGTGCATAACGTGCAGGTTTGTTACATATGTATACTTGTGCCATGTTGCTGTGCTGCACCCATCAACTCGTCAGCACCCATCAACTCGTCATTTACATCAGGTATAACTCCCAATGCAATCCCTCCCCCCGCCCCCCTCCCCATGATAGGCCCTGGTGTGTGATGTCCCCCTTCCCGAGTCCAAGTGATCTCATTGTTCAGTTCCCACCTATGAGTGAGAACATGCGGTGTTTAGTTTTCTGTTCTTGTGATAGTTTGCTGAGAATGATGGTTTCCAGCTGAATCCATGTCCCTACAAAGGACACAAACTCATCCTTTTTTATGGCTGCATAGTATTCCATGGTGTATATGTGCCACATTTTCTTAATCCAGTCTGTCACTGATGGACATTTGGGTTGATTCCAAGTCTTTGTTATTGTGAATAGTGCTGCAATAAACATACGTGTGCATGTGTCTTTATAGCAGCATAATTTATAATCCTTTGGGTATATACCCAGTAATGGGATGGGTGGGTCATATGGTACATCTACTTCTAGATCCTTGAGGAATCGCCATACTGTTTTCCACAATGGTTGAACTAGTTTACAATCCCACCAACAGTGTAAAAGTGTTCCTATTTCTCCACATCCTCTCCAGCACCTGTTGTTTCCTGACTTTTTAATGATTGCCATTCTAACTGGTGTGAGATGGTATCTCATTGTGGTTTTGATTTGCATTTCTCTGATGGCCAGTGATGATGAGCATTTTTTCATGTGTCTGTTGGCTGTATGCATGTCTTCTTTTGAGAAATGTCTGTTCATATCCTTTGCCCACTTTTTGATGGGGTTGTTTGTTTGTTTCTTGTAAATTTGTTTGAGTTCTTTGTAAGTTCTGGATATTAGCCTTTTGTCAGATGAGTAGATTGCAAAAATGTTCTCCTATCTGTAGGTTGCCTGTTCACTCTGATGGTAGTTTCTTTTGCTGTGCAGAAGTTTTTAGTTTAATTAGATCCCATTTGTCAATTTTGGCTTTTGCTGCCGTTGCTTTTGGTGTTTTAGACATGAAGTCTTTACCCATGCCTATGTCCTGAATGGTACTACCTAGGTTTTCCTCTAGGGTTTTTATGGTATTAGGTCTAACATTTAAGTCTCAAATCCATCTTGAATTAATCGTATAAGGAGTAAGGAAAGGATCCAGTTTCAGCTTTCTACTTATGGCTAGCCAATTTTCCCAGCACCATTTATTCAATAGGGAATCCTTTCCCCATTTCTTGTTTCTCTCAGGTTTGTCAAAGATCAGATGGCTGTAGATATGTGGTATTATTTCTGAGGCCTCTGTTCTGTTCCATTGGTCTATATCTCTGTTTTGGTATCAGTACCATGCTGTTTTGGTTACTGTAGCCTTGTAGTATAGTTTGAAGTCAGGTAGCGTGATGCCTCCAGCTTTATTCTTTGACTTAGGATTGTCTTGGAGATGCGGGCTCTTTTTTGGTTCCATATGAACTTTAAAGCAGTTTTTTCCAATTCTGTGAAGAAACTCATTGGTAGCTTAATGGGGATGGCATTGAATCTATAAATAACCTTGGGCAGTATGGCCATTTTCACAATATTGATTCTTCCTATCCATGAGCATGGTATGTTCTTCCATTTGTTTGTGTCCTCTTTTATTTCACTGAGCAGTGGTTTGTAGTTCTCCTTGAAGAGGTCCTTTACATCCCTTGTAAGTTGGATTCCTAGGTATTTTATTGTCTTTGAAGCAATTGTGAATGGAAGTTCATTCCTGATTTGGCTCTCTGTTTGTCTGTTACTGGTGTATAAGAATGCTTGTGATTTTTGCACATTGATTTTGTATCCTGAGACTTTGCTGAAGTTGCTTATCAGCTTAAGGAGATTTTGGGCTGAGACAATGAGGTTTTCTAAATATACAATCATGTCATCTGCAAACAGGGACAATTTGACTTCTTCTTTTCCTAACTGAATACCCTTGATACCTTTCTCTTGCCTGGTTGCCCTAGCCAGAACTTCCAACACTATGTTGAATAGGAGTGGTGAGAGAGGGCATCCCTGTCTTGTGCCTGTTTTCAAAGGAAAATTTTCCAGTTTTTTCCCATTCAGTATGATATTGGCTGTGGGTTTGTCATAAATAATAACTATTATTTTGAGGTACGTTCCATCAATACCGAATTTATTGAGCGTTTTTAGCATGAAAGGCTGTTGAATTTTGTCAAAAGCCTTTTCTGCATCTATTGAGATAATCATGTGGTTCTTGTCTTTGGTTCTGTTTATATGCTGGATTATGTTTATTGATTTGCGAATGTTGAACCAGCCTTGCATCCCAAGGATGAAGCCCAGTTGATCATGGTGGATAAGCTTTTCGATGTGCTGCTGAATCCGGTTTGCCAGTATTTTATTGAGGATTTTTGCATCGATGTTCATCAGGGATATTGGTCTAAAATTCTCTTTTTTTGTTGTGTCTCTGCCAGGCTTTGGTATCAGGATGATGTTGGCCTCATAAAATGAGTTAGGGAGGTTTCCCTCTTTTTCTATTGATTGGAATAGTTTCAGAGGGAATGGTACCAGCTCCTCCTTGTAATTCTGGTAGAATTCAGCTGTGAATCCATCTGGTCCTGGACTTTTTTTGGTTGGTAGGCTATTAATTATTGCCTCAATTTCAGAGCCTGCTATTGGTCTATTCAGGGATTCAATTCTTCCTGGTTTAGTCTTGGAAGAGTGTAATTGTCCAGGAAATTATCCATTTCTTCTAGATTTTCTAGTTTATTTGCATAGAGGTGTTTATAGTATTCTCTGATGGTAGTTTGTATTTCTGTGGGGTCGGTGGTGATATCCCCTTTATCGTTTTTTATTGCGTCCATTTGATTTTTCTCTCTTTTCTTCTTTGTTAGTCTTGCTAGCGGTCTGTCAATTTTGTTGATCTTTTCAAAAAACCAACTCCTGGATTCATTGATTTTTTGGAGGGTTTTTTATGTCTCTATCTCCTTCAGTTCTGCTCTGATCTCAGTTATTTCTTGCCTTCTGCTAGCTTTTGAATGTGTTTGCTCTTGCTTCTCTAGTTCTTTTAATTGTGATGTTAGAGTGTCAATTTTAGATCTTTCCTGCTTTCTCTTGTGGGCATTTAGTGCTATAAATTTCCCTCTACACACTGCTTTAAATGTGTCCCAGAGATTCTGGTATGTTGTATCTTTGTTCTCATTGGTTTCAAAGAACATCTTTATTTCTGCCTTCATTTCGTTATGTACCCAGTAGTCATTCAGGAGCAGGTTGTTCAATTTCCATGTAGTTGAGCGGTTTTGATTGAGTTTCTTAGTCCTGAGTTCTAGTTGGATTGCACTGTGGTCTGAGAGACAGTTTGTTATAATTTCTGTTCTGGTACATTTGCTGAGGAGTGCTTACTTCCAATTATGTGGTCAATTATGGAATAAGTGTGATGTGGTGCTGAGAAGAATGTATATTCTGTTGATTTGGGGTGGAGAGTTCTATAGATGTCTATTAGGTCTGCTTGCTGCAGAGATAAGTTCAATTCCTAGATATCCTTGTTAACTTTCTGTCTCGTTGATCTGTCTAATGTTGACAGTGGAGTGTTGAAGTCTCCCATTATTATTGCATGGGAGTCTAAGTCTCTTTGTCAGTCTCTAAGGACTTGCTTTATGAATCTGGGTGCTCCTGTATTGGGTGCATATATATTTAGGATAGTTAGCTCTTCTTGTTGAATGGATACCTTTACTATTATGTAATGGCCTTCTTTGTCTCTTTTGATCTTTGATGGTTTAAAGTCTGTTTTATCAGAGACTAGTATTGCACCCCCTGCTTTTTTTTGTTCTCCATTTGCTTGGTAAATCTTCCTCCATCCCTTTATTTTGAGCCTATGTATGTCTCTGCATGTGAGATGGGTCTCCTGAACACAGCAGACTGATAGGTCTTGACTCTTTATCCAGTTTGCCAGTCTGTGTCTTTTAATTGGAGAATTTAGTCCATTTACATTTCAGGTTAATATTGTTATGTGTGAACTTGATCCTGCCATTATGATATTAACTTGTTATTTTGCTCATTAGTTGATGCAGTTTCTTCCTAGCCTCAATGGTTTTTACATTTGGCATGTATTTGCAAAGGCTGGTACCGGTCGTTCCTTTCCATGTTTAGTGCTTCCTTCAGGGTCTCTTGTAAGGCAGGCCTAGTGGTGACAAAAACTCTAAGCATTTGCTTATCTGTAAAGGATTTTATTTCTCCTTCACTTATGAAACTTAGTTTGGCTGGATATGAAATTCTGGGTTGAAAATTCCTTTCTTTAAGAATGTTGAATATTGGCCCCCACTCTCTTCTGGCTTGTAGAGTTTCTGCCGAGAGATCTGCTGTTAGTCTGATGGGCTTCCCTTTGTGGGTAACCCGACCTTTCTCTCTGGCTACCCTTAAGATTTTTTCCTTCATTTCAACTTTGGTGAATCTGGCAATTATGTGTCTTGGAGTTGCTCTTCTCGAGGAGTATCTTTGTGTCGTTCTCTGTATTTCCTGGATTTGAATGTTGACCTGCCCTACTAGGTTGGGGAAGTTCTCCTGGATGATATCCTGAAGAGTGTTTTCCAACTTGGTTCCATTTTCGCCCTCACTTTCAGGCACCCCAATCAGACGTAGGTTTGGTCTTTTTACATAATCCCATACTTCTTGCAGGCTTTGTTCATTTCTTTTTCTTCTTTTTTCTTTTGGTTTCTCTTCTCACTTCATTTCGTTCATTTGATCCTCAATCGCTGATACTCTTTCTTCCAGTTGATAGAGTCGGTTACTGAAGCTTGTGCATTTGTCACGTATTTCTCGTGTCATGGTTTTCATCTCTGTTATTTCATTTATGACCTTCTCTGCATTAATTACTCTAGCCATCAATTCTTCCACTATTTTATCAAGATTTTTTTTTTTTTTTTTTTTGAGATGGAGTCTTACTGTGTCACCTGGGCTTGAGTGCATTGGCCAGATCTGAGCTCACTGCAAGCTCCGCCTCCTGGATTTATGCCATTCTCCTGCCTCAGCCTCCCGAGTTGCTGGGACTATAGCGGCCGCCACCTCGACCAGCTATTTTTTTTTTTTTTTTTTGTAGTTTTAGTAGAGACTGGGTTTCACCGTGTTAGCCAGGATGGTCTCGATCTCCTGACCTCGTGATCTGCCCATCTCGGCCTCCCAAAGTGCTGGGATTACAGGCTTGAGCCACCGCGCCCGGCCAATATTTTTAGTTTCTTTGCGCTGAGTACGTAATTCCTCCTTTAGCTCTGAGAAGCTTGATGGACTGAAGCCTTCTTCTCTCATCTCATCAAAGTCATTCTCCGTCCAGCTTTGATCCTTGCTGGTGATGAGCTGCGCTCCTTTGCCGGGGGAGATGCGCTCTTATTTTTTGAATTTCCAGCTTTTCTGCCCAGCTCTTTCCCCATCTTTGTGGTTTTATCTGCCTCTGGTCTTTGATGATGATGGTGATGTACTGATGGGGTTTTGGTGTGGGTGTCCTTCCTGTTTGATAGTTTTCCTTCTAACAGTCAGGACCCTCAGCTGTAGGTCTGTTGGAGATTGCTTGAGGTCCACTCCAGACCCTGTTTGCCTGGGTGTCAGCAGCAGAGGCTGCAGAAGATAGAATATTGCTAAACAGCAAGTGTACCTGTCTAATTCTTGCTTTGGAGGCTTCCTCTCAGGGGTGTACTCCACCCTGTGAGGTGTGGGGTGTCAGACTGCCCCTAGTGGGGGATGTCTCCCACTTAGGCTACTCAGGGGTCAGGGACCCACTTTAGCAGGCAGTCTGTCCCTTCTCAGTTCTCAACCTCAGTGTTGGGAGATCCACTGCTCTCTTCAAAGCTGTCAGACAGAGTCATTTGCATCTGCAGAGGTTTCTGCTGCTTTTGTTGTTGTTTATCTGTGCCCTGTCCCCAGAGGTGGAGTCTACAGAAACAGGCAGGTTTCCTTGAGCTGCTGTGAGCTCCACCCAGTTTGAGGTTCCCAGCGGCTTTGTTTACCTACTTAAGCCTCAGTAATGGCGGGCACCCCTCCCCCAGCCTCGCTGCTGCCTTGTGGTTAGATCGCAGACTGCTGTGCTAGCAATGAAGGAGGCTCCGTGGGCGTGGGACCCTCCTGGCCAGGTGTGGAATATAATCTCCTGGTGTGCCTGTTTGCCTAAAGCGCAGTATTGGGGTGGGAATTACCTGATTTTCCAGGTGTTGTGTGTCTCAGTTCCCCTGGCTAGGAAAAGGGATTCCCTTTCCCCTTGCGCTTCCCAGGTGAGGTGATGCCTCGCCCTGCTTCAGCTCTCACTGGTTGGGCTGCAGCAGCTGACCAGCACCAATTGTCCAGCACTCCCTAGTGAGATGAACCCAGTACCTCAGTTGAAAATGCAGAAATCACCGGTCTTCTGTGTCGCTCACGCTGGGAGTTGGAGACTGGAGCTGTTCCTATTCGGCCATCTTGCGCCGCCCTAATGCATGATCTTAAAACTGTATTTAATGTGACTAAGAACTAAACGCATTTTTGTTCTTTTAAATATAATTTTCCCCTCTGATAGAAAAATTGTCTTTTAATATGTAATTTGTATCAAATAAAAGAGATCTAATACATTTGTTATGTATGTTTGCTATATTATTTACTACACATATTCTATTCTATTACAGAAAATAATAGTAGAATAAAGTAGCTTGCAAAAAGTGTTTGAAATTAAAAAAAAAAGGTAGCACATAAGGAATGCTGAACATAGAGAAAGATAAAAGAATCAAGTATGCATCAAGGACTCATAAAACACGGGAGGCTCTAAATATTCACAAAGTATTACATTAGCCACTCATTCATTATGTTTATTCAGGACAGATATGCTGTCTGCCCTAGACTTTTAGATAAAAGGAATAGTTGCTTGGCAGGTAATCTGTGAGTTACAGTTACTGGCCAAGATAATTTTTCTGCTTAAATATTTTGCTGTTCTTATTATTCGATTTATTCATGGATTTCATTTGTACAAAGCTTCTATTGCTCTTTCATTACATTTTCATTGTGGCTTTTTGCTTTTTTCTCCTCTAAAAATTCAGTAAATAACTAACCTATACTTTGTTCTTCTGCTCAAGGTAATAAAATCAAATTGGCTCAGTTAATTACAATTATGCTTTTTCTGGTAGAGATTTAGTGCAAGGCTTACTTCTCAAAGACTTTCAGTCTTGAAGAAACTAAGAATTAATTGTCTTAGTCCTTTGTTTTCGCCCATTCTCCCATTTGGAATGAGTGTATTTACCCTATCCCTGTACCCACATGGTAAGGAAATAACTAACTTGCCTTTGATTTTACAGGCTCATAGGTGGAAGGGATTTGCCTTGTATTGAATGAAACTTTTGACTGTGGACTTTTGAGTTAATGCTGAAATGATTTAAGAATTTGGGGGACTGTTGGGAAAGCATGATTGATTTTGAAATGTGAAGATGTAAGATTTGTGAGGGGCTGGGGTAAAATGATATGGTTTGGCTGTGTCCCCACCCAAATCTCATCTTGAATTGTAGCTCCTGTGTGGGAGGGACCTGGTGGGAAATAATTGAATCATGGGGGCAGTTTCCCCCATCATGTTCTCATGGTAGTGAATAAGTTTCATGAGAGCTGGTGGTTTTATAAAGGGAAACCCCTATCACTTGGTTCTCATTCTTTCTTGCTGCCACCACATAAGACATACCTTTCACCTTCTGCCATGATTGTAAGGCCTCCCAGGCATGTGGAACTGTGAGTTCATTTAGCCTCTTCCTTTATAAATTACCCAGGCTTGGGTATGTCTTTATCAGCAGCATGAAAACGGACTAATACACTGTGTCATGTAAAACTTACATTAAATCTATTTGCATGCTTAAAAAAAAAGAATTGTCTTAGATTAAAATTCATTCTGAGAGCTGAAGATAGAAGAGGCCTACTTGAGGATATAATTTATTGTTCACAATACAATTGTGAACAACGGATAGGATCAAAAGTTTAGGAATCAAAATAGTCTGACAGCTGACTTATGGTCACGTTATCCTTTCAAACCATGTCATGCTTGAGCATTTTAACATTTCTTTCTTTCCTTTGTCCACCTTATTAGAATATAAATAATGGACAAACTCATCTAATATCCACTTAGATTCTTTAAAAAAATGTGGGTTGTATAGGCAATTGTTTCTTCTCAAATTATCTATCAACAATCTTGAATTTGTTTTCATTTTAAAGCCTCAACTCCAGAATAGTAAATTTTATTAGATCTCTAAAAATCTTCTAATTGTACACTCAATTTAGAGGAAAATAACTATATTGAGTTAGGAGTACTTACTTAACAGAAATTTATTAGATTTGGAAAGAAAACATGGAGATTAAAGAGTGGAAAAAAAAAAAAAGAACCCCTGGAAATATTTGTATCTTTGAGACTAACTGGAATGTATTGCTTAACTTTTAGAGCAATTAGAAACCATTGTAACTGTAGAGAATTTGTGTTATGCCAATTTATTTAAACTAAAACTATGTTTCTAATAAATGTCTTCTATATATTGTCCTGGGTGAACATGGGCCATGTGAACTTGCATGAGCTTTGGAAGGCAGAAGTGAAGCCTTAGTCATAAGAAAAGGATCACAGTCCCAGATTTTATTGTGGCCCATGAACTTTTTGATAAAATGCTAGCTCACTCTGTAGGTTTGCAAGAGCATTTGAGTCTACAGCTCATCCCATGCCCTCCTTCAGCTTCTCCAATTCCTGGACCGGGGTATATTTAGCCTGTGATAAAAGTGGACAGATTCTCCAGCAGATCACCTGTATCACAAAATTTGAGATTTAAAGGCAATGTAAGACCAATACATTTTCTAGGTTTTTCTTATGGGTTTTAACATTTTCTCCTTTTTTTTTTTTTTTTTTTTCCCGCAGTACACATCCATTTTACCATTTTATCTTTCCACTGTCTACCCTTCCAAAATTCAGTCCCAGTAAGATTTTTTTTTTTTTTTTTTTTTTTTTTTTTTTTTTTTTTTTTTTTTTTTTTGAGACGGAGTCTCGCTCTGCCGCCCAGGTTGGAGTACAGTGGCCGGATCTCAGCTCACTGCAAGCTCCGCCTCCCAGGTTTACGCCATTCTCCTGGCTCAGTCTCCCGAGTAGCTGGGACTACAGGCGCCCGCCACCTCGCCCGGCTAGTTTTTTGTATTTTTAGTAGAGACGGGGTTTCACCGTGTTGGCCAGGATGGTCTCGATCTCCTGACCTCGTGATCCGCCCGTCTCGGCCTCCATAAGTGCTGGGATTACAGGCTTGAGCCACCGCGCCCGGCCCCAGTAAGATTTTTCTAAAAAGAACATAAATGTTTACTAACTGGTACAATTATGTAAGGTCACACATTTACATTAAGTTCCATATTTTTTATCTTTTCTATAGTTTTGTTTATATGATGGAATTCTGACTGAAGTAGTAAACCTCCCTACTTCTTAGGTGGTGCCTGCCTTGAAGTTATATTATGATACTTCATTAGCAGAAAGTAGTTAACCCCTTTTTCATTACTGTTACAACTTCACTTTACTTCTGCTGTCCCTACCACTACTGCCTACTTAATGAAAGCTAGAAGATAGCAAACATAGCATATGGGTATTTTCAAGTAGTAGAACTTATAAACAAGCAAAGCTATGAGTAATTAGGATTAAAAAAATCTACGATTAGAGTTGTAACCTGTCTGAATTATAATAAATTGTTTAATATTATTTTACGTGCAAAGTCATTAACAAAAAATATCACACATTTAGCTCAAAACTCCAATTTTAGGTAAAGTGTGGTGTACTGGAAGCATCTTATTCAGACTTGAACGTTGCTTGTTTTTGCAACTTTGTTTTCAATATGTCATACTGGTAGCTTGAAATAAGCACTGCTAGAAGTATTTATATTACACAAATTGCCAAAGACTATAAATAGAGCTCCCTCAACCAAGAGTCAATTTTTACACATTTACCAGCACATCAATTCAGTATGTATCATTTCTCTATTACAAATATTAAAATTGACCCATATAGTATTTTTTCTCAGTGATATAAAATCATGTGGTAAGAGAAATACTATGGTAAGTATAGTTTTTTACCACAGTTTTATGAACATTATCTTTGAAGTAGTATTTTCTCAGCAAAAAAAGGAAGAGAGAGTAAATTATTTCAAAAGAAATAAATAAACTGGGAAGCTGATTGCAAGAGTGTTTTATATAACTTGGACCTAAGGTTTTTCCAAAGAACCAGATCAGAAATTTTTGTTGTAAGATTCAAGTTAGCACATTTATTAGTTTTATTAGCTAGTACCTCATATAGTAATTTTCCAATTACTACTTATGAGCTTCTCATATTCTTAATCTCATTATATAAAGTGTTTCTATAAACACAAATCCAAACTTCTGTATTTGTCAATAAGCGGGAAAAAAAATGCATGGAAAGTGATAAAATTTTGTAAAAAGTTTAATTTTGGAATTCATTGGAATAATATATTAGTATAATTGAACTCAACAGTTAAGTTCCATCTTCCTCCCCAAAATACAATATTTTAAAAGTTTTCACCAGTAATTTTTAAATTAAAATTTGTTTTTGTGTTTGAGGGAAGAGCTCTGAATACATTTCAGAGCTAAATGTAAGCAACAAAACAAAACAATTATTAGTCTACATCTCAAGTTTATTGAAAAGCACTACATAGTCTAACAATGTTCGAATTTTTAAATTGCTTTCCTTTTTTGAAAAAAGTAGCTTATACCTGTATTTAAAATTTTTTAAAGAAATCCAACGAAAGCATATACAAGAAAGTCTATTTCTAACAACTCTAAAGAAAATAATCTGAAGAAATAGTAACTATATTAATTAGAAAAGCAATTATCTTCTACACTAAGCAAACACAACTTAACTTGAAAATTAATTTGTATAAATTGTCTTTTATTCTTGTGTTTATTTTTATGGGGAGATGCTTTGAGCTTCATATAGCTTATGCCTTTTAGAACATAGAGTGATAGAAGTATTTATTTTTCTCGATAGATTACCAGCTTTCAGAACTTTCATCCAAAACTGAGCAAATAAAATCAGGAAAAGATATACTGAAAGCTGGAATATTTGATTTGTGTGCAAATGGTATACACAAGAAGTCAATTTAGCTGCTTAACTCTTTTCATGCAGTGGTTATTTCAAAAGTACATGAAAAATGTTCAAAAATAAAGGTCAGTTGTTCACCAGATCCTGCAATATTATTCAATTTGCCACAGACACAATTTTATAGAAAGTCCCTAGAGCAAGCAAGACCAAAATGTAGTTTAATGATACAAATATACCTTTTTGGCCCTGCGTGGTGGCTCAGGCCTATAATCCCAGCACTTTGGGAGGCCAGGGCAGGTGGATTGCCTACGTCATGAGTTTGAGACCAGCCTGGCCAATATGGTAAAACCCTGTTTCTACTAAAAATACAAAAATTAGCCAGGTATGGTTGGGAGCGCCTATAATCCCAGCTACTCCAGAGGCTGAGGCAGGAGAATTGCTTGAACCCAGGAGGTGGGCGTTGCAGTCAGCCTAGATCACACCACTGCACTCCAGCCTGTGTGACCGAGTGACCCTCTGTCTCAAAAAAAAAAAAAAAGTACCTTTCCGAGAGCACTTCTTTAACATCACTCACAGAAAACAGTAGCAGCTAGAAATAGGTATATGTGATTAAATGCAGTACAATAGACATATCAAATTCAATATTGTATGAATATTCTAATAGCGATAGCACCTCTGAATTGCTTGGCTTGAGTCTAGATAGATGGGAATGGAATGAATTACGTTGATCTAGAGGGCACACATAATCCCATGGTAGCAGAAAATTCAGCATTCTTCTGAAATTACAAATAAAACGTTACTCAACTTGACAATTAACTACTTTAAGTCTCAATTATATTTGCATACTAATAGGAAAACATCATTAGATATGTGGAAAAGGGGAAAAAAACAAACTATTAGAATATTAACAGATTGAGGACATTGAAAATGTGAGCACTTGCTTCTTTGAAAAACTTGTAGTGATTGCTCTACGCAAAGCAAGATGACAGAGAAGGCTGCTGTATGAACATGAAGTGTCTGCTATTAATAATGGTTCCAGGATCTCAGAGTATAGAAGCCAATTGTTATTGTATGCAAAGTGATAAAATAAAAGCAATAAGAAATTGGCATTTATGGTGTCTTGACCTAAAGGAAGCTCCGGCATGAGTTAATGGATCAGTTTTCAGGGTTGAATAGTTGGTCAGAAGACTAAAGTTTTGCTCAATTTGTAGAATAAAAAAATATAGGAAGATATTATCAACCACTAAAACAAAAAATTTATTTCTTGCTCAATTTTGATGTCTGAGCCAATTTGCAGTTACAAACCCAATGACTGTAGGCTGGGTACCATTGAATAGGGGGGAAAAAAAAGTCACTGCAAGTAATTTCAATACTTATTTTAATTCTTCTTTAAAGATATGTGTCGCTATTTGCCAGCATAATTGTGCACCAAGAAACAGGAAATATATAGCCATTTCAAAGTCTTATAGATACAGGAATGAGTTTACACCAATACCAGGAATGTGAACTGCTTTCATGGGTTTCTGGTTAGACCTGCACTTGGTGCTGCTGGAGGAAGTGAGGTAAATGGAGCATTGGCCCAAGTTAATCATATAGAAATCAACTATTAGTTTTTTCTTATTTGATTTTTAAGGTAGAGTGACTTTTCAAAGTGTTTTTTTTTTAAAATAAATCTCTGTATCTTTGGTTTACATTGATTATACTATAAATGGTTTTTGTTTATTTAATTTGGTTCTGATTCATAGTAATTTTTTTAACTACATGTATTTTCTAAAGGACAATACACATTTAGTAAAATACACAAATCAATTGAGATTTTTTTATTTATGAGCTTTACATAAAATCATACCACATGTGCTGTGTTCAATATGTCTGTGATATTAATTCAAATTATTTCTATAGGTTTATTTTTTGGTAAATTGTATTCCATTGTATGAATCCAACATAATTTAATAATCTATTATTTTCATTATTCATATTTGAGATATTTACAATTTTGGCTATGATAAATTAAGATGATAAAACCTCTATTATACAATCGTTATTATTTTGTAATATATAGTACTAGAATTACTGCATTACAAGCAGGCTTGTTCTCAATTTTAGTCAATGCTGCCCAATGGTTTTCCAAAAAGGTTCTTTCTCTTTATTCTCTTATCAGCAATATATAAAAATTCCAGTTTTTCCTTATCCTTGCTCATATTCCTATCTTCAAAGGAAGAACCTTCAGGTCAATATGTGAAACCAAAAGTATTCTAAGTTTTTGATATCCAAAGGATGTGCTTTCAAGTTTCAGTGTTTCAAAATATAAAATCATTCAAATTTATACAGGAACTTTAAGTTGGTGGAAGTCAGGGATTAGCAAACTTTTAGAAATGGTGTGTTTAGCGATTGATTTAACTTCAGTCATTGAATCATGGTCTGTTGAATAAAGCACTTATTGACCTTACGACTTTCAAAAACAGGGTTGTCACTGGTCATCTAGCTTTCAGAGTGTTTAAGGCTATTTCGGGTGTCTATTGCTTGTTATATCCTATCTATATAAAATATATATATATATATTTTTCTTTGCAACATTAACATTTTATTCTCTTTATTGTCAGTCTTTTTTCTTTTTCTTAATGCCTTCTGAGTTGTGATTACTAATATCACATGTTAGATTTAACAAAAACTTGTTTTTTAATGAATGATGTTGATTTCTCCTTTCTCATAGGCTTATCAGCCATTTAGATATTTTTTTAAGTGTGAAGGGCTTCTTCAGCTATTTTGCTAATATTTTCATTCAATGTTCATTTATTTTTATTAAGTATTAATTAAATAATTGTTAAATTGTTAACAAAATAATAAAAAAATTGTTATATATTTCATTTAAACATATTTTGAGTATATACATTTTAAGCATTGTGTTTCTAATTTTAAGAATTCCAATTTAGCTATCCTGTACTTAATGGATAATGTGTCTTGTTGAAGATATATTTGTTTAGGCTAAGCAAATTTAGACATTTTCCTATATCATCTGCCAAGTTATTTTTTAAATTAAATCTATGATTTCACAGGAATTGAATTTGCTTATTGTTTCAGTTAAGAAAGAAGGCACATGTTTTCTAGATGGACTTCTTATTGCCCAGCATCATTTATTGAGAAGGTTATCCCTTCTTCATTGCAATACAGTCTCAATTATGGCATAAATTGACTATATGTAACAGTCGGCTTGTGAACTCTTTTATTGTTATATGTCTATTCTTGAGTCAATCCCATGTTCTTGATGTTACTTGTGACAAAAAGGCTATTACATATTGCTACAAATCTTAATTCATCAAAAGATTACCAATTACAAACATAATTACACCAAACAAAGAGGCTTAAGATATATGGAAGCAAACATTTACCAAATTAAAGAAAAAATAGACATTTTAAAATTGTAGATGGAGACTTCAATATCCATGTTACAATGATAATTGGAGACTTAAATACCCCATTTTTCAATAATAGATGGAACAACACCTTGAATGTATTGTTCAAAATGTCTATTTTAATAGATAGCCTGATTTATATATATATGTTTGTATATGTTTGTTCCTATATGTATTTTACACATGTATTCATGTGTATATATATTCATGTATTAATACATATACATTATAGTCATATTTTATTCATGAAATATATAGAAATTACATATATATTGAAATTACATATATAATTTCAAATAATCCTTAAGAAAGCTTCAGAGCTAACAAGCTATCTCAACAAAATTTTAGGTTATAAGATCAACACACAACATCAGTTGTTCTGTACAACAGCAATGAACAATCTGGAAGGCAAATTAAGAAAGCAATGCCATTTACAATAGCACTATTAGGAAAAATATATACAGAAATACATTCATCCAAGGTAGTGAAACACTTACATACTGAAACTATAAAACACTGCTGAAATTAATTAAAGACCTAAATAAATGAAAAGACATCTCATGTTTATGAAAAGAAAGTCAATAGTGTTAAAATTGTAATACTTCTATAAATTTATTGTAATCCTTATCAAAATTCCAACAGTCTCTAGTCTGAAACAAAACAGTCAATCTAGTTGTTTCATATTAATTGCTAGTGGCCTTGAATAGTAAAACAAAATAAAAACAAAAACTCCTGAAAAAAATACAAAGTTGTATGACTCACATATTTCCAATTCAAAATTTATTACAAAGCTATGGTAATCAAAACAGTGTGGAACTGGCAAGGCATAGACATATAGACCATGTCTATCCTCATGATAGAATATGATAAAATCCATAGAAGAGTCCAGAAATAATGGTCAACTCATTTTTGACAAGGAGATTAAATCCATTAAATTGAAGAAAAATAATTTCTCTAACAAATGATGTTAGCACAACTAGTTTTCCATATGCAAAAAAATAAAGTTGAACCCCTACTTTACTTCACATATAAAAATTAATACAAAATAAATTAATGACCTAAACATATAAATTAAAACAGTGAAACTCTGAGAAGAAAACATAGAAGTGTGATTTCAATCTTATATATGGCAATGGATCCTTAGACATACAACCAAAAGTATGACCAACAAAAGAACAAATAGACAAATTAAACTTTGTTAAAATTACGAATTTTTATAAATCAAAAGTCAGCATAAAGAAAGTGAAATAACAACCTAAATACATAACAGGAGAAAATATTTGCCAATCATGTATATTATAAGGAATAAATATCCAGAATATTCAAATAACTTTTGAAACTTAAAAGCAAAAAGAAAAAATGAGTAAAATGTAAGCAAAATATTTAAATACACATTTGTTCAAAGTTGATATGCAAATGGCAAATAAGTACATGAAAAGATGTTCAACATTAGTAGTGACTAGTGCCATGCAAATCTGTATGCGTTTGTTTTCATGCTGGTAAAGACATACCCGAAACTGGGTAGAAAACGAAGTTCAATTTGTTTTATAGTTCCACATGGCTGGGGAGACCTCAGAATCGTTGCAGGAGGTGAAAAGCACTTCTTCATGGCAGAGGCAAGAGAAAAATGAGGAAGAAGCAAAAGCAGAAACCCCTGATAAACCCATCAGATCTTTTGAGACTTACTTGTTATCATGAGCATAGCACAGGAAAGACCACCCCATGATTCAGTTATCTCCCCCTGGTTCCCTCCCACAACACGTAGGAATTCTGGGAGATACAATTCAAGTTGAGATTTAGGCTAGGACAAAGCCAAACCATATCATTTTGCCCCGACGCCTCCAAATTTCATGTTCTTACATTTTAAAATCAATCAAAGTCTTAACTCATTTCAGCATTAACCCAAAGTCCACAGTCCAAAGTCTCATCTGAGACAAGGCAAGTCCCTTCCCACTATGAGCCTGTAAAATCAAAAGCAAGCTAGTTACCTCCTAGATACAATGCGTGTACAGGTATTGGGTAAATACAGTTGCTCCAAATGGGAAAAATCAGCCAAAACTAAGGGTAATAGGGCCCATGCAAGTTCAAAATCCAGTGCGGCAGTCAAATTTTAAAGCCCCAAAATGATCTCCTTTGACTCCAGGTCTCACATTCAGGTCATGCCAATGCAAGAGTTGGGTACATCTTACATGGCCAGAGCAGGAGGAAGAGAAAGATGGGGAGGTGCTACACAGTTTTAATCAACCAGATCTCATGAGAAATCACTCAATATAATGAGAACAGTACCCAAGAGAATGCTGTTAAACCATTAGAAACCACCATCATGATCCAATCACCTCCCACCAGGTCCCACCTCCACAATTGAGGATTACAATTGAATGTGAGATTTAGGTAAGGACACAGGTCCAAACCATATTATTCTTGTCTACACAACTCTGCATTGTTGTGGTTTTGTAAAATTTCCTAGTGCTAAACATTGATAAGTGCATATAAAGAAATGTTTTCAAAATGTAATAGTAGTTTATTTAAAACATACTCTATAATCAAGGCATGCCCTTAAAAATAAACATGGAAGTATGACAATAATGACCCTCAGGACAACCATGTTCACAAAATATAAAACATATGTACTTGCACAGTATGATGAGAAAAGGAGAGAAGTGACTAAATAAAGTTAAAAATGGTAACAGATAAAATTAAATGAACTAAGGGGTCATTATATTAGAAATAACATAGTGACGACTATGGTGTGATTATTAAATCCCAATACACATAGCTATAAAACGTTCAGTTGGGCCAGGTGCAGTGGCTCACGCCTGTAATCCCAGCACTTTGGAAGGCCTAGGCAGGGACAGGCGGGTCACAAGGTCAGGAGTTTGAGATCAGCCTGGCCAACATGGTGAAATCCCGTCTCTACTAAAAATACAAAATCAGCTAGGCATGGCGGCAGGCGCCTGTACTCCCAGCTACTCAGGATGCTGAGGCAGGAGAATTGCTTGAACCCAGGAGGCGGAGGCTGCGGTGAGCCGAGATGGCACCACTGCACTCCAGGCTGGGTGACAGAGTGAGACTCCATCTGAAAAAAAATAAAAATAATAATAAAGAAAACATTTTGAGTAAAGTATGCATCTATATCTCTAATGTGTTTTTATTTTATTCTCAGGCAAAGTCTCCCTTTGCTTCTGGGTCCTCATTATCATATAAGTGTTTCTTAATTTATTGTAACTTATCATTTTCCACTTTGCCTCAGCTACAGAGCCACATCACTTTCGCCACATACATTTGTATGCAATCTTACTTTTTCACCAGGTCTCACCATTCTAGAAGTAATAATGGAATCACATTAACACTAACATGGAGGGAGATTGGTTACTTATTCATAAATGAGTTCATTTCCCTTGGAGACATACCTCTATGATGGGTAATGCCATATCTTCTGGGTTTCATCTTTTTCCACCAGGCATCCATTGAGGCTGCTGAGAAGTCACTTATTTTTAAAGTCATTGTTTTTTTCTATATATCCATCTGTAGTTCATGACAGAACACCTTCTTAATTAAAAATGGGTGTTGTATTTAATACAAAGATGGGGTGTATTGCTTATTTTTTTCTTCTTTCTTATCTTCCACTTTCCACAAATTACCAACAAAAGTCCTAAAGATTGCCAAGTATATTCCAAATATCATAAAATTTCACAGATAAATAAACTCCTCCACTTCCTGCTGTGTCTTTACTTTCTATGATGATCTTCATGAGGCTTATTCTTTGAAATCAGGAAAGAGTTTTTATATGACATGCCAATCTAGCCATTCATCAAACTTCAATCACTTCAGAATATTAGAAACCCCTTATACAAGACCAAACCTCTAGAGCAAATTCTATGATTCACTAGAAAATATTCCCATTACTCTAATTAAATAATTGGACATGTCCTGTGCTCAACATAAATCTCCATTCAATTTTTTTTTTTTTTTAATTCCAGTACAGTGTCAAGCAAAGAAAGGAAGAAAATCGTAGCGGTGGTATGTGACAGCTTACCTTAAGAGCACTCAGCCTCTCACCTTGGTGTAACAGAAGAAGGCCATCAACTATGTGGCATTTTTTCACAGAGAAGTAAAAAAATATACTTATAGTTCTTTTGGGTAGCCAGATTCACATAGGATCTCATGGTAAAGTCAGTACAGTAAATCCTTGGCATTTATACTCACCAACTTATGTGTATTTTACCCATTTAAAAATAATCTCAAGTTAAATTACAAAATAGATTTTAAAATACATATTCTCTTACAATCTCTTTCAAATGCCTGCCCCTCTATTCTATATATTTCAGTCAGATCATTAACTTTTCAGTTACTAAGGAGCTAATTTTCAGATTTAAAAGTAAAGCACAATCTAAATAGAACTTTCAATTAAATTTAAGCTTTCATCTTTTTTTCTGTAGCTATTGTAATGACTTAATCTTGGAAACCTACAGCAGGGAAAGATTGGTAGTATCTTTTTTAATTCTTATGTTATCTCCCCTTACTTTAAGTTTGCTCAAGTAGACACGTCAGGACTTGGGTAGGGGTGATAAGATGAGTAAAGGGTGCAGGGCAGATTTCCTGAAAGATCAGTTTTAATATGATACTGATATCTTTTTTAACCAGATGGCACATGTCACTTTTATTCTTGTAGTGTAATTATTTTGTTGTTACAATCTATGCTTGGAAACAAATGATGTCTTCTTCCTTGGCACTGATGATTGACTCTTTATTTCATTGCTCATGCATTGCTCATCAAATTTGACTTCTGCACATGAAACCCAAAAGACTCTTTCTGTTAGAATCCATTATGTCAAAAAGTCTTATAAAGGGTGTTCAAACACCTTCTGAAACATCTGTTCTTTTTGATATGTTGTCTCTTTATAAATGAAAGTGCAGGATACTCCTAGCTCTGCCTCAGGGGACCTCTAATCAACTATCTGATATTAAATTTTCTTCGATGAGTATCAGGTACTACTTCCTGTCTTCCATACTCCAGGAAATAGGTACCAAACATTCTAGGAATGCCTTACCAATCCCCTTTCACTTGCTATAGAGAGAGATAAAAGGAAAAAATAATACAACTAACATTTATTTTCAAAAATATGCTGTCAACAAACTTTTGAGTTTCAGATAAATTATGTATGTAATATACAATTATATATCTTACATATTATATTGTATGTATATGTATGTGTAATATACAATAGATTGTGATGTTGCAAGAGGCATAGTTTCTTGATATTTTAGTTGACCTTACATAAATTGTAGGGTACTCATTTAGAATGTATGGAGCACATAATACTTATTGTTGCCAGTACAAATTCTGAGGCACAAAAATTCCCATTTTAAGAGTTTCTGAGCCTTTCCCTGACATGAAAGAAACTTCATATTGTTTAAAGTGTGAGATCAGTTCTCTATTTTATAACAAGAGATTAACTAGCTTAAGCCAATATATGTAATAATACTTGCAGCATTACAGTACTACACATGGAGTGCTACATGTAATGAAATACATATAATAACACATGCAGTGTTATAATAACACATGCAGTACTACATGTAATGAAAATCCCATCCCTCTTCAAGCGATAAATATTTCTGTCAGTCATATCCTAATTTAGCTAATGTATAGTTGTTTTGTTTTGTATGCATCTCAGTGCATGCTGTGGGCTGAATTGTTTTCCTTATCAAAATAGTTGAACCCTAACCCCCAGCACCTGTGAGTATGACCTTATTTGAGAATGGGGTCACTGTAGATTCAATTAGCTAAGATGAAGTCATACTGGAGTAGAATGGATCTGTAAATCAATATAAATGATATCCTTAAAGAAGGGAAAAATTTAGACACAGACACAATTGAAAAGCAGTCATATGTAGATGGCATCAGAAATTGAAATTTTGGTACTATAAACTAGGAATGCCTGGAGCTAGAAGAAACTAGAGTTGGTGGGGGAAGAATGATCGATCCTCTTCCAGATGCTTCAGAGAGAGCATGGCCTTGCCAGCGCCTCAATTTCAAACCTCTAGCCTCCACTATAAACTGAAGGAGAATAAATTTCTGTTGTTGTAAGCCACCCAGTTTGCAGTACTTTGTTCCAGCAGCCCTAGGAAAGTATATACAGTGTATATGAAGTGATGATTAGCTAAGGAAATGACTAATAGTCTAAATCTTGTAGAAAATATTCAACTTATTTTATTTATTTTATAAACAAGAGACATATACAGTTGAAGGGGCGGGGAAGGAGGAAAAGGAAGAGAGATTCATTCTGCCTTTTTGTAAGTATTTCTAAATACATTGTCTAAACATATCATTGGTAAATATTCAATGATACAAATATTTGTAATCTTTCTGTTCCATATGTTTTCAGAGTTGTTCAGACAAACACAAATGAATCAATTAAGAAACAATGAAAGGTGATATATGATTAAGTTCCAAACAGGTCTTCTTTTTAAAGTGTTTAGACAATGTTTCACTATTTTTACACTGGAACACAGTAATACCTATTATATAACCGAGTCTATAAAAACAGTGAAGATTTTTATATGAAACCTTTACTGTGAGATATTATATAACCGAAAATAGGGCTACTTAATGTCATTTTAATTACAAATAGACACAAATTGCCACTGTGTGAAAAAATGTAGAACAATCTAATAAAAATGCCTTGTTTGCTCTATTGTTTGGCATTAAGAGGAAATACCTTTATAAAGCACACAGCATGAGCATGAGGCATTCCATTCTATCATTTATATCATAGAGGGCATTTTCTATTTTCTTAACTAAATTACTTTTTTCTCCTTGTGACCATCACTTTAATACCAACTGTGTTTGTATATTTCCTATAGAAAATTTAATTCATCTGTCATGTGCCATATTAATTTAAAATTCATGTTACCATTAGAAGCTTAATGTTTCAACGATAAACATGTTGAGAGAACCGCTGTGCTATAAAACTGCCCTAACTGTACCTATTTGTGAAGGAATTTTTCCTGTTAATTGGTTATCCGAAGAAATCCAGCTTACAAAGTACAAAAATAAAATAGTTAAAAAAGCTTAGTTAAATAGTAAAATTTCATTAAAACGTACAATAATTTTTTTTTGCTATGTATCCCCTAGGAATCTGTTAGAATTAGTTCATTTTCTAAAGTATTTGCTAAAACCCAGCCTTAATACCTTTAATGATACTTATCAACCATTTATGTTTTAGCTTCTGTGTACCTCTTTACTTCAGACATGACTGTTTTCTTTCTTCTTGTTATTTTTTTTTCCATAAGTCCGTAAGTCTTCTTTATACACAGTTCCTATTTATTCTAGTCAGTTTCTATTCATCATTATCTCTTAGCCTAACATGTCTTCCCCATGGAGATTACACAGGCAACCACTCCTTAGCCCCATTAAATAAAGCCGCAGTTACCATGAAAGCAGAAACATGACTAACATGACTGCTTTTGCTCTGCCTTTTTTTTTTTTGGCATAGTATCCTAGAGTGTTCACTCACTTATGCACTGATTGATGGGACAGTCACAGTTGAATGTGATTCCTGCCATAGGCTGCTTCTAATCTCCCAAGAGGAATGCACATTATTCTTATTTTATCCCTCGCCATACTTATCTCCCTAAAATTTCTCTAATACCTACAAGTCGTGTCATCATCAATCCAGTTGATCAAGTCAAAGGTCTGGGAGCTACACTTGGTTCCTCGCATTTTCTCATTCTTCCTCCATATTCACTCTTACAGCAAATAGCATCCATTTTACTTACTACATCTCTTAAATCTGCCCTAGTACTAATCCAAAACATCATCATCCCTCAAGATTTTAAGAGATTTCTGAATGATCTTTGAACTTCATTTCCTACAATTTATTCTTCTTATAAGCTATGGTAATTTTGGATTATTTTAATGAATATAGTGTTTTGGTAGGTAGTTAAAAATCTAATGACCTAACATTCAAAGGTTTCACAATTGAACGTAAAAATTATCCAAGCATCTGTCTCCTAAACACGAGTCACCTGAAGAGCTAACCATGAGCAAAATATTAGTTTTCTTTATATCTGAAATATTTTGAATATATAAGCAAAAATACATATCTTTTTACCATATACATAATAATCCATATTTTTTTTAATTTAATGATTCATATTGCAGAAAATATCATATGAAAATTTAAGATAATCTTTAATATGTTTTATGTAAGCAAACTATTTTGTTAAATGACTGTAGAATAATATTAAATGGGAGCTTGATTTAAAAAATTTAGATTTCTTCCAATCTTTGAACTTACAGACAATGCTTCAAGCTTGTATATATTGTTTTTCACATGTGATATTTTACTTATAGAGACTCCATGAAATAGAAATGCTGGATCAAATATTATATACATTTGGAATTTTAGCATATATTGCCAAATTCAGAAAGTTATGGCAATTTGTAGATATACTAGCAATGCTTAATTTGTGTACATTCTAAGTACTGGAACAAAAGTATATATGCTTTTAAGTAAAAATATGTTGTTAATAGACGTGCTTAAGCTTCCTTCTATGTTTATTTAATGGTATATGACTCTTGTCCACATTAAGAGCAATTGGATTAACCAGGAATAATACCTATCCAAGCAGCAAGAAATAAATAAATTACCCAGTAAATTACAATGTCTTTTGCTCAACAAATATAACCTGAGAGATCTAGTCATTTGTCATTAGTTTGAATCAATAAATTCTTAGAATATAAAGCAGGAAGTATTGAAACCAGGATTTAAAAGGTTTTGGTGTGAAATTGAACAGGACAGATTATGATAGGCTAAGTAAAAGCTAAAGTTACGATGGAAAATAACATAGCAACAAGTAAAGGGAGTCCGTGATGGAAAAATAACACTGAATGAATACTCAGAAGTTAAGGTGTCTGATATAAGGCAGGCAATGCATCCTGGATCATAGAAGAGGCTTGGGTTAGAGTAACTTTTGAATTCCAAAGGAAATGTTTGTGTATTCTAAAGTAAGACTCTGTCTTAGAATTAAATATTCTTTAAAATATCTAGTCACGGCCTTATTTTAGTGACCAAATTTAAAGTCTAGAACATAGTGGCTTGCAAAGATTACAGCTACTCTATTTATAGTCAGGTATTTACCAAGTAGCATAGTATTTTCATTATTTAACAATTGTCAGTTTTGGCAGTGTTTGTTTATTTCTCCTTTCCTTTGCTTTTTAATAGTTGATATTTTAATTATGACTCTCAGTTACCATAGCAGATATTTTCTAAGATCTAAAATCATGAACACTCTGTTTTACTTTATTTCTTGTTCAATGCCTCACAGGGAAAAAAAAAAAAAAAATCTGCTTCGGTAAATGCTTTCACTGAATTTGTAATTGCATGAAGTTTGCTCATATTGAGTTTGTGTTTTCATTGGTTCCTCTCTTTTGTGGTTTTTCAATAATTTTTTGAAAGAAAAGCAGGAAATTCTCCCTTCACCATTCATCACATCCACTTTTCAATGTAACACGTTTTTAGATTTTTCTTGATATGTAGGATTAGTATGTAATCCCCATGAGCTATAAACTTTTTCTTCCTTATTTAGCACATTTTTGATATTTAGAACATATAGTAGACACTCAATATATTTTACATAAATTAATTGATGAGTACAATACAGTACATAGTTTCAGCCGAAAATTAAAAAAAATCAATGTGTATATTCTTGATAATAAATAAAGTTTTAGATCTGAAATAATCCAAGGAGATTTCTGCCCCTTCATCATCTTTTAGATAACTCAGCATCAGAAATCAGGAAAATGATGTGGTGGAACAAATGAGAAATCGTACTATATTGTGGCTTATCAATATATATTGTGGCTTATCAATATCAACTTAAGGCTTATCAATATCAATTCCATCATCTGGGATGGGGCAGAGAATCTGGTAAATGCATAAAGTCAGAAGCAGAATAATGAATGGGAAGAAATAAAGGGGAGGATAATATTTCTATAATAACATTATTGGATGCTGTATGTTGAAGTTCTAACCACCAGTGCTTCATAAACTGATCTTATTTGAAAATTAAGCCTTTGTATATGTAGTCAAGGTAAAGATGAGGTCATTCGGGTGGGACTTAATCCAATAAGACTAGTGTCCTTACAAAAAGGGCACCAGTTTGAACATAGATTCAAATATTCACAGAAGGAGGACCAGCTTAATAGATATAGACAGAATGCCATGTAAGAATTGAAGTTATGCTGTTACAATCTAATAAAGTCTGGGGCTACCAGAAACTAGGAAGAGGCAAGAAAGAATTTCCTTATGGGTTTTTGAGATAGAATGGCCTTGCCTATATTTTGATGTCATATTTCTAGCCTCCAGACATGTGAGATAATAAATTGCTAAGTCACCCAGTCATTACTACCCTAGCAAACTAATAGAGATGCCAACAGCTCTAAGATTTTGATTAAAACAAAATCAGTTCATAGACTTCCAAATGCACATCACAAGATCTCAGGAAATATGAAATAACTACTTAGAACTTCCAAAAATTCATGAGCAATAAGAAACAAAATGGCTGTTTCAGAAACCAAAAGATGCTCCGAAACAGGATTGCCTTCACAGATTTGTAGTGAAGCACATTTTCTATAATTCCGTAACATCACATACCTGTAAATATTAACCCCTCTGACCTCCCAATTTTGTCTAATGTCTACCATTACCATCAGACTTATGAAATGCAAAGGGTGTTTCATATTTTGTATTACTTTTCCTGCTATAAAGATAATTTATGTTTCCTAACTTAAGAAAGACTATACTCCTAGTTTTAAATTTCATCAATTATAACTATTCACATCTGTTACTTTGTTCTAAAAACTGTTTGTTTTCTGAATAAAGAAGGAATTTATTTGGTTTTAATTACTAGAATTTAATAAGAACATTTCAAATAATACAATGTTGATGTTGAGAATAAAAATATATCAACAAAGTAAAACATTTTAGATAATAAATCTGCACTTAGATCTCGTCAATTTGACAGTCGTTAGAAATAACTGGTTAATTTATACTGTTTGTCAATCTAGTTGCTAAAAACAGAATAGCTTAGATAAAACTCACTTGAAAAACAAGCATGTCTAAATAGTATTGTTCTTTAAATTGAGACTAACTAAATAAAGTAGATTTTTAAATAAAGTACTAGGCAAAAGAAGCAAGTAACTAACTCTTACAACCCCAAAACATCTTCAAAAGTAAATCTATATTAATAGGATAATATTAAATATCATCAATAATAACATTGAATTATTACATTAACTTGTCTTTGCAAGTTATAGCATTATTGATGCATAAAAAATTAAAATAATACATTATAAGTAGTTAGCCTAAAAGTAAAATAAATTTTCCTAAAAAATAAACTTATCACTTAGATTTCCCAATCATATACATATAGTACATTTAAAATACATTCTTAGTAAAATTTCATATGTGCATTTTATTTGAAAATGCTTAATAAGCATAGAAAAGCAAATACTAATGTACCAAATAGCCAAGCATTTTTTCAGAATAAGCACACATACTAATCTGTTTTTAGTTTATACATATACATAAAGAAAATACATTCAATAGGTTTTTATAATTATTTTTTTTTTTAGATGGAGTCTCCATCTGTCACCCAGGCTGGAGTCCAGTGGTGCGGTATTGGCTCACTGCAACCTCTGCCTCCTGGGTCCAAGTGATTCTCCTGCCTTAGCCTCACCAGTAGCTGGAATTGCAGGTGTGCACCACCACGCCTGGCTTTTTTTTTTCTTTTTTCTTTTTTTTTTTTTTTAAGTAGAGATGGAGTTTCACCATGTTGGCCAGGCTGGTCTCAAATTCCTGACCTCAAGTGATCCACCAGCCTTGGCCTCCCAAAGTGCTGGGATTACAGGCTTGAGCAACCATTCCCAGCCTACATTCAATAGTTTTATTCTCATTTTCTATACTATTAATATCCAATATTTTACTTAAAATTCTTTATATTTTGCTTTATGTTTTCTTTATTACCCAGGAGAAGCTACCAATAAAAACAATTTTGTTTTGAAATAATTTTCTGAAGTCTATAGAGCAAAATAAATAATTCTGCATGAGAAGGAAACAAAATAACAATATCTGCTTTTTCATTTTTAAACAAGTGCTTGGGAAGACAATAAGCAAAATTTTAAGTAAATTAAAATGGAATTTGCTTTTTACCATGTCTCATAAATGCCAAACAATGAAATGATTTAGTTTTCAAAGTTATTATATCCCAATTGATCTTCCGGGCAGCAGACTTATTATCTGATTATGAAGATATGCACATTTATCAAAAGCTAGAACCATCTGTCTCAGTTCTGTTTAATTTAATTATGTATTCATCATTTAGACAGCAAGCTTATGACATAAGCCTGTACAAATGAGTAATTCTATACTTATTATCACTTAAGAATGTGCACAGGCAGACTTCAGTCAACTCCTATTAGTCTACTTTGAAATTAAAATTATTCTAGTGATAGGACACTGACTAGCCTATCCTCACTGACATATGCAGGATAAATACCTGGCATTCCTCTCAAGAAACTTAAAACTATCAATTTCTGTCTTCTAGCAAGACAGATATACTTAGAATTTCTAAATATTTCTTGAATCGAGAGGTACATACATTTACACCCATATACACCTATTCAAAATTCTAATTTTTAGATAATAAATATTAAAACTGGGAAAGAATAATGATTCTTTAAAGCAATATTCATAAAATATTTGTAAATTTGTTACATTTTATAATTATGGGAAATATATCAATAATCCTGCTTAATGAATTTGGTACAGAGCTTCAGATTAGCTACGGAATGATATTTTTCTTTCTTTTCTATGTTGTGATTGATTATATTTGATGGGAATTAGTGAGAATTAGGAGAATTACTTGCTGAAAACATTTAACCTCATTTATGTATCTGGAATTAAGATGAAAAATATATGGCATTCTATTATAGAACTACTAAACTAATTAGGAAAGTGATATCTATGCTATCTCATAAATAAGAGCAAATCAAATTACTAAAACTAATCCATGAATCTTGTAGATGTCATTTTTCTGTGCCTGTCATTATGGTCACAGGTAACACAAATGATAAGCTCATAAATTATCTAAAGTGAAAATTGATTTCCTCTATTTCTCTCTCTCTCTCTCTCTCTCTGTGTGTGTGTGTGTGTGTGTGTCTGTGTGTGGGGTGGTGTACGTACATATACTGGAGCTCTGTATTTCTAAACAAAGATATGTATTGTACAACTATTTGGGAATCTGGCTTTTTAAATTTAATCTCTCTATGAGAGATTGTCAAAATGATCGCCATCTCAACCAAGAGATTTGCTGGAAAGTTAGAAATCAGGACCAGTAACTGTGGGAGATATTTGGACTGGGCATCCAAGGTACAGAAATAGCTTAAAATTAACCCATCAGATCAGTAGCAGTGTCTTATTTAGCATCCAGAGGTTGTGATGTATTCAGAAATGGTCTTATCCACTTTTAGTATTTATGAAGAGCAATATTTTGAATAGGACACAGAATTATGAGCAAAACAAATGGAATATAAAGCAAGTTAGATAAGCCAGTAGAGTTGGCGCTTGAGAAACATGGTTAGGTGCACACATACATATATTTTTTCAAGTAAATATATTGGAAACATTTTTGGGGATTAGCAAAAATTTGGAAAACTTGCAGATGAAGTATGTAGTCTAGAAAAACTTTTTTTTTTTTTTTTTTTTTTTTTTTTTGGGACAGAATCTCGCTCTGTCTCCTGGGCTGGAGCGCAGTGGCCGGATCTCAGCTCACTGCAAGCTCCGCCCCCTGGGTTTACCTCATTTTCCTGCCTCAGCCTCCCGAGTAGCTGGGACTACAGGTGCCCGCCACCTCGCCCGGCTAGTTTTTTGTATTTTTTTACTAGAGATGGGGTTTCACCATGTTAGCCAGGATGGTCTTGATCTCTTGACCTCGTGATCCTCCCGTCTCGGCCTCCCAAAGTGCTGGGATTACAGGCCTGAGCCACCGCGCCCGGCCTAGAAATACTTTTTTAAATAAGAAAAATTGAATGGAGGTATGTCAGGAATACATAAAATATATAAAGATACTAGTCTATTTATTTTTTGCTACCATAAAATATACACAAATCTATCATAGAAAGCTAATCAATACTCATGCACACAATTATAGACTATACAGGGAGCCACTTACAGTCTACAGAAATGTAAACAAACCTTGAGCCAACATTCAGTCATAACTGTATAAAATTAACTCTGCTACATACTGTACTGCTGCAATACTTTTGTAGTTACCTCCTGTTGCTATTGCAGTGAACTCAAGTGTTGCAAGTATCTGCTTAAAACACTCTGTGACACTAATCATCTCTGCTTGAGCAATCCCTCTCCCTAGTAAATTGCATATCACAGTAAAAAGGGAACTCTCATAGTTCTTGAGTATTTTTTCGTTTTTTTTACTGCAGTACTATAAACTTCACATAACACCATAGAACCCATATGAGGTACCACTAGTGGGATGAAAGTGCTTCAAGGAAGCAGAAAAAAATCATAATATTACAAGAAAAAAAAATGAATTATGTGATACATACTGTAGATTGAGGTCTGTAGCTGTACTTGCTCACCATTTCAAAATAAATGAGTCCAATATAAGGGCTATAACTACAAAGAAAAGGAAATTTGTAAAACTGTTGCTATAGCTATGCTACAAGACATAAAAAACTGGCACTTTTTGTAAAATGCCTTTTTATCTCATATCAAAAATGTAGCTTTTATGTGGGTGCAGGATTGTGATAAGAAAGGCATACCTGTAGACTTTACTGTGATTTGAGAAAAAGCCATCATTAATCATTACATGACAACTTAAAGCAAAAGAAAAGTGAAAGATCTGGAGCTGGAGAGTTTAATGACAGCAAAGGATAATTTGATAATTTCAGAAAGGTTTGGCTTAAAAAAAAAAGTCAGGATAACAGAAGAAGTAGCTTCTACCAACCAAGAGGGATCAGACAAGTTTCCAGACACAATTAAGAAAATTATTGAAGAGAAAAGATACCTACCTGAACAGATATCTTTAATACAGATTAAAGCATTCTACTCTGCAACAATAACCACTACCACCACAACACCAAAAAGGATACAAAAGACACTTCTTAGTAAGGAAGAGAAGCAAGCACCAGGATTTAACTTTATGGAGACTAGTACTTCTGAACCAGTGCCAGACAATGAGGAAGAAGATGTAGAAGATGCAATTTCCATAAACAAATGGAAACAAATTAACATTAGACAATCTGGCAGAAGAGTTCTGATTATTCAAGGCTCCTTTTGATGTTTATTCAAGACTCCTTTTGATGGCAATTATGCAAACAGTAGAAGGATTGATACCTTATAGAAATATTTTTAGAGATATGTAAAAGCAAAATTTAGACAGAAACATTGATGTTTTTCCATAAAGTTACATTATGTGTACCTGCCTCTACTGCTTCCTCTCCCACCTCCTCCATCTCTTCCACTTCTGCCACCCGAGAAAATACCAATGCTTTCCCCTAATCCCTCCCCGTCCTCTACCCACTCGTGTGAAGATAAAAATTATGATGATGAACATTTTTACAATGATCTATTTCCACATAATAAATAGTAAATATATTTTCTCTCCCGTATGATTGTTAATAACATTTTCTTTTCCCTGGCTTATTTTATTGTAAGAATACAGTATACAATACATATTAATAAAACATATAAAATATGTGTTAATTGACTGTTTATGATGTTGGTAAGCCTTCTACTTAACAGTAGACTGTTAGTAATCAAACGTTTTAAAACTCAAAAATTGTATGCAGGTTTTCAACTACACAGGATTTTGGTGCTCCTGACACCCACACTGTTCAAGGCTCAACTCTAGTTTCTTTCAATTCCTTCTTTTCAGAAAATGTTTCCAGACAGCAGCTAAATTTATGAGTAACTGGGTCAACTCTCTCCAACAGAAATATATAAATGAAAATATTATATCAAAATTCAATCACATAAACTGTAGTTTCAAACCCATAGTAATATGATAATGCTTACAAAGATAACCAAAACAAAAATGAAAGGGTAAAGAACGGTAATCATTTCCCATGGCACACTTATATGAAGTGTTAACTTCAAACACCATAAATATAAACATCAAGGTGATGAGAGAAATTCAAAACTTTTTTTTTCTTGTGACGTGAGGACTCATGAATATTTGTGGCCATCAAGATTGACAAAGAGAAAGATCCAGGCTATGGTTTTAAGTTCAAGTCTTTGGTACCTATAAGAAAATATAATAAATAAATGTGTTATTTGAGACTAAAGGCTCTACATTTTTCATATGCTTAATAACTACCTTGAAAGATTCAATAAGTACAGATTTCTGCATCTTTCTTCAAGGAATTTAAACAAACATCCTGAAGCAGGTGGTAAGTGGTTCATACTGTGAGATTCACTATTCTAGGCAGAGTAAAAGGTCACCTCATCTGTTGAAAGGTTTCCTAACAATTTTTTGACTCTTTAGTCAGATTACATACAAAACTATGAAAGTAGCATTAAGATTCAGGAGACTGAGAGAGGCTGCTGAAGGCAGCAATAAGTGTGTTGGCCTCAAAGTTTAGTTTAACAAACATTTAATTATTTATTTATTGAAAATACATTTAAAACAAGTTTTCTACTTTATTTGTATTTGTCTAAACCTCTCTGAGTCATTCAAATAAAGGGACTAATTACCCTAACTCCAGATATACTAGGTTATCCAAGACTATCCAAGGAATTAAAACAATTTCAGGAAGTAAATGAAAACACAGTCAAATGAAAGTGTAGAGGGAGCTACACAGATCCTCAAGTATTTCAATAAGTCATTTTTCCTTAATTTAATTATCTAAAACTTTCGAATGCTTTATTTGTCCTTTTCAGCGAAAGAAAATAGTATGTATCTTTCAGGATAATACTATCTAAAGTACAGTCTTAGCGTAGGTAAATATGAAGCTGCAACTTCAGAGGTTGCTTGTGTTAACTATCTTGCACTGAGATCTCTTTCATACCTTACTGAATCTATAATTCAGTAAGATCTCTTTCATACCTTACTGAATCTATAATTTTCTTAAGAGAGAGGCTATAATCATCAACTGTGCAAAATTTTAATTGTCTTTTAAAAGTAAAGAACTTTGTAATCTTAGGACGATTTTATAATACTGTTAGAGGTAGTGTTGCATCATTAAAAGTCTGACAAAATAAGCAAAATTTTAAAATCATGGATACTAAAACAGCAATTTCCTAGCTTCTCCTAACTAATCAATGTATTCGAAGTGTCTCCCAAAACTTCATGCTCATTAGCTTTTCAGTAAACTTCAAACAGTTGTTTCTAATTACATAATGCTACATAAAAAATATATTTTCTATTTCATTAAGTCACAATTTACCTTAAAATACATGTACATTAGATATACACAAATATATATACACATTTAAACTGTGTGCATGTGTATAGATACATACCTATACAAATATGTATATATGTATACATATATTTACATATATATGTACTTTTACAGTATTTTAAGGGAAAATTTATACTCCATTTAATAGTAGATCCAATAAATTAAATGTTACTTTAAATACTGTCCTGTTACAACAAGTGAAAATTAAAGTGGGTGGGAATGAGGTTGCTGAGGATAGCTTTATGTTTGAAAACACACAATCAAAATGACAAATAATTGTCTATATATTCATCTTCATTTGATTCTATAATAAACATTTTAGTGATTTTAGGTGAATTAAAATAATGTATTTCTGTGATTGCAAACAAGGAAAATACAGCATAAGCCATGAAATATGTTTTAAATTGTTACATTGCAGATGTAATCTTTAGAAATTAAATATATAAACTGTCTTCTGACTTAATGCTGTTTTGGTGTTTTCGTTTTTTGTAAGAAGCAAAAGTTTTGCTGTTAATCCTTTAAAACATAATCTCTCCTTTATCTCTTCAGACTGCTTTAAGATATTTTTTGTCTTTGATTTTCAGTACTTATTCCTGTTATGAGACAAACGTATATACTTGTATGGGGACTGTGACTCTTCTTGAATCTGTGGATTAATTTGTATTAATTTTTAATATTTAAAATCACTAACCATTATTTATTTATATAACGCTTTTGCCTTTATTAGTTCTCATCATTTTCTGAGACTTAAAATGCACATATGCAAGCTTTTTCACCATATCTTATTTTCATGTGTCATTCTGCATTTTTTTTTACTTTTTCTTCAGTTCAAACTTTTCATGAGTTAAACTAGTTCTAAACCAATCAGTTGAGTAATTTACCCTGTTATTATTTTTTTCATTTCTATAATTTGAATTTTTATTATTATTGTTTCCTGTTTTCCATTAAATCTCAGCTCAGGTACTCTAAAAAAAATCAATCATTTATTTCAATGTTCTCATTATATAAAACATAATTATTTGAAAGTGAATTATTTAGATTTACTGTAGCTTTTTTCTCTCTTTTTATTTGTTTTTGGTTGTATTGTTGTGTCTTCTTTTATTTCTTGCTAGTTTTGACAGATTCCTATAAATTCCCATTTATAAATCACATTATTGGAGTCCCATCTTAGCTTCAATATATAAACAACTTAAAACTTGTCACTCCCATCATTACAAAAACTAATATTAGAACAAACTGAAACTCAACGTATTTTTTGTACCCATTAGATAACAGAGCTGGTGGGGCAAACCACCATTATGAAAACTGGACAGACAGGCAAATCAAGGGTCACAGCCAAGGTTTTACCTGGAGCAGAAGTTTCATCAGCTAGAGGCATAAACTGGTAGGAATACTTACATGGTAATTCTGATAAATTGCTACAGACTTCTTGTGGACCGCATCAAAAGTGAGAAACTACAGGTGACTTCAGTCTTAGGGGGCCCACACATTTATGGATGTATCCTTTAGCAATACCACAAGATTCTCACTGTGAAGAGCCAAGAATAATTTCCCTGTGGCCCTGGAAAACAATAAGTAAATGTACCCATGTTGAAATATACCAGAGAGTTCTCCTTTAACAGAGTCAACTTTGCATGGTAAAAGACTTAATCTTATCAAATGTGGGCTAAGAATGTTTCTCTGAATCAAGCTCCCTGTATCTTTATGTTCTTACCTAAGAGAAGAAAAAAAAAAAAAAAAACTTGTGAAAATAATAGCTTAGACATAAGTCCAACTAAAATACAGAAACTTAATCATAACATTATAGAATATTCCGCTTCCCACACACCTTCAAACACACTAACAGGGCTCTATTATAATGAAGTCGATTATAGCTGACGGAGCTTAAAACTCAGGCTTTACTTGAAAAGGAGCTCTTAGGGAAACCCAACAACAATTATGTCAGTCCACTTACATTGCTATAAAATTGTATCTGAAACTAGGTAATTTAAAAAGAAAAGCTTATTTGGCTCACAATTCTGCAGGCTGTAGAAGCATGCTACCACCATCTTCTTGACTTCTGGCAAGACCCAGAAAGCTTTTAGTCATGGCCAAAGGGAAGAAGAACCAGCACATCACATGGTGAGAGATGAAGCAAGACAGCAAGGAGGAAGTTCCAGGCTCTTTTAAACAGTCAGATCTCATGTGAATTCATAGAGTGAGAGGTCACTCATTACCATGAGGATGGGGCCAAGACATTAATGAGGAATCTGCCCTCATGACCCTAACACCTCCCACCATGCCTCCCATGCAACGTTGGAGATCATATTTCAAAATATGGCCTGAAAGAAACAAAACATCCAAACCATATCATTCCACCCCCTGGCCCCACAAATCTCATGTCCTCCTCTCATTGTGAAATATGATAATCTCTTCCCCATAGGCCCCAAAGTCTTAACTCATTCCAGCATTAACTCATAAGTCCAAAATCTCATCTGAGACTCAAGGCAAGTCCCTTCCACCTACGAATCTGTAAGATCAGTAAGTTATTTACTTCAAATATAAAATGCTGGTATAGCCGGGCACGGTGACTCACGCCTGTAATCCCAGCACTTTGAGAGGCTGAGGCAGGCGAATCACGAGGTCAGGAGATCGAGACCATCCTGACAAACACGGTGAAACCCCTTCTCTACTAAAAATACGAAAAAAATTAGCCAGGCGTGGTGGCGGGCGCCTGTAGCCCCAGCTTCTAGGGAGGCTGAGGCAGGAGAATGGCATGAACCCGGTAGGCGGCGGAGCTTGCAGTGAGTGGAGATCACACCACTGTACTCCAAACTGGGCTTCAGAGCGAGACTCCAACTCAAAAAAAAAAAAAAAAAAAAAAGCTAGTATAGGCATGGGTAGACATTCCCATTCCAAAAGGGAGAAATCAGGCAAAAGAAAGGGGCAAAATTCCCCACACAAGTCTGAAACCAAGCAGGGCAATCATTAATCCTAAAGATCCAAGAAAATCTCCTTTGACTCCATGTCCCATATCCAGTGCACCCTGGTGATAGTGGTGGGCTCCCAAGGCCTTGGGCAGCTCTGCCTCTGTGGCATTGCAGACGGCTGCATTCGCGGGTTAGAGTTGAGTGTCTGTGGCTCTTCCAGACTTAGAATGCAAGTGGCCAGTGGCTATACCTTTCTCAGGTCTGGAGGGCAGTAGCCCTTTTCCCACTGCCTCACCAGGCAGCACCCAAGTAGAAACTCTGTGTGGGGACTCCAGCCACCTTTTCCCCTTCACACTGCCCTATGAGAGCCTGTTTTCAAGGACTCCACCTCTGTGGCAGTCTTCTGCCTGGGCACCCAGACTTTCTCATGCATCCTTTGAAATCTAGGTGGAAGCTACCAAGTCTCCTTTACTCTTGCATTCTACATGCCTGCAGACTTAGCGTCTTATGGAAGCTCCCAAGACTTACTGCTTGCATCCTCTGAAGCAGCAGCTGGAGTGGTACTTGGGGCCATTTGAGCCATGAATGGAGCTAGAGCTAAAGCATCTGGGATGCAGGAAATAGTGTCCCAAGGCTGTGCAGGGCAGCGAAACCCTAGGCTCGGGCACCCAAAGTATTCTTTCTTCCCAGGCTTCTGAACCTGTGATAAGAGGGACTGTCCCAATGACTTCTGAAATACCTTTGAGACTTTTTTCCATTGTCTTGGCCATTAGCACTTGACACCCTTTTAGTCATATTAATCTCTTCAGCAGGAGGTTTCTCCGTACTCTGCTTATATTTATCTTTTGAAAATGTTTTTTTCTTCTCTCCCAGATGGTAAGGCTGCAAATTTTTCAAACTTTTACCCTCTACTTCTCTTTTCATTATAATTTCCAACTTTAAGTCATTAATTTCCTCCTGTATCTGATATTAGGCTATTAGAAGCAGCCAGGCCAATTATTGAACACTTGGCCATTTAGAAATGTATTTCCTCAGATACCCTAAGTCATCACTTTTAAGTTCAAACTTTCACAAATCCCTAGGACCCAATCACAGTTCAGCTAATGCCATTGCCGAGAAGTAACAGGGTGACATTTGTTTCAATTCCCAATAAGTTTCTTATGTCCCATCTGAGATCTCCTTAGCCTGGACTTTATTGTCCATATTTTGATCAACATTTTTTATCAAAGCATCTTAACAAGTGTCTAAGGAACTCCAATTTATGCTTTTTTTCTTGTCTTCTGAGATTTCCAAACTCTTCCAACCTCTGTCCACTTCCCAGTTCTAAAGCTGCTTCTACATCTTCAAGTAACTTTGTAGAAATGTCCCACCTCTTGGTACCAACTTTCTGTGTCAACCCATTTGTGTTGCTATGAAAGAATACCCAAGTCTGGGTAATCTATAAAAAAGAGGTTTATAATGAGATTTGGAAGAAACAAAACATTCAAACTATATCGAAAACAGAGGGGAGAATAAAACAAAGACAACAGAGGGTTTGAAGCCTCTAGCACATACAGTTACAATTATCCATAAACATTAATAACTCCTATAAAAGTTTACATAAAATAACACACTGTGATCTATTTATCTCAGGTATCTTCTGATATATTAATATTATGTTCAACTTTCAACCAAAAACATCATAGAAGATGCTTAAAGTCAGAGAAGACAGTCTGAAAAAACAAACCTATCATAATCATATTCCAATATGATATAGACTTTGATATTGTCAGACATAAAATATAAAATTATATACATTTTTCAGTTAAAATTAGAGAAGACAAAAAACACAAAAGAAGAAATAGAACAGATAATAATTCAATGCATAGAAAATAGTTAAACACATGGGACCAGGCGCAGTGGCTCAAGCCTGCAATCCCAGCACTTTGGGAGGCCGAGGCAGGCAGAGCACCTGAGGTCTGGAGTTCGAGACCAGCCTGGCCAACATGATGAAACCCCATCTCTACTAAAAATACAAAAATTAGCCGGGTGTGATGGCACGTACCTATAATCCCAGCTATTTGGGAGGCTGAGACAGGAGAATCACTTGAACCCGAGAGGCAGAGGTTGAAGTGAGCCGAGATCACGCCATTACACTCCAGCGTGGGCAACAGAGGAAGACTCTGTCTCAAAAAAAAGATAGAAAAAAAAAAAAAAAAGAAAATAGTTACACCCGTGGTAGATATTCATTCTTATATCTCAATAATCAAATAATACTAGTATGAATGGTCTATACATACCACTTATAAGATAGGCAATGTCAGAATTAATTATAAAAATGGAAGATGATGCAAGTATATATATTCTCTAAAATGGCACTCAACATGTAAAAACTCTAAATGGTTCAAAGTAAAGGAATGTATAAAGATACATAATGCTAACTTTAACCAAAAACAAAACCAAAAATTAACAACCTAGAGTAGTAAATTCAGACAAAGTGAAATTCAAAACAAGAAGTTATTTGGGATTTAAAAAATGGCACTACATGATAATAACTGGAACAATTCTCCAAGAAGACATAGAAGTCTTAAATGTGTATGCATATGACAAAGGATCAACATATATGAGCCAGGATTTGGTACAACTAAGAGGAGAAATAGTCCAGTCTACTATTACACAGTAGAGAAGTAAACATCCTTCTTTCAGTGGCTAGTAGATCAAGCAGGCAGAAAACCAGTGAGGATAAAATTGACCACAAAAACACAATCAATGAACTTGATGTAATTGACAGTTATAAAATACAGACTGTTGCATCCTGCAATAGCATAATTCACATTTGTCTCAAGCTCACGTGGATGTTCACTAAGAAAGACCACATTCTGAGCCATAAGAGAAACCCTAAAATGTATAAAAAGCAATAGAAATTATACGAAGTATGCTCTCAAATGAAGATGGCAGAGTGGGTCAGCAATGTATATTAGCATTGATTGCCCTCACCAGCCATTCATGTAGAGACTTGCTTAGTAAGTAGTGTCTTAATAATAGTTCAATTTATATGAACTATTCAAGAAACAATTTAAATGAACTGTGTTACTATTGCCTAGATTGTAGTAATATTTGTAAATTTCAAAATCTGATGAAACAGAAACATTTGAATTGACCATATAGATGCAGATAGAGATATTAATATTTATGAAAAGGATAAGTGCAACATAATGAGTCATGTGAAAAACAAGAGACTCCCTGAGATTTTTAAAAACTGATCCCACTACATACACCCATTCTGCATAAGCAGGGCTAAAGATATTTCCAGCTGTCTTAGAAAATACAAAAGCATACAAGACAATTATTGGGTGTATGTAAGCCTTTCTGTATAGGGGATGAGGTTGGAAAATAAATATATTGGTTACACAATATCTTTAAGTATAAATCCTATTAATTTAAAATGAATAATGTTAATGAAACTTCCTAGAGATATTATAGTAGAATTCCCTGGTAGATAAAAGGTTTTATCATAGATGCCTAATTGAAGCCTGAAGTAAAAATGCAAGTTAACTATATTTTATTAAAAATGATGATAGAAAAAAACCTATGCTAATTTTCAACGCAATTTTTTAACAAACTAAAAGTTCCAATTATAAGAATAAAAACCAATCAAATCCTATTCTGTAATTAAAAAAATAAAATAATCAAGGGAAGGTACAATTACCTTTATAAAAATGAGAAACCTATCTCATTTTCTCACTTAATTTAACATTTAAGAATTTTTAAAATATACCCATGTTTAAAATTTTTTTTAATTTTATAAATTATAATAATATAATTTAAATAATTTATTTCTGTGTGAAATTTAGCGATTTCTTATTGTAAAACGTTAACTCCAAATGAATATATATATATTTTTAAATGGAGTCTCACTCTGTCACCAGGCTAGAGTGCAGTGGTACAATCTTGGCTCACTGCAACCTCCGTCTCCCAGGTTCAAGAGATTCTCTTGCCTCAGTCTTCCGAGTAGCTGGGACTACAAGTGCGTGCCACCACACCCAGATAATTTTCGTAGTTTTGTAAAGAAGGGGTTTCACCATGTTGGCCATGATGGTCTCGATCTCTTGATCTCATGATCCGCCCGCCTCGGTCTCCCAAAGTTCTGTGATTACAGATGTGAGCCTTCACATCCGGCCTCCAAATGAGTATTATCGGATTTTGGGTATGTGTTTAAATATGTTGTTTGCACTTTTGTGTAAATATAAAATATTATAAAGTGAATATGTAATAGAACTAAAACTTACATTACGTGATTAGATTATTTCATCATTTCACAAACATCATAAAGTGTACTTACACAAACCTAGATGGCATAGCTTACAACACAGCTTGGCTATATAGTTCAGCCTATTGTTCCCAGGCTACAAATCCGCACAGCACGTAACTGTATTAAATACTGCAAACAATTATAACAAAATGGTATTTGTGTATCTAATTATAGAAAAGTTACGTAAAAATACAGTAAACTATTAAAAATAGTCCAACTAAATAAGTCACCTACCATGAATAAAACTTGCAGAACTGGAAGTTGCTGTGAGTGAAGCAGTGAGTGAGTGGTGAATAAATAAAACAAACAAACAAACAAAATAGTCAAGGACATTATTATACACCAGTAGTCCCCAACATTTTTTGGCACCAGGTACCAATTTCATGGAAGACAATTTTTTCCATGGACTGTTGGTAAGGGGTATGGTTTTGAGACAAAACTGTTTCATCTCAGATTATCAGTTATTAGATTTTCATAAGGAGCATGTAACCTAGATCCCTTTCATGTGCAATTCACAATGAAAATCTAATGTCACCACTCATCTGACAGAAGGCTGAGTTCTGGTAGTAACACTCACTCACCTGCCACCCACCTTACGTTGTACAGCCCAGTTCCTATCAGGCCATAGGCCACTAATGGCCCATGGCCCAGTGGTTGGGGACCTTTGCGGTACACTACTGTACACTTTACAAACACTTTACATTTAGGGTATGATAAAGTTATATAAGAGTATATTTATTTCTTTGTTTTGTGGGTTCTTCTTTTTTTGAGACAAGTTCTTATTTTGTCATCCAGGCTGGGGTGCACTAGCACCATCGGGGCTCACTCCCTCAGCCTCTTGTATTGGGATTACAAGAATGATCCACCACATTCAATCTTTATTTGTTCAGTAATGCATTAACCTTAGATTAATGTAACATTTTTGCTTTAAAAACGTTTTTTAAAATATTGAGTGCTTTTTGACTCTTTTGTAATAATTTAAAACACAAACTGTATAACTATACAAAACATTTTATTTATTTATTTATTTATTTATTTATTTATTTATTTAGTTGGAGTCTCGCTCTGTTGCTCTGGCTAGAGTACAGTGGCGCAATCTCGGCTCACTGCAAGCTCCGCCTCCCGGGTTCACGACATTTCCCTGCCTCAGCCTCCTGAGTAGCTGGGACTACACGAGCCTGCCACCACGCCTGGCTAATTTTTCATATTTTTAGTAGAGATAGGGTTTCACCCTGTTAGACAGGATGGCTTCGATCTCCTGACCTCATGATCCGCCTGCCTTGGCCTCCCAAAGTATTGGGATTACAGGCATGAGCCACCACACCTGGCAACATTTTATTTCTTTATATCCTTATTCTAGGAGCTTTTAAAAAATTTTATTTATTTTTTCTTTTTAAATATTTTATTAAAATACACACCTAGCATAGGTGTACATAGGGTCAGAATTATACTACTATCTCTCACCCCCACATCCTGTCCAACGAAAAATACTTAGGGGTAATTACATGCACAGAACTGTCAACTCCTACACTTTCCTCTGGAGTACCTTCTGAAGAACCTGTCTGAGACTATTTTACAGTTAACTTTTTAAAATAAGTAAAAACTACAGTATAAAAAATAAAATGTATAATATAGTAATATAGAAACTCATAAGATCATTGTGTATTATTATCAAATATTGTATACTGTACAAAATGGTATGTGCTGTACTTTTATAAAACTGATAGAGCAATGGGTTTATATCAGCCTCACCAAAAACATATGAGTAATGCCTTATGGTATAATATTACAATGTTTATAACACTAGGCAATAGTGACACATCCATCAGAATATTAAGGGACCACCATTACACATATGAACTATTGTTGACCACAGTGTTGTTAAATAGTGTGAGACAATATGTGGCTTTGACAAAGACTCTCCTTCACCAAACTATATTCTGACTCTTTGGAGCACTCTTCTTGATGATCCCTTGGCCTTGGCCCTCATCCTGTCTTTGCCTGCCTACCCGTCTTAGAAAGGATCTTGCTTATTTAGTTTAGTGAGAATCCTCACCCTTTTGATATATAATAACATTCTTCATCTCCTCATTTTACATCTACTTCTTTGTCCTGCCTTTAACAAGAATCCTGTTAGGTTGGTTTAACAACCATCTCCTTAGCCTTGATGTTTCCTTTTAGTAATTTTCTATTCACTGACACTCTCTTCTCGCTCCTTAGCTATACGTCTGCACTTGTCATTAACAATTTTGGGGGGCAGACCAAGAAGGCCGATTAGAAACAGCTGTGGTCTGCACCGCTCACAGAGAAGAACAAAAACAGTGAGTGAAATCTACACCTTCAAATGAGGTATCCAGTGGGACTGACTAAGCAGTCGGTGAGACATACGGAGAGTGAGAAAAAGCAGATTGTGGTGACAGCTGACCCAGGAATGGCATGGAGTGAAGAGAGCTCCCACACAGAGCCAAGGGACGCAGTGAGTGATTGTGCAACCCCACCTGGCAAACCACACTTTTCCCATGGATCTTTGCAACCCACAGATCAGGAGACCCCCTCATGATCCCATGCCACCAGAGTCTTGGGTTCAAAGCACAGAGCTGTGCAGAATCTCCATGGCTGCTTGGGCATGCACGGAGACACAGGAGTTTGCACATACTTCGGCCCTGGGAATTCCAGTGAGGCAAGAGATCCATCCATTCCCCTAAGAAAGGGGTTGAAGCCAGGGACCAAACCAACCTCATTCAGCAGACCCTGCTCCCAGGTTAAGACCCCCTGGCTTGGAATTCCAGTCAGAGAGCAGCACAGCAGCAGCAGGCTGGAGGCTGCCTGAGACAACTGATTTCCCATAGGAAAAAAGTGGCCGCCATTCTTTTGCTAAAGTTGGCTGTCCTGGTCTGCTGGCTCTGGAGAGTCTGGGTGGTCTAAATGAGGAAGGTTCCCACCAATGCAGTGTGCCCACTCTGCCAAGGGCAAGCCAACTACTTCTTTAGTGGATCACTAACTCCATTCCTCCTGACTAGGGGCATCCTCTCAAGAGAAGTCTCCAGAAATCTCCTACAGGAACATCCGGGCTGGCATCAGGTCAGTGCCCCTCTAGGACAGACCTCCCAGAAGTAGCAGCAGGCCACTATCTTTACTGTTTTTCAGCCTTTAATGATGATACCTCCAGGTGCAGGATGGACCCAGGTGATTAGGGTCTGGAGTGAACCCCCACCAAACTGAAGGAGCCCTATGGAAGAGGGCCATGATTGTTAAAAGAAAAACAAAGAAACAGAAAACAATAACAACAACATTAACAAAAAAGACCCCACAAAAACCCCATTCACGGGTCATCAACCTCAAAGATCAAAAGTAGATAAGCCCACAAAGATAAAGGAATGAATCAATGAAAAAATACTGAGAACTCAAAAAACAGAGTGCCTCTTCTCCTCCAAATAATTTCAACACCTCTCGAGCAAGGGCACAGAACTGAGCTGAGACTGAGATGGCTGAATTGACAAAAGAAGGCTTCAGAAGGTAGGTAGTAACAAACTTTGCTAAGCTAAAGGAGCATTTTCTAACCCAATGCAAAAAAAGCTAAGCATCATAATAACACATTATAAGACATGATAAACAGAATAGTTTAGAGAGGAACACAAATGACATTATAGAGCTAAAAAAAAAACACACAAGAACTTCACAATGCAATCACAAGTATCAACAGCTGAACAGATCAAGTGGAGATAATAATCTCAGTGCTTGAACACTGTCTCTTCAAAATAAGGCAGTCAGACAAGAATAGAGAAAAAAAGAATAAAAAGAAACAACAAAACTTCTGAGAAATATGGTATTATGTAAAAAGACCAAACCTACAACTGATTGGTGTACCTAAAAGAAACAGAGAAAGGAACCAGGTTGAAAAACATATTTCAGGATATCATCCAGGAGAACTTCCCAAACCTAGAAAGACAAGCCAGCATTTAAATTCAGGAAATCCAGAGAACACCAGTAAGATACTCCATAAAAATTAACCCCAAGAGACATAATCATTAGATACTCCAAAGTTGACATGAAAGAAACAATGTTAAGGGCAGCCAGAGAGAAAGACCAGGTCATCCATCACACTAACAGTGAACCTCTCAGTGGAAACCCTACAAGCCAGAAAGGATTGGGGGCCAATAAAATTATTCATTCTTGGAGTAAAGAATTTCCAACCCAGAGTTTCATATCCAGCCAAACTAATCTTCATAAGTGAGGGAGAAAGAAGATCCTTCTCAGACAGTCAAATGTTGGGAAAATTTGTCAACACTAGGTCTGTCTTGCAAGAGCTTCTGAAGGAAGCACTAAATATGGAAAGAAAAGACCATTACCAGCCACTATGAAAACACAATGAAGTATACAGGCCAGTGACACTATGAAACAATTACATAAAAAGCCTGAAAAATAACTAGTTAGCATCCTGAAGATGGGATCAAATTCACACATATTGATATTAACCTTAAATGTAAATGGACTAAATGCCCTAGAATGGCAAGCTGAATAAAGAGTCAAGACCTATTCAAACCAACAAAGATAAAAAAAGACAAATAAAGGCATTACACAATGGTAAGGAGTTCAATTCAAGAAAAAGAACTATCTTAGTTATGCTCCCAATACAGGAGCACCCAGATTCAGAAAGCAAGTTCTTAGAGACCTACAAAGAGATTTGGACTCCCACACAATAATAGTGGGAGAGTTTAACACTCCACCGAGACTATTAGATTGTTTAGACAGAAATTTAATAAAGATATTTAGGACCTGAACTCAGCTCTGGAGCAAGTGGACCTCACAGATATCTACAAACCTATCCTCCCCCAAACAAGAGATATACACTTACTCTAAAATTCATCATATAATTGGAAGTAAAACACTCCTCACAAAATGCAAAGGAACTGAAATAATAACAGTCTCTCAGACTGTCTTACAATTCAATATTAAGAAACCCACTCAAACTCACACAACTACATGTATATTGAGCAACCTGCTCCTAAATGACTGCTGTGTAAATAAAGAAATTAAGGCAGACATCAAGAAGTTCTGTGAAACTAATGAGAACAAAAGGACAACATGACAGAATCTCTTTAACTTAACACCACACATAAATGGTGTTAAGAGGGAAATTTATAACACTAACTGCCCACATCAAAAGGCTAGGAAGATCTCAAATTGACAATGTCACATCACAACTAAAAGAACTAGAGAACCAAAGACAAACAAACAGCAAAGCTAGCAGAAGGCAAGAAATAACAAAGATTAGAGCAGAACTGAAGGAGATAGAAACAAAAAAACCTTCAAAAAATAAATCCAGGAGCTGTTTTTCTTTGGTGGGAGGTGGGGAGGAGGTGTTTGAAAAAATTAATAAAAGAGGCTGCTAGCTAGAATCAGAAGTGATAGGAATATCACCACTGATCCCACAGAAATACAAACAATCATCAGAGAATACTATAAATACCTCTAGGCACGTAAACTAGAAAATCAAGAAGAAATGGACACATTTCTGGATGCATATACCTTCTCAAGACTGAACCAGGAAGAAATCAAATCACTGAATAAACCAATATTAAGTTCTGAAATTGAGGCAGTGATAAATAGCTTACTAACCAAGAAAAAACCCCAGGTCTAGACAGATGTAATGCTGAATTCTACCAGAGGTACAAAGAGGAGCTGCTACCATTTCTTCAGAAACCATTCCAAACAATTGAAAAGGAGGAACTTCTCCTTAACTCATTTTATGAGGCCAGCATCATCTGGATATAAAAGCCTGTTAGAGATACAAAAAACAAACAACAGCAACAAATTTCAGGCCAATATGCCCAAGGAATATTGATGCAAAGACCCTCAATAAAATACTGGCAAACAGAACCCAGTGGCACATCAAAAAGCATATCCATGATGATTAAGTAAGGTTCATTCCTGAGATGCAAGCTTGGTTCAACATATGCAAATCAATAAATCTAATTCATTCCATAAACAAAACTAAAGACAAAAACATCATGATTATCCCAATAAACACAAAAATGTCATTGATAAAATTCAGAATCCCTTTAGTATAAAAACTCTTAATAAACTCAGTATTAAAGGAACACACCTCAAAATAACCAGAGCCATATATGAAAAACAGCCAATATTATACTGAACAACAATATTATACAGCAACAACAACAACAAACACCATGAAGATATCACACTACCTGACGTTAAACTATACTGCAAGGTTACAGTAACCAAAACAGCATGGTACTGGTACAAAATCTTCTTGATTTTCTAGTTTATGTGTCTAGAGGTATTTATAGTATTCTCTGATGATTGTTTGTATTTCTGTGGGATCAGTGGTGATATTCCTCTTATCTGAAACCATTGTTTCAGCCCAAAAACTTCTTAAGCTGATAAGCAACTTCAACAAAGTTTCAGGATACAAAATCAATCTGCAAACACTGCTAGCATTCCTATACACCAAGAACAGGCAAGCAGAGAGCCAAATCATGAATGAACTCCTATTCTCAATTGCTACAATGAGAATAAAATACATAGGAATACAGCTAACATGGGAAGTGAAGGACCTCTTCAAGAACTACAAACTGCTGCTCAAAGAAATCAGAGAGGACACAAACTAATGAAAAAATATTCCATGTTCATGGACAGGAAGAATAAATATCATGGAAATGGTCATACTGCCCAAGGTAATTTATAGATTCAATGTTATTCTTATTAAACTACTGCTGACATTCTTCAAAGACTAAGAAAAGAAACTATTTTAAAATTCATGTGGAACCAAAAAAGAGCCCTATAGCCAAGACAATTATAAGAAAAAAAACAAACAAAACGAAAAAACGAAGATGAAGATATCACACTACCTGACTTTAAACTATACTGCAAGGTTACAGTAACCAAAACAGTATGGTACTGGTACAAAAACAGACACATAGATCAATGAAACAGAATAGAGAACTCGGAAACAAGACTAGACACTTAACCATCTGATCTACTACAAATCTAACAAAACAAGCAATGGGGAGAAGATTTTTCACTTAATAAATGATGCTGGGAGAACTGGCTAGTCATATGCAGAAAATTGAAACTGGACCCCTTCCTTATACTTTATATAAAAAATTAACTCAAGATGGACTAAAACTTTAATGTAAAACCCAAAACTATAAAAATGCTAGAAAAACAATCTAGACAATACTATTCAGGACATAGGCACAGGCAAAAATTTTATGATAAAAATTCCAAAAGCAGTTGCAACAAAAGCAAAAATTGACAAATGGAATCTAATTAAACTAAAGAGCATCTGCACAGCAAAAGAAACTATCATCAAAGTGAACAGAAAACCTGTAGAATGAGAAAAATAATTGCAATTTATCTCTCTGTGAGAGGTCTAATATCCAGAATCTGCAAGGAACTAAAACAAATTTATGAGAAAAAAAAACAAACCAAACAACCTCATTAAAAAATGGGCAACAGGAATTAACAGATGCTTCTCAAAGGAAGAGATTCATGTGGCCAAAAAATATGAAAAAAAACCCCACATGACTGAACATTAGAGAAATCCAAATCAAAACCACAATAAGATAACATGTCATTCCAGTCAGAATGGCAATTATTAAAAAGTCAAGAAACAACAGATGCTGGTGATAAAAAGGAATGTTTCTACACTGTTGGTGAGAATGTAAATTAGTTCAAACATTGTGGAAGACAGTAAGGCAGTTCCTCAAAATTCTAGAAGCAGAAGTACCTTTTAATGCAGTGATTCCATTACTGGGTATATACCCAAAGAAATATAAATCATTCTGTTATAAAGATGCATGCAGGCATATGTTCATTGCCTCACTATTTACAATATCAAAGATACGGAATCAACTGAAATGCCCATCAATGATAGACTGGATAAAGAAAATGTGGTACATATACACCATGGAATACTATGCAGCCACAAAAGGGAACAAGATCATGTCCTTTGCAGGAACATAGATGAAGCTGGGAGTCAGTATCCTTACCAAACTAACACAGGAACAGAAAACTAAACACATGTACTCAGTGCTAAGTGGGAGTAGAACAATTAGAGCACACAGACACATGGTGGGGTGGGTTGGAAACAACATACACCGAGGCCTGTCATTGCGGGTAGGAAAAGGGCAAGCATTAGAAAGAACAGCTAATAGATACTGAACTTAATATCTAGGTGGTGGGTTTTTCTGTGCATTGCACACATTTACCTATGTAACAAACCTGCACATCCTGTACATGTACCCTGGAACTTAAAATAAAAGTTGAAAATATAAAAGGTTAATGTCCTCCATGAAATTCTAGAAAATGATGCTTTAGTTGTATAAATTTTTGAGGTAGATAATATGATGTTTTCATATACATATTCATAGTTAAATTATTACTACAGGTAAGTGATTTAACATATCTATCACCTTCCATAGTTGTTTTTTTATATATATATATATACATATATATATATATATTTGTGTGTGTGTGCATATCACACAAGTGTGATATATATAAAAACACACTTGTATTTACTTTTGTATTATATATTATTTACATATATAATATATATTAATATATAAGGTCTATACTAATTTTAAATAAAATATAAATTGCAAAAGAAACATAGGTGAAGGAAAATTATATCATTGATATACTATAATTTAGTATTTTATTTAAGTTTCATATACATGGAAATTTTATTTTTCATTGCAAATATATACTAACTAGCTAATTAATCTGGTGAAAGTGCTATTAATGTTCCAAATTTTTCTTTCCATTAGGTTCTGATTAATATTACAAAACTAGCAAATTATAATCTATACTTGTAATTCACATAGACATATATAGGTAAGGAGATTAGCATTTGAAAACAAGTAAATATTTTTAAAGTAACTTTACTTAATAAATTAAGGCATGAAATTTAGTATACAGAAACTACATATCCATTTTGCTGTTAAAGCAATATTGTGAGTCAATTCATATTTAAATGTTTTATGTTTAGTAACTTAAAAGAAGAGAAAGCAATTTGGACAGATGAGGTCTTGGTGGGATTCTATTATTTAAAGAACACCATATTGAGCTACCAAAGGCCTAAAAATCAAGGAAAAAAATAAAGAATGAGTTGTATGAAGTCCCAGAGGATGCTCAAAGTTGATTTATCATGTGGCATGCCAGGAAACATCAAAAGATGATTAAAATATATGTTAGTGTTTTCATGGTAGAGAAAAGTGTAATGCCCAGACCGTTTGTTCTCCAAAGAAGACCACCAGAGTCCAGAGTCAAAGTCAAGCGGCAAGGATCTTTTACTGCAAGTTTGAACTTGGTCCCTCCATTCCACAGCATACAAGAGGGCCCCGAACAATGTGAGTGCTTGCCTTTTATAGCCCGATGTAAATAGGATACATAAAGTTACAGAGGAACAAGGGAATTCTTTTGGTTACAGCACTACAATTGGTTAACATTTTAAGTTATACATTTAGCAGTTTTCTATTGGTTCCCGCACTTTCAGTAAACCCACGAATGGCTGTGTCCTTATCGGAGACTTTCCAGGTGGCGTTTTTCTAAAGTTGAGATATATGGTAGTCTCTGAGTTGAGAAATGTGTTTGTACTGGGCTCAGGAAGTTAAAAGATATATGGTGGGATGTGTTTGTACTGAGCTCAGGAAGTTGAGAGATATATGGTGAGATGTGTTTGTACTGGGCCTGTTTGTGTTGAGTCCGGGGTTGAGGAATGTGCCTGTTTTCTTTCAAAAGCACTGAAAGCAAACAGTAAAATTCAGCTTTTCCTGGATAAAAAGGAGTCTTTCTCTGAATTCAGTTCCACAACAGAAAAGGAGATACCTCTGTACCCGTTATAAAATAAAACAAATATTTTACATATAAATTGTGAGGCAGCCATGCCCTCCTCCCCCTCTTTCCTTCTCTCTCTCTTTTGAGATCTTCAGTTGGGTTGAGTCATCGTCTTCGTACAAACTCCCTGCCTAAGAGTCCTATAAGAAAAAACCACTAAAATATGCTGCATTTTGAACTGGCCAGGAGCATATGGCCAGAAGCCAGATTGCCTGCTTCACATTCCAGCTCTGTCTTTTGTATTCATTAGGTTTGTGACCCTGGTCAAGTTACTTAATTTATTTCTTCCTCCATTTCCATATCTATGCATGACAATAATAAAAACAGTAGTACCTACCACATAGATTATTATCATTAAATATACATTTGAAATATATTTATCTTTTTAATTTAACACTCATTGTTGAGGAGTGTCCGGTACATAATAATATAAAATATGTTAAGTATCATTATTTACTCAGCACATATACTTGGAAAGTCTCTTTGATCCAGGGTACTATGATAGTTTGCAGTTTAAATCTGAAAGACTGAGAAGAAGGAATGATGAAGGCAGGAGAAGATTGCTGTGTTAGCTCAAGCAGTCAAGCAGAGAGTCAGTCAATGCTCCCTGCCTTTACCTTTTGGCTCTATTTGGGCCCTCAGTGAACTGAATGATTGTCACCCATACTGGGGAGGGCCACGTGCTTTAATAAGTCCACCAATTCAAATGCTAGTATCTTTAGAAATACCCTCACACACAAATCCAGAAATAATGTTTAACCAGGTATCAGGACATTCCCTGATCCAGTTAAGTTGATACATAAACTTAATTATCATAATTCCCTAGTAGGATTGTCTCCTATCCCAGTATTACTGGTGTTCTTTAAAAAAAAAAAAAAAAAAGTAATGTGAAGTGATGGACACATGCAAGGAGAAAAGAGCTATGTAAAGATGCAAATATTTGAGTTATGTTACCACAAACCAAGGAATGTCTGACTCCACCAGAAGCTACGAAGAAGCAGGTAAAAAAATCTTCCACTCTCATTCCAAAATGAGAGGGAGCATGACTCTGCCAATACATTCATTTCTTTTTTTAAACTTTTATTTTAGGTTCAGGGGTACATGTTCCAGTTTGTTATATAGGTAAACTAGTATCACAGGGGTTTGTTGAACAGATTATTTTATCACACAGGTATTAAGCCTAGTACCCTATAGTTATTTTTTCTTCTCATCTCCATCCTCCCACCCTTTTCCCTCAAGTAGACCTCAGTGTCTGTTGTTCCCTTCTTTGTGTTCATGAGTTCTCACCATTCACCTCCCAGTTATAAGTGAGAACATATGGTATTTGGTTTTCTGCTCATTCATTAGTTTGGTGAGGACAATAGCCGCCAGATCCATCTATGTTCCTGCAAAAGACATGCTCTCCTTCATTTTTATGGCTTCATAGTATTCCATGGTGTATATGTGCCACATTTTCTTGATCCATCCTGTCACTGATGAGCATTTAGGTTGATTCCTTGTCTTTGCCATTGTGAATAGTGCTTCAATAAACATTCACGTGCATGTGACTTTACAGTAGAATGATTTATATTTATCTGAGCATACACCCAAATCCATAGGAGTGCTTACTTACAGCCTCCAAAACTGTAAAAAAAGAAATCATGTTGTTTGTAGATTCCCAGTTAATACTGCAGCCCTAGGCAATTAACACAGGTACCCCTTGCATGTTCTCCCATACCACAGTGTGTTCTCCTCATTTTAGCACTGATCATACTCAGTTGCATTTTTTCATTTATCTGCCAGTATTTTACATTAGTCTAAATTTTTTGAGAGAAAGGTCAAGCTTATTTTGTGAATTATTTTAACTCCTGTACCTAACAGAAATCCAGACATTTTATTAATTCAATAAAATGTTTTTTTTTGTAAATGAAGTAAATTAATTTCAAATTTCAGCAACCTGCATGGTAAGTCTATATTTCATAAAAGATAATTCATAGTTACTACTTAAGAAGAATTAATATATAGTGTTTTGCCTTATATTTCTATTTTTTAAAATAATTGTTTACTTACAAAAGCCTTCCATGTAATCATCACCTAAAACAATTAATGCATATATAAATACAAATGTCAATATATTAATGTAATCATTTTTATTTATAAAAAGATACAATTTAAATACCATAAAATTTGCCCTTTTATAATGTATAATTCAGTGATTTTTAGTAGATTTCCAAAGCTTTGTAGCCATCCTTACTAATATTAGAACATGTTCACCACCCCTAAAAGAAATCCAATATTCATTGGCAGCCATTCCCTGTTTCTCCCTTTTTACAGCTGCTGTAAAACAACTAATCTACTTTTTGTTTCTAAAAATCTAACTAATCTAGATATTTTACATAAATGGAATCTCATAATATGTACTTTTCATCTCTCTTTCACTTAGAATAATGTTTTCAAAGTTCATCCATATTGTAGCATATCTCAGTGTTTCATTATTTTTCTTGACAGAGTATGGACCTATTGTATAAAGATACTAATTTTGTTTGTTTATTCATCAGTGAATGGATATTTGTTTCTTCTGTGTTTGCATTGTTGATGATGATGCTATTAATAATAATGAATGCACTAGTTTTTCATGTAGATATATATTTTCCATTTTCTAGGGTATGTATCCAGGAGAGGAATTGATGATCATAACATAACTGTGTGTTTCACTTTTTGAGGATCTACCACACTATATAGTTTTTTTTTTTAGATTCATGTGGATGTTGGTTACAAGGGAATATTACATAATGCTGAGTTTTAGGCTTTGGTAAGTTTCAGCTCTCTTGAGTCCCTCACAGGAATAGGGAACATAGTATCCAGTGGGTAGTTTTTTTAATTCTTCCCTCCTCCCCTCTCCCCATTTTTGGAGTCCCCAGTAATTATCACTTCCACCTTTATGTTCATGTGTACCCATTTTTTACCTCTCACTTGTATGTGAGGACATGCAATATTTGATTTTCTGTTTCTGTGTTAATTCACTTAGAATAATAACCTCTACCTACATCCACGTTGTTAAAAATGACATGATTTTATTCTTTTATATAACTCTGTAGTATTCCATGGAGTATATATGCCAAATTTTCTTTATCTATCTACCATCAACAGGCACTTAAGTTGATTCCATGACATTTCTATTGTGAATAGTGCTTCAATAAACATATGAATGCAGATCTCTTTTTGATAGAGTGATTTATTTCTCTTTGGGTAGATAACCAGTAGTGGGATTGCTGGGTCAACTGACAGTTCTAATTTTAGGTCTTTAAGATCTCTCCACATAATTTTGCATAAGGGTTGAACTAATTTACATTCCCACCAACATGTCACATTATTTTTCAAAGCAGCTGCCCTACTGTACTTTCCCACCAACAATGTATGAGGGTTCTAATTTCTCTGCTTTCTTACCAAAACTTGTTATGATCCATTTTTTTCTTATACCTAACCTGCGAAGTGCTATAGCATTATGATTTTGACTTGCATTTCCTGAATGACTAATTTGCACATACATTCTTGTATTTATTGTTCATTTATATATCTTCTTTGAGGCAATGTTTATTTAAATTTTTTGTTCACATATTATTGGATCACATGTATTTTTATTTTTAATTAAATTTTTGTACATTCTGATATTACTCCCTTATCAGATATGTAATTTGGAAATATTGTATCTCATGCTGTCGATTGACTTTTCACTTTATTGATATCATCCTTTTCTTATCAAAATGCCAGTGATTTGGTCTGGGCCTTGCCGTTCACTGTACAGAAAGCCAATCACTGAGACAACTAGTATTATGAGTTAAGAAGGCTTTAATCAGGTACTGCAGCTGAGAAGATTGGAGATCAGTGTCAAATCCCTCTCCCAGATTGACTAAAATTAGGGATTTACATAGCAAGGAAGAAGTGTGACCATCTATGGGAAAACAGAAATTAGTGAGCAGTAAGGAAGAGTAATTGGTCAGGGAGAAGCAAGTGGTCAGTTAGGTAATCATAATGAGTAAAGATTCTGGTGTTTTATTGTCCAGATGCAGGGATTTGGCAAGTTTCAGCTCCTTGATACTATCTGGAAGACGTGATGGTTAGTTTCTGACAAAGGAACTCAGATAAGACAAACACAACTTTCTCGTAAGACTGAGAGAATCAGTTTCCATGTTTATTCAAAGAAACCATAAACATCAGTTCCACAGGACAATTTGGCAGGTTTCACTTTGAGATATATATATAAATATATATATGTGTGTGTATATATATATATCACATATATAATATAAATATTATTTTTATGACATTCAACTTATGTACTTTTTGTTTTTGTTGTTGCTTATGCTTCTGTTGTCAAATGTAAGAAATAATTTCCTCTTCAAGTTCAAGAAGATAGACATGTATTTTTTTTCTAAGAATTTTATAGTTGTAGTTGTTACATTCAGATTTTTTATGTACCCTGAGTCACTTTTTATATATAATGGTTGGTTGATTGTTTGGCTAAACATAAAAATGGATGCTTCTGGTTTTAAAGCTTCAAAGTTGCATTTGGTTTTTTTGAGTTCCTTCCTCAGAAAATGATCTTCAGGCCTGTCAAAGAAAGTATTAAAGAACTGAAAATTATTGGATCACTACATCCAGACAGTGAGATGCTGGGCCTCTCCTTAATTATGATTGCTTCCTTGCCCATCCCTAGTTCTTATTTTCTAGTACATTGTTACATTTCAACCCTAGGGTTTTTGTTTGTTTGTTTTTGTTTTGTTTTGGTCATTGTTGTTTATTTGTTTGTTTATTGAGATGGAGTTTCGTTCTTGTTGCCCAGGCTGGAGTGCAAGGGCGCTATCTCAGCTCACTGCAACCTCCACCTCCTAGGTTCAAGCTATTCTCCTGCCTCACCCTTGTGAGTAGCTGGTATTACAGGCATGCACCACCATGCCCGGCTAATTTTGTATTTTTAGAAGAGAGGGTGTTTCTCCAATAAACCCCTAGTTTTAGTTGATGAGGGAGATGGATTTGAGACTGATCTGCAATCTCCTTGACTATGGCATCCAATAAAGCCTTCTTCATTGACAATACTCATTATCTCAGTCATTTGCTTTCTATTTGGTAAGCAACAGGACCTAGACTGAACTGATATTAGGGTAACATAGTCAATTTTGCAATCTAATTTACAGATATTTTTAATAATTGAATATATATTGAAAAAATTGATTTTTATATTTGCATTTCCTTCATTAAGAAACTGACTTTAAATTGATCATAGCACATGTATGTTTTATATATAAATCATAATTACATTTTGAGGAGCAGCATTCATAGAGAAGTTTTAAGCAAATTTTAAAGGATTCTGTAAAGTTAATTCTATAAAAATCAATCTCACCTAAATTAAAATCTGAATGCAATTTTTTTCGTACATTCTTTTTAATAAAATATGCACTCATAGCTTATGTCTTGCTTAAAGGCAGGAGGAAAAGCAGCACAAGTATAGTACAGCATTATTGTCATTAAAAGTTCCTTTTACATTCTGAGAGAATGCAGGTAAAAATGTAAAAAAGTAGCTTGATTAAAATTATCTAAAATACTATTTTAGTATACTGAAAATGACATTAAAAGGCATTTACAAATTAAAAAGATATAATAGATTATTTGTTTGATATTTAATATTTGCAATTTTAATCTCTTACAAATAAATATATTATTATTTTTATTAAACTCACATAGTAGAAACTATACAACCAGTAAAAAATATTGTTTCTACTAATATTTCTCAAACTGACTACATTGGGATAGATCCAAAATTATTTTTTTAATGGAGAATTGAAGTTAAAAAGAAATGATTATTTCAATGCATATTGACAACATATTCTGGACTAAAGAGATAAAAGACAATTGTATTAGTCAGGGTTCTCTAGAGGGACAGAACTAATAGGAACTATATATACGAGTTTGTTAAGTATTAATTTACACAATCACAAGGACCCAAAATAGGCTGTCTGCAACCTGAGGAGCAAGAAGAACCAATCCAAGTCAAAGTCCCAAAACTGAAGAACTTGGAGTCCAATTTTCGAGGGCAGGAAGCATTCAGCATGGGAAAAACATGTAGGCTGGGAGGCTAGGCTAGTCTCTCCTTTTTATGTTTTCCTGCCTGCTATATATTCACTGGCTGCTGACTAGATTGTGCCCACCAGATTAAGGGTAGATCTGCCTTCTCCAGCCCACTGACTCAAATGTTAATCTCTTTTGGCAACACCCTCACAGACACACTCAGGATCAACATTTTGTATCCTTCAATCCAATCAAGTTGATACTTAGTTGGATACAATCATAGCAGTGTTTTAAGTTTAGTATAAAGGTTAGATGGGCACAACATGGTTGCTGAACTACTTTAATATTTGATTACCAAGATTTAAGTGTTCAGTAGACTCAATCTCTAGACATTTCTACGAATGTAAGTTTATTTTTGTCATCTGCTTGTAAGGTGAATCATCTGCCTGAACAGTGGGACACAGCAACTGCAGAACTCACTCTGTGGGACACATGTACATATAGTACATATCAGGCAATTGAACTTTTTCTTGTAATATCATAACTTTTCTCTGCTTCTTTGGAGTACTTCCAGTATCACCAGTGGGCCTTTGTGTGGGTCCCACAGTGTTAGTCAAGGTGTACAGTATTGCACTAAACATGATAAAAATACGCAAGACCCATGAGACATTTTTTACTGTGATATGCAATTTCCTGTAGAGACAACTGCTCTAGAAGAGATGATTAGCATCACACAGTGTTTTAAGCAGATGCTAGGAACACTTGAGCTCACTGCAATAGCAACAGGTGGTTGCTGCAAAATTATTGCAGTAGTACAATATGTACTATGGTTAATGTAATGCAGTTATAATTCACACTGCATCTTTACATTTGTTTACATTTCTCTGTGAGTGATGCCACATACAGTCTGTGTGTATAAGTTTTGATTATTATAATAGATTTTTGTATATCTTACATTAATAAATAACAAAATGTACATATTTTTAACTATAGTGTGCATACATAAACAACAAAATTTCTCTTTTTAAAATAATATTTCTGGGCTATAAAATTTGTTTGTAAGATTTTTTAAATTGTTGCAAATATCCAAAAATATTTTCATTATACATATTGGTGAAAAAAAATCCTATCTGTAAGTGACATGTTCAGTTCAAACTCGTATTGTCCAAGGGTCAATTGTATTATAAGTAATCTCAGAAATATTACAATGTTTTTAAAATTTTATGTAAAGTATATGGATTAAAAGCACTATGCTAGGGGGCGCGCCCAATATGGCAGAATAGGAACAGATCCAGCCTCCAGCTCCCAGCGTGAGTGACACAGAAGATGGTGATTTCTGCATTTTCAGCTGAGGTACCTGATCCATCTCACTGGGGCATATCGGACAGTTGGCGCTGGTCCATGGGTGCAGCCCAACCAGTGAGAGCTGAAGCAGGGCAAGGCATCCCCTCACCAGGGAAGCACAATGGGGAAGGGAATTCCTTTTCCTAGCCAAAGGAAATTGAGATATGAAACACCTAGGAAATCGGGTAACTCCCACCCTAATACTGTGCTTTTCCAAGCGTCTTAGCAAATGGCACACCAGGAGATTATATCCCACACCTGGCCCAGAGGGTCCCATGGCCACAGAGCCTCCCTCATTGCTAGCACAGCAGTCTGAGATCTAACTGCAAGGTGGCAGCAAGGCTGGGGGAGGGGTGACCACCATTGCTGAGGCTTAAGTAGGTAAACAAAGCCACCGGGAAGCTCGAATTGGGTGGAGCCCACCACAGCTCAAGGAGGCCAGCCTGCCTCCGTAGACTCCTGCTCTGGGGACAGGGCACAGCTAAACAAAAAGCACCAGAAACCTCAGCAGAGGTCAATGCCCCTGTCTGACAGCTTTGAAGAGAGCAGTGGATCTCCCAGCACAGAGGTTGAGATCTGAGAACGGACAGACTGCCTGCTCAAGTGGGTCCCTGATCCCTGAGTAGCCTAACTGGGAGACATCCCCCACTAGGTGCAGAATGACACCTCACACCTCACACGGCAGGGTACACCCCTGAGACGAAGCTTCCAGAGCAAGAATCAGACAGCAACATTCGCTGTTCAGCAATATTCTATCTTCTGCAGCCTCCGCTGCTGATACTCAGGCAAACAGGGTCTGGAGTGGACCTCAAGCAAACTCCAACAGACCCACAGCTGAGGGTCCTTACTGTTAGAAGGAAAATTAACAAACAGAAAGGACACCCACAAGAAAACCCCTGCAGTACATCACCATCATCAAAGACCAAAGGCAGATAAAACCACAAAGATGGGAAAAAAGCAGTGCAGAAAAGCTGGAAATTAAAAAAAGCAGAATGCATCTCCCCCTCCAAAGGAATGCAGCTCATTGCCAGCAACAAAACAAAGCTGGAAGGAGAATGACTTTTACGAGTTGAGAGAAAAAGGCTTCAGTAGATCAAACTTCTCAGAGCTAAAGGAGGAACTAAGTAACCAGTGCAAGGAAAATAAAAACCTTGAAAAAAGAATGGATGAATGGATAACTAGAATAATCAATGCAGAGAAGACATTAAAAGAACTGATAGAGATGAAAACCATAATACGAGAACTATGTGACAACTACACAAGCTTCAGTAACCGACTCAATCAACTGGAAGAAAGAGTATCAGTGACTGAAGATCAAATGAATGAAATAAAGAGAGAAGAGAAGTGTAGAGAAAAAAGAGTGAAAAGAAATGAACAAAGCCTCCAAGAAATATGGGATTATGTGAAAAGACCAAATCTACGTCTGATTGGTGTGACTGAAAGTGACAGGGAAAATGGATCCAAGTTGGAAAACACTCGGCAAGATATCATCCAGGAGTACTTCCCCAACCTAGTAAGGCAGGCCAACATTCAAATTCAGGAAATACAGAGAATGCCACAAAGATACTCCTCGAGAAGAGCAACTCCAAGATACATAATTGTCAGATTCACAAAAGTTGAAATGAAGGAAAGAATGTTAAAGGCAGCCAGATTGAAAGGTCGAATTACACACAAAGGGAAGCCCATCAGACTAACAGCAGATCTCTTGGCAGAAATTCTCCAAGCCAGAAGACAGTGGGGGCCAATATTCAACATTCTTAAAGAAAAGAATTTTCAACCCAGAATTTCATATCCAGTGAAACTAAGTTTCATAAATGAAGGAGAAATAAACTCATTTACACACAAGCAAATGCTTAGAGATTTTGTAACCACCAGGTGTGCCCTACAAGAAGTACCAAAGGAAGCACTAAAAATGGAAAGGAACAACAGGTACCAGCCATTGCAAAAACATGTCAAAATGTAAAGATAATTCATGCTAGGAAGAAAATGCCTCAACTAGTGAGCAAAATAGCCAACTAATACCATAATGACAGGATCAAGTTCACATACAACAATACTAACCTTAAATGTAAATGGACTACATGGTCCAATTAGAAGACACAGACTGGCAAATCGGATAAGAGTCAAGACCCATCAGTTTGGTATATTCAGGAGACCCATCTCACATGCAGAGACACACATATGCTCAAAATAAAGGGATGGAGGAAGATCTACCAAGCAAACGGAAAACAAAACAAAACAAAACAAAAGCAGGGGTTGCATCCTAGTCTCTGATAAAACAGACTTTAAACCATCAAAGATCAAAAGAGACAAAGAAGGCCATTACATAATTGTAAAGGGATCAATTCATCAGGAAAAGCTAACTATCCTAAATATATATGCACCAAATACAGAAGCACCAAGATTCATAAAGCAAGTCCTTAGAGACTTACAAAGAGACTTAGACTCCCATACAATAATAATGGGAGACTTTAACACCCCACTATCAACATTAGACAGATCAACAAGACAGAAAATTAACAAGGATATCCAGGAATTGAACTCAACTCTGCACCAAGTGGACCTAATAGACATCTACAGAACACTCCACCCGAAATCAATAGAATATACATTCTTCTCCGCACCACATAGCACTTATTCCAAAATTAACCACATAGATGGAAGTAAAGCACTCCTCAGCAAATGTAAAAGATAGAAATTATAACAAACTGTCTCTCAGATCACAGTGCAATCAAACTAGAACTCAGGACTAAGAACTCAATCAAAACCACTCAACTACATGGAAACTGAACAACCTGCTCCTGAATGACTACTGGGTCCATAATGAAATGAAAGCAGAAATAAAGATGTTCTTTGAAACCAATGAGAACAAAGATACAACATACTAGAATCTCTGGGACACATTTAAAGCAGTGTGTAGAGGGAAATTTATAGCACTAAATGCCCACAAGAGAAAGCAGAAAAGATCTAAAATTGGTACCTTAACATCACAATTAAAAGAATTAGAGAAGCAAGAGCAAACACATTCAAAAGCTAGTGGAAGGCAATAAATAACTAAGATCAGAGCAGAACTGAAGCAGATAGAGACACAAAAAAACCCTCCAAAAAATCAATGAATCCAGGAGCTGATTTTTTGAAAAGATCAACAAAATTGATAGATCGCTAGCAAGACTAATAAAGAAGAAAAGAGAGAAGAAATAAAGAGACACAATAAAAAATGATAAAGGGGATATTACCACCGACCCCACAGTAATACAAACTACCATCAGAGAATACTATAAACACATCTACACAAATAAACCAGAAAACCTAGAAGAAATGGATAATTTCCTGGACACTTACACTCTCCCAAGACTAAACCAGGAAGAAGTTGAATCTCTCAATAGACCAATAGCAGGCTCTGAAATTGAGGCAGTAACTAATAGCATACCAACCAAAAAAAGTCCAGAACCAGACAGATTCACAGCCGAATTCCACCAGAGGTACAAGGAGGAGTTGGTACCATTCTTTCCAAAACTATTCCAATCAATAGAAAAAGAGGGAATCCTCCCTAATTCACTTTACAAGGCCTACATCATCCTGATACCAAAGCCTGGCAGAGACACAACAAAAAAAGAGAATTTTATACCAATATCACTGATGAACATTGATGCAAAAATCCTCAATAAAATACTGGCAAACCGAATCCAGCAGCACATCAAAAAGCTCATCCATCATGATTAAGTGGGCTTCATCCCTGGGATGCAAGGCTGGTTCAACATACGCAAATCAATAAATGTAATCGAGCATATAAACAGAACCAAAGACAAAAACCACATGATTATCTCAATAGATGCAGAAAAGGTCTTTGACAAAATTCAACAGTCCTTCATGCTAAAACCTCTCAATAAATTAGGTATTGATGGAACGTATATCAAAATAATAAGAGCTATTTATGACAAACTCACAGCCAATATCATACTGAATCGACAAAAACTGGAAGCATTCCCTTTGAAAACTGGCACAAGACAGGGATGCCCTCTCTCACCACTCCTATTCAACATAGTGTTGGAAGTTCTGGCCAGGGCAACCAGGCAAGAGAAAGAAATCAAGGGTATTCAGTTAGGAAAAGAAGAAGTCAAATTGTCCCTGTCTGCAGATGACATGATTGTATACTTAGAAAACTCCATTGTCTCAGCCCAAAATCTCCTTAAGCTGATAAGCAACTTCAGCAAAGTCTCAGGATACAAAATTAATGTGCAAAAATCCAAGCATTCTTAAACACCAGAAACAGACAAACAGAGAGCCAAATCATAAGGGAACTCCCATTCACAATTGCTTCAAAGAGAATAAAATACCTAGGAATCCAACTTACAAGGGATGTAAAGGACCTCTTCAAGGAGAACTACAAACCACTGCTCAACGAAACAAAAGAGGACACAAACAAATGGAAGAACATACCATGCTCATGGATAGGAAGAATCAATATTGTGAAAATGGCCATACTGCCCAAGGTAATTTATAGATTCAATGCCATCCCCATTAAGCTACCAAAGACTTCCTTCACAGAACTGGAAAAAAAATGCTTTAAAGCTCATATGGAACCAAAAAAGACCCCACCTTGCCAAGACAATCGTAAGCCAAAAGAACAAAGCTGGAGGCTACAGGCTACCTGACTTCAAACTATACTACAAGGCTACAGTAACCAAAACAGCATGGTACTGGTACGAAAACAGAGATATAGATCAATGGAACAGAACAGAGGCCTCAAAAATAATACCACCCATCTAGAGCCATCTGATCTTTGACAAATCTGACAAAAACCAGAAATAGGGAAAGGATTTCCTATTGAATAAATGGTGCTGGGAAAATTGACTAGCCATAAGTAGAAAGCTGAAACTGGATCCTTTCCTTACTCCTTATACAAAAACATATTCAAGATGGATTAGAGACTTAAATGTTAGATCTAAAACCATAAAAACCCTAGAAGAAAACCTAGGTAATACCATTCAGGACATAGGCATGGGCAAAGACTTCATGTCTAAAACACCAAAAGTAACAGCAACAAAAGCCAAAATTGACAAATGGGATCTAATGAAACTAAAGAGCTTCTGCACAGCAAATAACCTACCATCAGAGTGAACAGGCAACCTACAGAATGGGAGAAAATTTTTGCAATCTACTCATCTGACAAAGGGTTAATATCCAGAACTTATAAAGAACTCAATCAAATTTACAAGAAAAAAACAACCCCATCAAAAAGTGGGCACAGGATATGAACAGACATTTCTCAAAAGAAGACATGCATACAGCCAACAGACACATGAAAAAATGCTCATCATCACTGGCCATCAGAGAAATGCAAATCAAAACCACAATGAGATACCATCTCACACCAGTTAGAATGGCAATCATTAAAAAATCAGGAAACAACAGGTGCTGGAGAGGATGTGGAGAAATGGGAACACTTTTATACTGTTGGTGGGACTGTAAACTAGTTCAACCATTGTGGAAAACATTGTGGCGATTCCTCAAGGATCTAGAACTAGAAGTACCATTTGACCCAGCCATCCCACTACTGGGAATATACCCAAAGGATTATAAGTCATGCTGCTCTAAAGACACATGTACACGTATGTTTACTGCGGCACTATTCCCAATAGCAAAGGCTTGGAATCAACCCAAATGTCCATCAGTGACAGACTGGATTAAGAAAATGTGGCACATATACGCCAGGGAATACTTTGCAGCCATAAAAAAAGGATGAGTTTGTGTCCTTTGTAGGGACATGGATGCAGCTGGAAACCATCATTCTCAGCAAACTATCACAAGAACAGAAAATGAAATATCGCATGTTCTCACTCATACGTGGGAATTGAACAATGAGATCACTTGTACACAGGAAGGGGATCATCACACACTGGGTCCTATTGTGGTGTGGGGGGAGGGGAAGAGATAGCATTAGGAGATATACCTAATGTAAATGATGAGTTAATGGGTGCAGCACACCAACATGGCACATGTATACATATGTAACAAACCTTCATGTTGTGCACACGTACCGTAGAATTTAAAGTATAATAACAACAACAACAACAACAAAAAAACACTATGCACTTTTCTCCTCCTGGCATATCATTTTGAGTTGTCCTTCAATTATTCCTGACATATTATAAACCTTACCTCTAGAAAACTAATTTTACTAAAAAAAACTCCATGTCAAATTCTTTCTTAAATCTTTTAATTTATATAAACTTTCATAACAACTATGTTAAATAATTTTTGTAGGTGTTCAATTAAAAAATGATAAATAATCTGGCAAGCAATATTTATTCATATATAGGAGCTTGAAGTGTGTTTGTGAAAGAAGCATAATATATTCCATAAAGCTAATCTTTAATGAAACCATGCTGAAGGCTTAATCCTGCAAAGGCACACTCCACATGCTGACAGCCCTATGCTGGGAACTTCCCACCAGAGGAGCAGATTAATTATAATCTTTAGACCAGGTGCAGTAGCTTACACCTGTAATCTCAACTCTGTTGGAGGCCAAGGCAGGCAGATCACTTGAGGTCAGGAGTTTGAGACCAGCCTGGCCAACATGATGCAGGCACTTATCTACTAAAAATACACAAATTAGACAGGCATGGTGACGGGTGCCTGTAATCCCAGCTACTCAGGAAGCTGAGGCAGGAGAATCTCTTGAAGGCAGGAGGCAGAATTTGCAGTGAGCTGAGGTTGCTATCGCCACTCCAGCTTGCGTGACAGAGAGATTTAGTCTCAAAAATAAATTAAAAAAATAAATATAGAAATAAAAATCAATAAATTATAACCTTTAGAAACTATAATTTCTTTAAACTCTTTAATATAGTAACTTAACCTTACTAAAGATGCATTTCTTTTAGACATGCTAAAAATCTTATCTCTACTTTTGTAAGAAAATATTATACCATTTTTGTTCATCTTATTTATATAATTTGTATTTACAGTTACATATTACTTTTAATCTTACTATTTATTTAAATTCATAAATTTGATTTATGCTGTTTTACTTTTAATATTAGTTCTAAAGTTGTATATTCTTTTATCATTCTTAATGTTTACTTTATAATTTTCATTGTTACACTTGACACATGGAACATCCTGATTGACTGTGGAGAAAAGATAATTTAATTATACATGAAAAATCTTGCTGCTCTCTGCACAGAAATCCAATGACTGAGATGAGGAATATTGCCAAGGAAAAGGGCTTTAATCGGTCATTGCAGCTGAGGAGATGAGAACTCAATCTCAAATCCATCGCCCTGAAAAACTAAAACTAGTAGTTTATATAGCAGGAAAAAATAATGAAACAATGTATAACAAAACAGGAACAAATGAGGGGCAAGAAAGCAATCATGATTAATGAGGGGTAGTCATCTCACTGTCTGGATGTGGTGATTTGATTAGTTTCAGTTCTTTGATACTTTTTTGAGAGGCCTGAAGTTCCTTTCCCGAGGAAGGAACTTAGATAAAACAAATATAGGCCGGGCCCAGTGGCTCACAGCAGTAATCTCAGCCCTTTGGGAGGACGAGGTGGGCAGATCATGAGGTCAGGAAATCGAGACCATCCTGGCTAACATGGTGAAACCCTGTCTCTACTAAAAACACAAAAAATTAGCCTGGTGTGGTGGCAGGCACCTGTAGTCCCAGCTACTTGGGAGGCTGAGGCAGGAAAATGGTGTGAACCCAGGAGGCAGAGCTTGCTGTGAGCCGAGATGCGCCACTGCACGTCAGCATGGGGAATCTGGTCGTCAATCTTCCCGACTGCTTCTTGCTGAGGAGGGCTATCACAGGGAGCTCCATACAATGGGTGAACATGTGGCTACCCAGGAATCAAAAGTTAATGTAATGCTAGAATTTTCTTGTGAAACACAATGTTTCTCTCCAATCCCCTACTTCCATCAAAAACAAATCACAGCAGGACCAATCTACCTGCAAAATAGCATCAGTACCATATACTTGGCCTGATTGCCCACTCAGAGTACAATAAGAATTGCCCATTTAGGTTTTCCTAAACTGATTTTGCTGGAACTTCTCACAAGGTCATTTTACTCTAAGCCCTAGAAAAATAACCAGGTCTCTTAACTGACTCTCATTATAAAAGAAACAGTTTCTTATTAAATGTATACAAACAAACATATGGCTATGAATTATGAATATTCACAAATAGTTTGTAAATTCTGGGGCAATTAGGCACAGAGAGAGAGAGAGAGAAATATGACTCAAATTGTGTTTACAAATGTATACTGAAGGCCAGGTGCTGTGGCTCACACTTGTAATCCTAGTATTTTGGGAGGCCGAGGCATGCAGATCATCTGAGGCCAGGAACTTGAGACCAGCCTGGCCAAAGTGGTGAAACCCTGTCTCTACTGAAAATACAAAAATTAGCCAGGCATGGTGGGAGATGCCTGTAATCCCAGCTACTCAGGAGTCTGAGGCAGGAGAATTACTTGGACAGAGGAGGTGGAGGTTGCAGTAAGCCGAGATCATGCCACTGCACTCTAGCCTCGGGGATAGGGTAAGCCTCTGTCTGAAAAAAAAAAAAAAAAGAAAGAAAGAAAAGAAAATGTATACTCAATACACTTAATGTATATATCACGGCTATAAATAGCTCAAAGGAAAAAAAAAATCTGAGGACCCTGAAAAAAACAAAAAAAAAGGAATCAGCAATATTCCAAATAACAACAAAAAAAGACATAACAATTACTTCACTCCTCTAATAGTTCAGTCCATGCGATCAACTCCTGTTTCATATTTGCTTAGTAATCTTTATAAACACATCAGTGTTTCAATTAGTGCAGAGGATGTTTCTTCCCTAATGCAATGGAACAACATCCAAAGTTATCAGAAACCTGCCTTAAAGAGTCCTTTTCACGAACTCTCTCCAAAAAGCAAGCCCTGGAATATTGCTGATTATGCCATTATTTTGAGAAGGATCAAAGCAAAACATAAAAGTTGGATAACAAAAATCTTAAGACAGCCATAGTTAAAGACACAGTTGACAAGGAAATTTGGTTATTTCTGTGGCATACCACAAGTTGACATAATAATCATAATTATTACTAAGACATATCAGAATTGTAGAAATCTCATACAATCCTGCAACATACAAGAACAACAATCTATTAACATATAGATATAACCCAAAGGAAGCTAAACACCACCCGAATTTTGACAATTCTTCCTGCATAATTCTAATGTAACACATAAGCTTAGTAAACCTAATATGTCTCTCTTGGACTTCGTGGAACCTCATATCCAGAAAGTTAGGCTGACATCAAAAAAACTGAATTTAGAACTTGACATATTGCTCTTAAAAATATCAGTTTTAAGACACCTGATATCACAAAATAGAATGACAGGCACTATATAATAGTCATTCATTTAGCCAATATGATGAAATAAAACATTTATCTTTTGATAGAAAGGAGATTGTTTCCCAAACAATAAGACATAATGCTTAATAAGGCATAGGCCAACTAAGTCTGTGTCTCCCCCCTCCATTGTTTTCCTGCAGTTTACTCAAAAGGTAAACATAAATCTTGTATCCTCTTTTACATAAAAATTTTCTTCAAAAGAGAAAAACTAATTTATCTTTATATGGTATATTATTAATATTAAAGCTAATTTTAATAAAATATTTTAAACAAATCTGATTTTAATCAGATTGACCATAGGTAAGATTTCTGCAAACTTTTTATAACCTTCTATGATTTTCCATCAAAAAGAAGATCAATAAAAGAAAAAAGAGGAGATTAATGTTCCAAAAGAACCCCGTTATTCTGGCATGCAGGTTCAGATGCTAAACTTGCATCAGTGTACTTTTGATATTAATGTTTAATTTATAGAAAAACTCTGAATTAATTTTATCCCTTGAAATCAGCCCTTACAATCTCATGTGCTCACATTTCACCAATAGTCCCTGGACCTAGAGGGATTTAATAGTGATTTAATAGTTTTAATTTCTGGCCCCACGTCTCACAAAAGCAGTTCATTTTGATTGTCACCTTCTCCTGAGTCTGAAGACGATGCTGAAGCTGGTGTCAATATTCATGTTTTAGCAGGGATTGGTGCCTTCTTCAGATCCAGAGAGTCAAAGTCCTGTAACTTAACAGCACAATAATTAGTTAAAAGAACATTTATACTACAGAAAGTTCTATGATACTCTCTAACATGTCACAAATTAAAACACTGTGATTTGGTGTCTATGAATTACTGTCTGTAGCATTTCAAATCACTGTATTGAAGTAATTTGATTACTCACTGCTAATGTCTAATTGCTGGCATTCTAGTGACAGAACTGTGATCAAGAGCACTAAAAATGTACTAAGTCCTATGTCAAACTTACTAAAGTAAGACAACTAACTTTTCTCTCCACCATTAAAAAAAAATAGTAAATGCAAGTTTTAGTTTTAAAACTTCAATATAAGGATAAACTCCTTTCATTTAAATATTATACAATAAAACAAGGAAAAACTAAGAACAAAAGCACACAATAATTGCTTTTCAACTATTTAAAACAGCATCATCATGTCTTTCCAAGATTGGTTTCTAGATACAGTACTGACAACTGATTAGGTCATTTTCATCACTAAAATCTTCAAACCAGTGTCACACTTCAATAGTTTTGTTTTCAGGTACACACATGAAGGTCCATCAATGATAAAGGGCTCAGGATCAAAGGTCACTAGAAAGTCTCAGACTTTTAGCACTACTTAATTCTAATGAAGATCATTTAATTTTAATAATAGTAAGCACAACTAAAGTAGCTTGAGAAAATTTCCAACCAATATAACTTCCTTAAATATAGGGCCAATAATTATTTAACATTATAATTTTGTAACCACATCACAGTTTTTCTTCATTACCCATTGAGAAAAATCTGAAACCAACTCAAATCATTGATTAAGTTGAATTACCTTGGAGATAGACACCACTTGAACATTTTGATTCTCCCCTGCTTTTTAAAATTACAAATAGTGTACAATTTCTACTCAGAGCTTGTAAAATAGGTTTTTGGGTTTATTTATTTATATATTTATTTTGGCCAGGACTCCTAAAGTTTTTGTTGCTTTCTAGAGCAGCAGAAGTAAGCATAACCAACCAAATTTTAAATGGCTGATGTCCTCTATCAATTTTTTCAGGTTTGACAAAGGTAGCTTAGAATTTTAGATAAAAATAACAAATGATGAATTGTTGGAAATGCATAATAAACACAATGACTATTCACAGAACAAAATAAAAACCTTCCATTAGAAACTAAAAAAAAAAAAAAAAAAAAAAAAACAGTTTTAACTTATGTATACAAAAATAAAACCCAAAAAAGAACATACAGCAAATAAATAACAATTAAAACAAAACAAATATACAGAAAACCAACCCCCAATTTTTCTCCTACTCAGATTACCTTGGAGGCTAGAGTATTACCTAGAGCCTAAAAGAACACATAGTATATATTTTGTTCCTAGTATACAAATTAATGTCTTTAAATCCACTGATACCACTATCCATTTTGTGCAATTAAAAGATTTACTTAGGTACATGACCAGTAATTACTTTAGTGTTAGACCATCTATGCAATATAGCAAATACAGTATAAAGCAATGCAAGCATGTGTGTGAAATTTGGCTTCATGCTTAACTACATTAAAACAGAATTGCCAGGCCGGGTGTGCTGGCTCACGCCTATAATTGCAGCACTATGGAAGGCAAAAGCAGGCAGATCGCTTAAGTTCAGGAGTTCCAAAACAGCCTGGCCAACATGGCGAAACACCACCTCTACTAAAATAGAAAAATTATCTGGTGGTAGGCACCTGTAATCCCAGCTACTCGGGAGGCTGAGGCAGGAGAATTGCTTTAGAGGTAGAGGTTGCAGTGAGCCAACATCTTGCCACTGTACTCCAGCCTGGGCAACAGAGTGAGAATCCCTCTAAAAAAAAAAAAAAAAAAAAAAATTGCTAAACTCTCAATTTACTTCTTTATAATATTTATTTTTTTATCTTCATCAAAACTAAGACTCTTAACTATGAGCAATGTTAATTAGCAAAATTCCAAATTTCTCCAATTTTCTATCAGTTTATTTATTAATTTATTTATTTTTATTTTTTGAGATGGAGTCTTGCTCTGTCACCCAGGCTGGAGTGCAATGGCGTGATCTTGGCTCACTGCAACCCCCACCTCCCAGGTTCAAGCAATTTTCCTGCCTCAGCCTCCCAAACTGCTGGGACTACAGACACATGCCTCCACGCCCAGCTAATTTTTGTATTTTTTGGTACAGATGGGGTGCCACCATATTGGCCAGGCTGGTCTTGAACTCCTGACCTCATGATCCATCCCCCTCAGCCTCCCACAGTTTTGAGATTACAGGTGTAAGCCACTGCGTCCAATCTCTATCAGGTTTTAAAGAACATTATACTAGCTAAACTTTTCCAACATTCTATTTTCTCTGTATGCATATGAAGACAGACATACACAGAAACAGGAAAAAAACTACATATAACTTACAAAGACCATCTATAACATGAGTGGTCTTTTCATTTTGTCCTTTTTTTTTTTAATAACCATTTTACTTTAGGACAAAAATTCACCAAACAAGACCTATTTTATACAGATTTGTTATCTTTTCTTTACAACTGTCCTTTCCAAAAGTATATCTTCCTATCCATAACTTTCTTTACACCTCTCCCCTGCCTACTAGGTCCTTACTACCTTGTTTCACAAATAACCTTAGTTAAGTACACAATTTGAATTACCTTTTAGATAACTTCTGAATTACACAAAATTATTATTTTTTTTTACTAAAAACACATATTTTGTTACAGTTTATAAACAGAATTACAGATTAACTATAATTCTTATTCTTAGTAACCTTGAATTTTAGTGAAATCCTAGAAAGCAAGAAATCCTGAACTATCAGATGAATTTTTTAGAGGAGAATAATTCCACAGTCTTTAGAAACATATTTTCCCATATTATAACCTTTTCTTAATTGGGAAGGAACCAGATATCTAATGAGCATCAAAAATAATTTTAAGATTTTAAATTACAGAAAAGTTTACTTCAAACATTTATCCTATTTACAAGTACTCAATTATATCATTTTTAACATTTTATCTAAATAACTTCTGAAAACTGAGATATTAAACATCTTTATTTAAAGATAGTTATTTCTTTGTTAAACATTTTTTAGTACTCAGTGAATATCAGGAGCTCACCTAAGAGCCACAAAGTTAACTATATAGATATTTTTGCCAATAACTCAGACGATTCAGCTAACAACATTAAATTAGTCTCATTTGCCAAAGAAGATGCACAAACCAAGATCATTTTGTTTGAATGTGTTGATAGTTTTACAATCTTCTATTACAAACCCAGACACCTCAAAATATCTACCAGAGACAAATATAAAATCCAGACAAAAAAGGTATGCTGACAATTCTGAAGGCATTTCTCTTATATTTGTTCAATAATTTTAAAGCCAGCTTATTCATTAAAGGTTACTTGCCACATGAACTTGAAATTTGCTTGGACTTTCTTTACCTAAATTATGAATGCTCTTTTATTTCTTACCCAACTTGGTAGACGCAACATATAACAATAAATGTACATACAAATAAATGCATCTAGATATGTATACACACACAAGCACAAAGATCTGATAACTTTTACTGTGGAACTCTAACCATAAGATAGTAATACAAACTCACCAGTCTACAAATCTGTCCACATGGCTGATCTTAGTTAAGTCTGTGAACCAAAATGTTGGGTAAAGCAGTTGTCATGGCAGTTTGATTCTTAAAGGCCAAACCTCCCCAGACTCCAAAGAACACTGGGGCCAAACAGAACCAAAAGAGAACATCACATACTAACCAGGCCCAACGTTGCTTAGAAGAGCAGCACAAAAGTCTGGATATATGAACTTTTATCCCATTTTCCCATTCAGCAGCAAATTCCAGATTCCAAACAATACTGGGGCCGAACAATATTAGAAAAGAGTATCAGTTGACTGAATCCTAATCTCCCACAACTATACCAAACATACACAATCACCAAAACATAATCTAACTTCAGCAACAACAAACAAGTCCCAGGAGTGTCCAAACTGAAAGAGTCAGGGAGTTTCAACCTGTAAACAAAAATTTCTTTAGAATTTCTTGAATTGAGAGGAACCTATCCTGCTCTTTGGTACCCACAAAAGATACTCACTTGCCCAGACACTCACACAACAATTACAAACAAGCCCACAGGCGTGTCCATACTGAAACAGTTGGGGTGCTTCCCTCTCTGTCAGTTGGGATTATTCAATCTGCAAATATAAATTTCTTTAAAAGTTTCTCAAACTGAGAAGAGCAGACCGTGCTGTCTGGGCCCACAAAGAAAACTTACCTATCTGGACACAGATGTAAAATTACAAAGGCAGTTCTTCCAAAGGAATCAGGAATACCACTGGGGCTCACTAAAGAAGGGCCAGAGAGAGATGAAAACTTACCTCCAGCCAAAATTGGGAGGGCAGGGCTTTGGTCTAGGTCCTGCTGCTCACTGTACAGAAAGCCAATGACAGATGAGTATTGCCAAGGAAGAAGGCTATAATCAGCCTCAGCAGCTGAGAACATGGGAACTCAGTCTCAACTCCATCTCCCTGACCAATTAAAACTAGGGGTTTATTTAGCAGGGAAGAAATAAAGCAATGCATCAAAAAAAAAAAAAAAAAAAAAAAAAAAAAAAAAAAAAGAAGAAGAAGAAGCAGAGAGGGGCAAAGAAGTAATTGTAATTAACAAGAAGTCTGGATCTCAATGTGATGATCTGGTGAGTTTCAGTGCTCTGATACTTTTTTGAGAGGTCTGAAGCTCCTTTCCTGAGGAAGAAAGTTATATAAAACAAATGTAAGTTTCAAGCATTAAGACCAGAAGGATCAGTATCTATGTTTATCCAAAAATTTATCTATGGGACTATTTTATCCGTTTCAACTTGGGGTCCTAAATATGATAGTATTGAGTATGGACAACCAGTTTTATTTTTTTAACAGTAATGGCAGATTGGGGAAAAAACAAAACCTTAAATGTTCATCAAAATTGAGTGCTTTACAAAATGACTTGTTTTAAAATTTAATCTCATAACAAAATTATTGTTGCTATAAAATTATTCTGTATCACAAGAATTTTTAACACATTTTAAGACTTTAACCTTCTCTTTAAAGAAGGAAGTGATGAGTTCTTCACAGAAATTCTCATGTGATGATCTTCCCAGAGCTAAATTCATCTTTAGTTTCCTTTCAATATATTTGAGCTTTTTTCATAAATTTTGCGAAATTACAAATAATTGCTTTTACCTGCTTCTGCCTCTTCTATCTTTCGTGTTGCCACAACTTTTTTTGAGAAGGTGGATGATAGGTTTGTGCCTCTGTTTCAAAGAAAACTCAGTAAATTTTCTCAAAAATATTATTGTATTTTCACTAAGAAGAATTGAACAGAAACATTTTCTTGCATGTTTTAAACCATTTACTTTATAGGTAATATAACAATAATAGAGATATACTTTGAGCCTTCATTGACCTGCTGCTTTTTTGTCTTTTCCATCTATTCTATTCCAAATATAATTAACCACATTTTTTCAATACTATTATTTCCTTTTTTTTAAAAAAAAAAATAACTTTAAGTTCTGGGATACTAGTGCAGAATGTGTAAGTTTGTTACATAGGTATATGAGTGCCATGGTGGTTTGCTGCACAAATCAACTCATCATCTAGGTTTTAAGCCCTGCATGCATTAGTGATTTGTTCTTATTCTCTCCCTCCCCTTACTCCCCACCCCCAGTCTGGACCTGGTGTGTGTTGTTCCCCTTCCTGTGTCCATGTGTTCTCATTGTTCAACTCCTATTTATGAATGAAAACATGTAGTGTTTAGTTTTCTATTCCTGCTTGGTTTGCTGAGGATTATGGCTTCCAACTTCATCCATGTCCCTGAAAAGGACTTGATATCATTTCTTTTTATGGCTGCATATTATTCCATGGTGTATATGTACCACATTTTTTTAATCCAGTCAATCATTGATAGGCATTTGGATTTGCTCCATGTCTTTGCTATTGCAAATAGTGCTTCAGTAAACATATGTGTGCATGTGTCTTTATAATAGAATAATTTACATTCATTTGGGTATATACCCAGTCATAAAATTGCTGGATCAGATGGTATTTCTGGTTCTAGATCCTTGATGAATCACCACGCTGTCTTCTACAATTGTTGAACTAATTTGTATTCCTACCAACATTATAAAAGCATTCCTATTTCTCCACAGCCTCACCAACATTTATTTTTTCTTGACTTTTTAATAATTACCATTCTGACTGGTTTGAGATGGTATCTCATTGTGGTTTTGATTTACATTTCTCTAATGACCAGTGATTTTGAGCTTTTTTTCATGCTTGTTGACTGCATTAATGTCTTCTTTATAGAAGTGTCTGTTCATATCCTTCACCTGCTCTTTGATGGGGTTATTTGTTTTTGTGCTTATAAATTTGTTTAAGTTCCTTGTAGATTCTGGATATTATACCTTTGTCAGATGGGTAGATTGCAAAAATTTTATCCAATTCTGTAGGTTGCCTGTTCACTCTGATGATAATTTCTTTTGCTGTGCAGAAACTCTTTAGTTTAATTAGATCCCATTTATCAATTTTGGCTTTTGTTGCAATTGCTTTTGGCATTTTCATCACGAAATCTTCATCCATGCCTATGTCCTGAATGGTATTGCCTAGGTTTTCTTCTAGGTTTCTTATGGTTTGGGGTTTTACATTTAAGTCTTCAATACATCTTGAGTTAATTTTTGTATAAGCTGTAAGGAAGGGGTGCAGTTTAAGTTTTCTGCATATGGCTAGCCAGTTTTTCCAGCACCATTTATTAAATAAGGAATCCTTTCTCCATTGCTTGTTTTGGTCAGGTTTGTCAAAGATCAGATGGTTGCATACATTTGGTGTTCTTTCTGAGATCTTTCTTCTGTTGTAGTATAGTTTAAAGTCAGATAGAGTGATGCCTCCAGTTTTGTTCTTTTTGTTTAGGATTGTCTTGGCTATATGGGCTGTTTTTGGTTCCACATAAAATTTCAAGTTATTTTCTAATTGTGTGAAGAATGTCAATTGTAGTTTGATGGAAATAGCATTAAATCTATAAATTACTTTGGCCAGTATGACCATGTTCACAATATTCATTCATCCTATCCATGAGCATGGAATGTTTTTCCATTTGTTCATGTCCTTTCTTATATCCTTGAGAAGTGATTTGTAGTTTTCCTTGAAGAGTTGCTATGCATCCTTTGCTAGCTGTATTTCTAGGTATTTTATTCTCTTTGTAGCAATTGTGAATGGGAGTTCATTCATGATTTGACTGCCTGTTTGGTTATTGTTGGTATATAGGAATGCTTGTGACCTTTGTGCATTGACTTTGTATCCTGAGATTTTGCTGAAGTTGCTTATCAGCTTAAGGAGATTTTGGAGTGAGACAATGGGGTTTTCTAAATATAGAATCATGTTTTCTACAAACAGAGACAATTTGACTTCCTCTCTTCCTATTTGAATGCATTTTATTATTTCTCTTGCCTGATTGCTGTGGGCAGAACTTCCAATATTATGTTGAATAGGAGTAGTGAGAGAGGGTGTCCTTTTCTTGTGCTGGTTTTCAAAGGGAATGCTTCCAGCTTTTGCCCATTCAGTATGATGTTGGCTGTGGGTCTGTCACAAATAGCTCTTATTATTTTGTGATATGTTCCATCAATACCTAGTTTTTTGAGAGTTTTTAAAATGAAGGGATGTTGAATATGTTGAATTTTATTGATGTCCTTTTCTGCATCTATTAAGATAACCATGTGATTTTTGTCATTGGTTCTGTTCATGTGATGAACTTCATTTATTGATTTGTGTATGTTGAACCAGCCTGTCATGCCAGGGATGAAGTAGACTTCATCATAGTGGATTAGCTTTTTGATGTGCTGCTGAATTCAGTTTGCTAGTATTTTATTGAGGATTTTTGCATTGATATTCATCAGGGATATCAGGCCTGAAGTTTTTATTGTTTTTGTTTCTCTGCCAGGTTTTGGTATCATGATGATGCTGGACTGTTTGTGGCATGGTTATTTTCTAAATATGTTTATACTTTTATATATGCATGTGTATCCATTAGAAACATTTCATTTTTTACTACTTTTGAAAACTATGAAGATATTTTTACAGTTTTTATATTATCCTCATTTTAGCTATGTCATTTTAGATAAATAACAATAGTTTATGTTTTCAACTGCTATATTTATTCAATTATATATTTGAATACATTATATTTTATTTATGTAATCATTTATTTACAGGTTTCTAATATAATTTCATTTCTAATATATACTATAACAAATAATTCCATGATTAACATCACTTACATATCTTGTGTGTATTTCTTGTGTGTGTCCTATTCCTGGAAATAGCATTTCCTGTTTAAAAATGTATTTAAATAAAATATAAATTTTAAAATATTAATAGCTCATATCAAATTGCTTTCCAAACTTGGTAGCTTTTTACATTTTACATTTCTTGTCCCATGAGAACTATCTGAGTACCTTATGTTTTATAATAAAAGTGTTTGATATATTTTTTAAAATCAAAAAAGAAATACAATTTAGACACATTTTTTTTCAGTGCTTATACACACCATATTATCATGCTTTTTGTTTTCTGTATTCTGTACTCTGACATCTTGGCGTCTTGCTAACCTTGGACAGACTGACTTTCCCAGGGTTAGCTAATTTCTAGAGATAACAGAAAATTCACCTTTGAGTGTGCCTTTCATAGGCGAAGAAACAAATCATGGATTCATACCTTCACCAGCCGACTATATCTGGCTCTTAAATCTGGACCACTATTCACCTGTCCTAATCACTCTGAGACAAGTATCAGGCAACCAAATATAGCCAGTATGCCCCAAAGCCTGCTGAAAATTTTAAACTAGCCAATCCTAATTTAGCTTACCCTACTTTACCTGTTCCTTGCTGCAGAAACCACAATCAAATTTCTTGAATTTATTTCTCTTTCTCTCTGCCTCCTAACAGAATCTAGTTGTTCACATTTGGCCTATTGACATGACAGAGCATGCCTCCATTTCTAGGGAACTGTGAATAAAATCACATTCATTCATGACAGTCATTTCTGTGTCTGCATGTCTTACCATACCATATTAAAACACATACTTTATACCATTAAAACACACACACACACACGCACGCACACAGACTTTCCCTTTGTTCCTCACAAATGTTTTACCTCGTATTAATATTGTCTGATTTAGATATAAGGGTTATACTGCTGTTATATGAAAATTGGGAAATGCTTATTTCTTTTCTATTTAAAAAAAATACTCTTGGCACGTAACTTCCTTGGTGGATTTTTAAAAGAATTATGAATTATATGTTAAATATCTTTAGCATCAATAGGACTTTTTGGTCCTTAATTTCTTCTTAGGTCAGTTTTGTTGTTAGTGTTTTTTTTTTTTTAAGGTATTTATTTATTGGTATTTAATTGGTTGTATTTATCAATGTTACCTTCTTTAGAATATTTTCTTATTGCCCTTCTGATAAGTGAGCTATCCTTTCATTTATCTTATTTATATTTTTAAGTTTTTCTAACCAAATTTTCTAAAGAACTAGCAGTCTTAATGAGTCATCTTTTGTTTGTATATTTTGTATTTATTTGATGTTTGCACTAATTATCATTTTGTTTTTCCTTATTCAGATTTAATAGACTACTTCTCTTACATCTGCATAAGGTAGATATTGAGGTAATTTATTGTAAGCCTTTACCTTTTTTAATGTAAGCACTGAAACTATTCACTTTCTCTAAGCATTTATTCCTCTGCTTCACATGAAATCTGATATGCTTCATTACTAACATTCAATTAAATTTTTTTTTGTATTTTTAGGATTATATAATAGTTGTACATGTTTTGAGGGTATATGCCACATTTTAATACATGTATACAACATGTAATAATTATATCAGAGTAATTGTGATATCCATCACCTCAAAGATGTATCTTTTCTTTGTGTTGGGAGCATTACAATTCTCCTCTAATTTCTCTTGTGATTTCTTCTTCAGCTAATGGATTATTTGGAAGCATGTTGCATAATTTTCAACTATTTAGAGATTTTCCTTATATCTTATTGTTATTATTTCTAATGTAATTCTGCTGTGGGCAGAGAATACGTTTTGTGTTGTTTGTATCACTTGAAATTTCTTGAGAGGTGTGTATGGGTATTTAATACATATGCATATACACATTTTAAAATAATGCTTCGCTATGCTAGTAAAAATGGTTTTACTTATGGCAGCATTTCCTCAAATTGTCTTAATATAGAACTATCAATTCTCTCTGGAATTCTGAGTTTCACATAAATGAACAGAACAGAAATAATCACTATCCTATTAACAGATAATGCTTAAAATCCAATGCTGTAGTGGCAAGATAAGAGGCACCTTCCTGTCTTGTTAGAGTAACTGTGCAGGAACCTTTCCTTGCCAAATTTGAGCAGAGGAGCTGCTAGTCCTTTGTAGTGGGATTCAGGAATTCTCTGCCCAGTTGATCATGTGAGGAACACAATGTGGATCTTCAAGTGGAAAAAGGAAAGGATTTGAGTGAGAGATTATAAAAAGATAGACTGCTGTTACTGTTAGGAAAATATTATTGTACTTCATCGTACTTATTATTATCTTAACTCCAGCTTTATTACATTGTGATAATATCATAATATGGTTTGAAAAGTTTTATATTTTTGGTCTTACAAAAATTTTGGCTTTTCTATGTGGCCATTTTTGGTATTATAGAAATATGTACATATTCAATAAGATAATATATTTCTACTTTAATGTATAAAACGGAATAAGGATTAATTCTACTTTAATACAAGTTTATCGTTCTTATGTATTAAATAAATTGATCTATTCATGTTATGATATACTGATGTTGAATTTCCCTACATCATCACATTTCTGCATATTCTATTTTGAATAATTTTTCTAATGATTTTTAAAACAATTATATTTTTAATATGTGATTTTATTAACATGTAATTCAGATATGCTTATTTTTACATTTCCAGTATATATAACAATGTTTACCATCTTACAATGATTTTTCTTAAAATGATCAAGCATTCTAAATCCATAAAATTATATTTTTCAACACCTTTGGGATCACATATTCTAAAATACATGCACATTATTTTGAGAACTGCAGTGGATGAAATAACTTTTCTAAATACTAAGGGAGGACATACCTCAGATTTTTTAGAATAACCAAAGTTTGTACTACAAAGCTTAGAAATAAGATGCAGTAATAGAGAGATTAGAATAACTTTCCCATTAAATATTCTAGTTATTCACGAACTTCTAAAAGATGTAGCAGAGTGATATCAACAAGATAGTTGATTATAGGCAACTGGTGTTTGTCTCTCTTACAAGAAAGAATGGAGGCAATGAAAAAACAGCTAATATTTAACCGGGAAGTCAAAGGGAAAGTGCTGGAGTGCAGCCAGGGAGGTAGTTGTGGTCATTGGAAGCACAAGAGAGCAATGTGGTGGCACCTGTCTCTGTTCCCCTATCCCACCAGATCTCTCACCCAAATCAGCCAAGAGTCAGGCACTTTAGGAAAAAAAGTAAGCAGAAGTCTCCATTGGTACCACGGATGCCTACAGTTCCCCCTACAGGAGAACTCACAGTCCTCTTAAGCCATGAGTCCAGTTTGGAGAGCCGCTGGGAATTCAAACTGACTGGGCTTTGGCAGTGAGAGAATGCCCCACTGGGATGAGACTCATGTGCTAGCAGTTGGAAGTCAGACCAGCATGCACAGAAATCAGAAAGGCTGAAAATGTAGAAGGAGACACTAAGAGCCACTGCTATAATAGGCACCATTTATTATTTTACATTCCATCCTCAGAGAAAAACAGGCACCTACATTGGTAATAGATAAAGATAGTTATATTCCACACTATTCCAGCAAAAGAGCCAAATGTGATCTTGGATGACCCCTGTATCAATATCGATTGGATATATGCTTGTCTGTGTGGATCTTCTTTCTTAGCTGCCTAAATTTTCTGACTTTCTTCTCAATTACTCTTTAAAGAAGGGTCAGTGTGGTAGTTCAACAGGAAGATAGGGTAGATCCCATAAATGAATACTCACCTTAGTAAGTTAGCCTTGCATAATAAGCAAGATGCTGGCTCTAATCATCTGCAGCTCCTCTTTAGCTGACATTGGAAAGTGGAGAAGGGAGAAAACAGTAGAAAATAACACAGTAATTGTACCTTGACAGAGGGTAACCAGCAAGAGGACATCAAATATTTTCAAGATCTTACTGATTAACAAAAGACCCCATAAACATTCTTGAATATGATCTAAAATGAAGAACAGTGGTTTAGCACACAAATGAGCATGTAAAAAATTATGCTTTATTTTTTAGTGGCTTGTCTAAACAGTAAGCCAGACTTACTTTTTATTAAATACGAATAAGGCTAATTTCTACAATATGATATTATGAGTAATTTTAAAAAACAAAGAATAAACAACATATACACAAATTTTATATTTTCATATATAGGCAATGAATATAAATAGAGTAAACAATAATTATCTAATCTGTCAACATGCTTGAATGATATAGATTTCAAGAGTTTATTTGAAGTTTTCCAACTCAAAACTAATAATTTAGTGCTCTGTTAGTCTTTAAGCAAAACCACTGCTTTCAGTGCTACTAATTAGCCCCTTTGAAAATTTTTCCCTCCAAGCAAACGGCTTGTTTTCTTCCATCATATCCTGTGAACTAAATGCTTCTTGTTGCAATAAAGCTTTAAAGTTACATGACTTCAGGTAACATTGTTAAGTAAGACTCAAAACAATGTCTGTTGAGCAAAGATGAAATAAAACACTTAAGTACAACCTGCTGAAAACAAAACTCTAAACCATAAAAATAAGAAATCGGTTCATGTTATCATATTAGGGGGAGCTAGCTTTACATTTAATTTTGGTACAGGTTGTTTTACTTAAACTTATGTATTTTAAATGTAGTAACAATTTCTTCAAGTATTTTCCTATGGAATGTGGTAGTTCCTGTACTAAAACATTTGCAATGAAAAACAAAAAAACTCCTTTATTTCTATTGATGTATATTCACTGGAATTATAAATTTTATTGGATAAATGATATGAGCACTAATAAATATTCTGTAAACTATGGATAATAATTACAAACTTGCTTGCAAAGAAATAAAATTTAGAAAGCATACTCTAAAACAAGATAAATCAAAATATAAATCATATTTACATTAACAATGATTTTGCTTAATTGACATATAGAACTTAAAACATTCATCAGCTCTAATTCAACTTGCTGTATTTTATAATTAAAAACAATTTCAAATACCAGTATGATATAATTGATTTTTGTTGTATTTTTTAAAAAATTTCTTCTTATATGAATCTACATTTTCCACAGTCATTTGACTAAACGCTAAGTATGTTGTTAAAAAAAAAAAAAAAAAATTCCAGGACAGTCATTCTTTCCTCTACAGCTAGCATATGTGCATCGTTGCTTAATAGAAATATACCTAATCCCTGTATATAGTAGAACTCATCCAATACGTTTCAGTGTTTTGTGAACCTAGAATATCTGAGATAGATCTCTGTCAATTTAGAAAGTTGATTTTGCCAAGACTGAGGACACTCCGTGACATAGCCTCAGGAAGTTCTGATGACATGTGCCCAAGGTGGTTGGGGCACAGGTTGGTATTATACATTTTAGGGAGACAGGAATCATGAATCAATATATACAAGAACATTGGTTCGGTCTGGAAATGTGGTACAACTTTAAGCGAACGCAGGAAGACTCAAAGCTGGGAGGGAAGCACAGATAGGTGATACACAAATGGTTACATTCTTCGGAGTTTCTGATCAGCCTTTCTAAAGGAGGCAAATCAGATATGCATCTGTCTCAGTGGGCAGAGGGGTGACTTTGAATCTAATGGCAGCAGGTTTGCCCTGAGCAGTTGCCAGCTTGAGTTTTTCTTAGTGACTCTGGGGGCACAAGATATTTTCCTTTCACATTTTTAACAATAAAATAATTATGTCTGGAATCATCTTATATTTGACAAATACAGTTGACCCTTAAACAACATGGGTTTGAACTGTTCAGGTCCACTTATATGCAGATTCTTTTTCAATAAAGGTTACAGTGAGTTGAGTGTGACTGCCTCTCCTGCTTCCTCCTTCACCTCTTTTGCTTCTGCCACACCTGAAACAGCAGGACAACCTTCTCCTCTCGACTCTCCTCAGCCTACTCAGTGTAAAGACTATGAGGATGAAAACCTTTCCAATGACCCACTTCTACTTAATAAATAATAAACATATCTTCATTATGATTTTCTCAATAACATTTGCTTTTATTTAGCTTACTTGATTGTAAGAATACACTAAACAGTATACCTAACCTAGAAAACATGTGTTAATGGACTGTTTAAGTTATCAATAAGGTCAGCAGGAGACTATGAGTTGTTGCAATTTGGGGGAGACAAAAGTTATACACAGATTTTCAGCAGTAACAGAGTAGGTCAACACATCTCTTGCCAGTATTGTTCAAGTTTCAACTCTATATTCAATCTGCTACCCATATTGTGAACTATAATTTATATTTTTATTTCATGATAGTGTGGGAAAAATACAATTATTAATAAGATGTAAAATAATTCTGAGGAGTGAAGTAATTGAAAGTCCAACCTTAGGTGTATTGAAATAAATACCTTTTACTGCTTATATACTTCTATTAGTAAAATAATTAAATACACCAAGTACTTCTTTATATTTAGAGGATAAAATGCAAAAGATGGAGATTTTTTCTTTGTTAGCAGAACTATTTCATTTAAGGGAATGCTGTGTTATTAATTGTGATAATTGTGATAGTTAATTTTATATGTCAACAGGGCTGGGCCACAATGTCCAGATATTTGGTCAAATATTATTCTGGATGATTCAAGTAAGGTGTTTTTTGGAAGAGATTAACATTTAAGCAGATGAACTTTGAGCAAAGCAGATTACCTTCATAACATGAATGGGCTTCATCCGATTTGTTGAGGCTTTACTGGAACAATGCCTGATCTCCCTTCAGCAAGAAAGAATTCTGCCAGCTGACTGCCTTTAAACTTGAACTGAAACACTGGTTCTTCCCTGTGTCTCCAGGCTGTTGTCCTATCCTTCTGATTTTAGATTTACTAGCCTCCATGTTTGTATAAGCCAATTCCTTAAAATAAATCTCTCTCTCTCTCCACACACAAACACACAAAGAGAGAGAGAGAGAGAGAGAGAGACAGAGAGAGAGAGAGAGAGAGAGAGAGAAAACTGTCCTTTGTTATATCCAAAGGATTGAAGGATTGGTCCCCGGAACTCCTTGTATACCAAAATCCATGCATACTCAGGTCTTGCGTTAGGTCCTGAGGAACCCATGCATATGAAAAGTCAGCCCTCTGTATTCATGGGCTTCTTCTATTAATAATACTATTCTTTCTATCTATGTTTCCTTGTGAATGCAAGGATATAGAGAGACAAATGTATTTATTGGAAAAAATCCACATATCAGTGGACCTGTTCAGTTCAAACTTGTGTTATTCAAGAGTCAACTACATATTCACATCTTATTAGTTCTGTTTCTCTGAAGAACCCTGACTAATACATTAATATTTTAATAATATTAGCAAACAAAAATGACTCAATCTGTGCCACCTAATTTTCAAAGAGCTTTATGTGTGTTAACATAATTAATTATTAAACTCATCTTATGAAACAGGTACTGCTATTTTATCATTTTGTACCAATGCAGAAAACTGGTAATTTGACTACATTAACAGCAGATAGTATAGTTGAGATTCACATAGTAGCATTTTTGTTTTAGAGTGTGTGCTTCTCACCATTATTGTAATCTGTCTACATTGATATGTTATGTGGCTTCAGATGCACAGAAAAATTTTTACAATCCTTTGTAAAACACTAAGGGGGAAAAGTAAAACCAATATATAGAGTCCATTTCTAAACCTCTGTCTGGTTATTCCCTCTTCATACAATTGTAAATTAAATTAAAATTATGCAACAGTAACAGAAAGTAACACTAATATTAATAGTACCTATGGATGCTAAATAATTTACTTTTTCTAATAAAATTCAGATTATTGCAATCTAAATTCAGAGAAAATCATACTCTAAAATAATTTCAAGAAAACTTAGGAAAGTCTTTGGTAAACCATCATTTGTCTGTAATGACTACAAATATGCTGATTATATAAATTATAATAAATAGAATAATTGTATACTATAATATTTGAATGAAAATGGGATATGTAGAATTGTATTGCAATTAATTCCAAACTCTTATTAAAATATTTATAAAAATATAACAATGGAAAATGTAAAAACTCCTACTACAAAGGGCATTCTCAGATTGAAAAGACCATGAATCTGTGGGGAATTCCCATGAGCTGTGAAATTCAAAGATCAGTATTAAAACAAAATCTCTGAGTAGCCTTCAGTGCTAAAATTCATTAAACAAGTATGGTTTGGCATGGCATGGTACAGCCATAAGCATAAGAAGGAAAGAGCCTTTGGTCAATAATAATAACTGACATAAAGTATACACTAAGACGAATGGAGAAGCTGTCCTTTCCCAACATGGGTTCTATGGTTTCATTTAGAAAGTTTAGTGCATTTAGATATACTAAAATTATTAATACAATGATTTAAATTTACCATTTTTGCTACTTGTTTTTTATTTTTTCAATATTTTGTTCCAAACAGAGTATGAGTTCCTAATTACTCTTTCCTTTTTACTTCTATGTTAATAAAATGATACTGCATTTTAGTTACTCTATTGAACTTGAAGCTATTCCTATTTGCTTTAAGTGCTTGATGTAGGTATATTGTAATATTCATCATTAACCTATGCAGCTTGCCTAGAGTTAATATTTTACTACCTCACAAAAAATTTAAGAACTTTTTAGTAATACAATTTCATTTACCACCCTATTTTTTGTGTAGTTAATGTAATGTACATTACCTTTATATGCATTTTTGAAATTATAATATGGTATAATGATTTTTAATTTTCCATGTCTATTGCTCATTCCTTCTTGAAGATCCGTTTCTGTCTGGTACTATTGCCCAAAGTCTGAAAAACTTCCTTTGGCATATCTTACAGTATACAAACTTGCTGGTGATGAATTCTTACTGTTAAGAATTACATGACAATTTTGTTTTTGTTTTTTAAGAGATAGGGTCTCCCCGGCTGGAATACAGTGGCTATTCACTAGCACAATCATAGCTCTTGGCATACACTATTTACCTGGAGACAGTGTCACAGATCCCACAGATTGAGGTCCCCAACATCGTGCTTCCCACTTTAGACACCAGTAGCAAGCATGGGCTTCTAGAAATTCTGACTGACAAGTTTCAAGTTGATATTCCAATGGTTTTGTCTTTGGGTTCAATTAACTTGCTGGAGAGGTTCACAGAACTCAGGGAAGCACTTAGGTTCAGTGGTTTATTATAAAGAACATTGCAAATGATACAGATGAAGATATGTGTAGGATGATGAATGGAGAGGAGGGGTGCAGAGCTTCCATGCCCTCCCTGGATGCAACACCCTCAAGAAACCTCCACATGTCCAATTATTCAGAAGCTCCTGAACCCTGTCCTCTTGAGTTTTTGTAAAGGTTTCATTACATAGGCATCATAGAATACACCATTGGCTATTGGTGATCAATGTGACCTTTAGCGTCTCTCTCTCCCAGGCATTTGTGGTGGTTGGAGCAGGAAGTCCCAACCTTCTAATCCTGCTTTGGTCTTTCAGGTGACCACCCTGAACCTATCAGACAAAAGATACACAAAAGTCATTAAACTCTTTATGATGTATATTAATATATCACAAAAAACTCTTTGTGATATATTTATATGTATACCATAAACTCTATAATGACTTTTTGTTTGTATTCAGCAGTTTGTCTGTGATAAACTTAGGTGTGCTTTTGGTTTGTTTGCTTCTCTTATTTCTGTTTAGAGCATGCTACAATTCTTGGACTTGTAAATTAAATTATTTTAAAATCAAATTTGGGAAACATTCAGTCACTATTTCTTCATATACATTTTTCTGCCTCTTCTCTCTCTGTTATTCTTCTAATAAGAGAATCCTCTGTGTATGTATAATATATATATATGCAATATATATAATGATGTGGTGTGACTGTGTCCCCGCCCAAATCTCAACTTGAATTGTATCTCCCAGAATTCCCAAGTATTGAAGGAGGAACCCGGGGGGAGGCAATTGAATTATGGGGCCCGATCTTTCCCGTGCTATTCTCGTGATAGTAAATAAATCTCCCGAGATCTGATGGGTTTATCAGGGGTTTCTGCTTTAGCTTATTGCTCATTTTCTCTTGCCACTTCCATGTTAGATGTGCCTTTCACCTCCTGCCTTGACTCGGAGGCTGCCCCAGCCATGTGGAAATTTAAGTCCAATTATACCTCCTTTTCTTCTGAGTCTCAGGTATGTCTTTATCAGGATCATAAATACAGACTAACACATACATAGAATTGTGTGTGTATTTATATACCCATACACACACACACACACACACACACACACACTTTCTACTATTAATAGCTCCTTGGATTCTTTCAGTAAATGAATAGTTTATGAGGTCAGCCATGGATTTCTGCAGAGTTATATGAAGATTTGTCGACTCTCCACTTGCAAATCCTTCCTTTCTGTGATTTTCATCTTCACTGTTCAGCTGCTCTGGTAACCCAAATTATAATATTTTACTATTTAGGAAGAAAAAAAACGGTATTTTGCTTGAGTTCCCCAAACTCTCTGATACCTATGGTTTAGGAAGTACTCAGGTAAAAATTCTCATAAGTATAAATTTTAGTTCTCTTCTTTAATGGTATTTTTTCCTCTAGATTTGCCCATTTTTTTTTCTGAAAAAAAAAAAGGCCTACAAATAGCTGTTTTCCAAAATATTTATCAGAATTGAAAATTATTTTATAGATAAAGCTTGGTCTGGTACAACCTAATTAAGTACTGTCAGAAAGAGAATGAAATATTTTGATATGCTGAAATAATACTTATTTTGTATAATTTTAAGACAAGCTAAATTGTATAGTGTTAAGCAGCAGCAAATTTGTAAGATAAAGTACCTGGGATCCAAGTTGCATTTTCCAAGATGAGGTTTTCAAGTATAGTCTCTTGGAAGCAATGTCTTTAAAGAAAGGCAATTATTTTATTTAACTAGATCAGCATACCAATTTCCCAATAAAATAATGTTGCAGAATGCCTATTCATCTATGTAAATTGAGCTATAAGCTGATAGCAGCTGCACTACTAATGAAAAATGATTCACACAGTATGAAAGAGAGTGTCTTTTTTTTTTATTCTGAAGTGATCTTACCTATGTTCAGTGACTAAAATCTTGCACTAGACACTTAGGACTTCCGTGTTGTTTTTCCTTTGAGATTCATGCTAACTTAAGACAGTGGCTCTTATATCCATGATAAATTACACTCATTTGTAAAGTCAAATTTAGGTATCTGAAAATCAACATATCTAAGTCTTAACTCATTATTTATTTCTAAAACTTCCCTTTTGTAAATTTCTTTCTATTTTTATTGCTGTCACACTGGCAGAACACATTATCATCTTCCTCTTGACCTCACCAAATAGCTTTCTTACTGGTTATCTGCTTTATGCTTATTTCTTTTATATCTTTGATGCACATAACATTGAGAATTAAACAACAATTTGAATATGCTGCCTTCCTTAAAAAAAAGAAAAAAACCTATGCAGAGATATCTGTTTTACTTTGTTCTCATTCAATATCAATTTAATTCACTTTCACATCATAATTATCCCTGTCCCCAAACAGAATGTAATTTAAGGGCTGGCTTAATGATTTTGTATTTTCTCCTTCTTATCTACTAACGTGCTTTCCAAATAAAAAAAAGAAGAAAAAAAGATTCTTTAAAGTATTTTCAATTATTATATTATTTCTTATTATTTACTTTTAATTTGTTTAATATGAAAATACATTAATTTTATGTCAACATTGATGATACAAACTGAACAAACCTCCCTCTCTCACAAAAAGTTAGAAAAACGAAGAATAAGAACAACAACATATATATTCAAAACCAAGTACTTTACTGGAATCACATATAGACATTTAGCTAGAATTGAGTCAAGTCCTATTTGAATTAGTGCTCATTTTGAATACAATGTCTCATAGAACACTTTATCATTTGCCATATGCTACATAATTACATAAATGTTGGTATATGCTGTGAATGTTCTGCAAATTAACAATATTTCTTGTTTCTGAAGAGAAAATGAGAAATAAATTTGGCAAATGTCAAGTTTAGTCCATGTCAAGATGCTTTTTGTGTCATGATACATCATGAAAGATTAAACAGATATGTTCTACTAAATAGAACAATTTGGGGGCAACAGCTGTGGTTCATTCTTTCATTTGGCAGATTCATTCCACCTGACTTCAGACAAATTGCTAAGATAACGTTTTCATAATATGCATATGTTTTTATTTCTCTTGCCCGACTCAGTTAGAGTTGATGGAGGAAAAGAAAATTTTGTTGTATTATGCATCTTTAGTTGAAAGTAGGTACCACAGTAGTTTTATTCATGCACCAATAATTAGGAAATAAACACAAATTAAAATTGTATTCCTGTAAGGTTTATTTTAACGTAAAATGGGATGTCTGTAAACATCATGACTCATTTGGAATACACTATAAACTTTGTAAGATTTTAAAAGCTCACAACAAATTTGAGTGCATATCAGCAGTGTTCACTGTCTCCCATTGTTTCCTAAATGTACGTGCAGTACATTAAACCTGACTGGGAAACGGGGGAAGCAGTTTGTCATGCTCCACAGCTGAAAGGCATTTTTTAAATGTCTTGCTCTGATTCCCTGTTGAATAAAAATGTAGTAAAAATGTAGCCCAAATATATCATCATTTTATACTTTTTTCTCTATATCTCTGTGTTTGTTACAGTTCTCTGCTATAAAGTTACTTCCCATGGTAAAGACATTTGTAATGATTTTTACCAAAACTATACTTTTGAATAATACATTTCTGTCTTGGATATAGTATATGTACAGACTTAAATAAATTATTCTAAATTTTTTTTTTAGTTAAACATTGGCATAACTCTTGTAAGTATAGCAGATTATCAAGGCTTTCAACATCTTGGTTGTGTTGCTGGTGAGATATTTTGTAATAACCTGATAACGAATAAAATATAGGATTGCTTTCACATCTACATGTGTGCCAGGCATTGTACTAGTCATTTTACATGGGATATCATCTTTAATGTGTAATATAGATTCTCTTGTCCCTAATATGTACACTTAACTACAGATCTTAAACACAAAATAATTTGATCAAATTATATATTCGGTAAGTAGTTACTGGATCTCAAGCAAGTCCATCTATTCTATAACTTATGCATTTTATCTCTGTGAGGAAATTCACCGAATAGTAATCACATTCTTACTTCTATTTGTGATTGGAGTGAGGGATATGCAATGGTCTTCTAACATCCAGAATGACATGCATTGCCCTTTATTCAAAATGGAGATAATTATGAATCCTTTTGTTATCTACCATTGAATTATAACATGAACTTCAGATCTAAAACCACATGTATAATTATTTTAATTGTTGATTTGAAGGTTTTAATGCGGAATTTGTACCTGAAATCATTTTTTATGAAAGTTAAAGCATTATTATTATCACTGTCTTAGTGGATACTCAGAAAATATTTACACTAAATCCTTTATTCCAAATAATTTTAGAAACTCCAGGGACTCAATAATCCTTTCAGGGGATTAGCCTACATTTTAAAGCTCCAGCGATCCAGATAATTTCTTTGGGGAATTCAACCCACAACTGAGTGCTCCAAAGACAACACAGCAGTTCCTCTAGAGAATAACGATTTTATGATAAACTTTTTAAAATGGATAAATACCATATCCTTTTGCAAATATATATTTTAATAGTGTACTTTTATAATGTCAGAAATATACTACCTTTATTCCAAATACGTCTTTATATTTTGCTTTGTATGTTTAATACAGAAATCTATGAATTCACCACTTAAATGTAGATATGACACTGATGTAGGGCATTGTTACCTATTTTCTGTAAAGTACTCAAGAGAGTGTGTCTGACAATTCATAAGAATGAAAGCCTCCAAGGGCATAAATATTGACAGTGCTGATTTTAAAAACAAAAAAGCCACAGAGGGGAGGCGTACATAATATTATGCCAAAAGAAAATATCTGAGTTTATTTTTCTTACTTTTCCCACACAAAACTAGAGAACTTCTCCTGGAATATTTGAAACCTTGAATACACAACTGAGAAGAAAATATTACCTCCAGAGCTCCACAAAAGTTTTCCAAGGCCAATGTTGGACAACACATGGGCTTTTAGAAATAGGACGGCCGGGCGCGGTGGCTCACGCCTGTAATCCCAGCACTTTGGGAGGCCGAGGCGGGCGGATCACAAGGTCAGGAGATCGAGACCACGGTGAAACCCCGTCTCTACTAAAAATACAAAAAAAAAAAAATTAGCCGGGCGCGGTTGTGGGCGCCTGTAGTCCCAGCTACTCGGGAGGCTGAGGCAGGAGAATGGCGTGAACCCGGGAGGTGGAGCTTGCAGTGAGCCGAGATCGCGCCACTGCACTCCAGCCTAGGCGACAGAGCGAGACTCCGTCTCAAAAAAAAAAAAAAAAAAAAAAAAAAAAAAAAAAAAAAATAGAAATAGGACGGCAGTTAATGGTAGGATGTCCAAAAGTGTAATATTCTCTATTGAAGTTAAAAAAATGTGAAAGGCTAAGAATTTGACATTATGGAAAAAATAATTTCTACATTATAAATATGTCTATAAACTGCTTTTTATTAAACTTCTGAATTATGAAAATTTTATGAAATTATATTAAAATTGTGGATTATCAGTTTCTACATGTATTTGGTTAAAAAATAGTAATGCCCATATAGCAAAAATAAAATAAAATTAAAACTTAATTTTCTGTTAGTTTCGACTCCCTGGGAAGCAGAAACCTAGATGGAGATCAACTAGATGGAGATTAATTAGAATTGAGTAAAGTCCTATTTGAATTAGTGCTCATTTTGAATACAATGTGAAAGTATAGTTGGCAGTACTCTCAGGATGAACACGTCTGAGGGTGTGAAGAAAGTAGACTGGGGATAAGGAAAAGCTTTACTGAAATGCTGTTAGCTTGTCTTATGGAGTGCTCTGGACCTGAGGTGGCTTTTCAGAATTGTCTCAATTTCAGGCAGAAATGAGAGGCGTGATACAATACATGGAATTGTCATTAGATGCATACTGCACCCTGGGGAAGGTAAAATGACATTAGATAGGTGAGCTTTTCAACCAAAACAATTCTCAGGGAGGGTCTAAATTTTTAACATTCTCCCAACAGCACTCCTAGCAGATCGAGATATGAGTATCTCAGTACCAACAGAAGATCTGGACTGGGCATTATCTAGTCTTCTCCTTGTAGCTCAAACCCATTTTCTTTAATAACAAATTGTGAGAAGTGTTTCCCCGGAATATTGATTGAGCTCTTTCTGGGGAAGCTGAGAGAGTAAGATAAATAGGAGAAACTACCATTGTCATCACTGCAGCTGTTCTCAAGATGGTAATTAATGCTCCTCACCTCTCTGCTTCAACCACTGGAGATTCTTCTATTCCTTAGCTAGCACTTCTCTGGGTCTGTGGTAATCACGTAGAGCTATAGTAACCAATTACCACCACAAATTTGGTGGCAGAAAACAATAGGAACTTCTTCTCTCAAATGTGTAGCGGCCACAGGTCTGAAATAAAGGTGTTAGCAGGGCTGGCTTCCCTCTAAAAAATCTAGGGGGGAAGACTCTCTCACCTCCTCCAGAGTCTTGTGGCTCCTGACATCTCTAGCTTTGTGGCAGCATAATCCCAATCTCTGTCTCTGCCTTCACATGGCTTTCTTCCTTGTATTTCTATGTATCCTTTTCTGTATAAGAATACTCTTAATGAATTTAGTTAGGACCTACCCTAATCCAGTATGGTCTCATTTTGCTCCTTATCTGAAGTACATCTACAAAAAACCTATTTCCAAATAAGGCCGTATTCTAGGTGGACAAGAAATTTGGAGGAATGCCATTCAGTCCACTGCAATCTACTCTCTACCCTTCCAAATGTATATTATTTCCACATGCAAAATACATTAACCTCATTCCACAATTTCTAAAAATCTTAACCAAATCTAACTCCAAAATCTCATCTAAATGTCATCACTCAAAAAATCCCAAGTCTTATTTTCTAAACCATCTAAATTCAGTGTGGGTCATTCCTTTTCTGGATATGATCCATCATAGGAACGTTTCTTTCCCATCTGCAAAGAAGTTATCTGCTTCTGAAATATAATGGTGGCACAAGCATAGGTTAGACATTTCCATTCCCAAAGGAAGAAACTGGAAGAAATGAAGAAGATACTAGATTCAAGCAAGTTCAAAATCAAGCAAATGCCCTTAGGTTTTAAGGCCTGAAAATAATCCTTTGTGGTTTGATGCTCTGGGCCCATGATGTGAGCATGTCCTCTGAGCATAAGGCTTTGCCTTCTAATCTGGTCTTCCTTTTGCTTGAAAGTTAGCACTGGATGGGATGTCAGTTTGATGAATTTGGGAACTGATAAAGGAAAAAGAAGACCATGAGACACAGCAAAATTTCCTGGGTGGTGCTTGGGCAGGGTGGCATGAGAGGGGAAGTTCCTCCCAGAATAAAAATGTCCAGAGGCTTCCAATGTGGGAGCCGCCTTCAAGAAGGGGAGGAGAATAAGGGAGGGAATTCCCAGGGGAGAGGGGAAGAGAAGACAGGGTTATGTGTCTAGGTAATGTTACTCAGCAGCACAGTGCTCAACAGCAGGTCAGAGACCTGTGAAGGGCAGCAGCAGCCTGGGGCCTCATAAATACAAGACTCTATCTTACCAATGGGTAGCACCTACTCTGTGAGGTATCCTGGAACATGCAAAGGCTCTTAATGGATCTAAATCTGCATTGTTGGGCTACTTTAAAAATAGCTGAATGTTTAAAAATTTGATTTTGTGGGCAGGGCGCAGTGGCTCACCCCTGTAATCCCAGCCGTTTGGGAGGCCGAGGCGGGTGGATCACGAGGTTAGGTGTTCAAGACCAGCCTGACCAATATAGTGAAACCCTGTCTCTACTAAAAATACAAAAATTAGCCAGACATAGTGGTGCATGCCTGTAGTCCCAGCTACTCAGGAGGCTGAGACAGAAGAATCGCTTGAACTCAGGAGGTGGAGTTACAGTTAGCCAAGATTGTGCCACTGCACTCTAGCCTAGGAAACAGAGTGAGATGCTATCTCAAAACAAAACAAAACAAAAAAATGATTTTGCACCAGTGGACTTTTGAGATAATGGGTCTCGGCCTACAGTAAAGAAATAATATAGGAAACAGGTCAGGTGTGGGATTACAATCTACTGCCTGTAATACCAGAACTTTGGGAAGCAGAGACAGGAGGATCTTTTGAAGTCAGGAATTTGAGACTAACCCGGTCAAAATAATGAGACTCTGTTTCTGAAAAAAAAAGGAGACAATACACCAAAGCCATATTTGAGTCATTTTTATGCCTAGGATATCTTTCCAAAAAGATCAGACTCATCCTCAACATCTCATTCTATGAGGCCAGCATCATCCTGACACCAAACCCTGGCAGAGACAACAAAAAAGGGAACTTCAGATCAATATATTTGATGATCACTGATGCTCAACAAAGAATCATTGATTTTTAACAAAATACCAGCAAACTAAATCCAGCAGAACATCAAAAAGCTTATCCACCATGATCAGGTAGGCTTCATCCCCAGGATGCAAGGTTGGTTCAACATATGCAAGTTAATGTGATTCATCACATAAACAAAACTAAAGACAAAAACCACCTAATTATCTCAATAGGCACAAAAAAAGGCCTTCAATAAAATTCAATATCACTTTATGTTAAAAACTCTTAATAAACTAGGTGCTGAAGGAACATACCTTAAAATAACGAGAGCCATCTATGACAAACCAACAGTCAACATCATACTGAATGGGCAAAAGCTGGAAGCATTCCTCTTGAAACCTGGCACAATATAAGAATGCCATCTCTCACTACTCCTATTCAACATAGAACTGCAAGTCCTATCCAGGGCAACCAGGCAAGAGAAAGAAATAAAGGTATCCAAATAGAAAGAGAGAAGGTCAAACTATTTCTGTTCACAGATGACATGATCCTATATCTAGAAAACCCAATAATTTCAGCCAAAAGCATCTTAAACTGATAAACAACTTCAGCAAACCCGGAGGATACAAAATCAACATACAAAAATCACTAACATTCTTATCCACCAACAAAAGCCAAGCCAAGCGCCAAATCAGAATGACAATTCCATTCACAATTGCCATAAAGAATACAATACTTAGGAATGCTGCTAACCAAGGAGGTAAAAGATGTCTACAATGAGAATTAGAAAACACTGCTCAAAGAAATCAGAGATGATATAAACAAATGGCAAACATTCCATTCTCATAGAAAGAATTCATACCATTAAAATAGCCATACTGCCCAAATAACTTACAGATTCATTGCTATTCCTATCAAAATACTAATGACATTTTCCACAGAACTAGAAAAAGCTATTTTAAAATTCATATGGGATCAAAAATAAGCCCGAATAGCCAAGGCAATCCTAAGCTAAAAAAAAAAAAAAAAACAAAAAACAAAAAGCAGGAGGCATCAAGCCAAACTACCTTACTTAAAATTGCACTACAGAGTTACAGTAACCAAAACAGAATGATACTGCTACAAAAACAGACACGTAAACCAGTGGAACAGAATAGAAAGCCCAGCAATAAGGCCACACTTCTGCAATCATCTGATCTTCCACAAAGCTGACAAAAACAAGTAATTGGGAAAGGACTCTGTATTTAATAAATGGTACTGGGATGACTGACTAGCCATATGCAGAAGATTGCAACCGGAACCCTTTCTTACACCATATACAAAAAATCAATTCAATATGATTAAAGACTTAAATGTAAAACCCAAAGCTATAAAAACCCTGGAAGACAACCTAGACAGTATCATTCTGGACATAAGAAGTGGCAAAGATTAAATAACAAAGACACCAGAAGCAAACACAACCATAGCAAAAATTGACAAGTACGATCTAATTAAATAACTTCTGTCACAACCAAAGAAACTATCAACAGAATAAACAGATAACCTACAAAATGAGAGAAAACATTTGCAAACTATGCATCTGGCAAAAGTGTAATATCTATGCACCTAGAAAGAATTTAAACACTTTTATACAAAAAATAATAATAATAATAATCCACCCCATTAAAAAGTGGGCAAAGGACATGAAGACACTTTTCAGAAGAAGACATGCATGCTGCCATCAAACATACGAAAAAAGCTTAGTATCGCTGATCATTGGAGAAATGCAATCAAAACCTCAATGAGATACCATCCCATACCATTCAGAATGGCTACTATTAAAAAGTTATAACAGATGCTGGCAAGGTTGTGGTGAAAAGGGAACACTTATACATTGTTGGTGGGAGTGTAAATTAGTTCAACCATTGTGGAAAGCAGTGTGGCAATTCCTCAAAGAGCTAAAAATAGAACTACCATTTGACCCAGCAATCTCATTACTGGGTACATATCCAAAGGAATATAAATAATTCTACCATAAAGATTCATGCATGCATATGTTCATTGCAGTGCTATTCACAATATGAAAGACATGGAATCAACCTAAATGCCTGTCAATGGAAGACCAAATAAAGAAAATAAGGTACGTATATAACACAGAACACTATGCGGCCATAAAAAAGAATGAGATCATGTCCTTTGCAGAAACATGGATGGAATTGGAGACTATTATCCTTTTCAAACCGACACAGAGACAGAAAACCAAATACTGGATTTTCTCGCTTATAAGTGATAGCTAAATGATGAGAACACATGCATACAAAGAGAGGAACAGCTAACACCAGGGCCTACCAGAGAACAGAGGGTAGGAGGAGGGAGAGGAGCAGACAAAAAAATAACTATTAGATACCAGGTTTAGAACCTGGGTCAATCTGTACATCCAACCCCTGTGACAAGAATTTATCTATTTAAAAAACTAGCACATGTACCCTTGAGCCTAAAATAAAAGTTAAAAAAAATTCAGAGTCTATTACTTTTGTGAGAAAAATGGCTGTTTCTTTCCTGCTAATTTTTGGTAAGACATTCCTAGAATGATTGAGTAGCAACAATAGTTCAATGTTCAGTGCTTAAAAGTATGTTTTCTGGTAAAAATGTTGTCCTTTTTAGAATCAGGAACACTAAGCCTTTGGAGTCCTGAGTTATAGGAAGATAAAACACATACTCCACTGTGTCACTGGAATTGTTGAAAGCTGGATCACTGCTATTCAAAGTACATTTTTGGACCCATCCAATAAAATTTTGGTAACACTGATCCATATAAATGTATTTATTTAAGGTGAACAATGCATACCTGAGGAAGACATCCTTACTCTATTGGATCTTCTTTACACACTAGTCTATTAACCACACCTTCAAAGCTCACCCCATCACTACCAGGTTAGAAGCTTCTAGGTGGTCTATGGTATTATAGAGTCAGTTGATACCCTTATCATGTGCCCTAGAAGCAACTATTTCTCTGTAAATTCATTCTTTGCTATTATTATTTTATGTGGGATCCATGCTCCTGGAGCAAACTTTATGCAAACTCTCAAAGAATGTTACTATCTGAGACCCTGTGGACCAAAAAGTAAACCAATATGCAAAATGTGAATAATGCACAGGCAAAATAAATCATTATCTCTTCCATAATTAAAGATGTAATACAAACAACTTGTCACCGAGTGGCTCCTAGACTTTATGAGAGATAGTGTCCTATTCAGGGCCCAGTATTTGTTCCTGTGGAAATAAAGTAGGATACTATGCAGCCTTGATAGATTACCCTTGAATGTGCTTTCGTGTTGGTGGGCCCTCAAATACTCTCCATCCCTTCCACCACCTCTACTCTGTTTAAGAGCACATTGTGTCAGCTCTGTGGAAGCTGAGATCAGAGGCTGCCTGACGTCGATTGACAAAGTCATCAGATTTACTTTGATGTGTTTCATGTTGGATATTTTATGACGGATGTTTACGTGTGGTACAAAAATCATAATTGGCAGGCCAGGTGCAGTGGCTCACGCCTGTAATCCTAGCACTTGGGGAGGCTGATGCAGGTGGATCACGAGGTCAGGAGATCGAGACCATCCTGGCCAACACGGTGAAACCTCGTCTCCACTAAAAATACAAAAAGTTAGCTAGATGTGGTGGTGGGCACCTGTAGTCCCAGCTACTTGGGAGGCTGAGGCAGGAGAATGGCATGAACCTAGGAGGCGGAGCTTGCAGTGAGCAGAGATCAGGCCGCTGAACTCCAGCCTGGGTGACAGAGTGAGACTCTGTCTCAAAAAAAAAAAAAAAAATTCATAATTGGCACATTATTTTTATATAACCATCTCCTTTCCTCCTCCCTAGACTTCCTAGTCACCAATCTTTACATTTATCTCCTTTCAGGACACTGATCAAATGGCCAAGCCACTCACCACTGACCATGATTCACTATATAGTCTTATCACAAATCACCTCATTTCATGCACAAAGCAGGTGACTGCATGCACTGCTTAGAATCGCGCCTTTCAGGAGATTTTTCTCACCACCTTTTCAGGTGCACAAACGAATTAAGCCCTGTGAGAAAGAAGTCTATTTTTTAATCTGTATCCTAGGGACAAGTCAACTCATATATGAATCAAACTCATCCTTTCTCTTCCTCTATCAATTGGTCATAAAAAAATCACCCCTTGTGATAAATTTGCCAGTGATTCTTTTTCAGCTCACACTTATTGTCACATGGTGCAACACGGCAGTGGATGACATGGTGCATGGAATGACTGTATAGGGAACTACAATCTTCCATGGGTCTCTTATCTTCTGGCATGGCTTCCTGGTTATGTTGAGAATGCAAACCCTTGACCACTCTTTACTTGTGCCATTTCTCATGGTTGTGTTCACACTAAAACCTTGAAGGTTGAGGTAATGTTTCTCTCTCAATAAGAACCAGCCTTGCTTTAAATGTGGTACATATCAAAGCTATTTTTTTTCAGTTGTGACTCTGTATAGTATGCATCTACTCTCATCTGCATACTCCCTCCAGGACTTGTGGAGCCTAGTATCAATTGATAGACATATCATTGCCAACATAAATCTTAAGTTATCTGCTGTGCTATGAATAATAAAGTCCATTGTCTCTGTGTCAGGAATTTTGTGTCTTCTGTCAGTCTCAATAAAACAGTTACAGATTAACATATGAAGCTGTGAGGAGTGGAAAGCCCAGCCCCTGTCATTTGTTCTTGCACCTTATATTTGCCCTCTTTCCCTGCTTATAATTAATGATGGTTGTCCTGCTTCTATCATGTGCGATATTGCTGGTGGGTCCTTACAATGTGTTGGTCTGCATGATTAATCTTTTGATAGGCACTCTGGCTCTATGGTCACTTTATTTTTCATAATTAAGTACTCTATCTTGATCAGGCCCCAATCACATACCAGGTGGTTTTAATCAAGTATTGTTTATATCTTTGGCAAAAAGAACTTAAACTTGTTCTGAAACCTAAAGGATAATGAATATGTATGAGCACGCACGTGTGTGTGTGTGTGCGTGCCCACACACATGCATGCACTGTTGGATCTTCATTTACATGGTTTATACTTTTGTTTATAAAAGGCACATGTTGAAGAACTTAAAACTGTAAAGTCTTAAGTGTTGTGTTGATCAGCGTTTCAGAAATCTCCTGAGGCTTTTTTTTTTTTATCATTATAATATATAGAAACTAGCAAGTTGTGGAATCAATGAAACTTAACTGCAGAAATATCAGTAGATATTCTCTAGTAGTTTTCTGATATGTATTTACATGTATATCTTACCTCAAGCTTTCTGAAAAGCAGAAATGTGTATGAATTCATCTTATAATTGAAATTTTCCTTCAATATAAACTCTCATTACATCAATGTAAAGATTGGTATTGTCTCTACAGCAAGTAGTATATTATACTATCTTTTTTTCTTAATTATATCTCTGCCTTTACTTTAAATCCATAAATTATCTAGGAAATAATACACTGTTTGTCTCCAGTGAATTTTTTATTCAAATTTTCAAGCAAAGATAACAACTATTAAAACTTAGACTAGCACTACCAGAAGAAATTCAGGGTAATGAAAACTAAATAAAAACAACAAAAACAAGACATAAGTTTCCAACAAATAAAATGAAACAGATGATAGAGAATATATGCTATATTATTCCATTTTTATAAAAATTCTTAAAAAAGTAAACTAATACGTAATGACAGAAAGCAAAACAGTGGTTGCTTGGCAGTGTGTAAAGGGTAAGTAAGAGGGGAGAGGTAGTTTTGGGGGGATAATATATAGTCGTTATTTTGATTATATTGATGGTTTCACAGATATATCTACATCTACATCTACATCTATATCTATATATTACTTTTCAGTATGTGCAGTTTGTTTTTTAATGATTTACCTCAATAATTATGCTTCAAAATGCTAAGAAACTTGAAGTTTTTTATTGGCTGGATACAGTTTTTTCCCCCTTGGAAACCATAAATCAAGTGATAACAAGAATCTCAAGAATAAATGATACCTTGCTATTGAAGTTGAAAGAGAAGCACCAGTCACTGAGGAGAGAAGCTTCATTCCACATGCTTCGTCTCAGGACACTATGTAAAATACAGACTACAGTACAAATTCTGATAAACACAACTAAGAAATAGCCATGTAAAACTTCAAGTTTTACCTGAAGCTGTTAATTAACAATTTTGTGATACTGACTTGATCTACCTAAAATAAGTTTTGAATATGTTCTTACTCGTAAGATATATTTGCAAAATAATGAAGACAGTACACATACATAAAAAATTGATAATTTAATTTGTTTCACAAAATGTATTGTTTACTCCCATACTAGACAGTGGGATGTAAAACCATGACCTCACAGAACTTAAGAATATAGTTTTGATTATTCATCTAACAAAAGATATACTTCATTAGTAAGTATACATTATATCTGTTAAATATTTGTCTTACCTGTGTAATTTGTAAATTAGAAACAAATATGCATATTGAAGGTATAGTTCACTTTAGACAATTATTAATATCATTTTAGTTGCTGAATCAAAATCAACTCGGTGCTTACAGTAAATACTTTGTAGTGACATTGAACATCATTTGAAGAAGATATCATTATGTGTCCCACAGTTCTATACATCACCAAAAGAACTGACTTTGAAATTCAGTGTATGTTCACATGTACCTTATCTTTCATACAAATGTGGTCTTTTATAACATTACAAGGGAAAGTCATTTTGGTTCATCTGATTGTCCTTTTTGTTATTCCAGAATGTTTGTATTCTAAAATGTTTACTATATCATAATTATCTGGGATTCATATTTCATATAATCCTTAACAAATGAATTCTAAAATAAAAATAGAAATGATAGAATAATATTCAAATATAGACATATTGACTTCCACAAATACAACCATATTACTTCTGTGTCTGTATGAAATATTCTGTTTTTTGCAAGACTGAGTTAAACGAATATATCATGTGTGTCTTTTATAGCCACAGACACATGCTCATCTAATAGTTTGTTTTCTTCACCAATTTCATATGTACCACCTGGGAAATTATGAAATTAGAGAGAATAGTATTTTGTTTTATTTGTATCTGTCATTCTCACATATACTTTAAAAAAACATGGGACACGTAACCAAGGAAGAAACTTGTTACCTGCTTTCCTATAAGTTACTAGCACTTCATATCTCACCTCACTCTTGTGCTATGCCCAGAATAGAGTAAATGAATCCCTCTAGCACTTGTGAAAACCATCCATGTTGAAAAATAGATGGCACACTGCCTCCAAAATCAATTTTCAGGTTTTCTATGAATAAATATTTCCTATGTTTTTATTCTACAAAATATATTTTAATGCAAATACTAATCCTTTGAAAATTAAGTATAATGTATTTCCTTAGGACTATGCTATATGACAGATGGTGGTTATGCATATTAATTGTTGGTCTTTTATTTCTGTATTAATGACTTGTAATTGACTGTGGGCTCTAATCAGTGAATGCTGTTAATATCCCCAAATTGTAGAGAGTTCTATATGAAAAATATGAACAGGTTTGTTTTGGCTACCAAAGAATAAGTATTTAAGATAATGTTATTTTACTTATTTTTAATTGCATTCAATAAAAATGTTTCCCATACAAAATATGTAGTTATGGTGGCAAACTGCAAAAATGACTATCTTTTTTTTCTATGTATGTTTGCATTTCACTTTTGCAATACAATTTTACACCATCTTGCATAAAGCAGTGAAGTCTATTCTTCTAGCCTTTGAATCCAGGCTTGATCAAATTTGCTTTAGTCAATGGGACAATAGAAGACATGATGGAAACTTATCCTTGGCTTATTAATTGGAGTCTGTACACTTGATGCTCCTCGAACTCTACCACCACTGTGTAAAGAAGCCCTAGTTATCTTCCTGGAGAATGACAAATTAGGTGGAAAAGGGGACCAGAGCTTCTGGTCATCTCAGTGTTCCTCATGTGAGGTACCAGAGATTAGTTGAGTTGAGCCCAGACAGGAAAAGGCATCCAGCCGAGCTCATACTAAATTATATATCTACAAATTCAAGGACTAAACAAATGATTGTTATTATAAGGTATTAGGTTCTGGGGGATTTTTAAGGCAGAAAATGCTAACCATATCAAGTATTAACATGGATTAATCTTGAAACTACACACATATTCTGTAATAACTTTATAAATAATGATTTTTCTTAGATTTCTTCCTTGATATAACCACATAAAAATCTAGGAGTCAACCAGAGCTTCTGGATATCTCAGTGTTCCCGTCTGAGGTACCATCAATTAATTGAGTTGAGCCCAGACCAGAAAAGGCATCCAGTAGAACCTATACTAAATTATATACCTACAGATTCACAGGTTAAATAAATAATGGTTATTATAAGATATTATGTTCTGGGGGATTTTTTAAGGCCGAAAATGTTAACCGTATCAATTATTAACATGAATTATCTTAAAAGCTACACACATATTCTGTAATAATTTTATAAATAATGACTTTTATTAGATTTATTCCTCACTATAAGCACATAACAGTCCAGGAGTCAGAATTATGATGAAAGATTACAAGATTGGGAAATGTAAGAATACCAAATGAAACTAGACCACTTATCTTATAAAACTGATATTTATGGTTTCTCCTCAGTAAACACGGAAATGGATGCCCTCCTCAGCCTTAAAACTTGAGAAACTTACTTTCAACTTACCTGAGTTCCTTTCTCTGAAAATAAACCATCACATATGGCAGATAATATCATGGACCTGAAACTTATCAAATCAATTCATCTGGACAGTGAGATGCTGGATCCCACACCCATCATGATTGCCTAACTGACCACCAGCTGTTTGTTGACCAACTTTTTCCTTATCCTTCCTTAATTCCTGTTTTCCCACATGCAGTAAAATTTCTATCCTGCTACATAAACCCCTAATTTTAGGGGTGGAGGATAACAGATTTGAGACTGATCTGTCATCTCCTCAACTGCAGCACTCAAATTAAGCTCTCCCCCCGTGGCAATAAATGTTCATTGTCTCAGTGATTGACTTTCTGTGCAGTGAACAGCAGGTCCTAGACCAATTCCCTGGCATTTTTATGACACGAGAACGATAAGTAAGAAAGATATCACTGAGTTCCAGTTAAAAGTGGTGAATTGGAACTCTGTTCAATATGTTTACCTCTGTTACAATTTAAATTCACTTAAAATATTAATAGAGAAATAAAAAGCATAAACTTAATGAAAAAATACTTTAAGACAAAAGCCTATATAATTGTTTTCTTTGTTGTTTGTTTTGGAAACAAGGTCTCACTCTGTCACCCAAGCTGGAGTGCAATGATGTGATCATGGCTCACTGCAGTCTCAAACGTCTGGGCTCACATCATCTTCCCACCTCAGCTTCCTGAATAGCTGGGACTACAGGCATGTACCACCACACCCAGTTATTTATTTATTTTTTTTCATTTTTTGTAAAGACAGGGGTCTCACCATATTGCCCAGGCTGGTCTCAAACTCCTGGACTCAAGCAATCTTCCCACCTCATCTTCCCAAAGTGCTGGCATTATAGGTATGACCCACTGCACGTGGACAAATTCTTAACATGAACAGTAGGTAGAGGATTTGGCAAATATGAAAGAGCTAAATACCAGGTATCTACAGAAGGAGAAGTAAATGAAAAGTACACCAATTCTCATCACAGAACCAAAGACAGGCTGAGATATAGAAAGCATCATGTAATGTATATTGAGGTTGAGATGAGGCATAATAATGAAAGCAAAAAGATTGCTCAAAATTTTGTAAATGAATATCTAGATACCCCATTACCTTCCCCCGTCCAATTCATCTTTGCAAATAAACTGACTCAAACCGTGTAAAAGTCAAAGGTTTGATTCTATGTAGAAATGTTTGCAGAAATGGTCCATTCAGTGATATAGTAAGTACTGCAGAAGTTAGGAAGAAAAATATTTCCAGAAGGATATAAGGAAATAATGAAAAGTTTCTTAGTGAAAAGATGTCTGGGCATGTATGTTCTCAGAGGAAGAGGAACCAAAAATTACTGGAGAGTTGTTGTTACAAATAACATGCTGATTGGATAGGAAACAGGGCTAGTGTGCATCTCCCACTTGGATAAACAGAAGAATGTGAAGAGAGTCACGCTGTGAATCTTTGTTCCAAGAACCACCAAAAAAAAGTGCCAGGAAAACCAAAAGTATTCACAGATTCTTTCAAAAAGTGCCACACTGCTGCAAACTCCCTGAGACAAACAAAATACTGAGTTCTCAGACTGTGAAGGGGGAAAGCCTGCCTCTGAAGGCACATAAATCCAGATCACTGAAGAAGGCTTTAACTCCACCTAGAGCTGTAAAAGATTTAGGGAGTGTCTTGAAATATAAAAGTAGAAGCAGCAGCAGGAAAGTCCTTGTAGGCATTCCCAGTTTCCAACTGGAACCCAGGGAAGCCATTCCTAACTATATTTCACAGGGAAGGCAGGTAGTGGAATTAGGGAGAAGTTGCAGAGTGAAAGAAGCCCCCAACTGAATTTTGTGATAATTCTGAGAAGGCTTGAACTTCCTTGAACAGAATTTATGGTGCGAACAAGAACTGCAGAAGATAGGAATGTAGGTGCAGGACACCCAGCATTGAAAGCAGATGGGGAAGAGCATGACCTGAAAGCCATGCTTGCTTTCTCATCAGGGAAGCTTATGTCCTGGGGCAGGTCTGAGTTCTATGTGCAGGAGGCCTGGATCAGCACTGTTTAGCAGGGCACTGCTGAGTGAAACCTGCCTTGCCAACTGTGTAGGGGGAGCTGGGTGAGGCCAATCACTGCTGGCTATTCCCCACTCCCCTGAAGAACCTACTGCACAGCAGAGGCAGCCATTATAGCAACTCTTGGCAGAATAACACTGCTCCCAGGAAGGAGAAAACAACAGCACTGCCTGCAACACCCTGGCTAACCAGAGGTCCTGAGTCTGTTCACATGACAAATTCACTGGTAGCATAACCAGTATTCAAGAAAGCCAGCACATGAAACCTATCCACAAACAAGGAAACTCAGTGTCTACAGCACTCACCTGCCATCTCCACCAGAGCAGGTGCTGGCATCAATGCCTGGGAGACCTGAAGACTGGTCACATCAGTGGACTCTCTACAGACATTACACAGCACCAGACCAAAGCATGGTAGTTCCATTGGGTGGCTAGATCCATAAGGGCAATAACAATTGCTTCAATTCAGCTCTCAGGAAGAAGTCCCATTCTCAAGGAAAGGGGGAGAGTACCACATCAAGAGATCATGTTGTAAGATAAAACAATCTGAACATCAGGCTTGAATTCCAGGTCTTTCCACTGGTGGGAAGTTTATTACAGCAGAGACACAACTGAAATGCTGAGTGTAGTAGGAAAAGTCTGCACCTCTCTTCCACAACAGGCAGGCAGCCTCTGTGAGAAGAGATCCTTGTTACTCCCTGGCACTCCACTGCAGACACAGCTGGTGCTTCCTCCGTAGGAATGCAGAGTGAAGGCACACATAGACAGCCTTCCTGGAATAATCCAGGGTAAGCATAACCCCACAGGAGGAGCACGCTCCAGATTCAGGTCTGCATGAGAGACAGAGTCACAGTTCCTTTCTACTTGGAACATCAACATTTCTATAGAAGAAAAGAGGTGGCTGTCAGTTTTGAGTAGCTGAAACACTAGAATAGGAGTGAGGCTGTGAGATGAAGAGTTTTCCTGCTGGCCTGGCAGGGACCTGAGGTAGTTCCAACTCTTCAACCTGGTAGAACCTCAGCACATCTAACTGAGAAGTCCCTCTGCCACCCTCATCAAGGCTAGCACTTCTGCCCACTGTTGGGTATTACATATACACATTTGCCTTAGCTACAACCAGTGCCTACCCAGAGATGTTTTCCCTATTGACTTGAAGCCTGACTCAACTCAGTTAATAAAATAACAGAAAATAAATAAATAAATAAATAAATAAATAAATAAATAAATAAAGTGTATCCCACAAGAGAAGGAGACAAGTTCAAGAGATCCCTGGCATTCCTATTCCATAGGAGACAGTGATCTCACCCACACACCAAGAACATAACTACTACAGCCAGATCCAGGAAAGTCAGTGTGCAAAAACTGTCTATAACTAAGAAACTTATACAGTCTTCACCCAAATAAACACCAAGAATCAAATTTGGCTAAAATAAATATTAAAGTCTGATTCTTAACATAGGAAAAAAAAAGACATTTAAATTTTTTTAAAAAACACAGTTCAATCAAAAATAAATTCAATAACAATTTTAGGAAGTAGTCTACTCAAATGAGTGGGAAGCAGAAAAGTTTTTCTTGTAATATGACAAAGCAGGTTTCTATAACATGCCAGAAAGATCACACTAGTTCCCAAGCAATAGATCCAAACCAAGAAGATATTTCTTAATTGCCAGATAAAGAATTCTGAAGAATTATTGAGAGGTGAAGCCATCTGGACTTCCTGGGTCGAGTGGGGACTTGGAGAACTTTTCTATCTAGCTAGAGGATTGTAAACACAGCAATCAGCACTCTGTAAAATGGGCCAATCAGCACTCTGTAAAATGGACCAATTGGTGCTCTGTAAAATGGACCAACCAGCAGGATGTGGGTGGGACCAAATAAGAGAATAAAAGTTGGACACCCAAGCCAGCAGTGACAACACACTCAAGTCTCCTTCCACGCTGTGGAAGCTTTGTTCTTTCGATCTTCACAATAAATCTTGCTGCTGCTCACTCTTTGGGTCCATGCTACCTTTATGAGCTGTAATACTGACCACAAGGGTCTGTAGCTTCATTACTGATGTCAGCGAGACCATGAACCCACTGGGAGGAAAAAACAACTCTGGACACGCCACCTTTAAGAGCTGTAACACTCACTATGAAGGTCTGAGGCTTCACTCCTGAAGTCAGCGAGACCACCAACCCACCAGAAGGAAGAAACTCTGGACATATCTGAACATCTGAAGGAACAAACCCCAGACATACCATCTTTAAGAACTGTAACACTCAATGAGAGTTTCTGTGGCTTCATTCTTGAAGTCACAAGACCAAGAACCCACCGGAAGGAATAAATTCCAGGCACATTATGATTAAGCTACTCAAGGAGATACCAGAGAAAGGCGAAAAACAACTTAAATTAAGAAAACAATGCAAGTTATGGATACAAAATTTATACAGAGATATATGTAAGGAAATAATAATCACAACCTCTAGAAATGAAAGAAAGACACATCAGGGAAATACAAAATGCAGTGGAAATTTTCAAAAATAGACTAGAACAAGTAGAAGAAAGTACTTCAGAACTGAAAGACAAGGCTTTCAAATTAACACAATCAGACAAGGACATATAAAAAAGAATTTTTAAAAAAATAGGCACTTTCCAAGAAATTTGGGATCATGTTAAATGGACAAACCTAAGAATATTTAATGTTCCTGAGGAAAAAGAGAAATCTGAAAGTTTGGAAAACTTATTTGAGGGAATAATTTAGGAAAACTTTCCTTGCCTTGCTGGAAATTGAGACATCCAAATACAATACAAAGAACTCCTGGGAAATTTATTGCAAAAATATCACCTAGCCAGATAGTTCATCAGGTTATCTAAAGTCAAGATGAGGAAAAGAATCTTAGGAGCTGTGGAGCAAAAGCATCAGATAGCCTATAAAGGAAAACCTATCAGATTAACAGCAGATTTCTCAGCATAAACCTTGCAAGCCAGAAGGTATTGGGGTCCTATCTTTAATCTCCTTAAACAAAATAGTTGTCAGCCAAGAATTTTGTATCCAGAAAAACTAAGCTTTATAAATGAAGGAGAGATAAAGATTTTATTCAGACAAATGCTGAGAAAATTTGCCGCAACCAAACCAGTAAAACAAGAAATGCTAAAAAGAGTTCAAAATCTTGAAATAAAACCTTGAAATGCACCAAAATAAGAACCCCCTTACAGCGTGAATTTCACAAGGCTTATAAAACAATAACACAATAAAAAAGGTACTTAGGCAACAACTAACACGATGACTATAACAATATCTCAAGTCTCTATACTAACATTCAATGTAAATGGCCTAAATGTTCCACTTAAAAGATACAAAAGATACAAAATGGACAAATGAATAAAAATTTAACCAACTATCTGCTATCTTCAAGAAACTCACTTAACACATAAGGACTCATACAAGTTAAGGTAAAAGAACAAACAAAGCCCAATTCCAGCAGAAGAAAATAAATAACAAAAATCACACATGAACTATATAAAATTGAACCAAACCAACAAAAAAAATATAAAACAATGATAAGTAAAACGAAAAGTGGTTCTTTGAAAAGATAAAATTGGTAGACCAATAAAGAGATTAACCAAGGAAAGAAGAGACAAAATCCAAATAAGCTCAATTAGAAACAAAATGGGAGCTATTACAATCAATACCACACAATACAAAAGATCATTCAAAGCTATTAACAACACCTTTATGTGCACAAACTAGGACATCTAGAAGAGATGGATAAATTCTAGAAATGTAGAACCCTACTAGATTAAATTAGGAAAAGTACAAACTCTGAACAGACCAATACCAAGCAGCAAAATTGAATCAGTAATAAAAATTGTCAAAAAAAAAAAAAAATTGTCCTACAGGACCAGAGGGGCTCACAGCTGAAATCTATCAGACGTTCAAAGAAGAATTGGTACCCATTTTACTGAAAATATTACAAAATATAGAGAAAGAGGGAATCCTCCCTAAGTTTTTCTTTGAAGCCAGTATCACCCTAATAGCAAAACCAGGAAAGGACACAGCAAAAAATAGAACTACAGACCCATATCCCTGATGAACACAGTGGTAAAAAATCCTCAACAAAATACTAGCTAACCAAATCCAACAACTATCAAAAAGATAATGCAACATAATCAGATGGATTTTATACCAGGAATTCAGGAATGACTTAAAATACATAAGTCAATAAATATGATATAACACATAAAAATAATCAAAAAATGAAAATCACATGATAATCTCAATAGAGACAGAAAAACATTTGACAAAATTCAGCATGCTTTTATGAAAAAACTCTCAGCATTGGCATGTAAGGGGCATACTTCAGAGGAATAAAAGCCATTTATGACAAACCTGTAGCCAATAACACATTTAATATAAAAAAAAGTTAAAAGAATTCCACTTGAGAACTGGAGCAAGACAAGGATGACCACTTTCACCACTTCTATTCACCACATTACTGGAAGTCCTAGCCAGAGCAATCAGATAAAAGAAAAAAAATAAAATAAAGAGCATCCAGATTGGAAAATGTTATGCCCAGAACGGTTGTTCCCCAAAGAAGATCACCAGAGTCCAGAGTCAAAGTCAAGCGGCAAGGATCTTTTACTGCAAGTTCTAACTTGGTCCCTCCATTCCACAGCATACAAGAGGGCCTCGAACAATGCGAGTGCTTGCTTTTTATAGCCCAAGGTAAATAGGATAGTAAGGTTACAGAGGAACAAAGGAATTCTTTTGGTTACAGCATTACAATTGGTTTACATTTTAAGTTATACATTTAGCAGTTTTCTATTGGTTCCCGCGCTTTCAGTAAAACCACAAACGGCTGTGTCCTTATCGGGGGCTTTTCCAGGTGGTGTTTGTTCTGGGCTCAGGAAATTGAGAGATATATGGTGGGATGTGTTTGTACTGGGCCTGTTTGTGTTGAGCCCAGGGCTGAGGAATGTGCCTGATTTCTTTCAAAAAGAGGAAGTCAAATTCTCACCATATACACAGAAAAACCTAAAGACTCATCCAAAAAGCTCCTATCTGGTAAATCAGTAAATTTTCAGGACACAAAATCTAAGTACACAAATCAGTAGCCCTGCTATACACCAACAAATACCAAGCTTAGAATCAAATCAAGAACGCAATCCTTTTTATAACAGTTGCATATATATATATATGAATATACATATGACTACACTTAACCAAGAGGTGAAAGATCAAAAGTACAAAACAAGGAAAAGTACAAAACATTGCTGAAAGAAATCAGAGATGACAAAAAGCAAATGGAAACACATCCCATAATGATGGAAGAGTAGAATCAATAGTATGAATATGACTCTACTGCCTAAAGCAATATATAGATTCAATGTAATACCCATCAAACTACCATCATCATTCTTCACAGGAAAAAAAAAAATTCTAAAATTCTTATGGAACCAAAATGAGTCCTTATAGTCAAAGAAAGACTAAGCAAAAAGAACAAATCTGGAGGCATCACATTATCTAACTTCAAACTATACTACAAGGCTATAGTTGTCAAAAAGACATGGTACTGGTACAAAAATAGGCATGTAGACCAAGGGAACAGAATAAAGAACTTAGATATAAAGCCAAGTACTTACAGCCAACTGATCTTTGACAAAGCAAACAAAAAGATAAAGTGGAGAAAGGACACCATGTTCATTAAAGGGTGCTTGAATAATTGGCAACGCACAAATAGAACAGTAAAACTGGATCCTCGTGTCTCACCTTATACAAAAATCAACTCAAAGTGGATCAAACACAAATCTAAGGGCTGAAATTATAAAAATTATAGAAGATAACATTGGAAAAACTTCTAGACGTTGGCTTAGGCAAAGAATTTATAACTAAGAACCCAAAAGCAAATGCAATCAAAACAAAAAATAAACAAATAGGACTTTTTAAACTAAAAACTTTTGGCACAGGAAAAGAAAAAATTAGTAAAGTAAATATACAGCACATAGAGTGGGAGAGAGTATTTGCAAACTACAAATCTTACAAAGGACTAATATCCAGAATCTACAAGGAATCCACACAAATCAACAAGAAAATAAAAAAAAAAAAAGTTCAAAAAGTGGGCAAATCTCATAAATACACAATTCTCAAAAGAAAATATACAAATCACCAATACACATATGAAAAAAAAGCTCAACATCTCTAATTATCAGGGAACTGCAAATTAAAACTACAATGAGCTACCACCTTACTCTTGCAAGAATGACAATAATTAAAAAATCAAAACACAAAAAGTGTTATTGTGGATGTGATGAAAATGAAACACTTTTACACTGCTTGTGGGAATGCAAATTAGTATAACCACTATGGAAAACAGTATGGAGATTTTTTTGAAGATTAAAAGTGGAACTCCCATTTGATCCAGAAATCATCCTGCTGGCTATCCACCCAGAGGAAAATAATTCATTATATGAAAAAGATACTTGCACATACATGGTTATAGTAGCACAATTTGCAATTGCAAAAATATAGAACCAACCTAAATGCCCATCAACCAACGAGTGGATAAAGAAAATGTAGTATATACACACCATGGAATACTACTCTGCCATAAGATGTAATGAAATAATCATATTTGCATTAATTTGGATAGAGTTGGACACCATTATACTAAGTGAAGTAACTCAAGAATGGAAAAACAAATATTGTATGTTCTCACTTATAAGTGGGAGCTAAGCTATGAGGATACAGAGGCATAAGAATGATAAAATGGATTTTGGGCACTTGGGTGGAAGGTGGTGAGCATTAAAAACTACATATTGGGTGCAGTATACACTATTTGGGTGACAGGTACACCGAAATCTCAGAAATCATCACTAAAAAACATATTCATGTAATCAAAAACCACATGTTCCCCAAAAGCTATTGAAAAAAAATAACATGCCCATGATAGTAGAGCCTCCAATAATTGATTTAGTGCTTCTATCTTCAAGAAGAAAACAAAAAGGAATGCCAGATATTAAATGCAGTTCCCAATATAAATTTTGGAACCCGATGAAAACAAACACAAAGAAAATGAAGCACCCCTCCCCACACACGCTCACACATACACACACACACACACACACACACACATACACACAGTGATGAAGAAGGAGAAGGAAAAAGGAAGAATACAGACTATAGAAGACAGAAACTCTTTTCATTTATATATAATATTTTCAGATATATTAAATAAGTTATTGAATTTGTTTAAAAAAAAGATGTGATTTAAAAGGAACAATCATAGAAGGGAAGGTATTTATAAGGCTCAAAAGCTGAATAAAAGATGTAGAAGGAAAAGTCAAGAATACTTCCCAAAATAAAAATATGAAAACTTCTAAAATAAACAGTAATAATCCCAGATAGTCAAATAATTTAATTATATGATTACTTGATATTTATAAAAGTAAAATCTAGGAAGAGAATATGGGGACAGACACCACATCCAGCCATTTCTTAATATACTTTCAGAACTTCATTTCAGGCAAAAAAAAAATCCAAAATCTACCAGAGGAAAAATGATAGATAACATGGAAAATTTACAAAGATTAAAGTGCATCTCGTGATCAGACTTCTTGATAGTTGAAAAGAGTATATAAATACCTTCAACATTTTGTAAAGACAATTATTTTCAAATTTAAATTTTATACTTGGAAAACCTGTCTCTTTAATTACAAGGCCATCACATTTTAGACATGTAAAAACACGAGAAATGTATCTCTAAGTAGTCTTTCTCCATGATGTATCACAGGAGCCCCACTCTAAGGAAAAGCCAACCTAAAAGTAAAAGAGGCAAACAGAACAGGAGACAAGTTATCAAAATTAATAAAATAGTTGCAAGATCTGATAAGAGACAGGAAGTTTCATGTGGAATAGCTTTACAAAGGAAAAGAAAAGAATCTGAAAGATTTTCTGATAAGTCTAATAACATCAAAAGTAATCAGCAGAGTTTTCAAAGTTTTGTTTCAGAATTTTGAAAGTCATAAATAGAAGTATATAGAAAATGAAGTAAACAAACGAATACACACACACCACATCCAGTGGGAGAGTTACAGAATGATAAACCAATCATTATCTTGTGAATGAATCAGCAGTAAATAAATTGATTTAGCCAAAATTTGTGATTCATGTATATTGGGGAGTTAAAGACATGGTAATGTGTAGGCTGAGGCAGATGTATAAAAATTACTATATACTGGTCGGGTATATACTAATATATAGTATATATCAGAAGAATCTAACATGGTGAAATCCCATCTCTACTAAAAAATACAAAAAAAAAAAAAAAAAAAAATTCGCCGGGCATGGTGGTGGGCGCCTGTAGTCCCAGCTACTCAGGTGACTGAGGCAGGAGAATAGCATGAACCTGGGAGACAGAGCCTACAGTGAGCCGAGAAGGCGCCACTGCACTCCAGCCTGGGTGACAGAGTGAGACTCCATCTCAAAAACAAACAAACAAAAATTAATATGTACTTACATTCAGTAATAGAAAGTCAATAAATGTATTTAAAATTATAAAAGAAAAATAGCAGTAAAAGTTTATTATATTAAGATATAGTTGCAAATAGTAGGGAAAAAAGTAGTACTATATGTGTGTTTCTTTAGAAAGATGTTCTGATGGGCAAGAAGGAGTGAGTAGTGTCTGCAATTTTTCCTTATATAGCAAGCAATGCCAAGCAACCTTCAAGATTATGTGCATATTTTGAAAAATAAAGTTTTAAAAAATAAATGACTGTTCTTTTTGCTTAGGATTGTCTTGACTATATGGGCTCTCTTTTGGTTCCATATGAAATTTAAAGGAGTTTTTTCTAATTCTGCCAAGAAAGTCAATAGTAGCTTAATGGGAATAGCATTGAATCTATAAATTACTTTGGGCAGTATGGCCATTTTCACAATATTGATTCTTCCTATCCATGAGCACGGAATGTTTCTCCATTGTTCGTGTCTTCTCTTATTTCCTTGAGTAGTGGTTTGTAGCCATCGTTGAAGAGGTCCTTCACGTCCCTTGTAAGTTGTATTTCTAGGTATTTTATTCTCTTTGTAACAATTGTGAATGGGAGTCCACCCACGATTTGACCCTCTGGTTGTCTATTGTTGGTGTATGGGAATGCTTGTGATTTTTGCACATTGATTTTGTATTTATAAACATACAATCATGTCATCTACAAACAGAGACGATTTGAGTTCCTCTTTTTCTATTTGAATAGCCTCTATTTCTTTTGCTTACCTGATGGCCCTGGTCAAAACTTCCAATACTATGTTGACTAGGAGTGGTGAGAGAGGGCATCATTGTCTTGTGCCAGTTTTCAAAGGGAATACCTCCAGCTTTTCACATTCAGTATGATATTGGCCATGGGTTTCTCATAAATAACACTTATTATTTTGAGATACATTCCATCAATTCTTAGCTTATTGAGAGTTTTTAGAATGGAAAGATGTTAAATTTTGCTGAATGCCTTTTCTATATCTATTGAGATAACCATATGGTTTTTGTCAGAGGTTCTGTTTATGTGATGGATTACGATTACTGATTTGCATATGTTGAATCAGCCTTGCATCCCAGGGATGAAGTCAACTTGACCATGGTGGATAAGTTTTTTGATGTGCTGCTGGGTTTGGTTTGCCAGTATTTTATTGAGGATTTTCTCATTGATATTCAAAAGTTGGAGGCATCATGCAACCTGACTTCAATCTATACCACAAGGCTACAGTAACCCAAACAGCATAGTACTGATACCAAAACAGATATACAGACCAAAGGAACAGAACAGAGACTTCAGAAATAACACCACACACTACAACCATCTAATCTTTGACAAAACTGACAAAAACAAGCAGTGGGGAAAGGATTCCCTATTTAATAAATGGTGCTGGGGAAGCTGGCTAGCCATATGCAGAAAACTGAAACTGGACCTCTTCCTTACACCTTAAACAAAAGTTAACTCAAGATGATCAAAGACTTAAATGTAAAACCCCAAACCATAAAAACCGTAGAAGAAAACCTAGGCAATACTATTCAGGACATAGGCATGAGCAAAGATATCATGACTAAAACAAATGCAATTGCAACAAAAGTCAAAATTGACAAATGGGATTTAATCAAACTAATGAGCTTCTGCACAGCGAAATAAACTATCATCAGACTGAACAGGCAACCTGTTAGATGGGAGAAAGTTTTTGCAGTCTACCCATCTGACAAAGGTCTAATACCCAGAATCTACAAGTAACTTAAACAAATGTACAAGAAAAAAATCAAACAACTCCATAAAAATGTGGGCAAAAGATATGACCAGACACTTCTCAAAAGAAGTCATTTATGCGGTCAAAAATCATGAAAAAAAGCTCATCATCACTGGTCATTAGAGAAATGCAAATAAAAACAACAATAAGATACCATCTTACACCAGTTACAATAGTGATCCTTAAAAAGTCTGGAAACAACAGATGTTGGTAAGGCTGTAGATAAATAGGAATGCTTTTACACTGTTGGTGGAAGTATAAATTAATTTAACCATTGTGGAAGACAGTGTGGAGATTCCTCAAGGATCTAGAACCAGAAATACCATTTGATCCAGCAATCCCACTACTGAGTATTTCAACTAGTACAGTGAGAAGGGATATTAGAATATCGCCATTTGTAATGCCCATAAATTCACGAATCTAGGCATTGATATTCAACAAACTACTAATATCACTAAATGGAGACAGGCAGACACAATACATATATGGATGGAGTTATTACTGGCCATCAATGAAAAACACTCCCCCCAAAATTTAAAATAAGCTAAATTAAGCCTCTATATTCAAGTACAATTGATGGTAAATAAAGAAACCAGAATAACATGTTAAATAATACCTTGGGATATGGGTGGGGGAAGGAATGCAACCAGCAAAATATTTAAAGTGGGAAACTCTACAGTACGAGTGAGACAGAGTTTTCAATAAATAAACTTACAAAAAAAATAGAGAGAGAATTCATATGTTAAGGAGATTTGAGAGATATATTAAGTAATCACAATGTGTAGACTTATTTAATCATTTAATTAAATTGAAAACAAAATTATGAGAAAAATGAAATTTTGAACAATGCAGCATTAATTACATATTTGAAGCAACAAATAAATTTCTATTTATTTTTCAGGAAAGAAAAATTGTGGGTGTGCTAAAGTTCTCATCTTTTAGAGATAAATATCAAAATATTTACTAATTAAATGATAAGGTCCCTGTAATTTATTTCAAAATAATATATTGTGAAAGGCATTGGAGATTTGTATAAAATAAATTGACCATGTGTTAATAATTGTTAAAATTGCATATTGATTATATGCAATTTTATAATCGCAATTTTATAAGTGGCATGTCAATTGAAATTGAAGGTTAAATAGAAAAGGTATTGCAAGTAGAGTAAAATAGAACCAAGACATGAGAGTGGAAATAAAATTCTCAGAACTAGTTGCTTTTGCAGAGAAAAAGAGTAGAAATAAAATTTAGTAAATTACATTTCTTTTTCTCAAATTCTATAACAATTGAGAAATAAGAAGGTGGTAGACAAGAATCAACATATCTCTCTCCTTTAACATATATCAGATGAGACTCATAAAGTAGTATTCTTTAAGTTCACTTGTGTATCTCCCATTTCTGGAACAGTACTGGCACATAGTAGATACTCAATGAATACTTATGGAAAGTGTGAAAAATGGAAGTATTAATGAATTGTAGAATGCATAGAGGCCAGATAAGAAGCTATAGCCTCTAAAATTCCTAATATAGAAACCCAGGATATACAGACTTATTTATTTAAACAGAGGCCCCAATGAACTGGGATTGAATTTTATAGTGTATAGGAGCAAAGGAGAAAACACAAATTTCATATATATAGTCTGCTACTAAAAGAAGAAAGGTGTTAGGTTGTAGGAGTCTAGTTTCTCTTAAAAACTTTAATAATAAGATAAGTCTCTCCCCAGTAGAGGAGAGAAGTACATGAGTAGAGGGGAGAATGTCCAGCAAAGATAAATTATTTAACATTTTTCCACATGGAAGAAAACCTTCACACACTCCAGACTCAATTATTTAAAAAAAAAAAAAAAAAAAAAAAAAAAAAGGCCGGGTGTGGTGGTTCACACCTGTAATCCCAGCACTTTGAGAAGCCAAGCAGGGTGGATCGCTTGAGGTCAGGAGTTCTGGCCAACATGGTGAATCCCCATCTCTACTAAAAGTACAAAAATCAACCAATTGTGGTGGTGCATGCCTGTAGCCCCAGCTACTAGGGAGGCCGAGGCAGGAGCATCACTTGAATCCAGGAGGCAGAGGTTGCAGTCAGCCGAGATCATTCCACTAAACTCCAGCTCAGGCAACAGAGTGAGACTGTCTCAAAAAATATATATGTTAAAAAAAAAAATACTATGGCTATATCTGTGGGTTCCTGTAAAGTAGGAGAAGATTGGTGGTATTAGGTTGGATGTATTTCCAAAGGGCATTAATTTCAAACATTAGAATATTATGCTTTATGTAGGATATGAGATGGTTCTCATAAAGTTTTTGAAAAGGAATCCTGATCAATTTATGACATCAGTTTTATTTGCAGTAAACTTTTTTTTTATTTCTTAACTTTTTCATTCTAAGCTTAAATGCCTCTTAAAGTTACTGCTTACACATTTTTTTTCTAAAACAATAACATTTTGTGATGTTTAATTGCTCACGTTCTTCCATTCCTTCAGTGCATCACAATTTGGAAACTGTGTCCAATTTATTCAACATATGAAATATATTCCCATATTGTTCCTTGTCTCTCCGCACTCAAGACTACAATCTTTAGCCCTTCATTTATGCTTTCTTATACTAATAGTATAGCATATCAGGTACTTACTTCTTTGACTCTCTTCTTATGAATTCTCCACCTGTCTTCGGAGTTACATTTCTGAAACTCAATTATAATCATGCCACTTTTTCTGGCTTAAAACTTGTAAATATTTCCATTGTCTAATGATTACAGTCCTAACTTCCTATTTGTCATTTAGTGATGTGTGTGATCTTTAACTTATATTTTCAGATTCGTCTTTTGCTACTGTTCCTTCTATACATTAAAATATAAATATATGTAGACTGTAATTAAAAATTGTTTCAGTTTTGGTACTCTTCTGTTTCTGGCAAAAAAAATCTTTGTTTAATCCAATACTTTCACATTTTGCTAGGTAAAGATATAAGGAATGTACTGAGAAGTTTCAGAAATAAGGCTTGATAAAAGCTATTATTTTAAAACTGGAAAATCTTTTTTGACACGTATTTAAATATTTTATATTTTATGAGCTTGAGAAACCATCTGTGGCTGAGACGTTATGCAGTTTTATTATCACCTGAACCAGAGTCCCTTAGGCTTGCTTGAATCAACAATACTTTGCAATCACATGTTCTAAAATACACTTTTGAAAGAATAAATAAGTTCCCCCATTCTTCAGTAAAAAATGCTGTAATGCTTTTATAATCAGGATTCCTTCCCACTTCTTGCTAGAGACAGTTGCACTGTGTGGAAGAAAGTTTTCAAAAAGCAATCATCAAACAAAGCATCCAGGTGGTACTAATCGGTGTAGAAAAAAATAATCAAATAGAAAATAAATGTATAAGAATGATGCATGAGGGATTATATGAAAATGAGTCTATCTAATAGAAAGGATTCCAGACAAAAGAATGATGTTAAGGGATATTCTAGATCATTTCCATCAGGCTGTAAAATGTATCTCTGTAGGAAAATATTGAGAAGACACAAAATTTACTTAATAGCTACACTCATTATTCAGCTTAAAGGTACTTGAAGAGACAAGGCCTGCCAAAAAAAAAAAAAAAAAAAAATTGAATGACTCCTAAAAATTAAAAGAAAGCATAGTTTTGCTTGTAAGTTTAACATATGAGAAATAGATCATAAATTATGTATAGTTTTTAGGAAACATGACTCAAGCATTTTTAAATTTGACTAGTAACTTGGGAATAGCTAATATAAATGAATGATTTTGAAATTAAAAAATGGAAGAAGAAAAGACTGAAAAATGTGTACTGAATTTCTCAGACCTTTTTACTAATTAAGTATGTATTCTTGGCAATTGAGAAATCTACCTTGTCATGAAAATTCACAAGAAAATTGGCTTGTGACTTAAAAAAACTGAAGAAACTTTGATTTTGATGTATTCTGAACAATGCATCTTCCAGTTTAAAAAAACAATTTCAATTAATTGAAATAATTACCCGATTTCTATAGATTTCAATTACTTAGTCTGTATATCTAAATATACCTTGTGATTTGTGTGAACCATCACACTACACAGAATTATACTTTCTTTTGTGGCCTCAAATTGGGGAAAAAAAAAAAAAAATATATATATATATATCAGGAAACAGCACTGTTTCCCCCTAAAGCAAATGCTGTGGCTGATCTAAAATATTTGATAGTACTGAAATACTATCAAATTGATAGTACTGAAAAATGAAATTTTTCAGTCAAAAAATGAAATTTGACTCCATGTCACAGTTTGAGAAAGCATTGTTAAATTTAATAAAACTGGGAGTTATCAGACCTTCCATTTCCTGAGCTGCTTCTTTCTGCTGGATAAGAGTCTTTTGTTAATGGATCCCAGGAGTTTGTCTTTCATACAAACATCAGGTTATTTGTATGTGCATTAAAGTCTGGGATAGTTAAAGGAATGTATTCTAGCCAGCCCACTAAACTGTCACAAGTTAATGGCAAACCCCTAGTTTTAAAAAAAATGCTAATAAAATTATACTAGGGTAAAGTCCTTCCATTTTAGAACACTTGTTTTTGTAAATAAATATGACATTTGAAAAGCATTCTTGAACCCATTGTATAGCAAGGGTACAGGAACATGGTCACTGAGATCCAGTTTCAATGCATATTAGGAGCATTAAAATATTGATTCTCTTTTATTCCCAGGAATTCTATTACTAAAATTTTGACTTGAAGAAATTAACCTAAGATGAACATAACATTTATATAAACAAATTCTGATGTCACAAGTATTGATAATTCAAAAGTGAGAAACATTTTAAACAATGAAAACACAAATTCATAAAATAAACTATGCTACAGTTATATGATGAATAAGCACTAAGTAGATATCAAAATAATGTTTTTATAAACATATGCTAAAGTAAAATAATACAATATATTAAAAAGTGAAAAGGAAAAAGACAAGCTTCACATACCACCGTCCTGTGATGTCTATTATAGCAACCACTAGTCCCGTGTGATTTTTGAACACTTGAAATGTGCCTACCTCAAATTAAAATGTGTTGTAAGTCTTAAATACACACAGGATTTTGATGACTTAGTATAAAAAAGAATGTGAAATAGCTCAATATTTTATATTAATAACACTAATTACATGTTGTATTAGTCAGTGTTCTTCAGAGAAACAGAACCAATAGGATACACACACACACATATACAGAGGCTCCTTAACTTCTTATGATAGGCTTATGTTCCAATAAACTCACTGTAAATTGAAAATATTGGTAATTCTAAAATGCATTTAAGATACCTAACCAAATAAACATCACAGCTTACCCTACCCTACCTTAAATATGTCCAAAACTCTTACTATACTCATATATATTTATACACACATACGCACACACATGTATATACACAGACACACACTTTTTTTTTGGCAGTGGGGGTGGGAAACTTGGAGACTTGCTCTGTTGCCCAGGCTGGAGTGTAGTGGTGCGATCTCGGCTCACTGCAAGCTCTGCCTCCTGGGTTCACACCATTCTTCTGCCTCAGCCTCCTGATTATTTGGGACTACAGGCACCTGCCACCATGCCCAGCTAATTAATTATAATAAAGAGTTGAATATCTCATACACTGTTACAAAATAGGCTTTGTGTTAGATAACTTTGCCCAACTATAGGCTAATGTTTGACCAAATACCTTGGCACCCTTACCCAGCAAGTTGATGATTAACCATTACACATGTTATATATTTGGCAAGTATTGGGTAAAATAAAATATACTGTTAAAATGTATTTCATTTGTCTCTGTATGCCTTTTTATATAACAGAAAATTTAAAATCATATATGTGAAATTTATACTTCTATTAAACAATGCTACTATAAATATTATATAAGCAACTGATAATAGTGCTTATTTTGGGGTGATTGTAGGTGACTTAATTTTATAAGATCTTATGTTTAGTAAGTATATTGTCTCTTTGTTCTCATTGGTTTCAAAGAACTTCTTGATTTCTGCCTTAATGTCATTATTTACCCAGGCCATTTGATTTTCATCAGAGGATGGCCAATCACATTTACCCAAAATGCCAATTTCTCTACTCTTTAAGAAATTATTGGTAAAATACCATAGTTCATGCCGATCAGTAAAAGCTAAGCAAAACTGATTTAAACTCCTATGAAACAAAATCTAGGATACAGTTAACCACAGAATAATAGCTTAAAATGACTACAAACCATTCAGTTTCAGATATTTTTAGTCCTTACAATTCATGTTTTCAGTACACATTTAAAAGAAAATTATGAATCCATTACAGAGTGCTAAAAAATGTTGAGGCAGCTGGGCACTGCAGCTCATGCCTATAATCTCATCATCGCTTTTGGAGGCAGAGGCAGAAGCAATACTTGAGCCTGGGGCCTAGAGGCTGCAGTGAACTATCATCATGTCATTGCACTCCAGCCTGGGTGATAGAATGAGATCCTACTGGGAGGTTACTGAATTCGTATTTCCATTAATGTTTCTAATACAGGTACTGTGTGATGCTAATGACTTTGACAGTGTTTGAATATTTAGATTTAAAACAAAACTTTGTTTCAGACTGTAGGGTAAAGGCATGAAAGCTAAAAGAAACAATTCAAAATATATGTATGGTAGGTACTGTTGATTGGCTCATTCTCATGTGTTTTACTGTGCATGGAACCGGGATATTAAAGACAGCTTTCCAAACTTTCGTATAATTCAGACCTTGCATGGGATATGGCTGCTGCCAAGTAGCTACATGTGAAATAGATTTTGAAGACTAACATGGATACTTTGGGATAAAGGCTATGCCTTTGGTGTTGTAAGTAATGTAGAAGCTGAGTTACAGTTGAGTTTCAGAGTTTACTAGCTAGCTTTGTGGATGTTATAGTTGGTTCAACAGTTTGGATGTGGAGACTGTAGAAAAAGTGTTGTGGTTTTGGAGGCAGCATGTTTGGCAATGTCACCTAATTACTCAGCTTTGATATCTTGGACTGCATCACTGTTCCCTTGAAAGATTAAGTTTGCATTACTGTTCTGGTAGAAATAGTGTTCTCATGCAAATAGTTTCTTTTGATTAGCAAAATAAATGAATTAATGTAGAAAATGGAAAAAAGATATAGGAAAATAAGGTGAAATTTAGGTTATTAGAGTTTCAAATAAATGTAAACCTCCTCATTCCTTGAATTAAAAATTTTTTGCTTCAATTAGTTGAAGTGTATTCTTGTTATCAACAAGCAATAAGAAACATAACCCCATAATTCATAAACAATAAAACTAACTTTAAAATGTATTTTTATTATATTTTATTAGTAATCTGTTATTAACATATTATTTACTCACATAATATATTAATAACAAATACATGTTTATGCATTTAGATACATGTATCCATGTATCTGAAAGCATAGAAGATAGAAGAGTTTATATCTTGTATGTTTGTGTTACTCACTTAAGTAACATAAGTAACAATGTTATGTCACTGAAATATTCTAAATCATTATTTTAATAGCTACCATCCTACACATATATAAATACTTAATTAGTACAATCCATCCATCATTGTTAGCCATTTGTAGTGATTACTTTTGGTGAAAAATTATCATATAAGACAACTGGTGACATAATCAGGAATGATATTCATTAATATTTATATTTATTTTTGAATGTTTAATGAATATTTCCGAATGACAATCAAGAACAATTTATACTCTTAGAACATCCTTGATAGTATTAAAAAGTTTGTCTGCTACAGTACAATCGATTTTACTTTGTTTTGGTGCTAACCAAATTTTCAGAATGCTATTCCGAAATAGTAAGGTTAATCATTTTAAATGTAAATAACGATTAATATTGTCAGCTATTTTTTTCTTTTCACATACTTGACATCAGATAAATGATTACTTTAGCAAAATATATATAGAATTAAGCAAATATATATAAAATTAGCAAAAATATATAGAATTAAGATTCATACCTATGAAACCATTAAGGAAAAGTTTGATAAAGTTGACTACATATAAAAAAGGGTATGGAAGAACATACTTTAGGCATACAACAACAAAACACATTAAATGTTGAGGGCACACTTTTTGGTATGGTGCTTTTGTATGACACTGATCCTTCTGTTAACAACTGCCAGTGCATTCTCTGGTTATGCAATAGTCTCATCAATTTCTGTATTAGAGCTCTATGTCGTTTTTCTTATTCTATGCTGAGTACCTGCAGTCATGCTCATTCTGACCTGAGATATGATATTGACCAATACTTAGAATAATTAAATCTAATGAGCTCAGGAGGGAATTTATATTCTAGCTTTGGGTCTTTTGTGCTCCTCCCACCATCACCACCTAAGTCTGGCTCTTACAGATAACAGAGATTCATCTATGAAAATAAAAATTAAACCCATAGATGTCAAATAAGATTATATGAGAAAAGTCCAATTTTCAATTGTGTTCCATTTGTTCTTCATTTTGTTTGAGGTCAAATATAACAAATTAGGAAAATGACTTAGAGTGTCCCCTACTGATATTGGGTCAGAATTCATCCATTTTCATGAGAAAGAATATTGAACTACAACATTGTAGTTTTAAACAGCAGTAAATACATTTAAAATAGTTTCTTTTGATTAGCCAAAGGAACAAATTAGTGTAGAAAATAGAAAAGATATATAGGAAAATAAGGTGAAATCTAGGTTACTAGACAAAATATAATAGATACAGATATTGATTCAAATTATATGAAAATGAATTAATTCTTAGAGACTTTACACTTGATTATCATCTGAAGATAAATACTAGAGACTAAAATGAAACTTATTATATAGCAAAACATGAAAGTCTTATGTATTAGGCTGTTCTTGCATTGCTATAAAGAAATACCTGAGACTGAATAATTTATAAAGAAAAGAGATTTATTTGGCTCATGGTTCTACAGGCTTTACAGGGTGCATAGTACTGACATCTGCTCAGCTTCTTGGGAAGACTCAGGAAGCTTACAATCATGGCAGAAGGTGAGGAGAAAACAAACATGTCATATGGTAAAAGCAGGAGCAAGAGAGAAGGAGAACAGAGGAAAGTGCCACACACTTCTTAAATGACCAGATTTTGCAAGAACTCATTAGACAAAGGCAGTTCTAAGTCATGGGGTATCCACCCCCCTAATCCCACCAGGCCCCACTTTCAGCATTGTGGGTTACAATTCAACATGAGATTTCAACAGGGGCAAATATTCAAACTGTATTATCCTACTTTATCAATTTTATTCATTTTTTACACATAAATACGTGTAAAATATTTCATATTCAGGCATTATATATTCTACAATAGCTCTTCACTAACAAAAAATTTTCTTGTTTATTATAAAGTCCAATGTAAGAGTTTTAACTTCAATTTTAAAAAGCAAATTTTGTGGGAATAAAATAAGTGAGAAAGTATTGGATATTGGCTACATTATTCATAGGATTGCATTTCTAATTCATGAGAAATTTTAGTGTGTCATAAATTGCCATACCACCAATTAAGCCTATTTTATTAATGACAGTAATAACTATACTCTGACTACTAAATCCTTGTCTGCTTTACAACTAAAAAGTTATAATGTATTTCTTGTTCACTGTTCACTTTAAAACAGCTTTATCCATTTAAAATTTTTAAACATTTTTTCAATGTCAATCATATATAAATGATGAAAATTTTTATTTGCATTATTGCAATGTTTAATAACACTACACTAGTATCTGCGTGTATAAATCCACTGATCTTGGATATTTAAAAATATTCTTTTAGAAAACATGTTGATTTCCCTTCTCTTGCAGATAAAGGTTAGTATTTCAAAAATGATAAAATATAAAATCTATGTAAAAACCAGATATTATGATAATATTCCATGTCCTAATCATGTTTGAAAATGCTTTTTGGTTTCCAATAAGCAATAAATATATTAAATAAATTTGAATTTTACTTATTAAATAAATTCATTTTATGATAAAATAGCATTAAATATTACATAACTTATTTGGACAAATAATATGATGAGTCTTTTTTAAAGACATGTAGTAATAATCTGAAGTCAAGAATTAATGCTCACTTTAATAATTAGAGCCTCTAAAAATGTGTTTATGCTGAATATACCTATATGTTGTTAATTTGCCAGAGATGAGAGTATCTTTGAAAATAAAATAAAATTTGTCCTTTCAAAAGGGTGTCAGATAATTATTTCCTAAATTTTACTTGGTGATTATTAATATAATTAAAACATATATAATATTGCATATGAAGTTATTCATACAGAAATGCAAAATTGAAAGAGAAAACATCAAATTAGATTGAACAACATGAAGTTGCTGACATTACCATTTCAATCTGTAAGAACGGCAACAACGTATATTTTAAGCTATTGCAGTAATCAAAATACGATGTAGAAATACTAAATTTCAAGTTTGGGTAGGAGTTAGTTTGCCCTTAAAGAATGGCAAAAGTTGTTTCTTTTCCTTGTCTTCCAAAATCAACTGGAAAGAGAACAATGTTCAATATCAACTCTTTAATACGTCTAATGTGGCTAAGTAGGAATCAGAGCAAATTATTGGAACTATTTATCACCCCTCTCTTATAGTCCATCCTAGCAGCATCTCCCAGCAGAAGCCATCTCTTATTCAACCAACAGTAACTTTTTCATTTAATTTAATTAAATAATTTAGTTAGTTAGTCAGCTAGTTAGTTAGTTCTGGAGACTTAGCCTCGCTCTGTTGCCCAGGCTGGAGTGCGGTAGTGCGATCTCTGCTCACTGCAACCTCCGCCTCCTGGGTTCAAGCGATTCTCCCAACCAACAGTATCTTTTATTTAATAAGTCAACAGGCTGGTAACATCATGATAGCTACAGTACAAAATAACATAATGAACAAATAGTTGCCTTAGACAGTTTTAAAATCACTATGATAAAGTTGTTTGTACTTCTGATTTCTGTAGGTACTTGCCAAATAATTTGCCTAAAGCTACGTCATCAAATAATAATAATAATACATTTCTATTTCAAAAGCTACATGGATGCTGCATTTTCAGGTTTATTGAGTCATGTAATTAAGCACATGTAAGGTTTAGGTTGACTCTCTAATTACTTGCATAGTATTTCCCCTCTTTTATATGATTATTTTAGTTTATTAATAGTTACCTTCTAAAAATTTGAGATGATGCAAATTACCATCTGTTAGATAATGAAAAATATCTTAGTATTTATTCATTGGCTGGCATATTCTGTGGAGATGAAATTTAAAAGAGGAGAGAAATGAGTGTAGAAAAGTTTGAAGAAGAAGAAATTTTGAGTACAACTGTCCTGGAGTAGAGAATGGCCTTGTGAGAAAATAATACAAATTATGGGCATTAGTTTAGCTTTTTTAATGGATTATGAGATAAGTAGAGGAATTAAGTATGACATCTGGGTTTTGTCCTGGCTAAGTGGGTGGATTACTCTTTCATTTACTGGAAATAAGGAAAACTGAAGTAAGCACAACTTTCAAAGCTTACATCATTCCCTGTGACAAGCTAATTTTAGAATGATTTTAGATAACTGGCTTATTACCATTCTCAGTGGCAGTCTTCTCCAGAGGTATCCATGCTGCAGATGTTAATAGCCTTTCCTTTTCTATGCATGTTTATGTGTGTATGCACGTTTGTGTAGTTTATATATGCGTGTGTGGGGGGGTGTATTTTATGTTACCATCATACTGGATATAGTTTAATGAATCATGTTGATTTTTTTATTGTTTATTCTATTGTGTGTGTGTGTGGGGGTGAGCACTTTCTAAGTACTTTTAAAGTATAATACTAATTATCTTTGGTAGTCTAAATACATAAATATTTTTTAAAAATTCAAAACATTCTATTCTCTGCTCTCTAAATATTTTACTTTTTTAATCTACTGCATAGGCCAGGCCATTAACTCTTTTAATTCTCTTATTTAAACAATTTTAGTGCATAAATACAATTTCAAGCAGTACGGATTTATCAGTCATCCATGGCCTATATTTGGCATCGTGGCAATAGCTATATATATATATAATATCCACACTTTCTGTGGTACTCTGGTAGAAAACAACTACCAAATTAAGGAAATGTAGTACCACCTCCAGTTGCTGAAGTGTATTATAATCAGAAAATGTGTAGATATTTTTAGAAAGGACTTTAAAGAAGTTAAGTATTTGTACATTTTTCACCTTAATTGTTTCAAGGACTGAATTATATTAACAGTGTTGTTTTACATTAAGCCATCTTAGCATTGCAATAAAACATTTTAGATAGGTTGACTTTTTGTTTGTTTTTAACTATGCTAGATGAGATTTCACATACAATTTTGTTTATAAATCATTATTAACATGCTGGAAATTATTATTATTAACAAAATGTTAATACTTTTTTGGACTAATGATTTTCTTTCTTGTGTCACTGTTCTGAATTTCATAAAGTTTAGTATCTACATTATTCAAAGCCCATTCAATGAATAAAATAGATACTGACATTGTTTCCCTGTATTCCCTGTACTGCAATGGTTTGTAATGGATAAGTGTGTGTCTATATATGTATATATGACGCAGAAAATGGATTATCAGTAAAAAAAATATATGATCTGAGCTTGTATATTTGAATTGAAGGTAGAGGATTAAAGCAGGTGGTAGGCAAGCAGATATTTGAATCCCAAATCCATGTTTTATTCAGTTATTGAGGTCTTCAAGCTTTTAAAGTCTCCTAATTCTGGTTTGTTAATATTTATCTTCTGTAACAACTTAATTTTAGTTTTCAAATTTATTAGTTTATTTTGGTAATATTGTATGAGTTAGTATCATTTTCAAGATATATTTTGTAATTAATACTCACTTGAAATTCAAACTTTTTAAAACAAATATCAGAATATAAATGTTTCAAAGCATTTATTTAAAAGATTCAATAAAATGTATATATCTTATTAGTATTTCAAAAAAATTCTTTGTTTTATTTTATTAAATCTGTTTTATTTTCTATATATTTTATTTCTCATATTGTTTAATAAATTGTTTATATATGCATTGCATTTTAATTTCCTAGTATCCTTAAATGTTTAGTTCAAAGAAACATTCAAATAAGTAAAAAATTGTTTAAACAAAATTTATTTAAACTAAATATTTAAACTAAATAATTACTAAATAAATGCTAATATTTATTTAGTATAAATGTTTATTTAGTTTATTCAGTTTAAATGAATTTTTAGTACATAAATCCAAAGCATTTTTTAGTGGTGACATTGTTAAGTAATGCTCTGTAAGAGCAATGCTAAATAATCAGTAATTTTTATTTTAATTTTTAAAACTACTTTCTTTTAGAGTTTTTGGTTAATGTATACTTGTGGTCCATTGAAATGTATTTAATACTACTTCTTTAATATAATAATTGTCTTCAAATTGAGTTTTACAAACTAGTGTATCTACATGAATAAGTATACAAATATATATAATATACTACATACTCTCTCACATGCTCTCTCTCTCTCTTTGTGTGTGTATCTAAGTAATGATATTGGATTTTTCCTACATGTTTTAATTTGATGATTTTAATCTCTGGAAAGTCTAAATTAAAGTAGTAAAATTTAAATAGTAAATTAGGATTGCTATCGTGGAGAAGAAAAAATTGAAATAATGGCCCAGGCACAGTGGCTCATGCCTGTAATCCCAGTACTTTGGGAGACCAACGAAAGCAGATCACTTTAGGTCAGGAGTTCAAGACCAACCTGCCCAACATAGCAAAACCCCACCTATATTAAAAAATACAAAAACAATAAATTAGCTAGGCATGGCGGTGCATGCCTGTTATCACAGCTACTTGGGAGGTTAAGGCAGGTAAATTGTTTGAACTTGGGAAGTGGAGGTTGCAGTGAGCCAAGATCATGCCAGTGCACTCCAGCCTGGGTGACAGAGTGAGACTCCATCTCAAAACAAAAAAAAAAGAAAAGAAAAGAAAAAACTAGAAAGGAAAAAAAAAAAAAGAAAAAATTAGAAAAAAAAAAAAAAAGAAAAAATTTAAAAGGAAAAAAAGAAAAAATAAACTATAAAAAAGAAAAAAAGAAATAATATAGCTCATTTAATTTTTCCTCTAATACAGAATTCTAAATTTTAACTGACAGTTTGCCTGTGTAGAGCCTGGAACTTGTAACAACAACAATGAAAAAGAAAACCAAAACCTAAGTGTAAGAAAGCCTATTTGCCTTAACAAATCAAAGAGGAAACCTCTCATATCTTTTTTTTTTTTTTGAGAGAGAGAGTCTCTGTCGCCCAGGCTGGAGTGCAATTTCGTGATCTCAGCTCACTGCAGGGCCTCCTCCCTGGTTCACACCATTCTTCTGCCTCAGTTTCCTGAGTAACTGGGACTACAGGCGCCCGCCACCATGCAAGGCTGAATTTTCTTTTGCATTTTTAGTAGAGATGGGGTTTCCCCATGTGAGCCAGGATAGTCTTGATCTCTTGAGTTTAAGTTCTGCCTGCCTCAACCTACCAAAATGCTGGAATTGCAGACGTGAGCCACCATGCCTGGTCAATGCTCGGCTGATTTTTGTGTTTTTAGTAGAGAGGGAGTTTCACAATGTTGGTCAGGCTGGTCTTGATCTCCTGACCTCATGATCTGCCTGCCTTGGCCTCCCAAAGTGCTGGAATTACAGGCATGAGCCACCGCGCCCCACCCAAAGTATTTATAAAAACAAAATACTCTTTTACACTTTTTTTTTTTTTTTTGCTTACTTATTATGTGCCTATTTCCTTCATTAGAATGTGATAGACAACATGTCTGTTACTTTTGCTTCCTTATTGCCTAGCAGAGTATGTATTTATTACATAGCAGATGTTCAATAAATGATTTTAAAGTACATAAATGGATGAAAGTCATGTTGAAGCTAAGAAAATTTTTAGGCTAATAGAGTTTGATGTCCCCAAATTTGTTAAGGAATATTAAGTAGATATTTATGGTTCATGAGAAAGGAATGCTTGCAAAACTAGAATCATTCATTTCTACCTTCCACTGAAATAGTGTTGAAAGAAAAAAACATGAGTCAAAGAGTTCTTCAACTATTCATATTGATCAACATACTTCTAGATATCTTAATCAATTTCCACTAATTATAATTCAGGGATGCCACAAACCAAACCACTGGACCATTTAGGAGTAAGGGGATCTGTATAAATATTTACCTTTGGTATGTGTCTTTAAATAGAAAAAGAAAACGATGTTAACCTGGAGGCAAAGTGCAACCTTTCTATTGCATGGGATTATTCTAGCTCATAGTTATGTTCCAGAGCTAGACTACTCAGTAAAGACTGCATTTCTAGCCTTATTGTAGTGACATTTTATGATTGGGTACAGAAGTGACCAATGGATGGAACCTTACCTGCAGGATGTGACGCTGGTGGTTGGAAGGAGATAATCCTGGAAGTTATGTGGTGTAAAGATGGTGCTGAAAGGAGAAGATGGCTTGTATAATGTTATTATAAATACACGTTTCTTTTTCAGTGAGAAGAGTAGGCAGTAGCTAACAGGAATCCAATGATACGAAGATGTGCCATGAATGAAATACAAAAGAAGATTTAAAAATGATATCAGAGGCCGGGCGCGGTGGCTCACGCCTGTAATCCCAGCACTTTGGGAGGCCGAGGCGGGCGGATCACAAGGTCAGGAGATCGAGACCACGGTGAAACCCCGTCTCTACTAAAAATACAAAAAATTAGCCGGGCGCGGTTGTGGGCGCCTGTAGTCCCAGCTACTCGGGAGGCTGAGGCAGGAGAATGGCGTGAACCCGGGAGGCGGAGCTTGCAGTGAGCCGAGATCGCGCCACTGCACTCCAGCCTGGGCGACAGAGCAAGACTCTGTCTCAAAAAAAAAAAAAAAAAAAAAAAAGATATCAGAAAGTATATTTATTTTATATACTTTTTATTCTATATACTATATACTTATTCTATACCACTTTAACTTTGTATCAGAAATTGTACTTCACTAACAGCCATATGAACAGTAAGGGCCAAGGAGAAAACAAAACCAATGTACAATTTAAAAAATTACAGTTTCCTAAGTTCTGTAAACTCTCTCATAGCACAAAGATAAGTAAAGAAAAGAAAAACACCATAAATAATTAAAAGGAGTCAGCAATATAAAAGATAAACATTACAGAGAAAGAGAATATGCAAACATATTGTCATTTTAAAAATTTTTAGAAATCATTTGCATTATAATCTCATCATAATTTGACAAATTATGTATGCCACAATGAAGAAATGAATAGAAATGGATGTGGCCTAAGACTAAAAAAAAAAAAAGCTGACCAGAGTGGCATAAATATATTGCTTAAACTGTCCCACAGTAAGAATACATGTACCATGGAGGATGTTTCTTTGCCCATTATTCCTTATTTTAACTTACATTTCTACCTACCTCAACCCTTGAGAATATCCCCTGTGGTGGGCCATAACCCTGAAGGTGATGTATACAGGAAACTTGCTAGGATCCTTTCACTTTCTTTGTCTTCCTATGGGTTAGAATGTTTTTGTTTCATTTTAAATTATGCAACCTTTAAAACATATTAAATTTTTGAATTCAAAATACAGTATCATTATATTTTCTATTTAATTGATAGTTTCTTTAGATCTATAGGCAAGAAATGCAGTGGTATTAAGAAGATTAAGTGTCTTTTTAAATCTCCAGTTTATCCTTACAAATACCATATGCTATATGTCAAAATAATTAATTATCTATAATTATCATAAAAAATACACTAGAGAATTGAAAGGCTCTGCTACTAACTTGCTGTGTAATTTGCAATAAGTCAGTTAGTATTTCTGGTCAACAGTGTCCGCCCCTAGTTATCAAATAATGACATAAACTAGATTATCTTCAATGTTGCATTCCAGTGCTATGATTTAGCATAAATTTGCCTCCCACTGATTAGTCCGCAATTTCTGAGAATTATTTTCCTCGTTTGTACTTTTTTGAATATACCATATTACTATGCATTCAGTAAATATAGATTTTTAGTAAATAAGACTAGAGAAATACTGGTGATTAAGTATCACAAACACCTCCAACTTCTAATAAATAAACAGTATGGAGCATATGTACAAGTTCATCTTTGGGTAGTCTTTTAAAATATAGCAATTTCAGTGAATAATAATCACCATTCATTAAGACTTCAAATTGCAAAGTTAAAGGAAATCTTTATTTTTTCTCAATACTAGTGAAAACCCACAGCTGGATTTTAAAGACTTTTTTTAAACCCAAAACTATAATTTGTTAAAATAATATTGCACTCGTGAATAATGCATATGAAGTATAAAAGCGCATCATTACTAATTCTTAGTAACTACATGATTATTCATAGGAAGCTTGATGTTATATGATAAATGGAGAAAGATATTAAAATGGATATAGATTCTGGAAAAAAAATACATTAGGTTATAATTCTACAATCATTTATGAATACCCATTTAAGCTATCCAGTGTACTATGCAGTAGGCATACAAAAGTAAACCAATGTCACTAACTTTAAATGTATAATATGAAGGCACAAGTATAAAAACTCTGGTTTCTTTTCTCTATTTTTTTGTTATAGCTTTTTTTCCCTTATTTTAGATTTCCAAGTGTGTGTAAAATGACTTATTTCCACCATATTTAAGTTATAGTAGGATTTTAAAAATCAAATTTGCCCAGGCATTCAGAGATATCAATTTAATATAAATAATAGCAACTTCTTTTGCTTTCATATTTATGACCTGCCACATAAAGCTGAGTTGTCTTTACACACTATGTTATTTAATCCTTACAATTACTGTATGAATTATGTATTATTTGTTGAGGAAATATGGTGTAAGAAGAGAATATTCAACTATGCCTAAGGATATAGTAAAAGTAAACTGCAGTCAGAAATGAAATTCTGACTTCTTCACAGTTGGTGACATTATATCACCATTCTATGTGGTCTTTATTGTGCATGGTATAATTTTCTGCTAATTTAACATCTTAATATAAACTCTTCTGGGTGTCATACAACATTTATTTACATCTTGAAATAGATATGAGATTCAAAGCAGAAGAAAAAAATATTGTCAAATTGTCTTAAGATGATGAGTTCTATAACTGAATATTTAGAAATATTTTATGACTGACTTAATAAAAGAAGGCATTAATTCATGTGATATGCTTATTATTAAAATATATTGTGAATTAAAATGAACATGCTTTGTGTATTTAACAGAAAATTTGAATTTAGTGCTAATGTTAGGAAGGCAAATAGAAAATATGAGAAAATTTGAATATAATATAATAATCAAACATTCTTAAAGAAAGGGATAGAGTGTCTGAGTATTCTGAGAAAAATATATACTGTTCTCTTTTTTATGCAACAATTCCAATTTCAAAGATAACTGTCTTCCCATAACATTCGTAAATAACCAGTAGAAAAATATTAACTGTAAAAATAGGAATACAAAAGTATAAAATTAATATTGGGAATAAAAAAATACAGAAGAAGTAGAAGCTTTCAATAATGCTATGAAAAAATATGCATAACTCCGAGTCCATTTAGAGCTAGGTAAAGAAAAATGTTTAAGTAAATTTTTAAATAACTGGAATTTTTTATTTGAGGAAATTTCAAATAGTACTTAAAATTATGCCACTAAGAATTATTATATTGCTAAAAATAAACCATATTGCTGGGTTGTAATAAAAATTCAGAAATTATGAAAACGTACTAAAAAGTACCTGGACATGTTTATTAACTCAAGACCTCAAGTTAAAATTATTTGCATATCAAGATACTAACATTACCTAAACACTTTGTGTATTAGACCATTCTCACACTGCTATAAAGAACTACCTGAGACTGGGTAATTTGTGAAGATAAAAAGGTTTAATTGACTCACATTTCCACAGGGAGTACACAAAGCATGGCTGGGAAGGCCTCAGGAAAATTACAATAATGGCAGAAGGTGAAGAGGAAACAAGCATGTCTTATAATAGCAGAGAAGGAGAGACAGAGAGAAAGGAAAAGTGTCACACACTTTTAATAATCAGATCTCATGAGAACTTACTCACTATCATGAGAATAACAAGTGAGAAATCTGCGCTATGATCCAATTACCTCCAACCACTCCCCTCCTGATTGGTCCGTTTTGACAGAGTGCTCCTTGGTGCATTTACAATCCTTTAGCTAGACACAAAAGTTCTCCAAGTCCCCACCAGATTGGATAGACACAGCATGCTGATTGGTGCATTTACAATCCTTTAGCTACACAGAAAAGTTCTCCAAGTCTCCACCCAACCCAGAAGCCCAGCCAGCTTCACCTCTCAATCCCCCCTCTAAACAGGACATGCCAATTGCTGCTGGGAATTTGGCCGATTGACCATTCTAGCTACTTCCTGCTGGATAGGGGCGAATAAGGGGCTCTGCAGTTGTAGTGTCCTACAGAGGGGAGCTCCTTAGGCCAGTGGAAGTGCCAGTAGGTTGGTCCAGGGGCCCTCAGTAGAAGCTGTTAGTTGAGCTCATTTAGGATTCCATTTGTAAGACCATCTGTAGCTTGATGGCTGCGATTCTAGAGGAAACAAATTTGACAAGAAGGTTAAAAATACAGGGCCCAAAGGCAAGTAACAGCAAGATGGCTGCCACAAGACCTAGAAAGGGGAGAAGCCATGTTGCCCAACCCCAGAGATTGGTATAAGAGTTTGAAAGGTGTTGTCTGATTTCAGAAGCCCTTTCCTGTAAATGCCGGGTGGCATCTCCTACTATCCCTGACTGGTTAGTGTAAAAACAACACTCTTCCCTTAAGAAGGGGCAGTGTCCTCCTTTCTCAGCAGTGAGGAGGTCTAGGCCTCAGTGGTTTTGGAGAGTTACTGCTGCCAAAGAGTCTATTTGGGATTGTAGAGTAAGGATAGATTTCATTATTTCTTGCAAACTGTCTGAGAAATCCTTTGAGAGTGTGTGTTAGTAGGATAATGTGTGTTACACTGTTAACTTCTCACAAATTTTACTTTAGTTGAAAATCCTGTAAGTTTGGGATTTTAATTTTTCTTTGCTATTAATAAGACCTCGTTGAGTCCATATTAACTTAGAATTGGTATAGATGGCTCCTTCCTGACTCTGTAAGTACTTTAAGGTTTGGCTGAGTGCAAACAGCTCACACCTTTGAGCAGAACAATTATTAGGCAATTTTCCTAACTCTGCTTCTATATGAGTTTCCATATCACTTACTGAATACCCATTGTGTCTTTTTCCTTAATCGCCCAGGAGGAACCATCTATCATCCTATCCTGAAGGGAGTTCCTGCTATGTCTGGTCGGACCTCCAGATTTAGATCCCCTGTTAGGAAAGTTGTTGGGTTAAGGATTTTTGATAGGAAGGCTAGGGGTTGTCAGTGGCCTCAGTGTTTTCAGGCTGTGCCCTTATTTACACCGACAACAAGGTGGTATTGGAGTGTTATAGGGTCACGGAGAAGACCCTCAATTATCAGTTATAGGTTTTAAATTTACCCTGGATTTTAAAGGAATAGGGTACACTGTTTATTCTTTACTACTTCCATCCCTTTTTCTTTCTCTTTAACTTATTTGTCTCTCTCTCTTTCTCTCTTTGACTCCCTCTTTGTTTTTTTGTTTGTTTGTTTGTTTGTTTTTGAGGCGGAGTCTCACTCTGTCGCCCAGGATGGAGTGTATTTTTTAGTAGAGATGGGGTTTCACCGTGTTAGCCAGGATGGTCTCGATCTCCTGAGCTCGTGACCCACCCGTCTCGGCCTCCTAAAGTGCTGGGATTACAGGCTTGAGCCACCGCGCCCAGCCTCCCCCCCCTTTGTCTCTTCCTCTCTTTCCTTTGACTTTGTCTCTTCCTGTCTCTCTTTGACTCCTTCTCTTTGTCTCTCTGTTTCTTCCTCTCTCTCTCTCTTTTTCTCTCTCTCTGACTTTCCGTCTCTTACTCTTTTTCCTTTCTACTGATCTTTCCCTACCTCTGCCAACCACTTATGCTGCTGTTCTCTCCTTTCCTTCCCCTATTTGATGGCTTTGGCAGTGTAAGACTACCACCTCCTAGGTTTTTTTGCACTAAGTGCAATAACTCCATGATTTCCTTGTGGTATTTAATGGGGGTTGCCCCAGAGGTTAGGAACTCCCTTTCTTTCCATATTGCAGCATGGGCATGTAGGATTAGATCAGCATACTTGCTACCTGTATACACATTTATTCTTTTTCCCTTGCTGAGTTCTAAGGCTCAGATAAGTGCCACTAGTGCTGCTAACTGGGCACTGGTCCCTGAGGGAAGAGGCTTATTTTCAAGTATGGTTACATCACTAACTATGCATAATCTGCCCTTCATATCCCATTCTTCACAAATGAACTTCCATCAGCATATAGGTTAAGGTCAGGATTAGCTAAGGGGACTTCTAAGAGATCATCTCGGGCAGCACAAGTCTGGACTACAACCTGTTGGCAGTCATGCTCGATTAGTTCCCCATCCTCTTGGAGAAAAGCAGCAGGGCTAAGGGCCACACACATATGTATTTGGAGCCCCGGTCCCTCAAGCAGTAGTGCCTGGTATCTAAGTAGGCCATTTTCTGATAGCCATAAACTTCCTTTGGCACCTAGTATGCCATTTACATCATGAATAGTCCATCCAGACAGTGAGATACCTTCCTTGTATTATTTTGATAGCCTCTGATGCCAAGACAGCCACCACCATAACTACCCTTAAACAGTGAGGCCAGCCTTTTGCTACTAGGTCAGTTTCCTTACTTAGGTATTCCACTGGTTGTGGTTTTCCTATGAGTCTGAGTAAGGACCCCAAGAACTATTCCTGCTCTCTCTGTGATATATAAAGAAAAGTTTTGTCCTGTGGGAAGGGCTAAGGCTGGAGCTTGAGTTTGTTCCTTCCAATGCCCTAACTTCAGGGTTGATTCCCTCCTCAAGCAGGGGACAACAAATGGGTAACTTGTTCCCCATATTCATGTAGATAATAGCTCCAGATTTGACTAATATATCCCTCCCTAATAAGGGTGTGGGACTTTCAGGCATAACAAGAAAGGCATGTGAAAAGAGCCAAGTCTCCCAATTACAACTGAGGAGGCGGGAGAAATACCTGGTTATAGACTGTCCCAGGATTCCTCAGATGGTAATGGATCTTGAGGACAGTCATCCAGGACAGGAGATTAACACTGAGAAGGCTGCACCAGCATCCAGGAGGTCTCACCGCTTGGTGATAGGCAATGGTCCCTTCGTGGTGGCTAAAATGTGTCCAGAATTGGTTCCTTCTGGTGGGTTCTGGGTCTCACTGACTTCAGGATTGAAGCCACGGACCCTCGCAGTGAGAGTTACAGTTCTTAATGATGGTGTGTCTGGAGCTTATTCCTTCAGATGTTCAGATGTGTCTGCAGTTTCTTCCTTCTGGTGGGTTTGTGGTCTCGCTGGCTTCAGGAGTGAAGCTGCAGACCTTCGTGTTGAGTATTACAGCTCATAAAGGTGGCGTGGACCCGAAGAGTGAGCAGCAGCAAGATTTATCATGAAGAGCAAAAGAACAAAACTTCCACAGTGTGGAAGAGGACCTGAGCCGTTTGCCACTGCTTGCTCAGGTGGCCTGCTTTTATTCCCTTATTTGGCCCCACCCACATCCTGCTGGTTCTTCCATTTTACAGAGAGCTGATTGGTCCATTTTACATGATACCTGATGAAGATGGCTGCCCAAGATCTTGATAAAGAAACCCAGGAATGAAGACTCAGTAAGGCCTGTTATGTAAAACCTTTGTAATTGCCTGTAGTCATGCTTGAAAACTCACACATAGCTTTTTAAGCAGGAGCTGAACCCCTCATTAAGCAAAGATTTTAACTGTTAACCAATTATCCACAAACAGCGTGCTGGTCAGAAAACAACATTCAGTTTTCATTCTGATAAAAATGGCAATATCAACAAATTGTGACAAATATTTAACTGTGTTTTTTTAGAAACTTGAAGAACAATGATAATCCAAAGAAAAAACAGAGAAATTAGCAAATTATATTTGCTTTGTCTATCTATGTCTTTGAACAGAACTCAAGGAAAGAAGTAATCAATGTGTCACCGGTAGAGGGTCGTGATTGCATGTCGTCCAGGTTCTTGGCATTTCGAACAAAGAATTGGACAAAAGGCCCAGCAAAGCAGAGAAAGAATGAAAGAACGAAAGCAGGGATTTATTGAAAAAGAAAGTACACTCCACAGTGTGGAAGCGAACTGGAACAGTGGCTCATGGGCCCAGATATGGAATCTTCTTTGGTTAAAACACCCCCTAGAGGATTCCTATTGGCCACTTCGTGCTCACCTCATGTAACGGAAGTAGTATCCCCACAATCAGTCTGATTGGTTGCAGAAAACCGCCAACCAGAGATGAAGTGAAGTTACAAAGGTCACACCCCTGCGCAAACATCTGATTAGTGCAATCAGAGGCTAGGATGAAGTTACAAAGTTACAAATGAAGACTCCATTAGCAGTCAGTCTGATCTGTTGCTGCCAACCAATTTTCCCATCTGCCATGCAGAAAAAATCAAAGGGAGTAGCCTCTAGTCCTTTTGTTACTTTAGTGTGGAAAGTTAAGGTTTTCCTTTGTTTTTTCCTAGAAAGTCCACGTGAAACAGCCTTAGGTTCCCTGCCTCCAGACTCTTCTCCTGCCTCAAATGTGGAACTTCCCTAACGTGAAGAATCAGTGTATCATTCTATAAAGCCTCACTTCAAAACAGGTAGGGGAGACTACTCTGACAGGAGCCTTTGACTCTCTGACAACTCCGATAAATACTGGCCACTGATCTTCAACATCTCCCGATGATAAAATGTCATCAAATTCAGTTCCATCTCTAACACTGTGAAACACTCCCCGTTAGTAACTCATATCAAAAGGAGAAAGAAAGGAATAGTTGTATGTATTTCCAATTTGATGGCTGTGTGCCAACAAATGAACCCCCTATTTTAAGTTCTGCTGCTGTCAATGTTTAATTTAAACAGGTGAATTCAGGATATAAAGAATATGAGAAAATTTTAGTGAGTGTTGAAAATTCTGTTTCCATCTGAGAATTAAGACAAAACGGGAACTCCTCTGGAAAACCGATGTCCTATTAAAAAAAAGTGAAGAGTGGTAAACAGGTGGCTATCAAATGTATAAAATATTTAGCTGATGTGATTATTCAGTTTTCGTAAATTGTCTTTACTGATAAAGACTGAAAAGAACAGAAAGAATGAGAAATTGAAGCTTACACGCCATCATTAAGAAAAAACATTACAGCAACATCAACCATAAATCATTACATATAACTGGCAAATATGGATTATGAAACAGATTATAAGTGACAGAAACTTTTTAGATATTTTTTAATCTAATAATTATTAATTCTCTCTTTTCTTAGCAATCATAATATGGCCAGGCTAAGACAATCACTCTACATAAGATAGAGAATAAATTCAGGGTGAGCAAAACTTGACTGAAATATAGGGTGAATTCAGAATGCAATAATATTGACTTGACTTAAAATAGTGGCCCTGGAGAGAGAAAAGATAAATAGATTTGGAAACAATTTAGGAGCCAAAATGAAGCCATAATTTATGACTGTGGAGAATAAAGAAGAAGATAGGATCAAGGATAGTACACAACTTCCCAGCATAATGAAAGGTAGTAACTATCTTTGAAATATGTCACCTTATATTAACAGCTGAATCTTGACATTGTATGAGAAGTGGAGGTCATGTTTCATTTGAAAAATGTGGATTTCAAAGCACCTGTGGAATATCTGAGTGGAAAATTTCAATTAACATTTTGATTTCAGCGATGTGAAATATGGCCAGTGTTCATTGACACACTGAAAAGGAAAAATCAGAGCAAGCACACCTGAGGAAACTGGGGGTTAATATTAGAGAAGGCATACAACCCTCCAAAACCCACAAAGCTATAGCCAAAGAGCTGGACCTCATTCTCATACAGAATTTATTCAGATTTTCAGAGATTAAGATGCCACTGTGATGGGAAGAGGACAACAGCAGAAGAGAAACATGTGAGTGTGTGTACTACTTCAGTTTCTATAAAAAATATAACATCTTGGTGAGAATTGGTAACTGAACATTTGCTTGAAATAAAAAGAAAAAAAAATAGCTAAATATGCCAATGTTTTTAGTATGAAATTCTTCAAAAATTGTGGAGGAGCCATTTGATAATGTTCTCAGAAATAGTTTACTTAAAATACTACGAATGGGTTTTGTAAAATCTTGAGGGAAAAGGCAGCTGAGAATCTTTTGGTCTTTTATCTACTTAAATATGACTAATGATATTCCACAATTAGCTCAACATGGATTATAAAAATTTGCTTGATTCTGGGTGTGGTGGCTCATGCCTGTAATCCCAGCCCTTTGGGAGGCCGAGAAGGGAGGATCACGAGGTCAGAAGATCGAGACCATCCTGGCTAACACAGTGAAACCCCATCTCTGCTAAAAATACAAAGAATTACTCAGGCATGGTGGCGGGCACCTGTAGTCCCAGCTAATCAGGAGGCTGAGGCAGGAGAATTGTCTAAAACTGGAAGGTGGAGGTTGCAGTGAGCCGAGATTGCGTTACTGAACTCCAGCATGGGAGACAGAGTGAGACTTTGTCTCAAAAAAAAAAAAAAAAAAAAAAAAAAAATGCTTGAAAGTGCTTTGCTGGATTTAAAGAAATATCTATTATAAAATTAAAGAGGAAACAACAATAACTTTGCTATTATACAAATACACAAATATAAGAGGACACATGACCTGTTGATACATATTACATCCATCAAGATTTATTGAATTGATAAAATCTCTACAGCGAACTGAAATTTAAAGGCGCTGAAACATTGGGGTTCAGAACATGACTGGAACTATTAAATTCAAGATCGCAGCACTATAGTAACAATCTAATGATCAGCATGCTCGGGATGAGGAAGATGTACCTGCCTTAACACATCTTTTGTGCACCTAAATGGCAACTTAGGAATTTCACAACTAACATTGGCTTCTGCAACTGTGCATTGACATTTATTTCTTACAACCTTGTGTACCAACACAAGTCAACAGCAGCGAAAGTCAAGAGAAGTGACAATATGGTCTTTCTCTGATTTCTACATTCCAAATCACATTGAAGAACATTTAGTTTGCAAAACATAATTACTGTACAGAATGCCTGTTGCAAGGAAATCTCATTGATGCAGGATTCTTCAATTCTGGACATTTTATTAAAGAAAAGAACCTCACAAGAATAGATATCAGAATACCTCTCTAGCAAATTTATCAAAAAGAAAAAAATATGTATTTTTTTCTTTCTATATTTGTATTTTCTATCATAATAACTTCAGTGTTAGATTAGTGCTTAGAGATATATTAGATCAGGGTCAATATGTAATTAATAATTTGAAGAATAGTCAACAATGAAATAAGAATGTAATCTGAGGATATAGTTCATAAATTAGTCATAAAAATTGATAATATATCACTACATATAGTATTTAATTTTAATAATAAACTTTTTCTGAAACAAATTTTATATCTTAAATAATAATATTTATCTTTGTCATATGTACATGGGATAAAACCATCTCATAAGTAATTGGCAAGTGTATAAATTGGTGTGAATGTTATAAGGAAAAATTTGTCAATATTTATTTTCAAAAAAAAGAGTGAAATATTTTACCAAATTATTCTATATTTAATAATTTATTTTACAGAAATAAAAGGCAGAATAAATCATGATATTGAGAGAAATAGTTATACAAAGTCACAAATAGAGTTAAAAACTAAAATACCTTCAATATACTATTTCAGAGATATGGCATGAGTAATTTAACAAATTTTGAAGACAAAGGGAATACACTTATTATATTTGTAAACACGGATTCATGTTTAAAGAGATAATTTAAATGTATATGTTTCAATAACACAGGAATAAACAAACCAAAATAGAAAAGGTGATTTTGTCTAATTGTAGTTACTTTTTTCTGCCTTTACTTTTTTCCCTGTGTTTTTCTCAACTTTTATAATCTCCAATGAATATTTGCTGCATCACTAACCAGAAAAACAACTTTTATGAAGAAGATAAATTATTGACCTAGTCGATATTTTGGCATTTACCTTCTTAAAAGTGGGCTATATAGGTCCCATAAAGCAAAATGTTTTTCCTTCAATTATCTTTGAAAAAAAATCAATTTAAAGTGATAAAATGAAACAATTAATTATATCATTTTATGACACTCATTTTTTTTTTTTTTAATTCTAACACAATCAGTTATCTCACAAACATCCTTTTCTTAGTTGGAAAGTACGTTTAACTAAAGTAAGGCTATTCTAATCTCAATCTTTTTACCTATCCACCTTATGAACCTGGGATATTTATCAAAATATGTTTGTTTACATACCTGCAAAATAGAATTCAGAGTAGCGTCGGCCCTCAACTAACTTGTGGGCTCAGAATGAAGAATACTGAAGTATTAGGTGCATAAATTTGCATTGATATGAGCTGTTATATACTTAATTTAAATTATATTATTATTTCTGTAGTTTTCTCATTATTTTCAGCAGTTTTGAGATAATACTCCTTTTGACGTGTTGATGACAGAGTTTTCACATGTCCAGTACCAAAAGAAAAACAAAATTTATTTTGATTTGTTTTTAATTCACACAATCCATGTAGTGAGAAAAGAAAGTAATAGAACAAATCTCTAAATGAATTGATTTTTTTTTTGTAAAACAATAGACAAAACAGTTCTACAGTCTGTGTCATTGTCATTGAAGAAATTGGGGTGTGTCTAATCTCAATGTTACTTACATGTGTATACTTTTTTTTTTTTTAATTGAGATCTATGACTCTGTCCCTACTTCCAAACATGTACATCTTCTGGTACAGTGTAAGAAGTTGATGGATTACTCTTTTAAAAAGATGTTTTCAGCAGAAATTTGCTACTATCAACAATAAAATATGGACCTCATAAAATGTAAAAAGAGAATATATGAATTAATACACTTCATATAACACAACTTTCCCTTACTTTGGAAATATTTAAAACAAATATCAGACTCAAAGTGATGAGTAATAAAAAAATAAATTACCTAAGAATACATATAACCAAAGAGGTAAAGGATCTCTACAAGGAGAGCTAAGAAACACTGCTGCAGGAAATCATAGTGGACCCAAACAAATGGACATACATTCAATGCTTATGGATTGGAAGAATGAATATCATTAACATGGCCATACTGCCCAAAGCAATCAACAGATTCTATGTTATTCCTATCAAACTACCATTTTTTTTTCACAGAATTAGAAAAATATATAGCTGTTCTAAAATTCATATGGAACTGAAAAGGAGCCTGAATAGGTAAAGCAGTTCTAAGCAAAAAGAATAGCGCTATGATGAACATACAAGTGCAGGTGTCTTAAAGGAAGACAGAGACATCACATTACCTAACTTCAAACTATACTATAGGGTTACATTATCCAAAATATTATGGTATTGGTACAAAAACAGACACATAGATAAATGGAACTGAATAGAGAACCCAGAAATAAAGTCATACACCTACAACCATCTAATCTTTGAAAAAATCAATAGAAATAAACAATGGGAAAAGGACTTCTTATTCAATAAATTGTCCTGGGATAACTGGCTAGCCGCATGCAGAAGCATGAAGTTATGTCTCATCATATATAAAAACTAACTCAATGGGGATTAATGATTTAAATTTAAGTCCTCAAACTATAAAATTTCTAGATTTTTGGAAATCAACCTTGGTAAAAAAAAGTATGACTAAGTCCTCAGAAGCAATCAAACAAAAACAAAATTTGACAATCGTGGCCTATGTAATCTAAAGAGCTTCTGCACAACAAAATTAATTATCAACAGAAATTTCAATCTAAGAGAGAAAATATTAGTAAATTATGCATCCTAAAGAGTTCTAATACTCAGAACCTATAAAGAACTCAACAATTCAACATGGAAAAAACAAATAACTTCATTAAATAGTAAGAAAAGAACATGATCAGACACTTTTCAAAGGAAGAAATAAAGTGGTCATCACATGTATGAAAAAAATGATAAAATTCAGCAGTCCTTCATGCTAAAAACTCTCAATAAACTAGCTATTGATGGAATGTATCTCAAAATAATAAGAGCTATTTATGGCAAACCCACTGCCAGTATCATACTGAATGGGCAAAAGCTGGAAGCATTCCCTTTGAAAACCAGCACAAGACAAGGATGCCCTCTCTCACCACTCCTATTCAACATAGTGTTGGAAGTTCTGGCCAAGGCAATCAGGCAAGAGAAAGAAATAAAAGGTATTCAATTAGGAAATAAGGAAGTAAAATTGTCCCTGTTTGCAGATGACATGATTGTATAGTCAGAGAGCCCCATCTTCTTAGCCCAAACTCTTCTGAAGCTGATAAGCAACATCAGCAGTCTCAGGATACAAAATCATTGTGCAAAAATCACAAGCATTCCTATACACCATTAACAGATAAACAGAGAGCCAAATCATGAGTGAACTCCCATTCACAATTGCTTCAAAGAGAAAAAAATACCTAGGAATCCACCTTACAAGGGATGTAAAGGACTTCTTCAAGGAGAACTACAAACCACTGCTCAATGAAGTAAAAGAGGACACAAACAAATGGAAGAATATTCCATGCTTATGGATGAGAAGAATCAATATCGTGAAAATGGCCATACTGCCCCAAGTAATTTATAGATTCAATGCCATCTCCATTAAGCTACCCATGACTTTCTTCACAGAATAGGAAAAAAAATTACTTTAAAGTTCATGTGTAACCAAAAAACATCCCACATTGTCAAGTCAATCCTAAGTAAGAGGAGCAAAGCTGGAGGCATCTTGCTACCTGACTTCAAACTATATTACAAGGCTACAGTAACCAAACATCAAGGTACCTGTAGCAAAACAGATATACAGACCAATGGAACAGAACAGAGCCCTCAGAAATATTACCACACATCCACAATCATCTTATCTTTGACAAACCTGACAAAAACAAGACATGGGGAGAGAATTCCCTATTTAATAAATGGTGCTGGGAAAACTGGCTAGCCATATGTAGAAAGCTGAAACTGGATCCCTTCCTTACATCTTATACAAACATTAATTCAAGATGAATTAAAGACTTAAATGTTAGACCTAAAACCATAAAAACCCTAGAAGAAAACCTAGGTAATACCATTCCAGACATAGGCATGGGCAAGGACTTCACAAATAAAACACCAAAAGCAATGGCAACAAAAGCCAAAATAGACAAATGGGATCTAATTAAACTAAAGAGCTTCTGCACAGGAAAAGGAACTACCATCAGAGTGAACAGGAAACCTACAGAATGGGAGAAAGTTTTTGTAATCTACACATCTGATGAAGGGCTAATATCCAGAATCTACAAAGAATACAAACAAATTTATGAGAAAAAAACAAACAACCTCATCAAAAAGCGGGCCAAGGATATGAACAGATACTTCTCAAAAGAAGACATCTATGCAGCCAAGAGACACATGAAAAAAATGCTCATCATCACTGGTCATCAGAGAAATGCAAATCAAAACCATGATGAGATACCATCTCACACCAGTTAGAATGGCAATTATTAAAAAGTCAGGAAACAACAGATGCTGGAGAGGATATGGAGAAATAGGAATGATTTTACACTGTTTGTGGGAGTGTAAATCGGTTCAACCATTGTGGAAGACAGTGTGGAGATTCCTCAAGGATCTAGAACTAGAATTACCATTTGACCCAGCCATCTCATTACTGGGTATATACCCAAAAGATTATAAATCATGCTACTATAAAGCCACACGCACACGTACATTTATTGCGGCACTATTCACAATAGCAAAGACTTGGAATCAACCTAAATGTCCATTAAGGATAAACTGGATTAAGAAAACGTTGCACATATACACTATGGAATACTATGCAGCCATAAAAATGGATGAGTTCATGTCCTTTTCAGGGACATGGATGAAGCTGGAAATCATCATTCTCAGCAAACTATCACAAGGACAAAACACCAAACACCGCATGTTCTCCCTCATAGGTGGGAATTGAACAATGAGACACAGGGTGGGGAACATCACACACTGCGGCCTTTCAGGGGGTGGGGGCTGGGGGAGGGATAGCATTAGGAGAAATAACTAATGTAAATGATGAGTTGATGGGTGCAGCAAACCAACATGGCACATGTATACCTATGTATAAAACCTTCACTTTGTGCACATGTACCCTAAATCTTAAAGTATAATTAAAAAAAATGCTCAACATCACTAATACCACAATGAGATAAATGCAAATCAAAACCACAATGAGATACCATCTCACATTAGTCAGAATGGCTATGATTAAAAAGACAAAAAGGAAAAAGAAAAAGAAAAAACAGATGCTGGAAAGGCTGCAGAGAAAAGGGAATGCTTATACACTGTTAGTGAAAATGTAAATTCATTCAGCCACTGTGCAAAGCAATCTGGAGGTTTTTCAAATTACTTAGAACTACCATTTGACCCAACAATCCCATTACTGGGTAGATACTCAAAGGAAAATAAATTGTTATACCAAAAGGACCCATGTACCTGTATGTTCATTGCAGCACTATTCACAATAGGAAAGACATGAATCTACCTAGGTGTACATCAATTGAGGATTAGATGTAAAAAATATGATATATATACACCACAGAATACTACACAGCTATAAAAACAACAAAATAATATTCTTTGTAGCATAACGATGAATGCAGCCATTATTTTGAGGGAATTAATGCAAGAGCGGAAAATCAGATGCTGCATGTTTCCACTTGTAAGTGGGAGCTAAACATAGGGTACACATGGATACTGGGGACTACTACAGGGAGTAGAGGGGAAGGAGGGGAAGAGCTGAGAAACTACCTATTTCGAACTATGTTCATTACGTGGATGATGGAATCAGTCATACCCCAAACCTTAGCATTACTCAACATACTAATGTTCCAAACCTGAACATATACTCTCTCAATTTAAAAATAAAAGTTGAATCTTTTTGAAAAGATGATGAGTAAAAGAGTAGAAATATTTTAAACCATGTCTGAATAAATATTATTGCTTATCTGTCCTGTCTGCCTTCTCCCTTTCTTATTCCCTACAGAAACCCTATATCATTTAATTGTATGCTTCATCACTTAGCCCAGATGTTCAGCTAGAGCTGACTCCATGTTCAGCTCCTGAGGTAGTTGATTGGTGTACAGGTAATTCCATCCATCTTGGCAGTGATTGGATTATAGTAATCATGTGAATCAAACCAGTGAGTCTCACACAGTGGTTCGCAAACAAATATTGACAATCTTCTTTGTTCTTTTTGTTAAGATTCAGAAAATGAACCATGGTATATATTGAAATAAGAAGCAGAATTAGTGCAGCCACTTTACTACCACATGATCCAATACAGTTTTGGAGCAGCTTGAGTTAGGTTTCCTATTATTTGAAAGTGAGTGTCTTTTAATTGATGCAAAAAAAAAAAAAAAACACAGACAAAATAATACAAAACTTATAGTTAAAAGTAATGCGGAATAGGTCTTCTGTTCTGCTATTATCACGATCTGCTTTCTAATGAATGATATTATATGTAATTCATTCATTTAAAAAATCTCATAAGACAACATGCACAACTGTCATTACAGCATGAGAAAATAAATCAGATATTGGAGACTAAACGTTAGGTAAGTTTTATATACTCTTTGGCCTAATAGAGGGAAATAACATTACAAGCCCTGATAGAAGGCTTGATAAGACAGAATGGGAAATAAACTAAACAGATGAAAATAGTACCAGAAGGAAATTTATCTTTCTCCATGAACAGAGTCAAAACATAATACATATTTTTTCAATATTTTGTGTCTACAGACATCTCTATACATAACTGTACAAGTATACCTCATTTTATTATGTTTACTTTAGTGTACTTCATAGATATTATTTTTTACAAATTGTAGGTTTGTGGCAACCCAATGTTGAGCAAGTTCTATGGATTTTAATAAGCATAGGATGACAAGCATCCGGCATTGTAGCATCATAAAGAATAGTTGCACTATCCTAAAAGTCATTTGTTGTCTGCTTTTTATCACTACCTCTTTGCTAACCCCTAACAACCACTAATATTTTTACTGTACCCATAGTTTCACCTTTTCCAGAATGCCCTACACAGGCATACTTTTTTTTTTTTTTCCTGCACGTTGGTTTATTGTGCTTTGCAGATATTTCATTTTTAACTAATTATTGTTTGACAACCCTGCACTGAGCCAGCGTGTTTTCTTTCCAACAGTGTGTGCTCACATTGTATCTCTGTGTCACATCTTGGTGACTCAAAATATCTCAAACATTTTTTATTATTGTGATATCTTTATGATGATCTGTAATCAGTGGTCTTTGATGTTACTACTGTAATTGTTTTGGGATGCCACAGTGCAATAGGAGAAAAAAAAATTGATTTAAAAATTGGCAGAATATCTGAATAGACATTTCTCAAAAGAAAACATGAAAATAGGCAACCAGTATATACAAAAATGTTCAACATCACTAATCATTAGAGAAATGCAAGTTAAAGCTAAAATAACAGTTGACATGGATTTTATCCAAAAGGCAGGTAATAACAAATGCTGGAAAATATGCAGAGAAAGAGGAACACTGTTGATGAAAACGTAAATTAGTACAACTAGTATGGAAAACAGTATGGAGTTTACTAAAAAATATAAAAATAGAAGCACTATAATCTGACAATTCCACTGCTAGGTATATACCCAAAAGAAAGAAAATCAGTATATTGAAGAAATATCTACACTGCCTTATTTATTGTAGCACAATACATAATAGTCAAGATATAGAGTCAATCTAAATGTCTATTAATTGATCAATAATTCATTGACTATTGTAGCATCATAAAGAATAGTTGCACTATCCTAAAAATCATTTATCTGCTTTTTATCACTCCCTCTTTGCTAACCCCTAACAACCACTAATATTTTTACTGTACCCATAGTTTCATCTTTTCCAGAATGCCCTACACAGCCATAAAAATAATAAATCCTGTCATTTACAACAACATAAATTGAAGTAGAGGTCATTATGTCCAGTGAAATATGCTAGGCACAGAAAGACAAATATTGTGTTCTCATTTGTGTATGAGAACTTAAATAAAGAGCTCGGGGAGTTAGAAAGTAGAATGATGATTACCAGAAGCTGGGAAGTTTTGTAGGAAGAGGAGTATAAAGAGGAGATGGTCACTGGGTACAAAAACACAGTTAAATAGGAGGAATAAGATCTATTATTTGGTAGCACTATAGGACGACCATAGTTAACAATGAGGTATTGTATATTTCAAAATAACTAAAAGAGTATAATTGCAATGTTCTTAACACAAAGAAATGATAAATGTTTGAGGTGAGGGATATCCCATTCACCTTGATTTGATCATTACACATTATATGCTAGGTCAAAATATCACATGTACTTCATAAATATGTACAACTCTAAGGTATTTATGATTAGAAACATAAAAATTAAAAGTAAATAAAATAAGACAACAATAAAATGTGCCACATCCATGAACTCTTTCTATCATTAACTATTTCTCTGTAAACTGTGATGCTGTTTGATAATATTTTACCCACAGTAGAACTTCTTTCAAAATTGGAGTCAATCTTCTCAAAACTTTCTAATGGTTCACCAATTAAGTTCTTGAAATACTCTAGGCTCTTTGTTGTCATTACAACAATGTTCATGGCATCTTTAGCAGAAATACATTCCATCTCAAGAAACTAATTTTGTTGCTCATTCGTAAGGTGTAACTCCTCATCTGTTCAAGTTTTATCATGAGATTGCAGTAATTGGTCACGATTTCAGGCTGAACTTCTAATTATAGTTCATTTAATATTTTTGCCATGCCTGTAGTGACTTTCTCCACTGAAGTCTTGAACCCCTCAAAGTTATCCATGAGGGTTGGAATCAACTCCTTCCAAACACCTGTTTATTCTGACATTTTGACCTCTTTCTATGAATCACATATTCTTCGTTGCATTTAGAATGATCAATCCCTTCCAGAAGGATTTCAATGTACTTTGTTTTTTATCATTCATAAATCCATCTTTGTCTCTTTTTAGTTTTTGTCTTGAAATATATTTTCTCTGATATAAGTATAGATACTCCTGTTGATTTTGTTTTGTTTCTGTTTTTGCTTTTTTGTTTTTTGAGACAGCGTCTTGCTCTGTCACCAGGCTGGAGAGCAGTGGTGTGATCTTGGCTCAATGCAACATCCACCTCCTGAGTTCAAGCAATTCTCCTGCCTCAGCCTCCCGAGTCGCTGGAAATACAGGTGCACACCACCATGCCCAACTAATTTTTGTATTTTTAGTAGAGACGAGGTTTCACCATGTTGGCCAATATGGTCTCGATCTCTTAACCTCGTGATCCACCCACCTCAGCCCCTCAAAGTGCTGGGAATACAAGTGTGAGCCATCTTGCCTGGCTCTTGCTGTTTTTGCTCTCCACTTGCGTTGAGTATGTTTTTTCATACTTTTCTTTCCAGTCTATGTTTGTCTTCTTTTTATTTTACTTTAAATTCTGGAATACATGTGCAGAATGTGCAGATTTGTTACATAGGTATACATGTGCCATGGTGTCTTGCTGCACCTATCAACCCATCATCTAGGTTTTAAGCCCCAAATACATTAGATATTTGTCCTAATACTCTCCCTCCCCTTGCCTCCCACCCCCAACAGGCCCTGGTGTGTGATGTGATGTTCTCCTCCCTGTGTCCATATGTTCTCATTGTTCAAATCCCCATTATGAGTGAGAACATGTGGTGTTTGGTTTTCTCTTCCTGTGTTAGTTTGCTCAGAATGATGGCTTTCTGTTTCCTCCATGTCCCTGCAAATGACATGAACTCGTTCTTTTTTTGTGGCTGCATAGTATTCCATGGTGTATATGTGCCACATTTTCTTTATCCAGTCTGTCATTGATGGGCATTTTGATTGGTTCCAAGTCATTGCAATTGTAAATAGTGCTGCAACAAACATATGTGCATGTGCTATTCTCATCAAGCTACCAGTGACTTTCTATGTTTGTCTTGACAAACTAAATGATTTCTTATAGGGAGCATATCGTTTCATCTTCCTATTTTATCAATTTAGACTCTCTGTTTCTTGATTGGATAATTTAGCCCATTTCCATTCACTATTATTGATAGGTAAGGACTTACTCCTGCCATCTTATTAATTGTTTTCTTGGTCCTCTCTTCCTTTCTTTCTTTTGGTCTGTTTTTGTGTGTGTGTGTGTAAAAATAATTTTCCTTGGTAGTATGTTTTAATTTTTTGCTTTTTATTGTTCATCTATTATAGTTTTTTGTCAAAGAAAAAAATCAAAACAAAACACTCTACACATTAACTCAGCTCAAACCCCTAGATTTTATTGTCTCTATTTATATATATTTTCATATTGTCTACTAAAAATTTGTTATTGTTACGATTTTGGATAAGCTTGTCTTTTAATGTTCCTACCAAAAGTATGATTGGCTTAGAAATCACAGTATATAGTATTAAGGTTTTCTGTATTTGTGTGTGTTTTTACCTGTAAGTTTTATAAACTTCAGATGATTTCTTGTTGCTTGCTAAAATCCTTTTCTTTTAGATTGAAGAATTCTCTTCAGTGTTTCTTGTAAGACACATCTGATGGTGGCAAAATATCTGGGGTTTGTTTGTCTTGTGTATTAGTTCGTTTTTACCCTGCTGATAAAGACATACCTAAGACTAAGTAATTTATATAGAAAAAAGGGTTTAATGGACTTACAGTTCCACATGGTTGGGAAACCTTACAATCATGGTGGAAGGCAAGGAGGAGCAACTTACTTCTTACATGGATGGCAGCAGTCAGAGAGCCTGTGCCAGAAAACTCCACCTTATAAAGTAATCAGATCTCATTAGAGATCTGATTACTCACTATCATGAGAGCAGCACACTAAAGGCCTGCGACCATGATTTAATTATCTCCCACCAGGTCCCTCTCACAACGTGAGGGTATTCAAGATGAGATTTTTGTGGGGACACAGTCTAACCATAACATCTTGTAAAGTCTTTATTTCTTCTTTTACATTTAGTGGTAGTGGTAATTTTTGCTGGATATAACATTGGAAATCATATGTATTTTTGAAATTAGCTATTTCTGTATTTTCCCAGACATAGTATATGAATATACAAGCAATACTCTATAACTTTTAATATTAAATATTAAATTCCATATGTCATAGGAGATAAAAACATATAAATCATAATATTAGGAGATTTCTCGTTCTTTTAAAGTAGGATCATGATTTGCTCTGTGGATGCATGTACATGTGCATGTATAACTGTAGGAAAATCCTACCAGAAATACAGAGTTAGCCAATTTATAATTTTGTACATATTGGCAAATCACCCTCACGAGAGCTTTTGCCAATTTACACTCCCACAAGTAATGCTAAAAAGATTTCCCACACATTTGTCTGTACAAATCCACTAGGAGAGTATTTCAGTGTGATGTTATTTGCATTTTTTTATATCTAAGACTGAGAATTTGTTTCATTTATTTAAGGATTGCTTACATTGACTTTTCTGTGAACTCACTGCTCATATTATTTGCTCATTTTTGTTATGAGTTTTTGAAATTTTACTTAATGACTTGAAAAAAGATACTTACAAATTCAGAAAGTTTTATCTTTGTCTATGTAATTTATAAATATTTTCCAATTGTTGGACTGCTTAGGTTTTGGTTGTTTTTTAATTTCATTTGTTGCCATGTCATTTTTTTTTTCACTTTTGTAATTTTTTTTTTGAAATCTATTTATCTTATTGTTTCTAGGTTTAATGCTTAATTAGAATATTACCAGTGATATTATAAAATGAATTCTCCCAAGATCAATATTTTATTACTTTGATAAATCTAATTTTAATCACTTGGAATTTATTCTGATATATGCAGTATAAACCCACATTTGTTTTTGCAAGTATCTATTTAGTTTTTTAAAAAATATATACAAAAATTGTATCCTATTGTCACTGTTGCCATACTTCCTATGGTAAATTCTTATTTAGGACTGTCATAATAACTCCTCACATTCTTCATGGGCTTCTTTCATTGTGACTTTGTCATTCCTTCTATCTGGTGGTGAAGTCTTATTCTCCCTTTAAATTAGAATTGTTCCTTGGAATTGCTTTGGATAGATATGACAGAAGTACATTTCCGGAAATTTTGTTTATAGGCTTTTGTGTGACCAAAGAGAGTTGATGTGCTATGCATAACCACAGTTATTTTTTCCTTCTTTAGAGAAAAACTATATTAGAATAAACTAATAGAATCTCTTATGTGAGCTATCAAAAAAATACTGAAAAGCAAGAAATTTTTTAATTTGTTTAATTTTTTTTTAGTTCCATCTTCTTTTTTTTTTTTTTTTTTTTTTTTTTTGAGGCAGAGTCTTCACTCTGTCGCCCAGGCTGGAGTGCAGTGCCACCATCTCGGCTCACTGCAAGCTCCGCCTCCCGGGTTCGCGCCATTCTCCTGCCTCAGCCTCCCGAGTAGCTGGGACTACAGGCGCCCGCCACCGCGCCCGGCTAATTTTTTGTATTTTAGTAGAGACGGGGTTTCACCATGTTAGCCAGGATGGTCTCGATCTCCTGACCTCGTGATCCGCCCGCCTCGGCCTCCCAAAGTGCAGGGATTACAGGCGTGAGCCACCGCGCCCGGCCTCCATCTTCTTTTTAAAGAAGGTCCACAGTTTAAAAACATTTTTTCCTAAAGGAAATAAACTAGGATTATTTTTTTCCAATAAAAAATAATGAAGAAAACCCAGGAAGTCACAACCTGTGTGGAATAATTTTAAAAATGGAATTTTCAAAATTAATGCAACAAGAAATGATATATAAAATTTTGAAATGATATAAAAAAGATTTAATACTTTTCTCACCTATCAAAAGAGTTATGACCAACATGCTTATAATTAAAGACAAATTAAGAGAAAAGCATAGGACCTAGCAGAAATTGAAATATTTTTGTAAGTTTGGCTAAACTTAATTAAAAATATACAAAAGAAAATAAAAGGAAAAATACACTTCACTGGAATTTTACTTAGAGGAAATCTTAAATAGAAAAAGAAATCCCAATACCCAAGTATTGGTAGAGAGTTGAGGTATTCTAACCACCAAATGCACATGCAACATAACCCCAAGTTAATTCATTTAGCTTTTTTGACTTAAGTAATCATATCTATAAAATATCTGAGTAGTTTTCCTCTGTGATACTTTTGCACTAATTCTGTGAGAAAATTATCGTTGCTTGCATATTATTTTAAAAATTATCTTCAGTGTGCTGCAAAATAGAATGCTAACCAGACATAACTAAACATTTGTAATTTCATTATTCTCTAGAGTCAGAATCAGGAAATTAAATTTTATCACAAAGTAAATATGGTGTAAAATGCTATTCTTGACACTGTTTTTATAGGTCTTAACTTCCAGAAAGATATACACTATTACCATTCGATTGTTTCAGCAATAGGAAAAAAAAAAAAATATATGTATATATATATATAATGAATCATAGTATATTTTCCTCTCTTTTTTATACCAAAGACATATATGTAACCACCAAATCTTAACGCATTTGCTAAGATACTCTTTGCTTTTGAATGTAATTATAGCTGTCAACATACAAACTGTGACAACCAGCAACACAACAAATAATGAGAAGACAAGTTAAGCAAATTCAGTTTGGGAAATAAATTTAGTTATGTCAGTTACTCTCTACTTGTCACAACTGGCAATACGTTACCAGAAAAGTTATCACTGTACTATGCTAGTGTAATTAATAGTAACAAAAATTCAAAGAAGTGAAATAATGTGAATGGATTTTCTACACAAGAAAAAAAGCATGCCTTTAAAAATTCTAAAGATGAGTCAAGTCTTGTGAATGTTATAGCAATAATTATTTTACTGTGTTTTAAAATGTCTACGTCAAAAGTTCAGACATGTACTCTGTAATTTTAGATAGAATTGGCTCTTAAAAGTAAGATCTGCCATTAGGTGTAAAACAATAATATTGTGATATTAGAATAAGTAATTATCTGTTCAAAAGCTTCAGAAATGCCTTCCAGCTATTCTGTCAGCCTGGGGCAATAATACAAGAGCACCAGGGAGATGTCTGAATTCTAAATCCTGGCCTTCTATTGTTTAAGAGTTATTTTGTCAAAGGTTATATCCTTATAGATTTTTAACCAATGAATTAGAGACAATTTTTTTTCTAAGATCTATGTAGGTAACATTTTACCACCATCTTTTCCTCCAAGGTTTTAAAACAGAATTCCCCTTGCAACAGTAAGAAATGAATCACACAAACTGTTTAGGGAAAGAGTTTCCTGCTACCTCCTATTTTGAGAGATAAATAAGTCTATCTGGAGTCGAGGTGATAGAGAAAATTAGCAGAAATAATAATTCCATATACATTAACCTGCAGGTTAATCTTGAGGTCTTGTTTTAGTTGGTAAGTTATAAAGCTATCTTTTCAACCATGACAAGATGACCACCCTCACATAAATATGAAATAAAGTTTAGAAAGCAGTAATGGTGGAGACTCAAGCTACACACTAAGAAATCTAAGTGTATTTCAAGATGCTTCACTTTGAATATTAGATTGGGTATTATCTGGAGGTCCATTTTCAGATAGAATTTGAAATCTTTTTATAGGATATATATAATATGTGGAGTTCTTGTTTTAGTGGGTAAGTTATAAAGCCAAAACCTTCACCCCATTTCTTTTTCTTTTTCTTTTTTCTTTTTTTTTTTTTTTTGAGATGGAGTCTCGCTCTCTCACCCGGGCTGGAGTGCAGTGGCCGGATCTCAGCTCACTGCAAGCTCCGCCTTCCGGGTTTACGCCATTCTCCTGCCTCAGCCTCCCGAGTAGCTGGGACTACAAGCGCCCACCACCTCATCCAGCTAGTTTTTGTATTTTTTAGTAGAGACGGAGTTTCACTGTGTTAGCCAGGATGGTCTCGATCTCCTGACCTCGTGATCCGCCCGTCTCGGCCTCCCAAAGTGCTAGGATTACAGGCTTGAGCCACCGCGTCCAGCCCCACCCCATTTCTTGCTATGCAACATTGTTGTTGTTTTTTTTCTCTTAACCCCTGTGAACCTATTTTCGCTTTGGCAAATGCTGTTTCCCAGAGATCTCATAAATGTAAAATAGCATTTAATATAAAATATAGTTGGTAAATATGACTCTGTGATGTAAAGTATAAAGCTGAAAGATTGGATTAGCTAATATTGTTAAGACGACAATACTACCCAAAATTTATTAAGGATTCAATGCACTGTCTACCAAAATTTCAACAGCATTTTTTTTTAAACAGGAAATTTTATCATATGATGTATGTGTAATCTCAGGGGACTTCAAGGAGCCAAAACATTCTTAAAAAGGAATTAAAACTTTTGAAAAAAGTTGGAGTGCTTACACTTCTTGATTTAAACACTTGGCTCACACCTGTAATTCTAGTACTTTGGGAGCCTGAGGCAGGAAGATTGCTTAAGTCCAGGAGTTTGAGAACAGCCTGGGAAACATAGTGAAACCCTGTCTCTACAAATATCAAAAAATAAAAAATAAAAATAATAGAAAGAACCATATTCAAATTTCTAGAATTAAAAAATTCACTACAGAAATTTTGTAATACAATTGGAAGCATTAACAACAGAATATAACAAACTGATGGAAGAATGTCAGTGCTTAAAGACCAGTCCTTTGAATCAATACAGTAAGGCCAAAAAAAAAAAAAAAAAAGTAAAAAGTATTAAAAAAAAAAAAAAGTAAAACCTCCAAAAAGTATGAGATTGTGTAAAGAGACCAAACCTGTGACTCACTGACATTCCTGAGGAAGAAGGGTAGCAAATAAGAAACTTTCATAATATATTTGAGGATACAGTTTATGAAAAATTTCCTTGTCTCAAAAAATAGGCCAATATGCAAATTCAAGAAATTCAGAGAACTCCTGTGACTTATTATACAAAATGATCATCACCAAGACACCTTGTCATCAGATTCTCCAAAATCAACATGAAAGAAAACACTCATAAAGGGAGCTGGGGAGAAGAGCCAGGTTGCTTACAAAGTGAGCCCCATGAAGCTAGTAGTTGGCCTCTCAGTAGAAATATTAAAAGCCACAAGAGACTGGGGGCCGATTTTCAGCGTGCTTAAAGGAAAGAAATTCCTACCAAGAATTTCATATTCCATCAAACTAAGCTTCATAAACTTCATAAGAGAATGAAATAACTAACATGGGAATAAAAGAAGGATACTTGCCACCACAAAAACATACATAAGCATATAGCACACAGACAATAAATAGCAATTACAAACTAAAGTAAAAAAAAAAAAAAAAAACAGCTATCAACATGATGACAGGATCAAAGTCTCACATATTAATATTAATCTTGAATGGCCTATTTGCCCCACTTAAAAGGCATGAAGTGGCAAGTGGGTTCAAAACAAAACAAAACAAAACAAGACCAAACTGCCTGCTGTCTTAAAGAGACCCATCTCACATGTAACAACACTCCCAGGCTCAAAGTCAAAGTAAAAGGATAAAGATCTACTGTGCAAACAGTAAAAATAAATAAATAAATAAAAATAAAATAAAAATAAAAATAAAAAAGGTTGCTATGCTTATATCAGATAAAACAGACTTAATACCAAAAATTACTCAAAAAGGACAAATAAGAACATAATATAGTAATAAAGGTTTCAATCAGTAAGATTTAACTATCTTAAATATATAAACACTCAAAACAGAAACAGCCAGATTCATAAAGCAAGTTCCTTTAGACCTACAAAATTATGTAGCAAACTATACAATAATAATAGAAGACTTCCGCACCCGACCGACAGTGTTAAACAGATCATCAAGGCAGAAAGCTAACAAAGAAATTCTGGACATAAACTCAACACTTGATCAAGTGGACTTAATAGACATCTATAGAATATTCCACCCCACAATCCCAAAATATACAATCTTCTCATCTGCACATAGAACATATTCCCAGCTCAACAATGCTGCAACACAAAGCAACTCTCAACAAATTCAAACAAATCAATATTATATGAAGCACACTATTAGACTACAGTGCAGTAAAAATATAAATCAGTTACAATAAGATCTCTCAAAAGGACAGTTACATGGAAATAAAACAAATTGGTCCTAAATGACTTTTACGTAAAATGAAATTAAGGCAGAAATCAAAAATGTATTTTCAATAAATGGAAACGAACACAACATATCAAAACCTTTGGGGTTCTGCTAAAACAGCATTAAAAGGAAATTTCATAATACTTAATAGCTACATCAAGGAGTTAGAAAGATCTCAAGTTAACAATCCAATCTATTATTGCATCTAGAGGAACTAGAAAAACAAGAACTAACCAACCTACAATCTACTTGAAGAAAAGAAATAACCAAAATCAAAGCAGAACTTAATAAAATTGAAATGCAAAAATCCATACAAAAGGCCAATGAAACCAAAAGTTTTTTTTTTTTTTTTGAATGGACAAACAAAATTGTAGACCACAAGCTAGATTAGCAAAGAAAAAAAGAGAGAATATCCAAATATGCACAATCAGAAATGACAAAGATTACATTACACCTGATCCCACAGAAACCCATATATCCTCAAATAATATTATGTACACTTCTGTTCACACAAATTAGGAGAACCAGAGGAAATGAATAAATTCCTGGAGACACACCCCCTCCCAAATTTGAACCTAGGAAGAAACTGAAACCTGACCAGACCAATAATAAGTTCTGAAATGGAATAAGTAACTAAAAACCTACCAACCACAAAAAGAATTGGACCAGATGGATTTATAACCAAATTCTACCAGGAAAACAAATAATAACTTGTGCCAACTGCAGTAAAAAACATTTTAAAAAGTAGAGGAAGAGTTCCTCCCTCACTCCTTCTGTGAAGCCAGCGTCATCCTGATACCAAAAACTAGTAGAGACACAATGAAAAAAGAAAACTTTAGGCCAATGTAAGGATCCCCCCCAAAATACTAGCAAACCAAATCCAGCAATGTATCCAAGAAGTAATTCAAGTAGGTTGTATTCCTGCAATGCAAGGTTGATTCAAAATATGAAAATCAATAAATGTGCTTCACCACATAAACAGAATTGAAAACAAAAACATATGATAATCTCAAGTCACAGAAAAGGCTTTTGATAAAATCCAGCATTGCTTCTGTGATGGTTGATATTATTTATCAATATGACTGGATTGAGGAATGCCTAGATGACTGGTAAAATACTGTTTCTGGGTATGTCTGTGAGGGTGTTGCCATAGGAGATTTACATTTGAGTCTGTGGACTCGGAAAGAAAGCCTCCCTTCAATGTGAGTGAGCACAATCCAATTGGCTGCCAGTGCATCAAGAGCAAAGTAGGCAGAAAAGGGGAGTCTTCTGGCTCCTTCTGTCTTCATGTTGGACATTTGCTGCTGCTTCTCCTACCATTGGACATCAGACTTCAGATTCCTCAGACTTTGAACTCTGGGACTTATACCCGTGGCCTACTGGGGGCTCTTGGACCTTTGGCTACAGACTGAAGGCTGTGCTATTGATTTTGAGGCATTCAGACTTGAACTGAGTCACTACCGGCTTCTCTCTTTCTGCAGCTTGCAGGTAGTCTATCATGGGAATTTACCATGTAATTATGTGAGCCAAATCTCCCTAATAAACTCCCTCTTATATATACATATATCCTTTTGATTCTGTCCCTTTGGAGAGTCCTGACTAAAACACCTCCATGATAAAAATCCTCAACATACTATGTATCACAAGGATATACCTCAAAGTCATAAGATCCGTCTATGACAAATCTAAAGCCAATATCATACTGAATGGGCAAAAACCACATGTCTTGAGAACAAGAATAAGACCAAGTTGCCCATTCTCACCAGTACTATTCAAAATGGGACTGCAAGTCCTAGCCAGAATAATCAGGCAAGATAAAGAAATAAAAGACACACATGTTACATGTAATAAGATGTTATAGAACACTTAAAGTTAATTCTCTTATTTAGCTATAGTTTTGTATTCATTAACCAACCTCTTACTAACTCCTCCTCCTGTCAACTTTCCCAGTCTATAGTAACCACCATTCTACTCTGTACTTTAATGAAATCAACTTTTTAAACCTCTACATATGAGTGAAAGTATGCAATATTTGTCTTTCTATACCTGGCTTATTTTACTTAATATATTAAGAGCTCATCTATATTGCCACTAATGACAAAATTTCATTTCTTTTTATGGCCTAACAGTACTCCATTGTGAATGTACATCACATTTCCATTATTCTTTTATTTGCTGATGGTCACTTAGGTTGATTTCATAGCTTGGCTATTGTAAATAGTGCTGCAGTAAACATGGGAGTATTTACACCCTTTAGTGAGATTGTACATCATAGAGTAGTTCTATTTTCAGGTTATTAAAAACCCTTCATACTGTTTTCCATAATGGCTGTACTAATTTACATTGGTACCACCAGTGTACAACAGAAAAAGTTCCTTTTTCTCTGCATCCTTGATAGCATTTTTCAATCCTTTTCATAATAGCCTCTGGGGTGAAATAATATCTCATTGTGGATTTAATTTGCATTTGCCTGATGATTACTGATATTGAGCATTTTGTCATATACCTGTTGGCCATTTGTATGTCTTCTTTGAGAGATCTCTAGCTCATTTGTCATTTTCTAACCAGATTGTTTTGTTTGTTTGTTTGGTTGATTTTTTTTTTAAGCTGTTGAGTTGTTTTGGATGTATACTGCAAATATTCACCTCTTGTCAGATGAATAATTTTCAAATAGTTTCTTACATTCTGGAGATGAGGGCAGGGCTCAGTGGTGACTGGAAAGGGTCGATGGAGCAGGTATACCAAGGCACCATTCCCTGGGAGGGAATGTGTAACGTTTGTTTGAGGTCCCAAGGGGCAAGCACAGCAGTGACTGGGATAACTATATGGAATTACCCTGACAGGCAGTTTCCATGTAAAAGAGTGCACAGATCCAGATAAGGTACATAGTGGTAGGGTACAGTAGCAACTGGGAGGGGTAAATGCCACAGTTCCTTCAAGGCACTGTTTCTTCAGGAGGGAATGTGTAATTTCAGCTCTGGCCTAAAGGGGTAAGTTTCATCCATAACTGAGTGGATTAAGTGGGGCATCTCCACCACCACTTGGTCACGTGGGGAAGGGTGTAACAGCTGCCTGCAGCTTGGCTTGGGGATGTCATACTACCAGGCAGGGGTGGTTTAGCCACACTTTACCCTCAGGGAGGAAAGGGTGCCATGAATACTCAGTACCAGAGCAAAACATGCTCCATTAGTAGTTTCAGTTCCAACATGACATACTCAGTAGCACAGGGGCCAGAGTGGGTAGGACACAGTGTTGGCTTTTTCTGCGGGGAAACAGAGCTGTGTGGACTCAAGGAAGCTCCCACAGCTAATCTTAGTGCCTGTGAGAATGGCAGGGGTTCCCAATGATAAAAATTATAGGAGTCCAAGGTGTCAATGGAGGCTGCTGGTTTCCTCTCACTTGCATTTTCTCCACCAGGAGAAGCTTCTTCTGCCTCCGAGTATAGGGCTAGAGTATGGGGTGGCAGATGCCAAGTAGAATCTTCTCTTTTCTGTATGTCTGTATTAGTCTGTTTTCACACTGCTGAGAAAGACATACCCAACACTGGGTAATTTATAAAGGAAAAAGGTTTAATGAACTCACAGATTCATGTGGCTTCAGAGGCCTCACAATCATGGTGGAAGGTAAAAGGCATGTCTTACATGGTGGCAGGCAAGAGACCCAAGTGAGAGGTTTTTCCCCTTATAAAATAATCAGATCTTGTGACTTATTCACTATCACAAAAACAGCATGGGGGAAACTGCCCCCATGATTCACTTATCTTCCACCAGGTGCTTCTGACAACACGTGGCAGATATGGGAGCTACAATTCAAGGTAAGATTTTTTTGGCTGTAGCCAAACTGTATCAATGACTATCTAGAGTTTCTGTGCTCATCTGGGTTTCTATTACTCCTTTGATAAATTTTGGTGCTTTCCTTTAGTCATTTTTGTCAAAATGTAGTTGTTTATTTGTTATTTTTACTGTTTTTGTCAGGGGACAAGTGCTAGCAGCTTCTAGTCATCCATCTTAGAATCCCCCGACATCAGAATCCCTCTTAGGTTTCTTTTATACTTTGTGTTGATATATGTCTTTCCTCTACACAGGCTACGCTTTTCTGTTTTGAGATGTTTTTGTTGTTGCTGAAAACCAAACATTTGAGCTTATGAAGTAACACGGGATATCAGATTCTCCCCTTTTCCAAGGATTTGCTGATTTTTAAATTTTTTTTTCTTATTTTTTATACTATTATTGGCTGTCTCTGTGAAAAGAATCACCCTGAGGTGTTAAGATATTTTCAGTTCTGTTCTCATTCTGCATCTTTCTCTGGGCATTCAAGATCACTTTCTAGTTTTCCCCATATATGCAGTTGTTTTTGAATGTTTTAGTCTTTAATTAGCGGCTCCAAAAGAGAAAAAAAAAATCAATTAGGGAGAAGGGCACTAGCCCGTTAAATACCCTGGAAATAACTTCAACCATAGGAGGAAGGGCTTGCAACAATAAGTGGAGGTGCATCAACAATGGCCACCTGCCTGTTTGTCTGCATCTCTGTGATCAGAAGCAGCAATGAGTGATTAGGAAATAGATCTCCAACATTTAGAGGACAGGGTTTTTTTCAGGTACCTTTTTACCCACTCTAGTGTCTGCAGTCTGTGTGCAGATGTCTCTGGGAACAAGCACACAGTTGCTTGCCACTAGGCTGGGTTTAGAGGATGGGTAGCTGCTACTGTAATAAGAGCTGAAACTTACTGAAATTAACTGGAATTTACTGTCCAAGCCTTCCCCTGGAATTTGAAAGCTTTCCATACACTTCAGAATTCTAAAATGCTTTCATCAGATTTTGCTAATGCAATTGTACTGGTGGGAAGACAGACACCTTTTGCTTCCTAGTCTGCCTTCTTCACAGATTTCTCTTTTCTACCAATATATTTTAAGACAAATAATTTTCTTTAAAATAGCTTTTCTATGTGGCTTAAAATCTGGGTGTACCATGGCATAAACATTGAGAGTTAAAGTCTAACACTTACATTGACCATATCACTTACATCACTTACATTTAAGTATGTTGTTTGAGACTCAAAACCATAATAATTAACTGTATTTAAAAAACTGGCAAAAATGAAAAGAAAAGCCACTAATTTTCACAAACACATGAGATATCTTTTTACTTTTTATGTTGAAACTATTTGACAGGTAATGTTTTGAATGATGCACTGTTTATAATATGATATGTGAGAATGCTAGAATTCCAGAGAAAATATATGACTCACTTTATATGGTGCCTTAAGCTTTTATATAAATTGCTGTAGTAACATTAACTTCAACATAAATTAATGAAATCAGAGAAAACATTTTGTAGCACTTATTAGTCATTCCCATATTCAGAAGATTTCATATATCCATACTGTTTCTTGTGACTTGTTCTGTTTATCACTGATAGAAGGAAAATTGAGTATCAACATTGCCTAAGATAGACTATATAAAGCATTTCTTGTGAAGTGACCTACCTTTTTTGCCATAAATTTGCTCCTTAAATATTTATATCCACTAAATACACCAGTACTCTTTTATCTACTAAATACAGCCTTGAACAACACTGAGACAAATGTGGGAGTCAGTAAAAGTTAGTCATGAGGCAAATCTATTACAGACATTTTCTCTGTAGAGAATAACAACGTTAGCTTAATATGTTGTAAACAAAGATGTTGATAAAACAAGTTAATTAATCTAGTCATTCTACTAGATCGATAATATTATGAATTTTCTATTTCTCATGAATTATGCCAAGTGTGGAGAACATAGAAACACATGGGAAAACAGAAAAAGTCATAATGTAAACTTCAGTGTGAAAATTACCTTATTGAAAATAAACAAGTAAGCATGAAATACAATGGGATCACACAGAAAAGACTTCCTTTTTAGCATTAGGGAAACGGAAATTTTCTTGGAGAAAGTAACATATAAGGTTAACAGACAAAGGAGAGTTATCCATAATCAAGCCAAGGTAAATACAACTCTTCCAAAGTATGCTTATGTTAGTTTTATTTACAAATATGAAATTGTTTTTTCTGTTGACTTCTACATGGTAAACATGATTGTTGCAGTCTCATTTGCCATTCTAAAAATATCCCTTCTGAAATAAAAAGCTGATATTTAAAACTCCCAGCCAATTATTATTTTGTAAAGTGCTTCAAATTTTTTGACTGAAATTAATGTTTATATAAAACATCAGTAATTAATGTTGTTTCTATAAGAATCTGAGCCAAGAAAAATTTTGATTCTAGAATAGGATACTAAGTAAACTAATAGTATACCTTTGCAGAATAAATCATTATAAATTGGATACACACTGATACTAAAACAAAATGAACTTAATAGGAAATATAATGTTAAGGTTATGTTGATCTTTTAAAATTAACAAAATCTGGTCCATTCCAAGATGACCAAATAGGAACAACTCCGGTCTGTAGCTCCCAGAGTGATCAACACAGAAGATGGGTGATATCTATATTTCCAACTGAGAGAACTGGTTCATCTCATTGGGAATGGTTGGAAAGTGGGTGCAGCCAATGGAAAGTGAGATGAAGCAGGTTGGGGCATCACCTCACCTGGGAAGTGCAAGGGGTCAGGGCATTTCCCTCTCCTAGCCAAGGGAAGCTGTGATAGACTGTACTGGGAAAATTGAGACACTGCCATCTAAACACTGTACTTTTCCAAATGGTCTTAGCAAACAGCACACCAGGAGATTATATCCCATGCCTGGCTTAGTGGGTCCCACACCCACGGAGCCTTGCACACTGCTAGTCCAAGATTAAACTGTGAGGCAGCAAGCCTGACTGGGAGAGGGGTGTCTGCCATTGCTGAGGCTAGAGTAGATAAACAAAGTGGCCAGGAAAGCTCAAACTGGGTTTGAGTCTACCACAGCTTAACGAGGCCCATCTGCCTCTGTAGACTCCACCTCTGGGGGCAGGGAATACCTGAACAAAAGGCAGAAGAAATGTCTGCAGACTTAAATGTCCTGTCTGACAACTCTGAAGAGAGCAGGGGTTCTCCCAGCATGGTGTTTGAGCTCTGAGAATGGAAAGACCACCTCCTCAAGTGGGTCCCTGACCCCCATATAGCCTAACCTGGAGACACCTCCCAGTAGGGGATGACTGACACTCATACAGCCAGGTGCCCATCTGAGATGAAGCTTCCAGAGGAAGGATCAGGCAGCAATATTTGCTGTTCTGCAGCCTCCGTTGGTGATACCAGGCAAGCAGGGTCTGGAGTGAACCTCCAGCAAACTCCAACAGACCTACAGCTGAGGGTCCTGACTGTTAAAAGGAAAACTAGCAAACGGAAAGGAATACCATCAACATCAACAAAAAGGACATTCACAAAAAACCTCATCTGTAGTTCACAATCATCAAAAACCAAATGTAAATAAAACCACAAAGACGGGGAGGAACCAGAGCAGAAAAGCTGAAAATTCTAAAAACCAGAGCACCCCTCTCCTCCACAGGAATGCAGCTCCTCACCAACAATGGAACAAAGCAGGACAGAGAATGACTTTGATGAATTGACAGAAGTAGGCTTCAGAAAGTCGGCGATAACAAACTTCTCTGAGCTAAAGGAGGATGTTTGAACCCATCACAAGGAAGCTAAAAACCTTGAAAAAAGATGAGACCAATGGCTAACTAGAATAAACAGTGTAGAGAAGACCTTAATGACCTGATGGAGCTGAAAACAACGGCACAAAAACTATGTGACACATGCAGAAGCTTCAGTAGCTGACTGGATCAAGTGGAAGAAAGAGTATCAGTGACTGAAGATCAAATTAATGAAATGAAGTGAGAAGTTTAGAGAAACAAGAGTAAAAAGAAAAGAACAAAGCCTCCAAGAAATATGGGACTATGTGAAAAGACCAAATCTATGTTTGATCGGTGTACCTGAAAGTGATGGGGAGAATGGAACCAAGCTGGAAAACATTTAAGGATATTAACCAGGAGAACTTCCCTAACCTAGCAAGGCAAGCCAACATTCCAGTTCAAGAAATACAGAGAACCCCACAAAGATACTCCTCGAGAAGAGCAACCCCAAGACACATAATAGTCAGATTCACCAAGGTTGAAATGAAGGAAAAAATTCTAAGGACAGAAAGAGAGAAGGGTCGTGTTACCCACAAAGAGAAGCTCATCAGACTAACAGTGGATATCTCAGCAGAAACCCTACAAGCCAGAAGAGAGTGGGGGCTGATATTCAGCATTCTTAAAGAAAAGAATTTTCAACCCAGAATTTCATATCCAACCAAACTAAGTTTCATAAGTGAAGGAGAAATAAAATCCTTTACAGACAAGCCAATGCTGAAAAATTTTATCACCACCAGACCTGCCTTACAAGAGCTCCTGAAGGAAGAACTAAATATGGAAAGGAGCAACCAGTACCAGCCACTACAAAAACATGCCGAATTATAAAGACCATTGATACTAGGAAGAAACTGCATCAACTAGCAGGCAAAATAACCAGCTGACATTATAATGACAGGATTAAATTCACACATAACAATATTAACCTTAAATGTAAAAGGGGCAAATGACACAATTAAAAGACACGGACTGGCAAATTGGATAAGGAGTCAAGACCTATCAGTGTACTGTATTCAGGAGACCCATCTCACGTGCAGAGACAGACATTGGTTCAAAATAAAGGGATGGAGGAAGATGTACCAAGCAAATGGAAAGAAAGAAAGAAAAAAAAAAAAAGCAGAGGTTGCAATCCTAGTCTCTGATAAAACAGATTTAACCCAACAAAGATCAAAAGAGACAAAGAAGTCCATTACAAATTGGTAAAGGGATCAATTCAACAAGAAGAGCTAACTTTCCTAAATATATATGCACCCAATACAGGAGCACCGAGATTCGTAAAGCAAGTTCTGAGAGACTTAAAAAGAGACTTAGACTCCCACATAATAATAATGGGAGTCTTTAACACCCCACCGTCAATATTAGACAGATCAATGAGACAGAAGGTTAATGAGGATATCTGAGACTTGAGCTCAGCTCTGCACCAAACAGACCTAATATACATCTACAGAGCTGTCCACCCCAAATCAACAGAATATACATTCTTTTCAGCACCACATCACACTTTTCCCAAAATTGACCACATAGTTGGAAGTAAAGCACTCCTCAGCAAGTGTAAAAGAACAGAAATCACAACAAACTGTCTCTCAGACCAGAGTGCAATCAAATCAGAACTCAGGATTAAGAAACTCACTCAAAACTGCACAACTCCTTGGAAATGGAACAACCTGCTCCTGAATGACTACTGGGTAAATAACGAAATGAAGGCAGAAATAAAGATGTTCTTTGAAACCAATGAGAACAAAGACACAACATACCAGAATCTCTGGTACACATTTAAAGCAGTGTGTAGAGGGAAATTTATAGCACTAAATGCCCACAACAGAGAGCAGGAAAGATCTAAAATCGGCACTGTAACATCACAATTAAAATAACTAGAGAATCAATAGCAAACACATTCAAAAGCTAGCCGAAGACAAGAAATAACTAAGATCCGAGCAGAACTGAAGGAGATAGAGACACAAAAAAACCTTCAAAACGTCAGTGAATCCAGGATCTGGTTTTTGAAAAGATCAACAAAATTGATAGACCACTAGTAAGAGTAATAAAGAAGAAAACAGAGAAGAATCAAATAGACACAATAAAAAATTTTAAAGATATCACCACCGATACCATTACCATCAGAGAATATTATAAACACCTCTATGCAAATAAACTAGAATATCTAGAAGAAATGGATAAATTCCTGGACACATAAACCCTCCGAAGACTAAACCAGGAAGAAGTTGAATCACTGAATAGACCAATAACAGCCTCTGAAATTTAGGCAATAATTAATAGCTTACCAACCAAAAGAGTCGAGGACCAGATGGATTCACAAATTTTACCAGAGGAACAAAAAGGAGCTGGTACCATTCCTTCCGAAACTATTCCAATCAATAGAAAAAGAGAGAATCCTCCCTAATTCAATTTATGAGGCCAGCATCATCCTGATATGAAAGCCTGGAGGAGACACAACAAAAAAAGAGCATCTTAGACTAATATTCTTGATGAACATCAATGCAGAAATCCTCAATAAAATAATGTCAAGCCAAATCCAGCAGTACATCAAAAAACTTATCCACCACGATAAAGTTGGCTTCATTCATGGGATGCAAGGCTGGTTCAACATACGCAAATCAATAAACATAATCCATCACATAAACAGAACCAAAGGTACAAAACCACATGATTACCTCAATAGATGAAGAAAAGAAAAGGTCTTCGACAAAATTAAACAGCCCTTCATGCTAAAAACTCCTAATAAACTAGGTATTCATGGGACATATCTCAAAATAAGAAGAGCTATTTATGACAAACCCACAGCCAATATCATACTGAATGGGCAAAAACTGGAAGCATTCCCTTTGAAAACTGGCACAAGACAGGGATGCCCTGGCTAACCACTCCTATTCAACATAGTGTTGGAACTTCTGGCCAGCGCAATAAGGCAGGAGGAAAAAGTAAAGGGTATTCAATTAGGAAAAGAGGAAGTCAAATTGTCCCTGTTTGCAGATGACTTGATTGTATATTTAGAAAACCCCATCATCTCACCCAATAATCTCCTCAAGCTGATAAGCAACTTCAGTGAAGTCTCAGCATACAGAAACCAATGTGCAAAAATCACAAGCATTTGTTTACACCAATAACAGACAGAGAGCCAAATTATGAATTAACTCGCATTCACAATTGCTTCAAAGAGAATAACATACCTAGGAATCCAACTTAAAAGGGTTATGAAGGACCTCTTCAAAGAGAACTGCAAACCACTGCTCAACAAATAAAAGAGGACACAAACAAATGGAAGAACATTCCATGCTCATGGATAGGAAGAATCAATAACGTGAAAATGGCCATAGTGCCCAAGGTAATTTATGAATTCAATGTTATCACCATCAAGCTACCAATGACTTTCTTCACAGAAATGGAAAATCTACTTTAAAGTTCATATGGAACCAAACAAGAGCCCACATTGCCAAGACAATCCTAAGCAAAGAGAACAAAGCTGGAAGAATCATAATACCTCACTTCAAACTATACTACAAGTCTACAGTAACCAAAACAGCATGGTACTGGTACCAAAACAGGGATATAGACCAATGGAACAGAACAGAGGTCACACATATACAACCATCTGATCTTTGACAAACCTGACAAAACCAAGAAATGGGGAAAAGATTCCCTATTTGATAAATGGTGCTGGGAAAACTGGCTAGTCATGTGTAGAATGCTGAAATTGGATCCCTTCCTTACACCTTATACAAAAATTAATTCATGATGGATTAAAAACTTAAATATTAGACCTAAAACCATAAAAACCCTAGAAGAAAACCTAGGCAATACCATTCAGGACATAGGCATGGGCAAAGACTTCATGACTAAAACACCAAAACCAATGTCAACAAATGTCAAAATAGACAAATAGGATCTAATTAAACTAAAGAGTTTCTGCACAGAAAAGAAGAAAATACTGTCAGAGTGAACAAGCAACCTACAGAATGGGAGAAAAGTTTTGCACTCTTCCCATCTGACAAAGGGTTAATATCCAGAATCCACAAAGTCAACCAAATTTACAGGAAAAAATCAAACAACCCCATCAAAAAGTGGGCAAAGGAGACGAACAAACACTTTCAAAAGAAGACATTTATGCAGCCAACAGACGCATGAAAACATGCTCGTCATCAATGGTCATCAGAGGAATGAAAATCAAAACCACAATGAGATACCATCTCACACCAGTTAGAATAGCAATCATTTAAAAGTCAGGAAACAATAGATGCTGGAGAGGATGTGGAGAAATAGGAATGCTTTTACACTGTTGGTGGGAGTGTAATCTAGTTCAGCCATTGTGAAGACAGTGTGGCTATTCCTCAAGTATGCTACTATAAAGACACATGCACACGTGTGTTTATTATGGCACTATTCACAATACCAAAGACTTGGAACGAACCCAAATATCCATCAATGATAGACTGGATTAAGAAAACGTGGCACATATAAACCATGGAATACTATGCAGCCATAAAAAAGGATGAGTTCATGTCTTTTGTAGTGAAATGGATGAAGCTGGAAACCATCATTCTCAGCAAACTATCACAAGGACAAAACACCAAACACTGCATGTTATCCCTCATAGATGGGAATTGAACAGTAAGAATACTTGGACACACGGTGGGGAATATCACACACTAGGGCCTGTCGTGGGATAGGGAGATGTGGGTGGGATAGCATTAGGAGAAATACCTAATGTAAGTGACGAGTTAATGGGTGCAGCAAACCAACATGGCACATGTACACATATGTAACAAACCTGCACGTTGTGCACATGTACCCTAGAACTTAAAGTATAATAAAAAAAAAAAAAAAAAAAAAAGAAAACCCTGGTACACAGGGGATGAAGTAGAAAAAATATTATCAAGAAGCTGGTTCAATTTACACTACTGCAGTTCTAAAATATTAAGATGTAATTTACTAAATAATAAAAAGTCAAATTTTAAATGACATTATGAAAACTGTTTATATCTTTCTTCTTACTAGATAGGAAATAAATTCAGTTCAAATATTTTAAAACAGTTTAGAACTGAAATTTTAAAAATTGACTTACCAAATAAGGAATTCAGTTAATAAGAGTGACATAGTGCAATTTTTCTCTCCTAATTATTTTTAAAATTAGCCAATGAAATTCATGATGAATCTAAATATATAAACAATCCAAAAACAAAGTAATAAAAGTATCCTCCATTATTACTAGGCAACATCAATCTATTTTCCAAAAGAAACTTTTGTGACTTTGTAGCTTTTATTTATGCATTCACAAATACTATATGTATTTATATATGCACATATATGGCAGTAGTACAAATTTATACATATATTTATATAAACTGGATAACATTATATTATTCTATAGTTTTTTAGTCTTCATTTCACCATGAAACATATATATTTTTTCATATCAGATTTATATATTTAATTGACCACATTGTTTAACAGCTACATAGCAAGGCATAGATATAATTCGTTTATTATAACATTATCAGGAACTGTGAAGTCTCTGAGACTTTTCACTCCTTGCAAGCTATCAAGCAAACCTGCCACAGGTTAGTGGATATTGGTAGAACACACAAGACTCCTGAGTCAGAAAAGAAAGACAGTTTATTATAGTAATAATGGTAGCCAAAGTGTCAGCATTTTAAAATCTGTTTCCCGTACTTCAATTCCCAGAGGGCAAATGACAACTGCATAGATAGTGGATTAAATCATAGGAGAGGAATCCCAAGCTTAAGAAATCTGAATCTTTTTGAACACAGTGTTTTATTCTATTTTGTATTGGTATTACAGAGCACCATAAACTAGCTACTTGTTTTAAAACAGTATTTCTTACAGTTCTGGAGGCTGGAAGTTCAACGTCTTGGGGAACACATCTAACGAGGGTCTTCTGTCTGCCTCATCCCTTGGTCATAGGCTATAAAGAAAGAAAGCGAGAGAGAGAGAGAGAGAGAGAGAGAGAGAGAGCAAGAGAGCAAGAAGAGACAGAAGTTGCTTTGTACCTAACCCACTTCTGTGATAACAACATTAATCCATTCATGAGGGCAGTGCCCTCATAACCTAAACATTGAATTAGGCCCCACCTCCCAATGTTGCATTCCATATTAAGTTTTCATCAGATAGACTTTGGGGATACATTTAAACCATATAGAGCAGTTAATTTTTCTGGTTTTTCTTCTGCAGATTATCTTTATGATACTGCGCATTAAGCACTCCAGGCATTTACTTGATTGGATGATACTATCTCTATTTTCCAAGGCTGTTTCCTATAGTACTGACATCCTTGAAAAAATTCTGGAAAAAAATTGTCAGTGCCTCTCTCTCAAGAGAAAAATACAAGAAACCCTTAGAGAATACTCTTTAACAGTCATATTTTAAAATATTTCTCTTTGTCAACATCTGGTTATTTCAAATTTTTGTTTCTCTGTTTGCTATGTATACTTCTTAATGTTTTAATGACCATTGTTTTGCAAATCTCATCATATTGGTGGTTGTTACATACATTTTTATACCAATTACTTCTTTCAAGTTAAAGTATATTTTACAAACAAAAATTATATTTTAAGGTATACAGCATGATGAAATGGTTACCACAATCAAATTATTAAACACATCCATTATTTCACAGTTATCTTCATTTATTTTTTTATGGTGAGAAGACAAACTGTACTAATCTTATAGCAAATTCCAAATATACAATGCAATATTATTAACTATAGTCACAATGCTGTGCATTAGAATTTTTAAAATCTTAAAACAGAAAGATATTACACTTTGACTGATATCTTTCCATTTTCCATACCCCTAAATCTCTGGCAAACACCATTCTACTCTGCTTCAGTCAAACATTTTTAGATTTCATATAATATAAGTGATGTTGTTCAGTATTTGCTTTCCTGTGTCTGAGTTATTTCAGTTAGCACAATGTCCTCCAGGTTTATCCACCTAGTTGCAAATCGCGGGATTTCTTTTTATAAAAGCTGAATAATATTCTATTGTATTTATGTCTAAATATAATTATATAATACACTTTCTTTATCTATTTATCTGGCAATGAGCATTTAGGTTGTTTCCATATCTTGACTGTTGAGAATAATGCTTTAATGACTGTCAAGATACAGGTGTCTTTTTGATATAATAATTTTGCTTTTTGTTATATATATCCAGAAGTAAAATGCTGGACAATATTGTAGTTCTGTTGTTAATTTTTTGAGAAAGCTCCGTACTGTTTTCCATAATGTCTATAGCAATTTACCTTTCCATCAACAATGTACAAGAACTCCCTCTTCTCCACACCTTTGCCAACACTTGTTGTCTCTTATCTTTTTGATAAGAGCTATTTTAATAGGTTTCAGGTGATACTGTGGAGTTGTTTTTCATTTTAAAAATGATTAGTGATGTGGAGCCCCTTTTCATAGTCTGTTCACCATTTGTATGTCTTCTCTTGAGCAATGTCTATTTATGTTTATGTCCATTTTATAACTGCCTTATGTGTTTTGCTTTGGGTTTTATTTGCTATAGATTTGTATGAATTTCTTATACATTTTAGATATCAATCTCTTATCAGATATATGATTTGCAAGTATTTTTTCTCATCCCATAAGTTGCCCTTTTAATTTGTTGATTGTTTCTTTTGCTGAGCAGAGTTTTTTTTGTTTGATATGGCATCACTTGTTCACTTTTGCTTCTGTTGTCTGTGCTTTTGGTGTCATATGAAAAATCGTATTTTCAAAGGCCAATATTAAGAAGTTTAACTCCTAAGTTTTCTTCTAGGATGTTTATGATTTCAGGTCTTCCACTTAAATCCTTAATCCATTTGGTTATTTTTTTTCTATGGTGTAGGAAAGAACTCAATTTCATTATTCTTCATATGTTATTCATATTTTTCCAAAATTGTTTATTGAAGAGACTGTACTTTCCCCCTTGTGTATTCTTGGTGTCTTTGTCAAACATTAGTTGATAGTTTGGGTAAGGGTTTATTTATGGGATCTCTAATCTGTTTCATTAATCTATGTGCCTATTTTTTTGACAGTATCACACTGGTTATTGGAGCTTTGTAACACAGTTTGAAATTAGGTGTTTTTTGTAACCTGTAACACAGTTTGAAATCATACTTCCAGCTTGAGAAATAACAAAAATCAGAGCTGAACTGAAGGAAATGAAGACACACACAAAAAAACATTCAAAAGATCAATAGATCCAGGAGTTGGTTTCCTGAAAAAAATAAAATAAAATAGGTCACTAGCTAGGCTAATACAGAAGAATAAAGAGAAGATTCAAATAAATATGCTTAAAAGTAATGAAGGGAATACAACTACTAACCCTGTAAAAATTAAAGCAACCCTAGAAACTACTATGAGCACTTCTATACACATGAACTAGAATACCCCCCCCCGAAAAAAAAAATAGATAAATTCCTGACACCTACAACTTTCCAAGACTGAGCCAGGAAGAAATTGATTCCCTGAACAGACAAATAATGAGCTCAAAAATAAAATCATTAATATATAGCCTACCAACCAAAAAAACCTGAGAGATTCAGAGCCAAATTATATCAGATGTACAAAGAGCTGGTACCATTCTTACAGAAACTTTCCTAAAAAATTAAGGGGGGAGGACTCCTTCTTAACTCATTCTTTGAGGCCAACATCATCTTAATACAGAAACCTGGCAGAGACACAACAAAAAAAAATGAAACTTCAGACCAATTTTCTTGATGAAATTGGATGCAAAAATCCTCAACAAAATACTTGCAAACTGAATCCAGCAGCACATAAAAAAGCTAATCCACCATGAAGAAGTAGGCTTCATCCCTGGGATGCAAGGTTGGTTCAACACATACCAATCAATAAATGTGATTAATCACATAAACAGAACTAAAGACAAACACCACATAATTCTCTCAGTAGACACAGAAAAGCCTTTCAATAAAATTCAAAACCCCTTCATGTTAAAAACTATCCATGAACTAGGTGTTGCAGAAACATACCTCAAAATAATAAGCACCGTCTATGACAAATCTACAGCCAACATTATAATGAATGAGCAAACGCTGGAAACATTTCCCACTTGAAAACCAGTACAAGACAAAGATGCCCTCTCTCAGCCCTTCTGTTCAACACAGTATTGGAAGCCCTAGCTAGAACAAACAGGCAAGAGAAATAAATAAAGGGCATCCAAATAGAAAGAGGGAAAGTCAAACTATCTGTTTGCAGACAACATTATTCTATATCTAGAAAGCCCCATAGTAGTCTTGTATCAAAAGCTCCTCCAGCTAATAAAAAACTTCAGCAAAGTTGCAGGATACAAAATACATGTAAAAAAAAAAAATTACTAGCATTCCTATAGACCAACAACAGCCAAGCTGAGAGTCAAATCTGAAAGGCAATCTCATTCACAATTGCCAAAAAAAGAATAAAGTACTGAGGAATACAGCTAACTAAAGAGGTAAAAGATATTTACAATGCAACCATTATGGAAAACAGTATGGCGATTCCTCAAGGATCTAGAACTAGATGTACCATATGACCCAGCCATCCCATTACTGGGTATATACCCAAAGGATTATAAATCATGCTACTATAAAGACACATGGACATGTATGCTTATTGCGGCACTATTCACAATAGCAAAGACTTGGAATCAACCCAAATGTCCATCAGAGACAGAATGGATTAAGAAAATGTGGCACATATACACCATGGAATAATATGCAGCCATAAAAAAGGATGAGTTTGTGTCCTTTGAAGGGACATGGATGCAGCTGGAAACCATCATTCTTAGCAAACTATCACAAGAACAGAAAACCAAACACCGCATGTTCTCACTCATAGGTGGGAACTGAACAATGAGATCACTTGGACTCGGGAAGGGGAACATCACACACCGGGGCCTATCACGGGGAGGGGGGAGGGGGGAGGGATTGCATTGGGAGTTATACCTGATATAAATGACGAGTTGATGGGTGCAGCACAGCAACATGGCACAAGTATACATATGTAACAAACCTGCACGTTATGCACATGTACCCTAGAACTTAAAGTATAGTAATAATAATAAATAAATAAAAAAGAAAATTACAAAACACTTCTCAAAGAAATTAGAGATAACAAAAACAAATGGAAAAACATCCCATGCTCATGGATAGGAAGAATCAATATCATTAAAACTGCCATATTGCAATTTACAGATTCGGAGCTATTCCTATAAACTACCAATAACATTGTTCACAGAAATAGAAAAAAAAAAAAACTATTTTAAAATTCATATGGAACCAAAGCAGAGCTCAAATAGCTAACACAATCCTAAGCAAAACAAAACAAAACAAAACAAAAAAAGCTGGAACCACCACATTACCTGACTTTATACTACAAAGTTTCAATAACCAAAATAGCATGGTACTGGTACATAAACAGGTACATAGACCAATGGAGCAGAATAGAGAGCCCAGAAATATGGCTACGCATGTATGACCATCTGATCTTTGACACAGATGACAAAAGCAAGCAAGGAGGAAAAGATTCCCTAAAAATAAATTGTGCTGGCATAACTGACTAGCCAGGTGCAGAAGATTGAAGCTTGGGCCCTTTATTACACCATATACAAAAATCAATTCAAGATGGATTGAAGACTTAAATATAAAACTGAAAACTATAAAAACCCAGAAGACAACCTAGGCAATACCATTCTGGATGTAGGAATGGGCAAAAATTCCGTGACAAAGACAGCAAAAGCAATTGCAACAGAAGCAAAAATTGACAAGTGGGATACAATTAAACTTAAGAGCCTCTGCATAACAAAAGAAACTACCACACAGTAAACAGACAACCTACAGTATAGGAGAAAATACTTGTAAATTACGCATCTGAAAAAGGTCCAATATATAGTGTCTATGAGAAACGTAAGCGGTTTACAAGAGAAAAACAACCCCATTAAAAGGTGGGCAAAGGATATGATCAGACACTTCTTCAAAAGAATACATACATGCAGCTAACAAGCATATGAAATAAAATTCAATATCACTTATCATTAGATAAATGCAAATCGGAACCACAATGAGATATCATCTTACACTAGTTAGAATGGGTATTATTAAAGGTGGCCTGGTTGAACAGAAAAGGGAACACTTATACATCATTGACAGGAGTGTAAACTACTTCAATCATTGGCAATTCCTCAAGGGCTAAAAGAAGAACTATCATTCAACCCAGCAATCCTGTTACTGAGTATATAGTCAAGGAAATACAACTCATTCTACCATAAAGACATATGCTTGTGAATGTTCATTGCAGCACTATTCACAATAGCAAAGATATGGAATCAACCTAAATGCCCATCAATGATTGATAAGATAAAGAAAATGTGGTACATAAACACCATGGAATATTACGCAGCCATAAAAAGGAATGAGGTCATGTCCTTTGCAGAAACATGGATGGAGCTGGAGGCTATTAGCCTCAGCAAACTAACATAGGAACAGAAAACCAAATACCACATGTTCCCGCTTATAAGTGGGAGCTAAACAATGAGAATTTATGAACATAAAGAAGAAGACAACAGACACTGGTGTCTACTTGAAGGTGGAGGGTGGGAGGAGAGAGTGTAGCAGAAAATATAACTATTGAGTACTGTGATTAATACCTGGGTGATGAAATGATATGTGCAACAAACACTTGTGACACGTGTTTACCTATGAAACAAACCTTCACATGTACCTAAAATATAAGTGAAACAACAACCATGACAACAACAACAAAAATCATACTTTGCCTATTAGGCATCTTTTGTGATTCCATACAAATTTTATAGTTATTTTTAAAATTTCTATTAAAAATCCCATGGGAATTTTATTTGGCATGGCATTGAATCTGTAGATAACTTTGTACAGTATGGACATTTTAAAACTAAAGGTTTTTCTAATTTATGAACACATGATATCTTTATATTTATTTGTGTCTTCCTCAATTTCTTTCATCAATGTTTCATAGTTTTTAGTGTACATATTTTCACCCCATTGGATAAATTTATTTTTAATTATGTTATTCCTTTTAGTGCTGTTGTAAATGAAAATTTTATTTTATTTAGGTATTTCATTTTAAGTGTATAGGAATGCAGCTGACATTTTTATGTTGATTTTGTATCCTGTAATTTCACTGAATTTGTTTATCAGTTCTAACAATTTTGGGGTGGAGTCTTTAGGGTTTTCTATATATCAGATCATGTAATCTGCAAAAAAATAAAACACAATTTAACTTATTATTTTTTGACATGAGTGCATTTTATTTTTTTTATGTCTTAATTGCCCAAGACAGAACTTCTAGTATTATGTTGAATAGAAGTGGTGGTAGTAGGTACTCTTATTTCTAATCTTAGTGGAACACTTGCAGCTTTTCACCATTGACTATGTCGGCTGTGGCCTTTATATGATCTTTTATACGATCTTTATTATGTTGAGATACATTTCTTCTATTCCTAATTTGTTGAGAGTTTTTATCATGAAATGACATTGAATTTTTTAATCCTTGGTTCTGTGAACGTAGTATATCACATTTATTTACTTGTTTATGTTGAACCATCTTTGCATCACAGGAGTAAATCCCACTTGATTATGATGAATGATTTTTTTTTTTTTTAAGTGCTGTGGGAGCTGGGCATGATGGTTCATGCTTGTTATCCCAGCACTTTGGTAGGCCGAGGCAGGTGAATTGCTTGAGTCCAGGAGTTTGAGACCAACCTTGGCAAGGTGGCAAAAGCACATCTCTACCAAAAATATAAAAATTAGCCAGTCACATAGCCTGATCTTAAAATTAATTAAAATTTAAAAATTAAATGAGAAAATAAACAAAACTTAAAATTTGTTGCGGGATTCAGTTTGCTAGTATTTTGTTGAGAATTTTGCATCTATATTCATCAAGAATGTTGGCCTGTAATTTTCTTTTCTTGTAGTATCGTTTTCAGGCTTTTGGTCTGATAGTAATGTTCACCTATAAAGTGAGTTTGGAATTGTTCCCTTCTTTTCAATTTTTTGGAAGAGTTTGGAAAAATTGATATTAATTTTTTAAATTCTTGGCAGTTTATTTAAACTGTGAAGCCCTCTGTTTCTGGAATTTTCTGTCAGGGAGATTTTCAGTTATTGATTCAATCTTTTTACTAGTTATGAGCCCATTCATAGTTTGTATTTCTTTATAATTCAGTTTTGGTAGCTTTTATGTTTCTAACAATTTATCTATTTTATGTAATTTATCCAATTTGTTGTTCATAGTGGTCTCTTATTTATTCTTTGTATTTCTGTGGTGTCATTGTAATGTCTATTTTTTTTCACTTGTAATTCTATTCATTTGAGTCCTCTCTCTCTCTTTTCTGGTTTGTATGACTAAAGAATTTCAATTTTGTTCATTTTCTTCAAAATACCACGGTTGGTAAGACTGCCTGGGAAATAACCTGCCTTTTCAAAATGGCCCTCCTCAGTCTTGAGCTTCACCAGAGTTTTACAACCCTGATTATAAAGCTCCCACATATATACTTTTGTCTGTGGAACACTGCTAAGTTGCTGTTTCTATGATAGAACATAAGTGAAGTTCTGTTATTTTGCCATTCTAACGTCATTCTGTCTTCCAGATAAAAGTTAGAATTTAGAATCAGTATGTCAAGTTAGAGAAGAATATTATTAAGATATTGAATGTGATTACATTTTTCAGATGACTTTCTATCCCAGAACACTTGTATATATTTCCTGATTTATAGAAAGAACAAAGATAAGTGAATTAGAGCCCTGAGTCAAATTTGGTCTTCAGCCCGTTTTTGTATGGACCTTCAAGTAAAAATATAATTTTTTTTAATTTTGAAGGGGTGTACAAAATGAAAAAATTTAGAAGCTATATCCAACAGATAATGTATATGGCCTACAAAGCATATATATTTGCTAAATGGCTCTTTATAAAAAAAGATCGCTGACCTCTGTTCTGTGATTAAATTACATGATTATCTGCATATTAGTTTTGAAATTTTCTGGTATAATTCTTTCTAGCTTTTTTGTTTATTTTTTAAAAACAATTTTAATTATCTGTTCTATTTTGTATTAATATTTAATTCAAAATTGATATTAATATATTGATATTAATGTAATTTTATAATTTGACTTTTTTTAAAGAATTTAAGTAATACATGGATTGTCTAAATTCTGAATTATACCATCTAAAATATGACCACTCCATTTCTCTTCTGTGCTATTAATTGTGTGAATTAGATATTTTTCTATCCTAGTACTCTGACATTTTCTGGCAACATGTTAACTCACATAGATTTCTCTTTCTAAGAAACATATAGAAATTCTAGACCAAAAATAAATAAATAAAAAAGATACTTACCCCTGCATAATGAAAGAGAATCAGAGGCAGTGTAATACTTTTTTTTTTTTTTTTTTTTTTTTTAACATAGTCTCACTCTATCTCCCAGGCTGGAGGGCAGTGGTGCGATCTTGGCTCACTGCAATCTTTGCCTCTGGAGTTCAAGCAATTCTCATGCCTCAGCCTCCCTAGTAGCTAGGACTACACGTGCATACCACCATGCCCAGCTAATTTTTTGAATTTTTAGTAGAGACGGGGTTTCACCATATTTAGGCTGGTCTCGAACTCCTGACCCCAGGTGATCTGCCCACCTCAGCCTCCCAAGGTGCTGGTATTACAAGTGTGAGCCACGGCACCCGGCCCAGTGAGTAGTCTTAAGCTAACATTTTTGTTTGCTTGTTTTCAATGTTTTACAAAACATGTCTGGTCTAGAGTATAAGAGCACAAGGTTTACAAGTGGATAAAAATCATGACATTAACTCAAGTGGGATTAAAAATTGCAATAATGTTTAACCTGAAATCCCAAAATTCTGTCTCATTTATTTCTTAAAAAATGGGGGAGTGACTAGGAAAATCTTCTACACAAGTTCTGAGATAGTTTGAGAAACATTCATCTCTGTGAATGTCATCATGAATGTCATGATCTGGTTAAAGTTCCAAGTTATAATTCCAAGTTATTATATCTTTAAGAAATAGTGTATGACAATGTGTCAACCAAAAGTGGGAAATTTTATGAAATGCTTGTTTTAGGCTTTTTAAAGCCTAAAACAGGGAATAAGTGTATTGCCAAATTTAAATACTTAAGAAATAGACATAGCTATATATCCATTTAATGTTGAGCTAAGTTTTGAGTAGATTATTGATCATTTTCACTGTCAGCCAATAGTCAAGGACTGCATACTTTGTATAAATAAGCACTATTCCAATTTTTCAATTTTATATCTTTTAAGATTTTCAATATTATACCTGCTAGAGAAAAGCAAAATTTCTGACTGAAAGGGTATCAAACTTTTTTTACATTATTTTTAACAGAGGTAGTGGTCTTGCTATGCTGCCCAGGCTTGATTTGAACTTCAGGGCTCATGTGATTCTTTCATTTCAGCTTCTCAAGTGGCTTCTCAAGTGGCTGGGACTACAGGTGTGAGCCACCATACACAATTGAATTAATTTATTGATAAATATAATAAAATTCAGTCGTTAATTTAACAAAGATACTGAGATACGGGTAAGTTCTAGGTACTGTTCTAGTAATGAATTAAACAAATTACTAACAAGAGCAGCAAAATCTGAGTTCCAAGGAATTTTTAAATTTTTATTTTAATAGAAATTCAGGTTTCCTTCTTACCAACGTAAGTTCAAAATTTCTACATCAGAAAAAATAAAAGCAGTCATATTAACAAATGCATTTTTTTAAATTATTATTATTATACTTTAAGTTCTAGGGTACATGTGCATAACGTGCAGGTTTGTTACATATGTATACTTGTGCCACGTTGCTGTGCTGCACCCATCAACTCGTCAGCACCCATCAACTCGTCATTTATATCAGGTATAACTCCCAATGCAATCCGCCCCCCCCCCTCCCCATGATAGGCCCCGGTGTGTGATGTTCCCCTTCCCGAGTCCAAGTGATCTCATTGTTCAGTTCCCACCTATGAGTGAGAACATGCGGTGTTTGGTTTTCTGTTCTTGTGATAGTTTGCTAAGAATGATGTTTTCCAGCTGCATCCATGTCCCTTTAAAGGACACAAACTCATCCTTTTTTATGGCTGCATATTATTCCATGATGTATATGTGCCACATTTTCTTAATCCATTCTGTCACTGATGGACATTTGGGTTGATTCCAAGTCTTTGCTATTGTGAATAGTGCCGCAATAAACATCCGTGTGCATGTGTCTTTATAGCAGCATGATTTATAATCCTTTGGGTATATACCCAGTAATGGGATGGCTGGGTCATATGGTACATCTAGTTCTAGATCCTTGAGGAATCACCATACTGTTTTCCATAATGGTTGAACTAGTTCACAATCCCACCAACAGTGTAAAAGTGTTCCTATTTCTCCACATCCTCTCCAGCACCTGTTGTTTCCTGACTTTTTAATGATTGCCATTCTAACTGGTGTGAGATGGTATCTCATTGTGGTTTTGATTTGCATTTCTCTGATGGCCAGTGATGATGAGCATTTTTTCATGTGTCGGTTGGCTGTATGAATGTCTTCTTTTGAGAACTGTCTGTTCATATCCTTTGCCCACTTTTTGATGGGGTTGTTTGTTTGTTTCTTGTAAATTTGTTTGAGTTCTTTGTAGGTTCTGGATGTTAGCCCTTTGTCAGATGAGTAGACTGCAAAAATGTTCTCCCATTGTGTAGGTTGCCTGTTCACTCTGATGGTAGTTTCTTTTGCTGTGCAGAAGCTCTTTAGTTTAATGAGATCCCATTTGTCAATTTTGGCTTTTGCTGCTGTTGCTTTTGGTGTTTTAGACATGAAGTCTTTGCCCATGCCTATGTCCTGAATGGTACTACCTAGGTTTTCCTCTAGGATTTTTATGGTATTAGGTCTAACATTTAAGTCTCTAATCCATCTTGAATTAATTTTCATATAAGGAGTAAGGAAAGAATCCAGTTTCAGCTTTCTACTTATGGCTAGCCAATTTTTCCAGCACCATTTATTAAATAGGGAATCCTTTCCCCATTTCTTGTTTCTCTCAGGTTTGTCAAAGATCAGATGGCTGTAGATGTGTGGTATTATTTCTGAGGGCTCTGTTGTGTTCCATTGGTCTATATCTCTGTTTTGGTACCAGTACCATGCTGTTTTGGTTACTGTAGCCTTGTAGTATAGTTTGAAGTCACGTAGCGTGATGCCTCCAGCTTTGTTCTTTTGACTTAGGATTGTCTTGGAGATGAGGGCTCTTTTTTGGTTCCATATGAACTTTAAAGCAGTTTTTTCCAATTCTGTGAAGAAACTCATTGGTAGCTTGATGGGGATGACATTGAATCTATAAATAACCTTGGGCAGTATGGCCATTTTCACGATATTGATTCTTCCTATCCATGAGCATGGTATGTTCTTCCATTTGTTTGTGTCATCTTTTATTTCACTGAGCAGTGGTTTGTAGTTCTCCTTGAAGAGGTCCTTTTACATCCCTTGTAAGTTGGATTCCTAGGTATTTTATTCTCTTTGAAGCAATTGTGAATGGAAGTTCATTTATGATTTGGTTCTCTGTTTGTCTGTTACTGGTGTATAAGAATGCTTGCGATTTTTGCACATTAATTTTGTATCCTGAGACTTTGCTGAAGTTGCTTATCAGCTTAAGGAGATTTTGGGCTGAGACAATGGGGTTTTCTAAATATACAATCATGTCATCTGCAAACAGGGACAATTTGACTTCTTTTCCTAACTGAATACCCTTGATTTCTTTCTCTTGCCTGATTGCCCTAGCCAGAACTTCCAACACTATGTTGAAGAGGAGTGGTGAGAGAGGGCATCCCTCTCTTTTGCCAGTTTTCAAAGGGAATTTTTCCAGTTTTTGCCCATTCAGTATGATATTGGCTGTGGGTTTGTCATAAATAGCTCTTATGATTTTGAGGTACATTCCATCAATACCGAATTTATTGAGCGTTTTTAGCATGAAGGGCTGTTGAATTTTGTCAAAAGCCTTTTCTGCATCTATTGAGATAATCATGTGGTTCTTGTCTTTGGTTCTGTTTATATGCCGGATTATGTTTATTGATTTGCGAATGTTGAACCAGCCTTGCATCCCAGGGATGAAGCCCACTTGATCATGGTAGATAAGCTTTTTGATGTGCTGCTGAATCCTGTTTGCTAGTATTTTACTGAGGATTTTTGCATCGATGTTCATCAGGGATATTGGTCTAAAATTCTCTTTTTTTGTTGTGTCTCTGCCAGGCTTTGGTATCAGGATGATGTTGGCCTCATGAAATGAGTTAGGGAGAATTCCCTCTTTTTCTATTGATTGGAATAGTTTCAGAAGGAATGGTACCAGCTCCTCCTACTACCTCTGGTAGAATTCAGCTGTGAATCCATCTGGTCCTGGACTTTTTTTAGTTGGTAGGCTATTAATTATTGCCTCAATTTCAGAGCCTGCTATTGGTCTATTCAGGGATTCAACTTCTTCCTGGTTTAGTCTTGGAAGAGTGTAAGTGTCCAGGAAATTATCCATTTCTTCTAGATTTTCTAGTTTATTTGCGTAGTGGTGTTTATAGTATTCTCTGATGGTAGTTTGTATTTCTGTGGGGTCGGTGGTGATATCCCCTTTATCATTTTTTATTGCATCTATTTGATTCTTCTCTCTTTTCTTCTTTATTAGTCTTGCTAGCGGTCTGTCAATTTTGTTGATCTTTTCAAAAAACCAACTCTTGGATTCATTGATTTTTTTGGAGGGTTTTTTGTTTGTGTATCTCCTTCAGTTCTGCTCTGATCTTAGTTATTTCTTGCCTTCTGCTAGCTTTTGAATGTGTTTGCTCTTGCTTCTCTAGTTCTTTTAATTGTGATGTTAGAGTGTCAATGTTAGATCTTTCCTGCTTTCTCTTATGGGCATTTAGTGCTATAAATTTCCCTCTACACACTGCTTTAAACGTGTCCCAGAGATTCTGGTATGTTGTATCTTTGCTCTCATTGGTTTCAAAGAACATCTTTATTTCTGCCTTCATTTCGTTATGTACCCAGTAGTCATTCAGGAGCAGGTTGTTCAGTTTCCATGTAGTTGAGCGATTTTGATTGAGTTTCTTAGTCCTGAGTTCTAGTTTGATTGCCCTGTGTTCTGAGAGACAGTTTGTTATAATTTCTGTTCTTATACATTTGCTGAGGAGTGCTTTACTTCCAATTATGTGGTTAATTTTGGAATAAGTGCAATGTGGTGCTGAGAAGAATGTATATTCTGTTGATTTGGGGTGGAGAGTTCTATAGATGTCTATTAGGTCTGCTTGCTGCAGAGATGAGTTCAATTCCTGGATATCCTTGTTAACTTTCTGTCTCGTTGATCTGTCTAATGTTGACAGTGGAGTGTTGAAGTCTCCCATTATTATTGTATGGGAGTTTAAGTCTCTTTGTAAGTCTTTAAGGACTTGCTTTATGAATCTGGGTGCTCCTGTATTGGGTGCATATATATTTAGGATAGTTAGCTCTTCCTGTTGAATTGATCCTTTTACCATTATGTAATGGTCTTCTTTGTCTCTTTTGATCTTTGATGGTTTAAAGTCTGTTTTATCAGAGACTAGTATTGCAACCCCTGCTTTTTTTTGTTCTTCATTTGCTTTGTAAATCTTCCTCCATCCCTTTATTTTGAGCCTATGTATGTCTCTGTGTGTGAGATGGGTCTCCTGAATACAGCAGTCTGATGGGTCTTGACTCTTTATCCAGTTTGCCAGTGTGTGTCTTTTAATTGGAGCATTTAGTCCATTTACATTTAAGGTTAATATTGTTATGTGTGAACTTGATACTGCCATTATGATATTAACTGGTTATTTTGCTCGTTAGTTGATGCAGTTTCTTCCTAGCATCAATGGACTTTACTTTTTGGCATGTTTTTGCAATGGCTGGTACCGGTTGTTCCTTTCCATGTTTAGTGCTTCCTTCAGGGTCTCTTGTAAGGCAGGCCTAGTGGTGACAAAATCTCTAAGCATTTGCTTATCTGTAAAGGATTTTAATTTCTCCTTCACTTATGAAACTTAGTTTGGCTGGATATGAAATTCTGGGTTGAAATTTCTTTTCTTTAAGAATGTTGAATATTGGCCCCCACTCTCTTCTGGCTTGTAGAGTTTCTGCCAAGAGATCTGCTGTTAGTCTGATGGGCTTCCCTTTGTGGGTAACCCGACCTTTCTCTCTGGCTGCTCTTAAGATTTTTTCCTTCATTTCAACTTTGGTGATTCTGGCAATTATGTGTCTTGGAGTTGCTCTTCTCGAGGAGTATCTTTGTGGCGTTCTCTGTATTTCCTGAATTTGAATGTTGGCCTGCCCTACTAGGTTGGGGAAGTTCTCCTGGGTGATATCCTGAAGAGTGTTTTCCAACCTGGTTCCATTTTCCCCCTCATTTTCAGGCACCCCAATCAGACGTAGATTTGGTCTTTTTACATAATACCATACTTCTTGCAGGCTTTGTTCATTTCTTTTTCTTCTTTTTTCTTTTGGTTTCTCTTCTCGCTTCATTTCGTTCATTTGATCCTCAATCGCTGATACTCTTTCTTCCAGTTGATAAAGTCGGTTACTGAAGCTTGTGCACTTGTCACATATTTCTCGTGTCATGGTTTTCATCTCTTTCATTTTGTTTATGACCTTCCCTGCATTAATTACTCTAGCCATCAATTCTTCCACTTTTTTTTCAAGATTTTTAGTTTCTTTGCACTGGGTACATAATTCCTCCTTTAGCTCTGAGAAGTTTGATGGACTGAAGCCTTCTTCTCTCATCTCGTCAAAGTCATTCTCCATCAAGCTTTGATCAGTTGCTGGCGATGAGCTGTGCTCCTTTGCCAGGGGAGATGCGCTCTTATTTTTTGAATTTCCAGCTTTTCTGCCCTGCTTTTTCCCCATCTTTGTGGTTTTATCTGCCTGTGGTCTTTGATGATGATGGTGACATACTGATGGGGTTTTGGTGTAGATGTCCTTCCTGTTTGATAGTTTTCCTTCTAACAGTCAGGACCCTCAGGTGTAGGTCTGTTGGAGATTGCTTGAGGTCCACTCCAGACCTTGTTTGCCTGGGTGTCAGCAGCAGAGGCTGCAGAAGATAGAATATTTCTGAACAGTGAGTGTACCTGTCTGATTCTTGCTTTGGAAGCTTCCTCTCAGTGGAGTACTCCACCCTGTGAGATGTGGGGTGTCAGACTGCTCCTAGTGGGGAATGTCTCCCAGTTAGGCTACTCAGAGGTCAGGGATCCACTTGAGCAGGCAGTCTGTCCCTTCTCAGATCTCAACCTCTGTGTTGGGAGATCCACTGCTCTCTTCAAAGCTGTCAGACAGAGTCGTTTGCATCTGCAGAGGTTTCTGCTGCTTTTGTTGTTTACTGCGCCCTGTCCCCAGAGGTGGAGTCCACAGAGACAGGCATGTTTCCTTGAGCTGCTGTGAGCTCCACCCAGTTTGATCTTCCCAGCGGCTTTGTTTACCTACTTAAGCCTCAGCAATGGCAGGCGCCCCTCCCCCAGCCTCGCTGCTGCCTTGCTGGTAGATCACAGACTGCTGTGCTAGCAATGAGGGAGGCTCCGTGGGCATGGGACCCTCCCGGCCAGGTGTGGGATATAATCTCCTGGTGTGCCTGTTTGCTTAAAGCGCAGTATTGGGGTGGGAATTACCTGATTTTCCAGGTGTTGTGTGTCTCAGTTCCCCTGGCTAGGAAAAGGGATTCCCTTTCCCCTTGCGCTTTCCAGGTGAGGCGATGCCTCACCCTGCTTCAGCTCTCTCTGGTCGGGCTGCAGCAGCTGACCAGCATCGATTATCTGGCACTCCTAGTGAGATGAACTCAGTACCTCAGTTGAAAATGCAGAAATCACCGGTCTTCTGTGTCGCTCGCGCTGGGAGTTGGAGACTGGAGCTGTTCCTATTTGGCCATAACAAATGCATTGTTTACTAAGGCCAAGTGCACAAGCTTGTTTTTGTTTTATAAATAATGTGAAGAGAAATGGGAAAGAAAAAAATCCTTCTAGAAATAAGTAATTACAAATTCAAATTATTTGATTTAATATTGGAGAAAATCTTATTTGAATTCATAACCAGGAATTTCAATAGCAGTTAAGCGGAGAACTTAAAAGAATGCGAGGTTATTAACACAAGTAACTGGACAAAGTCAAACTATTAAAACTATGTTTAAAAATAAATAAATTTAGCCGGTATTTTCCATTTTGTTGCAATGGACTTTTAAATTTTTATTATAGTGTTAAGTTTGTAATAATATTTGGATATACTATATACAAAAAATCATTTAAAAATAATACTCTTTCTAATGCACTAGGTTTTGCGATTAGATAATTTTTACCTTATTGCAATAACATTTAATCATCAAAGGTCTTTATTCTGTTAATAATCAGTGGTTTATTTAACTTTTATTGGAACCAAAACATTTTAATCTTAACACTTTTGAATTTCATGTATAAGTAAAATTGCATTTATAAAAATATTATTTGTGTTTTTTAGAGCATTGTGTAATCAATGTAATAAAGCTTACTTCTAATGTAGATTTTTCAATAATTTTGTTTTTAGAGCAATTTTTGTGTTCACAGCAAAATTGAGCAGAAATTAGGGTTTCCACATACTTACTGTATCCTCCCTACAGACAGTCTTTTCCAATATCAAGTTGTTGCACCAAAATCACACACTTGTTACAATGCACATTCATATACTGACACATCATTATCACCTCAAGTCCATAGTTCACACTAGGGTTCTCTGGTGATGTACATTCTATGAGTTGTGACAAATATGTAATGATGTATATCACTCATTATAATAACATATAGGAAAGGTTCACTGTGCTAAGAATCCAGTGTGTTCTAATTATTCACCCTTACTTCCCCTCGAATCACTAGTACCAATTATTTTTACTGTGTCCATAGTTTTATCTTTTCTAAAAGCCATAAAATTGAAAGCACATAGCATGTACACTTTCAAATGGGTTTCTTTCACTTGGTAACATGCATTTAAAATGTACCCATGTCCTTTTGTGACATAATAGCTTATTACTTTTTAACACTAATCATAATCCATTGTCTGTATGTACCACAGTTTATCTATTCATCTACGGAAGGATGTATCAGATTCTTTCAAGTTTTGGTCACTATGAATAAAGCTACTTTAAACATCAGTGTCCACTTTTTGTATGACATAAGTTTTAAACTCCCATGGAGTTTAAATATATATATATATATAGCATGCACATGTGCAGGTGTTTCAGCACCCTTTGATGAAAGGACCATCTTTGCGCAATTGTATTGCCTTTGCTCTTTAATCAAAGGTCAGTGGGCAACATTTGTATGAGGCTATTTCTGAGCTTTCTATTCTGTTCCATTGATCTTTTTGTTTGTTTTTATCATCAATACTACACCGTTTTAATTGCTATAGCATTATGGTGAGTCTTGATACTGGTTAGTGTGAGTCCTCAAACTTCAATATTCTTTCTGAATGCTGGGTCGGCTATTTTGGGTCATTAGCTTCTCCAGATAAACTTTAGTTATTATGTGAATATTCATAAAATAACTTGCTGATATTCTTATTGGGATTGCATATAATGTATACATCCAATTGGGAAAAATGACATCTTGTCAATATTTAGTCTTCCTATTAATAAACACTGAATATCTCTCAAATTATTTAGATCATTTGTATTTATTGTTAGGTTTATACCTAAATATTTAGTGTTTTGGAGTGTTAATATAAATAGTATTGAGTTTTAAATTTTAAATTCCATTTGTTTATTGCTGGTATATAGGAAAACCATTGACTTTTCTTTATTGATCTTATATCTACAACTGTGCTATACTCGTTTGTTAGTTCCAGTAGTTTTTGTTATTGTTGATGATGCTTTTATAATTTCTGCATAGCCAGTCATGTCATCTGTGGACAATAACAGATTTATTTATTCCTTTACAACATGTAAATTTTTTATATTATTTTCCCGTCTTATTTCATTAACTAAGACTTTCAGGATGATGTTGAAAAAAGAGTGGTAAGAGTTAATGCCATTGTCTGGTTCTTGATATTTTTGGAAAACCTCTTAGTTTCTCAACATTAAATATTATGTTAGTTAAAGGTTTTTGGAGATGTTATTTATCAAATTGATACAGTTCCCCTCATTCTTCGTTTGTTTGGTGGTTTCGTTTTTCATGATAAATGAGTCATGTCATCAATGCTTTTTTTGCATCTCTTGATATTACCTTTTAGTTTTTCTTTAGTCTGCCTATGTGATGAATCACCTTAATTAATTGCCCCCTTTTTTTTCAAATTTATGTCACATTTAGGAGGTATATGTGTAGGTTTGTTAACTGGGCATATTGTGTGAAGATGAAGTCTGGGGTACAAATGATTCTTTTATCCAGGTATTGAGTATAGCATCCACTAGCTTTTCAGTCACTGTTCTCTTCCTTCTCCCATATGGTATTCCCATGTTTCTATTATTCCCACTTTTATGAGAACCCAAAGATTAGCTCCCACTTACATATGAGAGCATAATGTATTTAATTTTCTATTCCTGTGTTCATCAACTTAGGATAATGGCCTCCAACTGCATCCACGTTGCTTCAGAGAACATGATTTTATTCTATTTTACAGCTGCATAGTATCCTATGGTGTGTATACAACATTATGTTTTATCCCATTTAATATTGGGGCACCTAGATTGATTCCATGTCTTTGGTATTGTGAAGAGTTCTGCAATGAACATGCAAGAGCATGTGTTTTTTGGTAGAAAGAATTATTTTCTTTTGGCTCTATACCCGGTAATAAAATTTCTGGGTAAAATGGTAGTTCTATTTTAAGTTATTTGTATGGGAAATGCTAGCCAGAACAATTTGACAAGATAAAGAAATGAAAGACATTCAAAGAGGAAAAAAAGAATTCAAACTATCTCTCTTGACATAAAATGTGATCCTATACCTAGAAAACCTAAAGGCTTTGCCAAAAGACTCCTAGATATCATAAAAAACTTCAGTAAAGTTTCAGAATACAAAATCAATGTACAAATATCAGTAACATTTCTTTACACCAATAACGTTCAAGCTGAAAACCAAATGAAGAATGCAATTTAATTTACAATAGCCACTTAAATAAAATATCTAGAAGTACGTCTAATCAAGGAGGTGAAAGATCTCTAAAGGAAAACTGTAAAACACTGCTGAAAAAAATCACAGGTAACACAAACAAATGGAATAACATTCCATGCTCATGGACTGGATGAATCAATGTTGTTAAAATGGTCATAATCCTCAAAGCATATACAGATTGAACACTATTCCTGTCAAACTACTAATGTCATTTTTCACAGAATTAAAATAAAACTGTTCAAAAATGCACATGGAGCCAAAAAGGAGCCCAAATCACTAAAATAATCCTAAGCAAAAAGAACAAAACTGGAGGCATTACATTACAAGACTTAAAGAAAATTATAATGCTACTGTAACCAAAACATTATGGTACTGGTCCAAAAACAGATAGACCAATGGAACAGAATACAGGACCCTGAAATAAAGTCACAAACCTCCATTCATCTGATATTCAACAAAGCTGACAAAAATATGCAGTTGGGGAAAGGACTCGCTATTCAATAAATGGTCCTAGAATAGCTGGCTTGCCATATGCAAAAGAATGAAATTGGACCCCTATGATTTACCATATACAAAAATTAACTCAAGTTGGGTTAAAGATTTAAATGTAATCCTCGAAATATAAGAATCGTAGGAGAAAAGCTAGGAAACACAATTCTGGACATCAGCCTTGGGAAAGAATTTATGACTAAGATCCCACAGGCAATTACAACAAAACCAAAATTGAAAAGTAGAACCTAATTAAACTAAAATCCTTCTGCACAGCAAAAGAAACTATCAGTGGAGTAAACAGACACTCTAGAGAATAGGATAAATATTTGTAAAGTATATATCCAATGAAGGTCTAATATCCAGAATCAGTAAGGAACTTAAACAATTGAACAAGCAAAAAACAAATAACTCCATTAAAAAATGGAAAAAAGACATAAAGAGACATTTCTGAAAAGGACATAAACAAGCAAGCAACATACATCAATTGATTACTATATGTTGAACCAGCCTTGTCTACTTAGAATTAATCCCACTTGGTCATGACGTACTAATTATTTTCATAGATGGTTGGATTTGAATTTTGATTTGCTAATATTTTGTTGATGATTTTTGTATTAGTATTCATGGGAGATATTAGTCTGTAGTTTACTTTTTAAATAAGTCTTTAGGTTGATATTAGAATAATTCTGGCATCATAGAATGAATAAAGAACTATTCTTTCTGCTTCTATCTTCTGGAAAAGACGGTAGAAAGTTGGTATAATTTTTTAAATGTTTTGTAGATTCACCAGTGAACTTATCTGGATTTGTCATATAATATTAATCACTGTTTATGGTTATGACTTTACTACTTTTATTGTAAATAACTAAGCCAATATGCAATTGCTTTCTTAAGTTAGAAATATTAATTGAAAAACTTTCTCTAAAAGGTTTTTTAAGTGAAAATTACACAAACATTATGTGTAAGAAAAACAATGAGACACAACACAAAATACCATTGTTATATATGTCATAAAATAAAAGAAAATTACAAAAATACCTTTGGATATATTCTAAATATGTTACCTTGTATGATGTCATCATAGTTACAATGGTAAATTTTCATTTCTGTTGCAGAAGTTTTATTCAGCAACTCAAGTTAATTAGTAAATAAAAATGCCTAAAATTAATATGCAAATTTATGATCTTATAAAATGTTAGAATTTAGTAAACTTTATTTTTTCAATTAAGAATCTGCTAGCTCCTAAAAATAAAATGTTAAATAAGAAAAATATTCTTGCCATTATATAATGTTCCTCCCAGTGAGAGAAACATAATATAAGCAAGTACACATAAATATCTTGTAATTTCAGAGGTATGATATAAAAAATAAAAGACTGAGAAAGGAATGAGTTCTAAGGTAAGTTTGAAAAGAAGGGCATCTCTAAGGAAGTGATATTCCTCCATGTATTTACAGAATGAAAAAGTGTAGATTATGTAAATGTAACTTAAAAGTTATAAATGAAATTTAACTTCTCTAGGCAAAACTTATTAACAGGACGGGGTAATTTTTACAGCATCTATCCTCCAATTATAACTTCAATCTTTCTTTACCCTCATAGGTAGCTCTTTACTCATTGCTTCTAGAATGCTAAAACTTATAGCAAAACTGTTTCTCCATTGAAAATACTACATATGACAAAAATGTCATAAGCCATATATGACATTAAAATTCAAAATTTAAGTTAAATTATCGCACTTTTTTGCTTAAATACCATAAAAGTAATTCAATTACGCAGCATTGTATTCATCTTTTAAGTACTCAAAGTGAATCTAAGACGAGAATGTATGGAATGCAGCATTTTTCAGAAGTGGTTTGACTAAGGAATTTCATGCTGAGGGACAAAAAAAAAAAAAAAAAATGTATGGAAATGTTGAATTAAAAAAAAAGGACTTCCTAAGAGATAGCTGTACTTTCATGTTTATTACAGCATGATTCACAATAGCCAAAAGAAACAACCTAAATGTCTATCAACATATGAATGGATTTTTTTAAACGTGGTATATACATACAGCAAAATATTATTTAGTATTAAAAAGGAAGAAAATTCAGACACAGGCTATGTTACGGATTAACCTTGAAGACATTACACTGAGTGAAATAAGCCAACCATAGAAAAGCAAATGCTGTATGGCTCAACTTACATAAGATGTAAGTTATTTACAGAATGAAAATGTGTAAATGATGTACATATAGCTTTAAAGTTACAAATGAGATTTATAGAGTAGTTAATTCATAAAGACAGAAAGTAGAATAGTGGTTACCAGGTAATGGGCTGGAGGAATGAGTAGCTGTGGTTTAATGGTTATGGAGTTTCAGTTTTGTAAGTTGAAAAGAGTTCTTTGTATTGATTACCAAACAATGTGAACATACGTAACACTATTGAACTATACATTTAAAAATGGTTTAGATGATGCATTTTATATTGTGTGTATTTTACCATAATTTTTTAAACTGTATATTCACCCGTCACTTACTTGTATGATAGAAAATTCATAACAGATAAAAAATAATTATTATTAAAACCTCAATAGTGTTTAAAATACATTTTAAAAGCATTAGAAAGGTCCATGTAACTGACATTCTAATTAGAGCTCCATAATTAGACCAGGCATGGTGGCTCACCCTGTAATCCTAGCACTCTGGGAGGCCCAGACAGGTGGATCGCTTGAGGCTGGGAATTTGAGACCAGCCTAGCCAACATGGCGAGACCCCTTCTCTACTAAAAATACAAAAATTAGCCAGGTGTGGTGCCGCATGCTGTAATCCCAGCTGCTCGGGAGGATGAGGCATGAGAATTGCTTGAGTCCGGGAGGTGGAAGTTGCAGTGAGCCAAGATTGCACCACTGCACTCCAACCTGGATGTCACAGTAAGATTCCGTTTCAAAAAAATAAAAAATAAATATATATACACACACACACACACACACACGTACATACATACACAAGCATATATATACACACATATGCATGTATACGGCTCCTAAATTAAAGCCCTGCTTCTCCATTCTCCTACCTCAGCCTCCTGAGTAGCTGGGACTACAGGCGCCTGCCACCATGTCTGGCTAATTTTTTATTTTAGTAGAGACAGGGTTTCACTGTATTAGCCAGTGTGTCCCGAATTCATTCCTTCCAGTGGGTTCTTGGTCTCCCTGACTTCAAGAATGAAGCCGTGGACCCTCATGGTAAGTGTTACAGTTCTTACAGATGGTGTGTCCAGAGTTTGTTCCTTCAGATGTTCAGATGTGTCTGGAGTTTCTTCTTTCGGGTGGGTTCGTGGTCTTGCTGACTTCAGGAGTGAAGCCACAGACCTTCGCAGTGAGTGTTACAGCTCTTAAAGGTGGCGGGTCTGGAGTTGTTTGCTCCTCCCAGTAGGTTTGTGGTCTCTCTGGCTTCAGGAGTGAAGCTGCAGACCTTTGTGGTGAGTGTTACAGCTCATAAAGGTAATGCGGACCCAGAGAGTGAGCAGCAGCAAGATTTATTGCAAAGAGGGAAAGAACAAAGCTTCTACAGCATGGATGGGGACCCTAGCAGGTTGCAGCTGCTGACCGGGGTAGTCAGCTTTTATTCTCTTATTTGGCTCCGTCCACATCCTGTTGATTGGTCCATTTTACAGAGTGCTGATTAGTCCATTAGCTTAAAGGGGAGCTATAGGAAGGCTAGGATATGGGGGTAAGCTGAAAGGTCCTCCTGTGGGATGTAAATTGCAAGCTTTGCATAGTTGTGTATTCTCCTTCAATGAAAAGAAAGTTTGGACATAAGGTATTTCACTCCATTTGCCTTCCCTCTTATAGAAAAGGTCAAGCTGCAGGGTAGAGGGGAGAGATTTGACCAACACTAGATCTCCTGGTTGAAAAAACTCTGTTCCCTTTTCTCTGTGACTTCCTTCAGGTAGGTTTTTAAGGTTTTGTTGATATTTTGCCAAATAAGTTATATCTTTGACCAAGTTGGCCATTTCCTGATCAAGTAGGGGGTCATTTGTGAGAAAAGATCATCGCAGGGTATCACCGAGGGTAGTATTGTAATTTATACTTCCCTCAGGTGTGCATTTTTCCCCATCAGAGAGACAATATTGGGGTCAGGCCATAGTGCAGAAAAAAATGAGCCACCTCTTTTTCAGGGTTTGTAGGTCAAATTGGTCCCAATGGCGTATGATACATTTCAAGGGTGAGCCTGTTGATGCCTGAGTGTTTCCCATATGAAAGACAAAACCGCCCGTGGTTTTGGTTTGTTTGTTTGTCCCCCTGCCCAAGAATCTACAACAGTCCTTGGACCCTGCTGATCAGAATAGTTGCACTCATTGATGCAGCAGCAGAAACCCCTCTTGCCCAAGAACCCCCAACAGTCCCTGGACCCTGTTGATAGAAATAGTTGCACTCACTGACATAGCAGCAGAAACACTAGTTTTCCTCCTAGACCACAAGGAGGACCAAGGAATGTCAGATTTAGTGACCTTTACTGACACATTCTCGAAAACCTGCACCCTTGCCTGTCCTCCTAGACCATAAGGATGACCGAGAAAAATCAGATTTAGTGGCCCTTACTGATGTGTTCTCAAAAACCTGTTAGAGACCTAAGCATTCTGCTGTTAGTATTGGGACCCTACCCATGTCCTATAAAGACGTTATGCCCCAAAAATGAAGCGGAAGGCCATACCCTGAGGGAAAGGAGTGATCTCCAGAGTTGGAAGAGTGATGCCTTTTGTCCTCAATTGAATAGGAAGGATATCATTTCTGAGGCTCCCCATATCCTAGCTTCAGGAATAGCTTTTGTTAGGCCTGCTTGTCTGAGGAGGGATCCTAAAATTCCAGCTAGTCCTCACTACAGTGGAGTTTTGGGCAAAAATTATGTATTTCTGATTGGTGAGCTCAGGTGCCTAGAGAAAGTAACAGAGTCCTGAAGTTTATACTAGAAATCATTCTTAAAGGAGAAACTGGAAAAGCACCAGAGACAGGGAGTGGGTTTTAGAAGTGGGTCTAGCCTCAGAGAAGAGAGGCAAGAGGAGGTTTGTCTGACAGGCATTAGGATCCGGGAGGCAAGGGTCAGGATAGATAGGATAGATGGGCAAGTCTCACTTGGGTGACATGACTTTGAGAGTTCCACTCATGGCTACAGGGTCAACGAACTTGTTGGGTCACTGGAGCCATATGGCTTTCCTCTCTGTCAACCCTCAGCTCAGCCCAGAAGTACAGGAAAATGGGAAACTGTTTCCAGGCAAACCAATGCTCCCAACTCCGAAGAGTCAGGGGTTGTTAGAGAGCCCTTTCCCAGAAAGCCTGAAACCCATGTCTTTAGTCCAGTAGCCATGCCAGTCGCTTTTAACTGGACAACAGGTGCCCAGTATTTAGCCCCCGAATTCTCAGGAAAAACAGTGAAAGGGGTCTGATGGTGCTCACCACTCGGCAATAGTCAATATCCCTTCATGGTCGCCAAAATATGTCCAGAATTTTTTCCTTCTGGTGGGTTCTTGGTCTCACTGACTTCAAGAATGAAGTTGCAGACCCTCGTGGTGAGTGTTACAGTCCTTAAAGATGGCGTGTCCAGAGTTTGTTCCTTCAGATGTTCAGATGTGTCCAGAGTTTCTTCCTTCTGGTGAGCTCATGGGCTTGCTGACTTCAGGAGTGAAGCTGCAAACCTTCACAGTGAGTGTTACAACTCTTAAAGGTGGCACATCCAGAGTTGTTCGTTCCTCCCAGTGGGTTTGTAGTCTCACTGACTTCAGGAGTGAAACCACAGACCTTAGCAGTGAGTGTTACAGCTCTTAAAGGTGGTGCTTCTGGGGTTGTTTGTTCCCCTCTGTGGGTTCATGGTCTCACTGGCTTCAGGAGTGAAGCTTCAGACCTTCGTTGTGATTGTTACAGCTCACAAAGGTAGTGCAGACCCAAAGAGTAAGCAGCAGCAAGTTGTATTCCAAAGAACGAAAGAACAAAACTTCCACAATGTGGAAGGGGACCCAATTAGGTTGCCTCTGCTGGCTCAGGTGCCAGCTTTTATTTCCATATTTGGCCCCACCCACATCTTGCTGATTGGTTCATTTTACAGAGTGCTGATTGGTCCATTTTTACAGGGTGCTGACTGGTGCATTTACAAACCTTTAGCTAGACACAGAGCATGGATTGGTCCATTTTTACAGAGTGCTGATTGGTGTGTTTATAAACCTTTAGCTAGACACAGAGTACTGATTGGTGCATTTACACTCCTTTAGCTAGACAGAAAAGGTCTCCAAGTCCCCACCTGACCCAGAAGCCCAGGCAGCTTCACGTCTCACCAGGATGGTCTCCATCTCCTGACCTCGTGATATGCCCACTTTGACCTCCCAAAGTGCTGGAATTACAGGCATGAGCCACCACTCCCAGACAAATTAACTTTATTTTTAAACCATGCATTCTTATTATGTTACTGTTTCATGTAATTTTATTTTATTTTTTCTGGAACGCTAAAAAAAAGTCCTTCTAATAACAAAGAAAATAGTTTCCTTAAGTTTTTATTTAAATCATAGGAGAAGTGGTAAACCATTTGAAATCAAAATTATAATATGCTTCTAAGCATTTATTACAGGAAAAAGGAATAAAAAGAGTTGTATTTAAAATAAACCTTTAACTTTCATTATAGAAAAAATTACAAGACTTCCGGTCTTTAACCTGTGAAAAGCTTGGAAGTCATCATTCCCCAATCCTATAACAAGAAAAAAGCTTAAAATGAAAATCTATTCACAGGCATATCAGAGAATTTAACTCAGAGGGAAAATAACCATCCCAAATCTGTAGAAATGGGCAGATACAGGGAATCACAACCTGGATCTGATTAATTAGAGCAGAAAGGCACTGGTGTCATAAACCGGTAGAAACAGGTGAATTTTAATTGTGATTAATTGCTGGAGGCTGATTGTAGACTAGCAAGAGAGTGAGAAATTCCTGGGTGTTGCAGTCTTAGGGGACCCCACACTTTACCTACAGAAACATCAGATTCTTACCATAAAGTGTCAAAAAAAAAAAAAAAAAAAAAAAACAAACAACTCCTAGCATCTCTGCTGAAGGAAAGTGAATAAAAGTAACTATTTTAAAATAACCTCAGATAATTCTTCCTAAGAAAATCATACTCCCCAGGGGAGACTATTTTAATAAAGATTTACCTCACTTAGAGGAAAAATAAATTTCACAGATCCAGTCCTACATAATCTATGTCTCACTAAGACAGGAAAAAAACCTAAGAAATGCACATGAAGGTCCCACACACGGGACAAATACGCATTTAGCTAAAACAAAAAATAAACATATCTCAACTCTTAGACAGATTTTTAAAAATCCTTACATTTAATGCTCGTTTATGTCTGTTCTGTTACCCAATTTTTTTTTTTTTTTTTTTTTTTGAGGCAGATGTTCACTCTTGTTGCCCAGACTGGAGTGCAACAGCATGATCTCGGCTCATTGCAATCTTGGCTCACTGCAACCTTCACTTCCCGGGTTCAAGCAATTCTCCTGCCTAAGCCTCCTGGGTAGCTGGGATTACGGCGTCTGCCACCTCACCCGGTCAATTTTGTATTTTTCATAGAGATCGGGTTTCACCAGGTTGGTCAGGCTGGCTTCAAACTCCTGACCACAGATGATCTGCCTGCCTTGGCTTCCCAATTGGGATTACAGGCATGAGCCACCGCACTCGGCCTATTACCCAATACTTTCTCTCCAGCTTTCAACAAAAAATTACAAAGTCATGCTGAAAGGCCAGAAAAAAGACAAAGCAAGCATCAGAACCAGTCTCCAAGACGACACAGATTTGGAATCATCAGACAAGGCATTTCAAATAGCCAATATGGTAAGGTTTGTAACGCTAAAAGAAGAAAACATGTAAAAACAGGTGGGTATTGGAAGCACAGATACTGAAACTCCAAGAACCACTAGCAAATGCTAAAATTTAAAACGTTGTAACAAAAAGGAAAAATGCCTTTTATGAACTCATGAATAGATAGGATTTGACTGAGAAAAGAATCAGTGAGCTTGAAGGGTAAACTGCCTTTGTGAAAATTATAACAGTGAGAAAATTATGGCAGTAAAAGAGGAACCTGAAGATATGGAATACCACTATTGTAGATTGGCCTTTCAAATTATCTCTTCAGGTTTTTTGCTTGCTGGACACCCACGGCTCCACCTGGACCCAATAGCTCCACCTGGAGCAGCCTATGCCCATGGACTGGTCCTGTGGTCCCACCGAGAAGTGATTCAGTGGGCAGGAGGACCATTTTCAACCCCAATGATTGCACCTCCAACCAATCAGCAGCAAGCCTAGCAACCACCACTCTTTCCCCAAACTGTCTTTGAAAACCCCTACCTAAGGCCTTGGATGAGATTGACATGAGTACTAACTGTCTCCCATGTGGCATGGCCAGCCTCATGTCTATTAAATTATTTTTGGTCTCTATTTGTGTAGCAGGCAGAAAGAACTCCTCAGACAATTACAAAAGTATGTTAAAGTAAATTTCCCAAATTAAAATGTAAAAAGAAAAAAAGACATAATAAAGAACAGAATGTTCAAAAAGTACGAGATAATTTCAAAAATTATATCAACTTCTTTCCTATTCCTCATGAAAGGAGCTTGGAGTCTCCATCCTAAAAAGTAAAAGGCTGAACAGACTGAAATGTCAACAACTCTTGGATTTATCAGCTATAACTGATGAATTGCTGGAGGCTTGGTGTGGATGAGTCGGAGACTTAAAAATGCTAAAGGGCCTAGTTATATGAGATTCCCACTGTCTTGTGAATTTTACTTCCAGGAATCAGACCAGTTTCTTATGGGAAATATCAGAGAACAATCCTCTTGTGCTTCTGGGAGGGTCTGGGGACAGGGAAGACCAATTGTGAAATATCCAGGAGACTCTGTTTTTCTGAACAAGACCTGCCCCCAGGAGAAACTATTTAACCATAGCCTACCCTGCTATTGTTTTATCAGAGCCTAACTGGGCTGAGGGGAGGGAAACACTTAACTCTAGCCACCTCTAGACATCCAAATGGGAGAGGAGAAATACTCAACAGCAGCCCACTCTAGCCATCCTGTCTCACCTAAAGGAGGTGGTGAGGACGGAATTGAAAAGATCCAGGGGAGTTCACAGTCCAGAGGCATAAGCTAACTACAAATTGAGAACTAATTATGGAACTGTAGCATGCTTTCTTTCTGTCACATTTTACCACCACATTACTAAAAGACTATTAACAGCAGCTCCTTTTACCTAGTACATCATGGCTGGCTATTTCTTGCAGGAAAAAAAAAAAAAAAAAAATGCAAGAAATACTAAAAGGCTAAAAACACAATTTGGCGAGAGAGACAGCAGGTATCAGAACCAGACATAGCAGGAATGTTGAGATGATCAGACTGGGAATTTAAAACAACAATGATTAATATGCTAAGGGCTATAATGGATAAAACAGACAGCATGCAAGGACAGATGGGTAATGGAGGCAAAAAGGTTGAAATCTTAAGAACCAAAAAAAAAAAAAAATGCTAAAGGTTAAGAAAACGAATAAAAATGAAGAATGCTTCTGGTGGGATTATTAGTAGACTGGGCATAGCTGAGGAATCTCTGAGGTTGAGATATAGCAATAGAAACACCCAAAACTAAAAAGTAAAAAGAACAAAGACTTGAAAATTGGAACTATGGGACAACTATGAAAGCTGCAATGTGCAGAGTGAAAATATCATAAGGAGAAGAAAAACATAAAGAAACAAAGTAACGTTTGAAACAATAATGACAGAATTTTTCCAATTTAATGTCAGCCACCAAACCACATATCAAGGAAGCTCAGAAAATGTCAAGCAAGACAAATGCCAAAAATATATACTTAGGCATATTAATTTGAAATTATAGAAAATCAAAGACAAAGAAAAAATTCTGAAAGAAGCCAGAGGGGAAAAAAACACCTTTCCTATAGGGTAACAAAGGATAATTATAACCAATTTCACCACAGAAACCAGGCAAGCAAGAAAAGAGAGAATAAAATATTTAAAGTGTTGAAAGACAAAAACACACCAGCATGAAATTCTGTTGTGTGTGAAATTATTCTTCAAACCTAAAGGAGAAATAAAGGCTTCCTCGGGCAAACAAAAGTTTAGAATATTTGTTGCCGGTTGACTTGCCTTGAAAATATGATAAAAAATCTTTAGAGAAAAGAGACAGAATAGGACAGAAATTTCAGTTTATGTAAAGAAAGGACAAGCATCAAAGAAGGAATAAAAAGCAAATTAAAACTTTTATTTTTCTTATTCTGAATTCATACACATACATATGTACACACATACATATACACTCACATAGATACCCATAAGTATAAATATATACACAAGTATATATACACACAAAATATATTTCTATGTATAAATTTGTGTTTACATATAGGCACACACACTTATGCATTCTTACATACAATAGAAATGAGTGACAGCAATGATGCAAGGGATGGGAGCTAGAAATTAGGATTGCTTTGTTATTATGACGTACTTACAGTACCCATAAAATGGCATAGTGTTATTTGAAAGTAGATTTGGATTTGTTGTAAGTGTATATTGCAAACCTTAGGGCAACCTTAAAAAATATAAAATGAAGTATAATTGATATTCTAAGAGTAGAAAGTGAAATCATATAAAATGTACCAACTGAATGTTAAACATTGTGAGCCCAGCTGTGGCTCAGGTGTGCCCAGCTGTAGCTTGAACCACTGCTATAGAGGGTGCAAGGGGTGGGCCTTGTTGGTGTCCGCTTGGTGCTAACTATGTAGGTGTTCAGAGTGTGAGAGCTGTTGGGGCGTGGTGTCCTCCACTTAGATTTCAAAGGATGCCTCGTAGATCCTTGGGAACCATGAAGCAATCTGCCACAAAGACAGAGCCTCCACAGGAAGCCCCAACTAGAGCAATGCTTAGTGGACTGTGGAGGCAGTGCCAAACCCCTGAGACTTCAGAATGTAGAGCCGCCAGTGTCTAGCACCAGCCTGGAAAAATCAATCACGTAACTTCAATGTGTAAGTGCTGAAATGTGGGCTTATATCCAGCAAAGCCATTGAGGCAGGGCTGCCTGAAGTCTTGGGAACCCAACCCCTTCCCCAGTGTGTTTGGAAGGTGGGAAACATAGTCAAAGAAAAATATCCACAATACATAGGATTTAATATTTTTCAGTCTGTTATGTTATGGACTTACTTGGAATCTGTTACTCCTTTCTTCAGTTTTATTGCTTTTTTTTTTTTTTTTTTTTTTTGTAATAGAAATGTCTATCCTATTCCTGTCCCACCATTGTATTCTGGAAAAATGTAACCTGTTTGATATCACAGGCTTACAGCTGAAAACAAATTTGTCTCTGGATGAATGGTGCCTTGAGTCTCTCTGATGTCTGATTTAGATGACACTTTGAATTTAGACTTTTAGGCCGGGCGCGGTGGCTCAAGCCTGTAATCCCAGCACTTTGGGAGGCCGAGACGGGCAGATCACGAGGTCAGGAGATCAAGACCATCCTGGCTAACAAGGTGAAACCCCATCTCTACTAAAAAATACAAAAAACTAGCCGGGCGAGGTGGCAGGCACCTGTAGTCCCAGCTACTCGGGAGGCTGAGGCAGGAGAATGGCGTGAACCCGGGAGGCGGAGCTTGCAGTGAGCTGAGATCTGGCCACTGCACTCCAGCCTGGGCGACAGAGCGACACTCTGTCTCAAAAAAAAAAAAAAAAAAAAAAAAGAATTTAGACTTTTAAGTTGATGTTTCGATGAGTTAAGACTTTTGGATGTCACTAGAATAAAAGTAGTATGTTTTGTATGTGAGAAGGATGTGAATGTTTTTTGGAGAGGTTAGTGGTAAATTGATAAAAATTCATGTGTTGAAACTTATGGCCCATATGATAGTATTAATGGTTGGGATCTTTAAGAAGTGCTTAGGGTCAAGAGGACTTCTCCCTCATGAATGGAATTAGGCTGCCTTATAAAAGGGCTTAAAAGAGGAAGTTCATTCCCTTTTGCCTTTCTGCCTTCTCCCATTTCTCTTGTCTGGAGAATGTAGCATTCAAGAAACGATCTTGGAAGTTGAGACCAGGTCCTCACCAGATACTGAACCTGCCAGCAGCTTGACCTTGGACTTCCCAGCCTCCAAAACTGTGAGAAATACATTTTTATTGTTTATGCATTTCTCATTCTCAGCTATTCTGTTATGGAAGCACAATCTAAGACAGCAGTAGTATGATACCTGTATGCTCTTCCTTATCAGCAACATTTCATGATGAAAAATGGGATGTCGGGGCCAGGGCACAGTGGTTCATGACTGTAATCCCAGCACTTTGGGAGGCTGAGGTGGACAGATCATCTGAGGTCAGAAATTTGAGATCAGTCTGGTCAATATGTTGAAACCTTGTCTCTACTAAAAATACAAAAATTAGCCAGGCGCTGTGGTGGGTGACTGTAATCCCAGCTACTCAGGAGGCTGAGGCAGAACTGTTGCTTGAATACAGGAGGCAGACGTTGCAGTGAGCCTATATCCTGCCACTGCACTCTAGCCGGGGTGACAGAGCAAGATTCTGTCTATAAAAAAAGATATCAGATACTTTCTCAAGTTTAGTTTCTTGGTAATGGCTAGTCCAATACTTGGTAGTTCAATTCAATTCTTTCTACCTCGGCTGAACTCATAATACTAATAGTAATGTATCAGGCAATTATAAAACATGGATAAATAAAAAGGATGACAGAAATGGTGTAAGAGACAGGTAGGAGGGATTGGAAATACTCTAAGGTACCACACTACTTGTGAAGTGGTAAAGTAAGTGTGATTTGAAAGTAGACTAAAATGAGTTATAAAGCATATTGCAAATTCTAAGGCAATTAAAAAGCATTTTAAGAAGTAAAATTCATATGCTAAAACAGGAGTTAAAACTGAATTATAGGCCAGGCGTGGTGGCTCACGCCTGTAATCCCAGCACTTTAGGAGACTGAGGTGGGTGAATCATGAGGTCAGGAGATTGAGACCATCTTGGCTAACACAGTGAAACCCCATCTCTACTAAAAATATAAAAAATTAGCCGGGAGTGGTGGCAGGCGCCTGTAGTCCCAGCTACTGGGGAGGTTGAGGCAGGAGAATGACGTTAACCCAGGAGGCGGAGCTTGCAGTGAGCCGGGATGGCACCACTGCACTCCAGCCTGGGCGACAGAGCGAAACTCAGTCTCAAAAAAAAAAAACAAAAAAACAAACAAACTGAATTATATAAAATGCTTAATTAACACCAGAAAAAGTAGAAGGAGATGGGAGAAAATAAATAAATTATTTAAATAAATAAAGAGCAAGTCCATTAAATAGTAAATAGTTCTAAATAAGTAGATCTCAGTCAATTTTGCAACAATTATTTTTAATGTTAATTATCTACATGGCATAATTAAAAGGCTGTGTGGATAAAATAATAAAATAAGTCAACTATATGTTTTCTGTTTTTCTAATTATTATTCATTTATTTATTTTTGAGATGTAATCTTACTGCAATACTCAGGCTGGAGTGCAATGGTGAAATCTTGGCTCACTGCAATCTCTGCTTCCTGGGTTCAACTGATTCTCTTGCCTCAGACTCCTGAGTAGCTCAGATTACAGGTATGCACCACCATACCTGACTAATTTTTGTATTTTTAGTAGAGACAGGGTTTCACCATATTGGGCAGGCTGGTCTCGGGCTCCTGACTTTAGATGATCTGCCTGCCTTGGCCTCCCAAAGTGCTGGGATTACAGGCATGAGCCACCAAGCCTGGCTGTAAACTATATGTTTTATATAGGAAAGCCACTTTAATATAAACATATTTATAAAGTAAAAGTAAAGAGATGAATGAAAATATGCCATGCTAACACTCATTAAATCACAGCTGGAATATCTATATTAATTTGAGAGAAACAAAGTTCAGACCAAGGAAGATTACTAGGGATAAAGAGAGACACTATGTAAAGATAAAGACATTAATTCTCAAAAAGAACCTAATGATTAACAAATATTGCATCTAACAATAAAGCATCAAACATCATTAAAAAATTCAGGCGTAGAGGCTCACATTTTTAATCCCAACATTTTGGGAGGCCAAGGAGGGTAGATGACTTGAGGTCAGGAGATTGAGACCAGCCTGATCAACATGGTGAAACCCCATCTCTAGTAAAAGTACAAAAATTAGCTGAGTGTTGTGGTGGCTGCCTGTAGTAGCAGCTACTCAGGAGGCTGAGGCAGGAGAATTGCTTGAACCCAGGAGGCAGAGGTTGAAGTGAGCTGGTATCATGCCACAGCAGTCCAGCCTGGGTGATAGAGTGAAACTCTGACTCAAACATAAATACGTGAACAAATAAACTGTTTAAAAAATAGTAAAATTGCATGAATAGACACATTCACCAGTATAATTAAAGACTTCAGCACTCCTTTATCAGTAATTGTCAGATACAATAGGCAGAAAATCAGTAAGAATACAGTTGAACTGAATAGCACCATTAATCATCTGAATCTAATTTATATTTATAGAATACTTTATCCAAAAAGAGAAGAATACAAATTCCTCTCAACCTCACATATAACACTCACCAATTGACCATATTCTGGAAGATAAAATGTATCTTATCAAATGTAATATAATAAATTTATGCAAAGCACACACTTAGAACACAATGGGATTATAGTATAAATCAATAATAGGAAAAGAGTCACAAAATTCATGTATTTGGAACATAAATAATAAATTGCAAAGAAAATGCATAATGAAAAAAGTATCAACAAATCTAAAAATTGTTTGAACTAAATGAAAATTAGGCTACAACTGATCAAAGTTTCAAGGAAAATTAATAGTTTTAAATCCATATATTAGAAAAAAGAATGTTATATTTACTATTAATTAAATATGCTTCTGCCCAGGAAACTAAAAAAGGAGTGGGAGCAGAAATCAATAAAATTGAAAGCTAATATAATTTGGGTGTGTCCCCACCCAAATCTCATCATGATTCCAACATGTCATGGGAGGGAGCTGATGGGAGGTAATTGAATCATGGAGGTGGTTTCTCCCATGCTCTTCTTCTGATAGTAAGTGAGTTGTGATGAAATCTGATGATTTGATAAGTGTCTGGCATTTTCCCTGCTGGCATTCATTATCTCTCTTGCTGGCCTGTGAAGAGGTGCTTTCTGCCATGATTGTAAGTTACCTGAGGCTTCCCCAGCCATGCAAAACTGTGAGTCAATTAAACCTCTGCTTTTTAAAATTACCCAGTCTCAGATATTTATTTATAGCAGCATGAGAATGGACTAATACAGTTAATTAGTATCTAGGAGTGAGGCACTGTTATAAGTAAGGCACTGTTATAAGGATACATGAAAATGTGGAAGCAACTATGGAACTGGGTAGTAGAGGCTGGAACAGTCTGTAAGGCTCAGAAGAAGACAGGGAAAGATGTGAGAAAAGGCTCAGAAGAAGACAAGGAAGAAATATTGGAAAGTTTGGAACTTCCTAGATACTTAGAGGGGACAGAAGACAGGAAGATTTGGGGTATTTGGAACTCCCTAGGGACTTGTTGAATGGTGTGACCAAAATGCTCATAGTGATATGCACAATGAGGTACAGGCTGAGGTGGTCTCAGATGGAGATGGGGAACTTGTTGGAAACTGGAGTAAAGGTCACTCTTGTTATGCAAAGATACTGGTGGCATTTTGCCCCTGCCCTAGAGATCTGTGGAACATTGAACTTAAGAGAGATGATTTAGGATATCTAGCAGAAGTAATTTCTAAGTGGTAAAATATTCAAGAAGAGGCAGAGCATAAAAGTTTTGAAAATTTGCAGCCTGACAATGTAACAGAAAAGAAAACCAATTTTCTGAGGAGAAATTCAAGCTACTCCAGAAATTTTCATAAGTAATAAGGAGTCAAATGCTAATCATCAAGACAATAGGGAAATGTTTCTAGGGCCTATCAGAGACCTTCATGGCAGCCCCTCTCATCACAGGCCTGGAGGCCTAGAAGGAAAAAAATATTTCTTGGACCAAGTCCTGGCCTTCCTGGTGTGGGCAGCTTGGACTTGGTGCCCTGCATCCCAGCTGCTCCAGCCATGGCTAAAAGGGGCCAAAGTACAGTTCAGGTCTGCTTCAGAGTGTACAAGTCACAAGTCTGGGAAGTTTCCACATGGTGGTGGGCCCGCAGGTGCACAGAAGAGAAGAATTGAGGTTTAAGAACTTCTGCCTAGATTTGAGAGGATGTATGGGAATATCTGGATGTCCAGGCAGAAGTTTGCTGCAGTGTTGGAGCCCACATGGAGAACCTCTGCTAGGCCAGTGCAGAAGGGAAATGTGGGGTTGGAGCCCCCACACAGACTTTCCACTGGCATATGGCCTAGTGGAACTGTAAGAAGAGAGCAACCATCCTCCAGCCCCCAGAATGGTAGACCCACTGACAGCTTGCATCATGCACCTGGAAAAACCACAGACACTCAATTACAGCTGTGAAAACAGCAGTGTGGGGGGCTGTGCCCTGCAAAGCCATGGAGGTGGAGCTGTCCAAGGTCCTGGGAGTCCACCTCTTGCAGTCGTGTGCCCTGGATGTGAGACACGTAGTCAGAGATCATTTTGGAACTTTAGCGTTTAATGACTGTCCTATTAGATTTCGGACCTGCATGGGGCCTGTGGACACTTTGTTTTGCCCAATTTCTTCCAGTTGGAGTAGTTGTAATTGTCAAATGCCTGTACCCCTGTTGTATCTAGAAAATAACTAAGTTGCTTTTGATTTCACAGGCTTATAGGTGGAAGGGTCTTGCCTTATCTCAGATGCGACCTTGGACTTGGGCTTTTGGGTTAAAGCTGGAATTAGTTAACACTTTGAGGGACTGTTGGGAAGGTAATATTGTGTTTTGAAATGTAAGGACATAAGAATTAGAAGGGGCCAGAGATGAAATAATATGATTTGTCTGTGTCCCCACCTAAATCTCATCTTTCATTGTAATTCCTATAATACCCATTTGACATGGGATCTGATGGGAGGTATTTGAATCATGAAAGTGGTTTTCCTGCTGTTCTCATGATAATGAGTGAATTCTCATGAGATCTAATGGTTTTTTTAAGCATGTAGCATTTCCCCTGCTGGCACTCTTTCTCTCTCTTGCTGCCCTATGGGAAGGTCACTTCCACCATGATTGTAAGTTACCTGAGGCCACCCTGACGATGCAGAACTGTGAGTCAATTAAACCTCTATCCTTTATAAATTATCCAGTCTCAGGTATTTCTTCATAGCAGCATGAGAATGGACTAAAACAAAAGCAGTAAAGCAATAGAAAAAGACAAAAAAAAAAAATCTAAGAGTTGGTTCTTTGAAAAGATCAAAATTGACAAATCTCTGGCCAAGCTAATCAAGAAAAAATGAGAAAACAAAAATTATAAATATTACAAATGAATAACCATTATCACTACTGATCTCATAAATATCAAAAGATAATAAAAAATGCTATGAACATTTCTATGCCTATATTATGTAACTTAGATAACAACTAACCAGTTCTTTTAAAGAAACCAACTACTAAAACTCATGGAAGTAAAATAATCTGAAGAGTCCAACGTCTGTTTAAGATTGACTCAATAATTAAATTAATGAGCTTTTCTCAAAAAAAAAAAAAAATGCTAGGCCCAAAGGATTTCATTGATGAATTTCATCAAGCGTTTAAGGAAGAAATAATACTTATGCTGTTTAAATCTTTTTTTCTAAAACAGAAGCAGAGGAAACATTTCCTAGTTCAATCTATATTGACAGCAATGCCCGAAAAAAATAAAACCAGATAAAGATACTACAAGAATGGAAAAGTACAAACTAATATCTCTACAAACATAGATGAAAAAATTTCCAACAAGATATTAGTAAATACAATCTCACAATAAATTTAAAAATTGTATACCATGAACAAACAGTATTGATTCCAGATAATCAGCCAGATTTGACATTCAAACATCTAGTGATATAATTCACGACATCAACAGGCTAAAGGAAAGAAATCATATAACTATGTCCGTTGATGAAGACAAAGCCTTTAACAAAACCCCACAGCCATTCATGACCTTATGTACTTTTCAAAACTCACTGAAATTTTCAACACAAAAGGTCAAACTTGATGTATACAGATTTATTCCATATATATATATGAATATGAATTTGATGGATCCCAGAAAGGAATACACACTGTGATGTGAGAATCTAACTGTATTCTCATACAGTTACGAGAATGGAATGGAAGGAAATGTTATTGATCTAAATACTTTTGGAAATGAGGTCAGTCTGTAAGACTAAGGGCAAAAGGAGCTGAGCAATGTAATCTACTTGGAAAAGTTGTTTTCCAAGAGGTACAGGGAGATGAATTAATAATTCTGTGACAGCTGTACATATACACTGGAATTGAACAATCAATAAATGAACAGTGGATTGTGGAAGCCATATTTGGGCCTGGAACTATACAAAATAAATCTCAAGTATGTTGTAGTGCCAGAAAGTATGGAAATGATGAAAAAACAATTTGTGAGGGGTTGTCAAAGGAACACTGGAGTCAACTGAAAATGTTTCCAGTGACCAAAGAAGGAAAAATTTAAGCAAAGTGAAAGAGAAAAAAAGAAAGAAGAAAGAAGAAAAACAAGGAAGGAGTGAGGGAAGGAAGAGAGGAAGAGGGAAGAAGAAAGCAAGAGAGATTTATATTATTATAATCCAAAGTACAAAACAAATATCCATTAGTTAATACCAATATAAATAAATGGTTTAGTAAATTAAAAAATGGGGAGAAAAAACAAATTTTCCATGTTAATGATTTAGATAAAGTATATTCACTCATCCATAAATGAGGAGGAATATAACTGCTCTCTCTTTAAGTGTGAGCTATAGTGATTTTCTTCCAAAGATTGCAACATGGAAAAAAAAATAACTTTCCTCAAGCTTTATAATGAAAATAAACTTTACCTTGAAAAACCTGAAAAGCACAACTTTACCCAGGTATTAAAGTCAATGTCAGTAGTCATAAATCATATTAACAATATGTGCTCTTGATGTGATGTGTTAAAATGGCTTTTTACCTCAGTGGTCTTATTCCCCAAAACTTATAACCTCAGATTAATTATGATAAACTTCAGAAAAATTCCAATATAAAGGTAACCTATAAAACACTGAAATAGTAAAGCTTAAAATTGCCAAGGGCAACAACACCAACACAACTTTTGAGAAATGTTACAGCCAAGAAGAGCCTAACTAGACATGACAATTAAATGTAATTCCTTCTTTGGATGGAATTCTCATACAGAAAAGGACATTAGGTAAAAGCTAAAGAAATCTGAAGAAAAATATGGACTTTAATTAATAATAATGCTTCAATATGAGTTCATTACATGTAAAAATGCACCATAGTAATATATTGTGGTAACAATAGGAAAACTGAATGTGGTTTATATAGGAGACTTCTGTACTACCTTCTAAAATTTTCTTTGTGTTTAAAACTAAAAAAATTAAGTCTGCTAAAAATGAAATTCTGTGTACTAAGAATTTGCCCATTTATTCATTTAAAATTGAAGATAGGTTAACTTATTTCATAAGGTAACACAAAGAGTTTATATTAATGTAATAAACACATAGGGCTATTGTCATAATTATTATTATGTCTGCTGTTTTATCTTTCACACAATTAGTTTCAAATTAGACCATCCTCTATTTCACAATCATTTCAGTAACATAATACATATAGGTCATATAGGTGCAAAACATGATATAAAATGTCATGGAAATAACATTCAATCTGCAGTGACACAGATATGACTTAAATTCTAACTCTTTATTAGTTGTCACATCATTTAGTAACATCATTTAGTGTATCCAGGCCCTTGTTTTGTAAAATGCTTCCATGTCCTATTGTCCCTATTAGGTATTAAATGCAATCAGAAAACTTGCCTTAAGTAATATCTGAATTTTGTAGTGTGAAAAAAAAATAGAATCCTAAAACCTCAAACTCACTATACTAAAGGGAAAGTTAAGTTTGGGAACTGAATCATGGCCAAACTGCCTTACTTTTGTTTCCAAACAGATAGCTGTAATTTCACATCCTTACATTATCTTGTATAAAATGTATTATTTACTGAGCACAAGATGAATGCATAATTTGCTTTCCCTTCTACTCCTTTTCACAGGTAAAATACAGATTCTCTGAATGCTAATCAAAGCCCCCCAGACTGTAACCATTTGCCTTATTGCCTACCCCCATACCTTTTCCCTTCCCCTCCTGCCTGCTCTTTTTCCTTTCAGTATTGAAGTTCCCAAAACCCTATTTGGAAAAATCACAGTCCATAGATTTTACTGTAGCTTGTATTTCTTTTTCCCAGGCATGTCCTCAACCTTGGCAAAATAATTGAGACCTGCTTCAGTCATTTTATTGATTTATGTACAAGTGCAAACCAAAATTTTACATTTGTACTAAATAGATACATAATACAAATTTTTATTTTCAATTCATTTTCCATTTGCCCTGAGAATGCTCACCGGCAGCACCTGCAGCTGTAGCATTTACTCCAAGATAAGTTTGTCGTGAACTATCTCGCTTTTATTCTTATTTTTGCATTGGTCTATTATATCAACTTTGGAAACAGAAGCCATCATTCTATTTATAGAATTATGTTTTTAATAGTGGTATTTTCATTTACAAAATATAATAATTCTCAATTTCTGAAAATGTTAAATCCTAAAAAACATAGCATTCCTATATGTGGTGTTAACATTGCTCTCCAATAGTAGTTGACAGAAGATAAATTTGATTAATTTGATTTTCCAAAATAGAAGATTCTGATGATTCAGACAATTCTGATGTTAATTCTGTTTAGACATAACTCCAAGAACAGTTTGTATATTTTATTTTCACATTGAAAGTCAGATAGATTTGCTACAGTCTCAAAGAGCATATTTATGTAAAATTAAATGAGCACTGGCAGTGAGCTGCATTTTTTTTCTAAATGGGAAAGAGGTTAAAATAATGTTTTAGTTATTTTTATGATATATTGAATTCACAATGACATGAAAATATGGCAAATATTTTCATTTCTATGTATAATAATGCTATTGTATTAGTGAAAGAAAAACAATATATAGCTTATTAAAGTTACAGAGGGAATAATAGAGCATTAGAATTGTTTTACAGATAATATGATGTTAAAATTATATTTTATAAAGCAAAATCTGTCAAATAGATTATATTTGGATCATTTCTACACAGATCCATTGCTTTTCTTCTTAAAATGACTGGCTAATAGATGAATGACTCCATCAAATTACTAGTTATATTAATTTCCCAGAGAATTGTCTGATTGCTTAATTCAAATGCCAATTGCTTTTATGTTATAGTAATCTCATGCAACATATAATAATATTATATTAAGATATATGTATATGTCACTGATGGACATTTGGGTTGATTCCAAGTCTTTGCTATTGTGAATAGTGCTGCAATAAACATACGTGTGCATGTGTCTTTATAGCAGCATAATTTATAATCTTTTGGGTATATACCCAGTAATGGGATGGCTGGTTCATATGGTACATCTAGTTCTAGATCCTTGAGGAATCGCCATACTGTTTTCCATAATGGTTGAACTAGTTTACAATTCCACCAACAGTGTAAAAGTGTTCCTATTTCTCCACATCCTCTCCAGCACCTGTTGTTTCCTGACTTTTTAATGATCGCCATTCTAACTGGTGTGAGATGGTATCTCATTGTGGCAGATTGGATTAAGAAAATGTGGCACATATACACCATGGAATACTATGCAGCCATCAAAAAGGATGAGTTTGCGTCCTTTGTAGGGACATGGATGCAGCTGGAAACCATCATTCTGAGCAAACTATCACAAGAACAGAAAACCAAACACCGCATGTTCTCACTCATAGGTGGGAACTGAACAATGAGATCACTTGGACTCAGGAAGGGGAACATCACACACAGGGGCCTATCATGGGGAGGGGGGGGAGGGGGGAGGGATTGCATTGGGAGTTATACCTGATGTAAATGATGAGTTGATGAGTGCAGCACACCAACATGGCACAAGTATACATATGTAACAAACCTGCACGTTATGCACATGTACCCTACAACTTAAAGTACAATAATAATAAATTAATTTAAAAAAAAAAGATATATGTATATGTAATCTTAATGTACTAAGACATTTAAGTTTATTTTATGCAGCAAAGACAGACAGAACAAGTATACATTTTGGACTTTAAATATAGATTTCTAATATTAAATAATTAACAAAATAATTAAACTTCTTAATAAGGAGACACATACACAAGAAAGATGCTAACAAATCTACTCTGAACAATATTAATATCAGATAATGTTAAATTCAATGTTTTGAAAATATTTATGTGATTAAAATTATATTTATATCAATAAAATATATAATTCACCACAAAACAAGTCAACAAGCATTTATCAACCTAGAAACTTAGCTCTGCAAATACAGAACATCATTTTAGAGTGACAAAGCTAACATTTATTTTCATATACTTTTATTAATCCTTAACGATCTATATTATAAATTTATTTTCTATATACATCTGTATTTATATGTATAAGCACTAGATACAGATGTGAATACAGATATCTTCATATAGATAAGCTCTTCATTAAAAGAAACTCCCTTCTCTAGTGCTCAGAACAACTGTATCACATCAGCACTATTATCATTTTATATATGGAAAGTGAAAAACGCAGAGGTAACTTTCATAGAATTTTTAAGAAGGAATATAGAGTAGCCAGACTACAGAGGCTTTGAAATTAACCACTACATTAATGTGTCTGAAAAAGTAATAAAGTCTAAGAAATCTTTCAGAAACTAATAGATCAAGATTAAACCAAATAAGTCTTTTGGGAATTTGTACACCAAAATTAATTAATTTCATTCAGCAAGAGAGAATGACAATTTGTACCCAAGAAACAAATTGCATGTGTTTTTCTAAATACAGGGAAAACAATTTTAAATGGTTATGGGTTAGGCATTAATGAAAGTTTCAAGGAATTTCGTAATGTAGAAATCATTCAGATCATGGCCTCAATGAGGAGCTACTGTTCATGTTATGGGAAGAAAGGAGTTATTCACTCAAGAGCTGTAAGTTGGCCGGGCGCGGTGGCCCAAGCCTGTAATCCCAGCACTTTGGGAGGCCGAGACGGATGGATCACGAGGTCAGGAGATCGAGACCATCCTGGCTAATCCGGTGAAACCCTGTCTCTAGTAAAAATACAAAAAGCTAGCCGGGCGAGGTGGCGCGCACCTGTAGTCCCAGCTACTCGGGAGGCTGAGGCAGGGGAATGGTGTGAACCCGAGAGGCGGAGCTTGCAGTGAGCTGAGATCCAGTCACTGAACTCCAGCCCAGGGGACAGAGCAAGATATCATCTCAAAAAAAAAAAAAAACAGTTGTAAGTCCCTGCTAGTATGCACCAGGACAGGCCTCGGGCTTTCAAAGGGAAAGAGTTGATAAAGTGTCAGAATATAAGACAGAAGACCATACACCAGAGCTTTCTCAAAAAATAAAAATAAAAATCTAAAAGACGCTCTCAAAAATCAGTATTTAATAACCTGGCAAGCTCATCTTCTGTCAATTCTGATATGCTACTAGAATAGTTCTTCAGAACTTAGGGAAAAAGTACAAGTTACATGGAGGTTCTGGAAGTTCCTTGCCAGAGAATAAACAATTTAAAAAGTTCAGGGAGATTGGCATGTTAAGTGGTAAAACTAAAAAATTCACCAGCTGACTATGTTTCTAAGGAGAGCAGAGATCACACTCCCTTCACTACAATGATAGGAATATGGTAATGAGGAGAGCAAAAGCATTCTTGAAAATCTTGTCCTCCCTGAACCAGTATTGATTATAGAGGAAACTGCTATGAAACTTGGCTCCCGTACTGGAGAAAATAGGATTTGTAGAGTCCTGGTGGTCTCATGTGACATGGAGGTTTCTGTCAGTGGTTAATAGACTATGTTCTCTTGAAATGAGATATTAATAGATAGGATGGGATTAAGTATGTTTCTTAACTTTCATAACCAAAATATTAAGCGTGATTAAACAGAAGCAATGTCAATTGTAGCAGTGAAAAAATAAAATGTAGCTTAGTTTCCAGACAAAGGCAATTTCTCCGAGACTATAGCTATTGAGATTTAAAAAATTAAAAAGAAATATTTCCCTCACTTCCAGGAAAAGATTGATAACTTTATAGCTTTATAGTCAGTGAATATTAAAAATGCCTTTAACAAGTAAGTGCCAGGGTGGGTTATAAACTGGCGTGATCAATGACAACTTGCTTCTGCAAGCATACTAGCCAATTAGTAGAGCCTCACACTGAACACCAGCCAGACTGCAGACACTCCAGGGAACACACTTTCTAGACTGAATGTCAACCTGCACTTGCTTTAAACCAACATTAAACATACTCTTCTCGACAACATAAATTATGAGTTTTTGACTGATTTCAACCACTGTGATATTCATAACCATCACAATCCAAATTAGTTTTCCCCAAAACCTTATGCACGATCAGTTTATTTTTCTTTTTTGTTTGTTTGTTTTTAAATGTGGGTTTTATTATTATTCAGGTGTGAAAAGGCCAACGGTTCAAGAGACAGTTACCATTGAAAAGATATTCATACAGCCAACAGACACATGAAAAAATGCTGATCATCACTCGCCATCAGAGAAATGCAAATCAAAACCACAGTGAGATACCATCTCACACCAGTTAGAATGGCAATCATTAAAAAGTCAGGAAACAACAGGTGCTGGAGAGGATGTGGAGAAATAGGAACACTTTTACACTGTTGGTGGGACTGTAAACTAATTCAACCATTGTGGAAAAGAGTGTGGCGATTCCTCAAGGATCTAGAACTAGAAATATCATTTGACCCAGCCATCCCATTACCGGGGATATACCCAAAGGATTATAAGTCATGCTGCTATAAAGACACATGCACACATATGTTTATTGCTGCACTGCTCACAATAGCAAAGACTTGAAATCAACTCAAATGTCCATCAGTGACAGACTGGAGATTAAGAAAATGTGGCACATATACACCATGGAATACTATGCAGCCATAGAAAAGGATGAGTTTGTGTCCTTTGTAGGGACATGGATGCAGCTGGAAACCATCATTCTCAGCAAACTGTTGCAAGAACAGAAGACCAAATACCACGTGTTCTCACTCATAGGTGGGAATTGAACAATGAGATCACTTGGACACAGTTTATTTTTCTTAATGAATTCACATCTGACCAGCTTTCTTGTATTGAAGTAAGCATTCAATCCATCTTCATGGTTTTATGTATTGAGAGACCTTCTCATTCGTTGACAATTTTGGCTATTCCATCAAAATTATATTAAATAAACTTGCTTGGTAACATTTGATGGTAAGCTCAGGTAAACATATTAACAGCACCCTGTACTCAAATTCCTTTTGTCTTTCCAGTTTGCTGCCAAGTAACTTCATCTCAGACATAATCTAAACTCTGGTTTGATTTGTAGAGTTCATGGTATTTAATTTATTTTGTTATGCTGGAAACTAACTAGCATATTTTAAAAATTGCTTTTTGTTAAAATGGTCTGACTTTTCCTTTGGTGGTACATCCTGGTCAAATAATTAGATCTGGGTCTTTATACAAAGTTATTAGAACTTTGTATTTGTTGGTATAATGTTTGGTAAATATTTCTGTATTAATCTGATTAGTCAAACATAGTTGGTCCAAATCTTGCTTTTGCATGACTCTTTGTACAGTCTTCCTGTGCTTTAGACTTGCCTTAAATTTTTGTTGTCTTGAATTTTGTTTTTCTTGAGTGCTTTTATTCTATAGAGAACAGATAGAGGCCTGAAATCATAACATCTGTAATTCAAGCTGGCCCTGAAGACTAATACTTTGAAGGTACACTAGACTAGCAAACAATTCATGAGAAGGTGATGAGTAAAGTTTGGCTTTGAATCCCTTACATACTATCATAAAGACATTCCTATTTAACAGATTTTGAAAGAATATGGCTTTATTTAATCTATCTTTCAGAATCAACAATATTTAGGTCAACTGTCATATTGCTCTTTTTGAGATTCCCCTTGTTGAGAGAATCTGAAAGAATCTTCACAGGCATCAATTTTGACAGACACTGTGTCCTCTTTCCTTTTCGTTAAATGTTTTTTCTATGTCAAATCTGCAATTCACTCCTAGCAGAGATCTTTATTTCTAGACAAATTTTTTTGACAAATTTTTAATAAAATAAAATTCTTGCACTTATCTTGGAAAATGTCAAAGTTACATTTTATTTGAATATCAATGATCCTCTGGAAAAAGGTTGATAAGTCAAAATTAACATATTTTTAAAAGATTATAAGAATCTGGAAAACCATTTAAAAAATTAGTAGTGTCTAAAACTCTCAGTAATCTGAATTGTTGAAATGATGAGCATATATATTTTTGTCTAATTCATGATTTTAGGTTGAAACATTCAGTTTTATTTATTAAATGTGTTTTTATCTGTAGGAACTTTCATAGATGTTGTTTATCAAGTTGAGGAAGGTTCTGTTTCTAGTTTTCTGAGAGTGTTTATCATGAATGGATGTTGGATTTTATCATTTTTTTCTGCTTCATTTGATGTGATCATATCATTTTTTATTCTTTACACCAGATATGTTGGTTGACTTTTAAATGTTGAATCAACCTCATATACTTGCCACTTGGTAACAGATCATAGCTCTTTTTATAAGTGGTTGGATCTGTTTGCTAATATTTTGTTGAAAAATTTTGCCTGTAAATTTATGAGAAATCCTGATCAGTTTTCTTTCTTTTCTTGTACTAAGCTTGATTTTGATATTAATGTATTACTTACTATTCTCATAAAATAAATTGAGAATCTATTTTCTGGAAGATAAAGCGTAATGTTTTTAAATATTTACTAGAATTTTCCAGGCGAAATCATTTGGGCATGGAGATTTATTTTTTGAGAGCTTTTAAGTTACTTATTCAGTTTCTTTAGTGATATAATTCTTTCTAGATTGTCTGTTTTATCTAAATTGAGTTCTGATACTATATTAGTTCTCTATTGCTAATGTAACAAATTATCTCAAAATTAGTGGCTTCAAAATACCACAAATTTGTTACATTTAAAGTTCTGGATGTCAGAAGTCCTAAATGCAAGACATCAGCAAGGCATCATTCCTCTGGGAAACTCTAGGGAAGAATCCTTTTCTTTGCCTTTTCCAACTTTTAGAGGTCACCGAAATTCCTAGGTTCATGACCTTTCACTTTCTTCAATGCCAGCAGTATAGTATATTTAAATCTTTCTTTCTATGACTTCTGCTTCTGTTGTCACATATTTTCTGAATTTCACTCTCCTACTTCTTATAATCCTTTGTGATTACAATGTTCCTACTGAAATAATCCAGTGTAATATTCCCTATCTAAAGAGTCTTAATTTAATCAAATATGCTAATTTCCTTTTACTATGTAAGGTAACATATTGACAGGCTTCAGGTATTAGAAGAAAGATAAACTGGGGAAGGAGTATTTTTCTGTCCACCAGAGGTATTTTTTGATTTTCAATGAATTTATTTATTTTTACCAAATTGTAAATTTATGGAAATAAAGTTATTTGTAGAACTCTTTATCATCCTCTTAATGTCTACAAGATCTGCAGTGATATCATCTTTTTGTTCCTGATATTGGTGATTTGTGTCTTATCTTTTGATTTTTGCCAGTCTCACTAGCAATTTGTCTATTTTAACAGTTTTTTAAAGAACTAATTTTTTGTATCACTGATTTGTCTACTCTTTCTGTTTTAATTTCTTCAATTTCTGCTCTTGTCTTTATTTTTCTTTATTTTTAATTGCTCTTTGCTGGTTTCTTGAGGTAGGAATTTTAGATTATTGACCTGAGATATTTCTTTTTTTCTAATGAAAGCATGCCTTTCTTTCTTAGTACTGCTTTATCTGTACCTCATGTAATTTGATGTGTTGCATTTTTATTTTCATTTACTTATATATATATATTTCTTTGAGACTTCCTCTTTGACCTATGAAATATTTATAAGTGTGTTGTTTAATTTCTTGATGTCTGGAACTTTTCCTGATGTATTTTTCTCATTTATTTCTAGTTTGATTTTATTATAGTCCATTGTGGTATAATTATAGTAGCTTAATTTTTGATGTCTCCTTCATGGTTCAATATACAGTTCGTCTTGGTAGAAGATGACCCCTAAAAAATATTCTAAGGACTGAAATATTGGTGGAATGCTTAGAGGTCTAGTGGTCTGAGTCATATTAAGATATCCTTTCTCAGACAGAGAACAAATTATTGTGCCTTGCAGTTACCATTTTTTAGAAAAGTGGTGCAACTATTGGTTGGCATATTAAGGTTTTGGCCACAGTGCATACCACAACAGAGTCTGTTCTTCTAGCCCTATTTACCAGGAGACTCATAAGGCTATCAATTTCAGTGTGGGTCATTATATCCAATGACTGTTCAGAGGGTTTAGGCTATAATATAAATAGCCCTGCTCTTGGGCCATAAGACCTGGTAGATTCAGCGGTGTTACAGATTTCCTTAGTGGATGAAAACACACTGAAGAATACTCAGAGGAGTGATTAAGCTTATACCTATTGGGTTTTAGAATAAGTTCTTACCTTCTGCAGAAAAGAAATATTTGTCACTCAAAAAGTGGCTCCTGAATGCCATTGCACCATATTGGAAACTAAGCATTAGATCATGGACTATGATATGATTATGTAACCAGAGTTGCATTCAAAATCTGAGTCATGTGAACCCACAAATCATTATTTGGGACAGACACAACAGTAATCTATCACACAACAGAATCTGGTGTTAGTACATACAGAAGGAACATAGAGTACATATATGCATTTCTGGACAATAGCAAATACCTTAGGTAGTTGGTAGAAGGTCTGTAGGAGGTAAGTAAGAAGTGTGGAAACAAAGAACTTCAGAAATAGGAATGGACTGGGTACTAAACTATGCATATCTTTGCATAGATGTGTACAGACATAAACAGATACAGTGATCATTCTGATATCATATATTACATGTATTCCTAAACAGTTTTGAATTACAAAAACTCATACATTAAATTTCAGGGCTTAAGAGAAATCACACACACACACACACACACACACACAAACACGTGTATTTATACATACATATACATATACACACAAACACACACAACCGAAATACTATGCAATTTTATAACAAAAGTGATGCAAAAATGCTTATACTTCCCTAAAAACAAAACAAAAGAAAAACCTAGCAATAGTAATTGAGAAGATAATTGGAGTACCCAAGAAAGCGGGAAATTGCCTCTGTAGGTATTGAAAATAAAAGAGTAGAGTGAATATGCTTACCATCCTTTAACTCAAGCAAGGTAGATTCTAAGGCAAGACTGGTAGGGTTGACCCCTAAGACAGCGGGGTCATCTTTAACGTAGGCAACGTAGGAAATTGTAATTTCCCATGAATCCAGAGTTGTGTCTTCATATAAATGTTTTTGAGGTAGGATTTCTGGAGACAGGCACATGTTTGTAATTTTATTTAAATATAGCACAACAGTCTGTACCACTAGTGCAGCAGTCAAACTGGTTTTTGTTTGTGTGCTTGCTTGTTTTCATTTTATATAGAATATAATGCAATTTCTGCTATTCTAGCAGCAATTGCCCATGAAAAAGCGCATATGGAAAACAGTAACTCTGCTTATATGACATGTTTTTCATATTTTCTAATCACATGTGAGCTAATTCACACGGCAAAGGTATGTATTGTATATAGAAGTGACTGAGAAAAATAGTAAAGATAGAGACCGAGACAGAGATAAAGAAAGAGACAGAGGCGGGGCACAGTGACTTACGCCTGTAATCCCAGTATTTTGGGATGCCAAAGTGGGTGGATCATTTTGAGGTCAGGAGTTCAAGACCAGCCTTGGCAACATGGTGAAACCCCATCTCTATTAAAAATACAAAAACTAGCCGGGCTTATCGGGAGAACCCGCTCCTGATGTTTAACGTGGGTTCTTTTCTGTTTCCTAAGTGTCTCAGCTGGATTGAGAAATAAAGGGAAAGAGCACAAGACAGAGAAATTTAAAGTTGGGGGTCCGGGGGAGACATCACATGTCGGCAGGATCCGTGATGTTCCCCCAGGCGTAAAACCAGCAAGTTTTTATTAGCGATTTTCAAAAGGGGAGGGAGTGCATGAATAGGATGTGGGTCACAGAGATCACATACCTCACAAGGTAATAAAATATCATAAAGCAAATGGAGGCAGGGCGAGATCACAGAACCACCGGATGAGGTGAAATTAAAATTGCTAATGAAGTTTCACGCACTCATTGTCATTGATAACATCTTATCAGGAAACAGGGTTTGAGAGCAGGTAACTTGTCTGACCATAATTTATTAGGTGGGAATTTTTGTCCACCTGATAAGCCTGGGAGCGCTATAGGAGACCGGGGCTTATTTCATCCCATCGGCTTCAACCATAAAAAACGGGAGGCCTTAAAAAGGGGCCGTCTATAGGTCAACCTTGAGGGCTCATTCTCTTTCTCAGTGATATTCCTTGCTGAGAAAAAGAATTCAGCGATATTTCTCCTATTTGCTTATGAAAGAGGAAGAATATAGCTCTGTTCCGTCTGGCTCACTGGCGACCAGTTCAAAGTTACCGCTCTTGTTCCCTGAACATCTCTATTATCCTGTTTTTTAAAAGATGCCCAGATTTCATATTCAAACACACACGCTCTACAAACAATTTGTGCAGTTGACACAATCACAGGGTCCTGAGGCGACATTCGTCCTCCTCAGCTTACAAAGAAAATGACGGGATTAAGAGATTAAAGACAGGCATAAGAAATCACAAAGATATTCATTAGGGAAGTGATAAGTGTCCATGAAGTCTTCACAATTTATGTCCAGAGATTACAGTAAAGACAAGTGTAAGATATTATAAAAGTATTAATTTGGGGAACTAATAAATGTCCATGAAATCTTCACAATTTATGTTCTTCTGCCGCGGCTTCAGCCCGTCACTCCATTGCGGGTGCCTGACTTCCCGCAACATGAGTGTGCTGGCAGGCACCTGTGGTCTCAGCTACTCGGGAGGCTGATGCCGGAGAATCACTTGAACCTAGGAGGTGGAGGTTGTAGTGAGCCAAGATCACACCACTGCACTCCAGCCTGGATGATAGAGCGAGACTCTGTCTGAGAAAAAAAAAAAAAAAATTGAATATAAATAAGTGTAGGTGTGTAATCTACTTATGTAAGAGTCCCTGCAGGGAACAGATGACACTAAAAAATGGTGTAATTGAGGATAACATAATTGAAAGACTATTTTTAAAAATATAGGAAGATTTGGGGAAATGACAAAAAAAAGGGGGAGTGTAACACGGTCACTAAGAGCTTTTCCCACCAGAACCCTTAAAAAGAACAATATACAAGGAGGAAAGCATGACAAAAATCATGGAGATTTTCACAGACAGAAGGAGCCAAATATTGTCCACCCAGCAGAGAGGGAGCAGGGAATATAAAACTCACCTCACGCTCTTTCTATTCTCGGATAGCCAGTAACAGAATGCTAGTAACTGTTACAATCTATGTCACCCTCATGGGTTAGAGAACAGAACGTAGAAAGATGGACAGGCCATCATATTTGTAAGGAAAATATAAACATGTATGAGGAGTGTGTGCATGTATGTGTGATAAAATTCTTTAAGGGTAACTGTTATATATTTGAATCTGAGAAAGTACATTTGCAAAAGAGAACTTTGCCTCTATACTCTCCATTGCATTGCATAATTAAAATTTTTATTTAAAAAGTAAATTTGTTCAACATTTAAATATATGAAGGACTTTTTAGAAAAAAACCCACATAGTGCTACTGAAATATTTTATATATTCTTGTCGTTATTTCTTAGTATTACAGTTTTTAGGGTTCGTTAACTCTTAAAATTAAAGAACAAACCATCTTTACACTAAGGCCTTTAGTAAAAAGGCTTTAAATAGAACAGAGAAAAGTTTTATATACATTTTCTGAATTTGCTTTCCAAGGCTAGGAGAGAAATAACTGCATTTTTTTTTTTTTTTTTTTTAAGAGAAGAAGTTACTGTCTTTGTACGGTTTTATAGCTACTTGAGTGAAAAAGAAAAATCTGTAATTTTACTGTTTATATTTTCAGGAGTAAATGCACATTGAAGCAACTCTTTCAATAGAAAGGGAAGCTATAAAAATCTGTCTTACATCAAAGAAATACAGCATGTACATCTGTCAGACTCTGAATTTCCCCTGCTCTGAGACAATGATTGTTCTAAGCACATTATTTCTAGTAGTGACATCAACAATAGAAAGATGTGCATCCTTTAAAATCACATCTTGGTGTTTTATTATTTCTCCAAAAGCAAAAACAGAAATACTAACTCACTATTATTCTTACAAGTCCATTTTTTTTTCATGGTATGACATGTCCATTTGTTCCAAAGGTATTCACCCAGAATCACAAAGAAATTGTTTCCCATCAAATTATCAAAATTGTGCCAAATTTTTAGCTATTTTATTTGAGTACTGTGAGAGACAAAAGACATGTGTATCTTGAAAAATAACTGTATTTGTATGTAATTTATTCAACCTTATTTACAAGATGAAAAAGTCAATTTTATGAGCACAAGTTTTTATGGAATTATATTATTTAATTTACATCACAATTTTCAGCTCTTTACAACTTCTCAAGATGATAATAGTGATTACACTATTGCAATTCCTTATTGAGTACTCCTAAGCTGCACACTAGCACTCAGGTAGAAAATAAGAAAATATAGATTAATTTTAGTTTGTGTGTGTGTGTGTGTTTTATCTAAAACCTTTAAAAGTTCACGGGTACATGTGTAGGTTTGTTACATAAGTTAACTTGTGTTATGGGGTTTGATGTACAGATTTTTCATCACTCTAGAATTAAGCCTCGTACCCATCAGATATTTCTCCTGATCCTTTCCCTCATCCCACCACCCACTCTCTAATATGCCCCAGTGTGCATTGTTTCCCTCTATGTGTCCATGAGTTCTCATCATTTAGCTCCCACTTATAAAAGTAAGAACATTTGGTATTCAGTTTTCTGTTTCTGCATTAGTTTGCTAAGAATAATGGCCTTCAGCTCTATCTGTGTACCTACAAAGGATAAGAGCTCATTCTTTTTTATGACTGCATAGTGTCCCATGGTGTATATATGCCACATTTTCTTTATTCAGTCTATCACTGATGGGCATTTAGATTGATTTTGTGTCTTTGCTAGAAAATAAGCAAATATAGTTTATGTAATAAACATGTACTAAATTTAGATAATGAAAACATCTATGAATCTACAACTATGTGTTTCATTAAAAATGTCATGGACATGTTATGTTCAAAAAATTCACACTGAAGTCGGGAGCAAGATGGCCGAATAGGAACAGCTCCAGCCTCCAGCTCCCAGCATGAGCAACACAGAAGATGGGTGATTTCTGCATTTTCAACTGAGATACTGGGTTCATCTCACTAGGGAGTGCCAGACAATTGGTGCTGGTGAGCTAGTGCAGCCCAACCAGCAAGAGCTGAAGCAGGGCGAGGCATCGCCTCACCTGGGAAGCTCAAGGGGGAAGGGAATCCCTTTTCCTAGCCAAGGGAAACTGAGACACACAACATCTAGAAAATCGAGTAACTCCCACCCTAATACTTCATTTTACCAAGGGTCTTAGCAAAGGGCACACCAGGAGATTATATCCCACACTTGGCTCAGAGGGTCCCACACCCACGGAGTCTCCCTCATTGCTAGCACAGCAGTCTGAGATCTAACTGCAAGTCAGCACTGAGACTGAGGGAGGGGTGCCAGCCATTGCTGAGGCTTAAGTAGGTAAACAAAGCCTCCAGGAAGCTCGAACTGGGTGGAGCCCACCAGAACTCAAGGAAGCCTACCTATCTCTGTAGATTCCACCTCTGGTTGGAGTCTGACAGCTGTCTGACAGCTTTGAAGAGAGCAGTGGATGTCCCAGCACGGAGGTTGAGATCTGAGAATGGACAGACTGCCTGCTCAAGTGGGTCCCTGACCCCTGAGTAGCCTAACTGGGAGACATCCACCACTAGGTGCAGACTGACACCTCACACCTCACACGGCAGGGTACACCCCTGAGACGAAGCTTCCAGAGCAAGAATCAGACAGCAGCACTCGCTATTCAGCAATATTCTATCTTCTGTAGCCTCTGCTACTGATACCCAGGCAAACAGGGTCTGGAGTGGACCTTAAGCAATCTCCAACAGACCTACAGCTGAGGGTCCTGACTGTTAGAAGGAAAACTAACAAAGAGAAAGGACACCCACACCAAAACCCCATCAGTACCTCACCAGCACCAAAGACCAAAGGCAGATAAAACCACAAAGATGGGGAAAAAACAGGGCAGAAAAGCTGGAAATTCAAAAAATCAGAGCGCATCTCCCCCTCCAAAGGAATGCAGCTCATCTCCAGCAACGGATCAAAGCTGGACGGAGAATGACTTTGACGAGTTGAGAGGAGAAGGCTTCGGTCCATCGAACTTCTCAGAGCTAAAGGCAAAACTGCGCACCCAGTGCAAAGAAACTAAAAATCTTGAAAAAAGAATGGATGAATGGATAACTAGAATAATCAATGCAGAGAAGACCATAAATGAACTGACAGAGATAAAAACCATGACACGAGAAATACGTGACAAATGCACAAGCTTCAGTAACCGACTTGATCAACTGGAAGAAAGAGTATCAATGATTGAAGATCAAAAAAATGAAATGAAGCGAGAAGAGAAGTCTAGAGAAAGAAAAGGAAAAAGAAATGAACAAAGCCTCCAAGAAATATGGGATTATGTGAAAAGACCAAATCTACGTCTGATTGGGGTACCTGAAAGTGAAGGAGAAAATGGAACCAAGTTGGAAAACACTCTTCAGGATATCATCCAGGAGAACTTCCACAACCTAGTAAGGCAGGCCAACATTCAAATTCGGGAAATACAAAGAACGCCACAAAGATACTCCTCGAGAAGAGCAACTCCAAGACACATAATTGTCAGATTCACCAAAGTTGAAATGAAGGAAAAACTGTTAAGGGCAGCCAGAAAGAAAGGTCGGGTTACCCACAAAGGGAAGCCCATCAGACTAACAGCAGATCGCTCAGCAGAAACTCTACAAGCCAGAAGAGAGTGGGAGCCAATATTCAACATTCTTAAAGAAAAGAATTTTAAACCCAGAATTTCATATCCAGCCAAACTAAGTTTCATAAGTGAAGGAAAAATAAAATCCTTTACAGACAAGCAAATGCTTAGAGATTTTGTCACCACCAGGCCTGCCCTACAAGAGATCCTGAAGGAAGCATTAAACATGGAGAGGAACAACCAGTACCAGCCATTGCAAAAACATGCCAAAATGTAAAGACCATTAATGCTAGGAAGAAACTGCATCAACTAATGAGCAAAATAACCAGCTAATATCACAATGACAGGATCGAGTTCACACATAACAATATTAACCTTAAATGTAAATGGCATAAATGGTCCAATTAAAAGACACAGACTGGCAATTTGGATAAAGAGTCAAGACCCATCAGTTTGCTGTATTCAGGAGACCCATCTCACATGCAGAGACACACATAGGCTCGAAATAAAGGGATGGAGGAAGATCCACCAAGCAAATGGAAAACAAAAAAAAGTAGGGGTTGGCCGGGCACGGTGGCTCAAGCCTGTAATCCCAGCACTTTGGAAGGCTGAGATGGGTGGATCACGAGGTCAGGAGATTGAGACCATCCTGACTAACACGGTGAAACCCCGTCTCTACTAAAAAATACAAAAAACTAGCCGGGCGAGGTGGCAGGTGACTGTACTCCCAGCTATTCGGGAAGCTGAGGCAGGAGAATGGTGTGAACCCGGGAGGCGGAGCTTGCAGTGAGCTGAGATTCGGCCACTGGTCTCCAGCCTGGGAAACAGAGTGAGACTCCATATCAAAAAAAAAGAAAAAGAAAAAAAGCAGGGGTTGCAATCCTAGTCTCTGATAAAACAGACTTTAAACCATCAAAGATCAAAAGAGACAAAGAAGGCCATTACATAATGGTAAAGGGATCAAGCAACAGGAAGAGCTAACTATCCTAAATATATATGCACTCAATACAGGAGGACACAGATTCATAAAGCAAGTCCTTAGAGACATTCAAAGAGACTTAGACTCCCATGCAATAATAACGGGAGACTTCAACACTCCCTATCAACGTTAGTCAGATCAATGAGACAGAAAGTTAATAAAGATAGCCAGGAATTGAACTCAACTCTGCACCAAGCAGACCTAATAGACATCTACAGAACTCTCCACCCCAAATCAACAGAATACACATTCTTCTCAGCACCACATAGCACTTATTCCAAAATTGACCACATAGTTGGAAATAAAGCACTCCTCAGCAAATGTAAAAGAACAGAAATTATAACAAACTGTCTCTCAGACCACAGTGCAATCAAACTAGAACTCAGGACTAAGAAACTCAATCAAAACTGCTCAACTACATGGAAACTGAACAACATGCTCCTGAATGACTACTGGGTACATAATGAAATGAAGGCAGAAACAAAGATGTTCTTTGAAACCAATGAGAACAAAGATACCACATACCAGAATCTTTGGGACACATTTAAAGCAGTGTGTAGAGGGAAATTTATAGCACTAAATGCCCACAAGAGAAAGCAGGAAAGATCTAAAATTGACACTCTAACATCACAATTAAAAGAACTAGAGAAGTAAGAGCAAACACATTCAAAAGCTAGCAGAAGGCAAGAAATAACTAAGATTAGAGCAGAACTGAAGGAGATAGACAAACAAAAAACCCTCCAAAAAATCAATGAATCCAGAAGCTGGTTTTTTGAAAAGATCAACAAAATTGATAGACTGCTAGCGAGACTAAAGAAGAAAAGAGAGAAGAATCAAAGAGATGCAATAAAAAAATGATAAAGGGGATATCACCATCGACCCCACAGAAATACAAACTACCATCAGAGAATACTATAAACACCTCTATGCAAATAAATTAGAAAACCTAGAAGAAATGGATAATTTCCTGGACACTTACACTCTCCCAAGACTAAACCAGGAAGAAGTTGAATCCCTGAATAGACCAATAGTATGCTCTGAAATTGAGGCAATAATTAATAGCCTACCAACCAAAAAAAGTCCAGGACCAGATGGATTCACAGCTGACTTCTACTAGAGGTAGTAGGAGGAGCTGTTACCATTCCTTCTGAAAGAATTCCAATCAATAGAAAAAGAGGGAATCCTCCCTAACTCATTTTAGGAGGCCAACATCATCCTGATACCAAAGTAGGGCAGAGACACAACAAAAAAAGAGAATTTTAGACCAATATCCCTGATGAACATCGATGCAAAAATCCTCAATAAAATACTGGGAAACCGAATCCAGCAGCACATCAAAAAGCTTATCCACCATAAACAAGTGGGCTTCATCCCTGGGATGCAAGGCTGGTTCAACATATGAAAATCAGTAAACATAATCCAGCATATAAACAGAACCAAAGACAAAAACAACATGATTATCTCAATAGATGCAGAAAAGGCCTATGACAAAATTCAACGACCCTTCATGTTAAAAAGTCTCAATAAATTCACTATTGATGGAATGTATCTCAAAATAATAAGAGCTATTTATGACAAACCCACAGCCAATATCATACTGAATGGGCAAAAACTGGAAGCATTCCCTTTGAAAACTGGCACAAGAGAGGGATGCCCTCTCTCACCACTCCTATTCAACATAGTGTTGGAAGTTCTGGTTAGGGCAATCAGGCAAGAGAAAGAAATAAAGGATACTCAGTTAGGAAAAGAAGAAGTCAAATTGTGCCTGTTTGCAGATGACATGATTGTATATTTAGAAAACCCCATTATCTCAGCCCAAAATCTCCTTAAGCTGTTAAGCAACTTCAGCAAAGTCTCAGGATACAAAATTAATGTGCAAAAATCGCAAGCATTCTTATGCACCAGTAACAGACAAATAGAGCAAAATCATGAATGAACTTCCATTCACAATTGCTTCAAAGAGAATAAAATACCTAGGAATCCACTTACAAGGGATATAAAGGATCTCTTCAAGGAGAACTACAAACCACTGCTCAGTGAAATAAAAGAGGACACAAACAAATGGAAGAACATACCATGCTCATGGATAGGAAGAATCAATATCATGAAAATGGCCATACTGCCCAAGGTAATTTATAGATTCAATGCCATCCCCATCAAGCTACCAATGACTTTCTTCACAGAATTGGAAAAAACTGCTTTAAAGTTCGTATGGAACCAAAAAAGAGCCTGCATTGCCAAGACAATCCTAAGTCAAAAGAACAAAGCTGGAGGCATCATGCTACCTGACTTCAAATTATACTACAAGGCTATAGTAACCAAAACAGCATGGTACTGGTACCAAAACAGAGATATAGACCAATGGAACACAACAGAGCCCTCAGAAATAATACCATGCAGCTACAGCCATCTGATCTTTGACAACCTGAAAAAAACAAGAAATGGGGAAAGGATTCCCTATTGAATAAATGGTGCTGGGAAAATTGGCTAGCCATAAGTAGAAAGCTGAAACTGGATCCTTTCCTTACTCCTTATACGAAAATTAATTCAAGATGGATTAGAGACTTAAATGTAAGACCTAATACCATAAAAACCCTAGAAGAAAACCTAGGTAATACCATTCAGGACATAGGCATGGGCAAGTAATTGATGTCTAAAACACCAAAAGCAACGGCTGCAAAAGCCAAAATTGACAAATGGGATCTCATTAACCTAAAGAGCTTCTGCACAGCAAAAGAAACTACCATCAGAGTGAACAGGCAACCTACAGAATGGGAGAAAATTTTTGCAATCTACTCATCTGAAAAAGGGGTAATATCCAGAACCCACAAAGAACTCAAACAAGTTTACAAGAAAAAAACAAACAACCCCATCAAAAAGTGAGCAAAGGATATGAACAGACATTTCTGAAAAGAAGACATGCATACAGCCAACAGATACATGAAAAAATGCACATCATCACTGGCCATCAGAGAAATGCAAATCAAAACCACAATGAGATACCATCTCACACCAGTTAGAATGGCAATCATTAAAAAGTCAGGAAACAACAGGTGCTGGAGAGGATGTGGAGAAATAGGAACACTTTTACACTGTTGGTGGGATTGTAAACTGCTTCAACCATTATGGAAAACAGTATGGCGATTCCTCAAGGATCTAGAACTAGAAATACCATTTGACCCAGCCATCCCATTACTGGGTATATACCCAAAGGATTATAAATCATGCCACTATAAAGACACATGCACATGTATGTTTATTGCTATTATTCACAATAGCAAAGACTTGGAATCAACCCAAATATCCATCAGTGACAGACTGGAGTAAGAAAATGTAGTACATATACACCATGGAATAATATGCAGCCATAAAAAAAGGATGAGTTTGTGTCCTTTGTAGGGACATGGATGCAGCTGGAAACTATCATTCTCTGCAAACCTTTGCAAGAACAGAATACCAAACACCACATATTCTCACTCATAGGTGGGACTTGATGAATGAGATCACTTGGACTCTGGAAGGGGAACATCACACACTGGGTCCTATCATGGGGAGTGGGGAGGGGGGAAGGATGCCATTGAGAGTTATACCTGATGTAAATGACGAGTTGATGGGTGCTGACAAGTTGATGGGTGCAGCACACCAACATGGCACAAGTATACATATGTAACAAACCTGCACGTTGTGCACATGTACCCTAGAACTTAAAGTATAGAAAAAAAAAAAAAAAGAAAGAAAGAAATTCAGACTGAAGCAAAAGTAAAATGTAATTTCTAAACAAATATATTGGTTTGGTGAATATTTAAAACATTTATAAAATATAGATGAAGACTTTTGGAAAGAAGCACTTTAATTCATTTTCACTGAATATAATAATACTCAAATATGACAGTTGTTTCACTATATTTTAAATTTAGTTTTCCTAGCATGTGAGAAACTAAAATAATGAAAAAGCAACATTGTTTTACATCTAACTATAACAGGATATATTGAGGTTGTTTTTAGAGTTTTATTATTATGCATGGTATTTAATATGTATTATGTGTATATGTATATATACATGCAAACATACCTGTACATATCTTTATCAGAGATATTACTAGCTGTGTTACATACTAAGATTTCTTACCAAAAACTGATTGTATATTTAACAATAATTTTGGCATTTATGAAGATAAGTTACCTTTTGTCATTTTGACTATTAAAATTGTACATTGTTTTTTGTAGCCTAAATGATTTATATTAATAGACATAAATGTATATAATTTGCTTATTAATTCTAAAATATGATCTATAATATTGATACAGGCATTCATAATTTGCATGATGCTTGGTCAAAAGTATACTATTTTAATATACTACTGGAGTTAATTTGCCAGTCTTTTTATTACTTAAGCAGCTATAGTAAAAGTGAGAAGAGTCTTTTTCCATATTAATGACATTTTCATATCAAATATAAAAAATAGAAATGTATAATCTCTGATATGGAAAATATGAAAAACATGGATTTTCTGTGAATGAGTATTCTGAAAATAATGCACAAACACTCTGAGCAAGATTATTTTTTCACAAGGTCCTCATTGAATATTAACAGAATTCTCTATTTTTTCCATGGCTCTCAGTCTGTTTTCCTATTGTATCTTGACTCAAATTTAATACTTTATATTACGCAAGAGAGAAATTACTTTTACTCAGGTATTTAAATACATTAATATAAAATTGTGCAGCCATAAATATAATTAAGTATACAACATACATATAGGTATTCGATCTTTCTTATTTCCCTTAGAGCATATATATGTGGAATTGTTGTTGTATTTTATGTAATTTTTTTATTTAGGGCTTTTTAGCAATCTCTTATTATCTTTATTTCTTTATCAAGTGTCTTACTGAATCCTTATTTTATTGATTTTTTTAAAGAAATTGCTCTAATTTCCCAATATTTAAGAGTATTTTGTTTCTATATTTATTCCTTTTTTCTGCCTTCCTTTTGTTTGAATATTGATTGGATATTGGTTTTATTTGGATGAGATATTTTAATCCCTAAGGATATAATTACAAAACAGGCCTTATTCTTACACTTGATCATGACTGGAGCAGATCATCATCTACCCCCAAAACAGCCACAAAGGTGAGGAAAGGAACTCCCAAGAGAATATGTTTGAAGGTCAGCTAAGGAAAAATAAGATTGTTTTGTATGTAGTTACAGAGAAAATACTCTATAAACTTCACACAATGAGGAAAAATAATAGAAGGCCCTTACTCTCATTGCACTTACAGTCTGATTTTTGAAAGAGTGAAAAAGATTTAAATTTCTATAAAATCTGATGCACGCTAAGGCAGAGCAAATTCATGGGTCTAGGGCAACTCCCAAAAGTTGCATCTAATCAAAACATAAAGAGCTTGAGAAACTTTCTGAAAGTGACATCTAAATTGAGAGCTGAAAAATAAGTCAGCATTACATAGGTAAAAAGTGACAGAAAAATAAATATATACAGGAAAAGAAATAACACATTTCATGGTAGAGAGACAGCATAACATAGTACATGTGATGAATACAAATAAGTTCCACATATTTGGAACATAGGGTTTGGGTGTTGGAATTTATCTAAAGAGCTTGGAAGTAGGAGAGTCTTTAAAATTACAGTAAGCACTTTGAAATCCATCATGAAGACAATTTGAAGTAAATTTGAAGTACCACTTTATTTTTATAATGGCCTAGAGTTAAAAGAGGAAGAGAGATGAGTTAGGGTGCATTATAATTTAGACAACAGTCCTCTGAATTAAGGTAGGGCCATTGGAGATGAAGAGAAGTAAGTGAATTCAAAGTATTTGGAGGACTTGGTGAATAATTGGATGTAAATTGGGTAAAATAATGAAGTAGACTGTTATGGATTTAATTGCAGTCCCCTAAAGTTCACATGTTGAAATCCCAACCACCAACACCTCAGGATGTAACCTGGTTTGGCTACAGGGATATTGCAGATATAGTTAGTTAAGGCAAAGTTATTACCATGGGTCTTAATGCAGTATAATTGCTGTCCTCATAAAAAGAGAATATTTGGACAAAGATATCTGCACATAGGGGGAACACCATGTGACATCATAGATAAGGGGTGATGCTTCTACAAGCCAAGTAGTGCCAAAGATTGCCAGCAAACCACCAGAAACAGAAAGAGACACTGAAAAGATTCTTCTTCACAGTTCCTAGAAGGAACTAAATCTGTTGTTACTTTCGTTCTGGACTTCCAGTCTCTAGAGCTGTGAGACAATAAATACTTTTGTTTATGCCACCCAGTTCATGCTACTTTTTAGGACATCCTCAGCAAACTGTTTCAGACACAGAAAGCTTGAATACAATAGCTATCTTTCTGGCTTGGGAAACTGTATGAATAATGGTGCCTTTCACTTACAGGGAATATTGAGGGGGTGAAATAACTTCGAGGGAGGTTAAGTGTTGAGTTTGATATGTCTGTGGATAAATCAGTTGGAAATAACACTGTGCTTTTATATATATTGGAGAATTATCAACATGTGGATATATACTGATTTCTTGGAAGTGGCTAAGGAGAATGTATGGAATTAAAAGGAGAGAATATTCAGGATTGATTTCTTATCAACACCAAGGAACATGTTAGGAATATAAAATAAAGAAGATTATTCTGTGAATTGCAGACAAATGGGGAATTATGAAGGAATACATATAGGAAAATTAGACATTAAGGAAAATACTTTCAAATAAAGTTTTAAAAAATGTTTGGGGATATATATAATATATAGTTTCAATAACATTAATAACTATACATTAAAACTTTGACCCAATAATCTTCTATGAAGAAGATTTAGATTAGCCCTGTTTTTTTACATCACACACACATACACACACACATATAAATAGGTTATAGGATTGCAGCCCTTTTTAAAGTTACAAAATAAATTTATAAAGAGAAAAAATTTATAATCAGATTATAAATCTAAGACCTCAAATCACATTTTGGTATAATTTCACAGGATATATTCTATTAATAAAGTCCATATTTTTATAAAATTGGTAAAGCTCTCCATATACTGATTAATTCATAATTTTACTTTATAATTTGATTACTTTTCCTATTATTATATAAATTGGACATTATTATCATTTTTAGTTGTGTAATATTCCATTATTTGGATATTCAGAAGTTGTCATTCTGTGCTTAGAAGGTTGAGTGCAAGTTTTACATTTTATAAAAAATGTGATAAATACATTTTATTACCATTAATATGCAATGCTTAATATTAAAGCAAAAGTTAAAAAAGGTTTTCAAGATCAAACAATTGTGTAAGACCTATTATGTAAAAACAGCAATCCACAGTCTCACCTGCCTGCACTTTTGTCCCATTCTACTGAATTAACCTGTCCCAAATCTTTTTACTGCCTTTCTTCCTTGTTTTCTTTTTAAGTGTAAGTTTAAACAACATAATGACACTGCTCCCTTTTGATCTTTCATCTTGATAAATCATCTAAATACTTCTAATTTTATTCAAGAAAATACAACTTGTTATGAACAATCTCAAAATCTTGCTATCTTAACAATATTTTAAAGATTATTTGCCGTGTTGTGCTAAGCAGGATTTTCCAAAAATGATCCTTGGAGCTCAGTGTTGATTGGTTAGACAAAGAACCAACTGGGATTTGAGGCTCTACTCTTCTTGTATTCAACTTCTTATGGGAACACTGGCTAATTTTCCATGGTAGAACAAGCTGCAAAATCCACAGACCTCCAAGTCTTCCAAAAATGAAGCAGCTGGATAACAGCTGTCAACTCCCAATAGCAGCTGGTATGCTAACCCAGACAGCTTGGGTTCACATGGTCTATTTGTACCCCTAAATGACTGCTGTGCTCCTATACTTTTTCAAAAAGAAGCTAGAGCAAAAACAAACAAACAAACAAAATGAAAAAAGTGAGGGAACAGGCAAAGACCCTTCACTTACCAAACATCATTCAGGTTTCCAAACCATTCTATTTCTGAGAGGCATCTTCAGTTCTAGCACACCTCTTTGTAAAATGATATAGGTTGGAGAACTCACATCTCTTCTTGTTGACCGTTGCTTGATATATATTCATCACCACCAAAAATAAACAAAAATGTACTCTTTAACCCATAATATCCAAAATCTTGCAGCATATCACCTGCAGACACACATAATCATACTTGTGCGTAATCCAGTCATAAAATCCTAGTTGAATAGGTCTCAAGGTTGGTTCTCTACTGTGATATGATCTTAAGCAAAAGCTTATAATCTGTTGCTAGATTGTCTATAAAGGCTTGCTAATGAGGGAAGGGAAGTGAGAGAAAGGGCCTTAAAGCTTGTAGTATTTGCAGGGACAAGGTTGACATATGTTATCTATCACCCCAGGCCATGCTCCAATATACAGAAATAATCAAATGACCCACTTATAGGTATAAAAATACTATACAACTGTAGTTTAGCTATTTCCCAGAAAGTGAATTCTTGAAGATCTAGCCAGCTTCTGCCAACCACATTTGAAAAGACTGAGCACTTTTATCAGTCTCTGCATATATGCACACAGGCGTCAGTCACCCACATTTTCCAGTATCTCTTGTAACAAAATAATGTCAGTGATTACATCATAGTTATAAGTGATATTTACAAATGGAATAAATAAGGATGTGTATTTGTCTCCCAGGTCTGCCATAATAAACTACCATACATTTGTTGGCTTAAAACTACAGAAAATGTACTCTCTCTGTTCAGGGAGTCAGTATTCTGAGTTCAAGATGTCAGTAGGGTTGCTTTCTTCTGGAGGCTTTGAGGAAGAATGACTCCATGACTCAACCAACTTCTAGAGATTGCCGGCAATCCTTGGCATTACTTGGCTTGTAGATATAACTCTCCAATTTCTGCCTTCATCTTCACATCACACTCTTCTCTGTGCCTCTCTGTGCGTCCCTTTGTCTCCTATAAAGACATTTCCATTGGAATTAGGGCCCAGTCTGGTCCAGTGTGATCTCATCTTAATCCTTAATTACATCTGCAAAGAGTTTATTTCCAAATACATTTTCTGAGTTTCTGAGTGGACATACATTTTTAAGGGACAATATTCAACCCATTATAGAGATATTATTAAATTAATTTTATTATACAACTTTAATTTCTCTGAAGATAATATTGCTTTATATATTTCCTTTTAACTTTCTATGCACTCAATAATTTAGTATACAATTTTCCAATGGTTTCTAAAACAGTTCTCGATACAGTAAAACACAGGAGGGCAAAAGATCTGTTCTATATTTAGCTCCCTTTTAGAGCATCCGTATCTCTGATCCAATCTGGAATGTACTTTAATCATGTTGTAAAGCCACATTTCTAGAACTCTTTTCACTACATTCTAGGGAAAAATTATTTTGATTATTTCTCTTTTGTACTTTCATTTTGCAAATGTGTGTCTGGGAGCAAGTATTTTTAGATTTAGAATATCTTTAAAATTCCTTTATTTACCTTCATACTTGATTGATACTCTGGCTTAATTGGGGCTTCTAGGTTGAAAATCACTTTCATTTAGATTGTTTAAAACTTTGATATTAAGATGCTAACTTTCAGTGTTGGTGTTGAATTTCTGTGATCTACCTCCTCATTTCTTCTCTCTCTCTCTCTCTCCTCTATCTATCTATCAATCTATCTAGATTTTAAATATGTAAATTTCTGGAAGCTTGAAACACAAAAATCTGACAGCTTAATTGGATTCAAATTAAATCATTGAATGTAAATTATCATCCATTTCTAGAATTACTTACATAAACTACATTTTCATTTGTGTAATTACTGGGCAGAATCTCACAATTCTTGATATCTTCTTGCCATGGCACTTTTCTGAAAGATTGTAATAATACTGAGGCTATGAAAACCATTGATCACCATGAACATTGTAACATTGAGTTATACTACTTATTTAAATATTTTCTCATTCAACGTGCTTAAAATGGTGTATAAGTCTCTTTTACTTTCTCATTGATAGCTGATTATCATTAAAGCTGAAAATTCTTTTATATATTCACCTAGTCGTATTTCCAGGTCTGTAGACGTGGAGATTTCTTCTATTGGGTGCCAATTTGTGTGGACTTTTAGTTATTTACATTGGGTATTTGTAAATTTCATAACAAATGTCTTTCATTTCTTGTCTGCTTCTTAATTTTTAAAATTGTTAATTGTCTGCTAGTATGTGCAAAGGTGTTTTGTTTTTTTTTTTTGCTTGAAGTTTTCTATTTCTGCATTACCTCATAGAATGGGCTTGTTGTGTCTCCTCCTGTTTTGAGTCCTGCTACTCCTCTGGGCTGAAGGGTAACTTTTATCTCTGAGTGCTTGCTCCTAGAAAACCAGCTAGAGTCAAATGCTAGAGTCAACGCTTCTAATTTGACCAATTCCTCTACTATGTTCTGTCAATTACTGACTATCCAAATGCTTTGATTATGGGTTTTGTAGATGGGCTCTTATAAGATAATCAGAAGAGAAAATTATTTTATTTTGCTTTGGGAGGGTATCTTTTTCATAAACACTACCATCTGTTATTCAAAACTTACCATATTTTATGAATTTCTATGTTGACTACCCTGGTTAGATGAACAAGTGTTCCATATGATCCTTTCTACCTTTAATTCAGTGTAACAGTTAGATTGAACTTGACATCATTTTCAAATTAGTTATCCATGCAAGGCAATTTGAATAACTGACACATGGTGAGACTGAAAAATTGCTGCTGTTATTACCTTTAACTAAATTATATGGTCACCTTTGACAATATCTTGCCATATCTATGAGATTAGGGATGATGAAGCATCATATTTAGAATAAAATATATTGGAGTTTGGGTTTTAGAATACTAGTTTTAGATGTGAGTTCTCCGTCCCTTAAGAGATATAAAAATGAACAAAAACTCACCTCATTACTGACGTAAATATGATGTCTCATAGTATTGTTTAATTAATGAATGTACCTATCCATTAATTCACAGATATTTATTAAACATTTACTCTGTGGCAGGCGCAACATTAGATAAAGATTTTATGGCAGACACCTCTCTATCTTGATGAGTTCAATTGCTTTAATTTTTAGTTCCCACAAATGAGTGAGAACATGTGAAGCTTGTCTTTCTGTGCCTGACACATTTTACTTAACATAATGATAACCAGTTTTTTCCATGCTGTTGCAAATGACTAGATTTCATTCCTTTTTATGGCTGAACAGTAGTTCATCATGCATATGTACCACATTTTCTTTATCCATTAATCTGTGATGGACACTTAGGTTGCTTTCAAATCTTAGCTATGTGCATTGTGCTGCAATAAACATGGGAGTGCAGACATCTATCTGAAATACTGATTACCTTTCTTTTGGGTATATATGTATCATTTTTATTATTTTATTTATTTAGAGACAGGGTGTTGCTCTGTCTCCCAGGTTATAGTGCAAGAGGTATGATCATATCTCACTGCAACCTTGAATGTATCAATAGGATTGCTAGATCATATGGTAACTCTATTTTGAGGTTTTTGAGAACTGTTTGGAAACAGTTCTCCATAGTGATTGTATTAATTTATATGCCCACTAACAGTGTACATAGGTTCCTTTTTATTCACATTGTCACCAGAATTTGTCATTGCCTGTCTTTTGGATATAAGCCATTTTAATTGGAGTGATATGACATGTCATTGTATTTTTGACTTGAATTTCATTGATGATAAATTATGCTGAACACCTTTTCATATACTTGATTGCCATTTGTATGTCTTCTTTTCAGAAATTTCTATTCAGATCTTTTGCCCATTTTTAATTGGATCATTAGATGTTTTTCCTACTGACTTGAGAGTTTTATATATGCTGGTTGTCAATCCATTGTCAGATGGATAGTTTGCAAATACTTCTCTCATTCTGTGTGTTGTCTCTTCACTTTGTTGGTCATTTCCTTTGCTGTGCAGAAGCCATTTAGATTGATGTGATCCCATCTGTCCATTTTTTGCCTTAGTTGCCTGTGCTTATGGTGTATTACTCAAGAAATATTTACTCAGATCAATGTTCTACAGAGTTTCTCAAATAATCTCCTATAGTAGTTATATAGTTAGAGGTTTTACATTTAATTTTTTATTCTATTTGGTATGATCTTTGTTTATGATGAGGAATATAATCTAGTTTCATTATTCCACATATGAATATTCAGTTTTCCCAGTACAATTTACTGAACAGTACAATTTATAGACTGTCCTTTCCCCAGTGTAAGTTCTAGGCACCTTAGTCAAAAACGAGTCTACTATAGACATATGGATTTACTTTTGAATTTTCTATGCTGCTACTGTTCTATGTGTCTGTTTTTATGCCAGTGGCATGCTGTTTTGGCTACTATAGCTCTGTAGAATAATTTGAAGTTAAGTAATAAGATTCCTCCAGTTTTGTTCCTTTTGTTTAGGATAGCTTTGGCTATTCAGGGTCTTTGGTGGTTCCATACAAATTTTAAAATTGTTTTTTTCTATTTCTGTGAAAAAATATCATTGGCATTTTGATAGAAATGGCATTGAGTCTGCAGATGGCTATGGACATTTTAACAATATAGATTCTTCCAATAAATAAATATAAAATATATCTTATTTTCTTGTGTCCTCTTCAATTTCTTGATTCCATATTTTATAGTTTTCATTGTTTATATATTTCACAGAAATCTTTCACTTTATTGGTTAAGTATATTCCCAGATATTTCATTTCACTTGTAGCTATTTAAAATGGGATTACTTCCTTGAGTTCTTTTTCAGATTGCTCCCTGCTGACATATAAAATTGTTACTAATTTTTTTATGTAGATTTGTATCCTGCAACCTTACTGAATTTATCAATTCTATTAGTTTTTTGGTGGAGATTTTAGGTTTTCCAAATGTAATATTATATCATCTGCAAGCAAGGATGATTTTATTTATTCATTTCCAATTTGGATTCCTTTTATTTGCTTATCTTTTGTAATTGCTCTAACTAGAACTTCTAGTACTAAGTTAAATAGTAGTGGTAAAAGTGTTTTGGATTCTTGTCTTGTTTTGGATTTCAGAGGAAAGGTTTTCAGTTATTTTCCACTGTAGGTCTATCATATATGGCTTTTGTTGTATTGAGGTATGTTCCTTCTATCCTCTATTTTTTGAAGTTTTTACCAAGAAGGGATATTGAATTTTATTAAATGCAGTGGGATCTAAACTAAAGAGCTTCTGCATAGTAAAATAATCAACAGAGGAAACAGAAAACCTACAGAATCGGAGAAAAATTTTGCAAACTACACAGCTTACAAAGGTCTAATATTCAGCATCTATAAGGAACTTAAACAAATGTACAAGAAAAAAAAAACTCCATTGAAAAGTAGGCAAAGCACATGAACAGATGCTCAAAGAAGATTTATGAACAACAAAAAAAAGGAAAATGCTATACAGAAAATGGAAGTGAGGTACACAAACAGCCAGATTGGTTATAGCTTGGTGTGCTTGCTGTTTGCCTTATGTGACCATGGTTTGAAAAGTTGGACACCTTTGATTGGCCAAAACTTGGTGATTGGCACAAAAGTAGACTACAGTCTATATAGAAGTCTGTTCAGATTTTATTTCACTATGTAAAGAAAAACCTTTAGGCTAAAGTTACAATATGTGAGGAGGCAGCTTTAGGCTAAACTTGATTTAACAATTCCCCCAGTTTGGTCATCCTCTCAATTTTGAGAGATGGACCAAAACTTTAGTCATTGATGTCACTATCACCATCGTAAATGCACTCGTTTGGTCTTGAAATCCATTGGGAAGTAGCAGAACAATTTTTTTTTTGTAATGTGGGAACAATTACTTCAGGTTATTGTTATTGTTTCTTTTCATAGGGGTTAGAGCAAAGAGTACTTCCTTATGCAGGAATGTCCTGCTTACAGGAGAAAAAACAAATCTGGTCTGGTCTAGTATCTATGTGTTTCCTTAATGTCTTAGTTTGATTATGTCACATTCAGCACACGTGACTTAAATTTAGTTTGGTCTGGTTTGTCGGGGCCTAGTGCATGAGTTCAGTCCAAAAACAATGACCTCTCATAACTTTGTTTAAAAATTTCCCCGTTTTGGCCAGGCTCTCACTTAGGTGAAAGCATGACCAAAGCTTAGGGCTTTAGCGCCATTCTCAGTTACCATTATTTTGGGTTTCCAACCTCAGCACGCCATTCATAGGTTACAGCGTCCTCATGGTCATACATTTCTTTCACCTCTTCCCATTCCAGTTGAAAAGAGACCAGAGACCATTGGACAATTCTGTAGATGGCTGCATGCCAACATTTAAAACTTCTAAAAGAATATCAGGAAGATAATACCAAGAGTTTGGAGTATGCTGCTTAGCCATGTCCCCACAAACCAAACCAACTAAAATAAAATAGATCAAAGAACGAACTAGATGACAGTCTACTCACTTAAAGAAGTCTCTTTTTTAATTCCTACAACTGAATATCTATAATACCTGATGTGAGGTATTTCTCTATGGGCAGCAAGTACCAGCTGCTGCACAGATACTTCTCTGTTTAGTCAGTAAGTAATGTAGAGCAATTATATTATTTCACCTAACTTCCACAAGAAATTTAAAGTCTTTTGTGTAACAATAGTCTTTATAGTAGAATCTGCAACACAGTCTGTTATGAGGGATAAATTTCTAATTATTGCTTTACGTACTCCAAACAATGAGAAAAAGGACCTAACACATGATTTCCTTCTAGAAGAGTTTAGATCTTCTGGCAATATTCTTTTTAACCCATGATGTATGTTAAGAGGAGTGAACCAATGTTCTGTTTCTGACTGATTATGAGGCAACACATATACCATTAAAATTTCTCACCTATGTTGGGCCTTTATCTTCCATCTATCAAGGCATCTATCATCTTCCATCTATCAGGCATCCTTATCCATGTAGAAGGCTGGCTTCAAAACCTTTTAAAAATAAAAGTATATTCCATGAGTGCACACAGCAGATGACCTTTTCACTTCTATTGTTCATAGAGGCATAAACAAGGTAAAAAAAATCAAAGAAAAGAGTCTCCTTATAGTAGAAAAGTTTTGATCTGTGAATTTGGATAAAAATGCTGCCCACATCAAGGATGCCATCTCGTTTTGGGGATAAAGTTCCCCGGCTAGCTTTATCTTAAGTTTCCTTATGGGTGTACAGTTCCAAGAGTATAGAGGGACCCTTCTTATTTGTGAGATTATGAACCCAAAGTTCAAACTTGAAGTTTTGTTGTTGCAGTGTGGAAGGCAAGGCAGACTTTCTCTGATGTTCTTGGAAGATCCAATCTTCCAGTTCTGGACTGTGAAGCAGCTGATTGTCCTCAGTCAGTAAATAATGAAAAGCTTTCTTTACCTGGTGAAAATACACTATGGCCTAATGAACTACTTTAATAATGTCAGTCCTCTCGCATGGCGAAGCTTTTATAAAACCAGAAAACATTCATTTAAAATGATAATTGAATGAAATCCCTCTATAAATGTTTAAATGGCCCATCAGCTAGTGGAATTTACCTGAAGTTCTTATTGTCTTCACAGGAATATGGGTTTGACAAAGCAAACATTAGCCATGAACTATTTTAGCAATTTAGAAGCACCATAAGAAAATATACATACTTAATTTGGATAACTTTTAATAGCAAATGCGTTAAGGACTCAGGAAGTTCCTGGTTCTCCATGAATCCCTGCTTAATGTTAGATTAATGTCCTCTTGAATACCTGTTGTTTCTCCAATTTAGAGGCATAGCATTGATAGCTGATGGGTTATGATAGGTACTTTGACATAGACCATAGGGTTCATTTAAATTGTAAATCTGAAAAATTTCAATATTGGCTGATTTAGCATGAAAATCTGGAAAAGTATCTTCTTAGTATTCAATTAATTTTTGTTCTGCTCAGGTTAGCAATTTTATACACCCCGTATACAGAATTGCTTCTCTCAACTTCAGTAGTTTTCAACTCTTATTAACCCTCATTTCTAGTGAAAAGTCTAGAAAGTTACTTTTGAAGTGTGTATGTCAGTATTTGTAGACAAAACCATGTTATAATTTTTAGAAAAGTAGTCTTTTAAATTATTTGTTAACAGATCTAAATATATTTAGCTTTTCTATACCATATAAAAATAACATGTCGAGATATGTAGACTTAAACTCATGTTTAATAATTAATATTTTAGTATCTTAACATAGAGATGACTTAGGCATTTCATGATTATTTATTACTTTATTTAACATAACATGACTCTAAGATTTTGAATTGCTGAAAATAATTTTGAAACCATGACACACATAGCTTTCTTAATATCTTTTCCCAGTAATCCTAGGTCACAAATAGTCACGCAGCACCCAGGAGGACTGTGAAGGTCAGGATCTTTCTCAGTTAATGAGGGCAGAAGACAGAGCTTTGAAGACTCTACCTGGAGGACCCAACTGCTCCCAAAATAGCCAGGAGGCAAAACAGAGAAGGTGGAGGAAGAAGAGGCCATCTTGAGCTTGATTCTGGCCGGTAGTCTTTGGTTTAGGCACTAAGAACATGTCTCCAGACCTCATCATGGTCACCGATCTAGAACCTTGAATCCGGATACTCTAAACAAAAGATATAATCTCAGTCAAATCAAGCATATGTCTAATTATATTTAACTGATAATTTTGAAACCATTTCTATTTGAAACAATTTCTAATCTAGCTTCATTTACCAAATATCACATACACACATATAGACAAACAAACATATAGAAGCAGATCTGACAGCTCCCATAAAGGATTTTCATCTGCTGCCTTTTAAATAGTTTCTCTTTTCCCTTCAGTCTACCAATCTTCCAATTACCGGTTTCATTGCCCTAAGCAATTGTTAACTAGGCAATTTGCATTTCCTAAAGGAACAACTCTTAGATAGAACAAAAATATATATATATTTCATGAGCACAGAACTAAAATACTTGATCTAAATACTATATCCTAATTCTATCATCATTTACTCAAACCAAGGGGGAAAAAAACTGCTGAAATAACAGTTTACTTAAGACAAGATGGCCAGAGAAGCACCTTAAACAAGAAATATGATTTATTATGTAAATTTAAAAGAACAATAAGCATTTCTAATATACATAGGTGGATATCCTTAAAAATGGAGATTCCCTTTACATGTGATCCTTTTTTTTTTTACAAAAGATGGTCTATATAGACAATTTAATTTCAGAAAGGTGCATTTTAGTTCAAGAGTGTTCTTTTTAACTTAGCTACTGTTTCTAGGCTAAAATTGCTAAATTCAGGGTAATGGGTGGAGCCCATTAAGGAATGGGCAAGAAAGCGTTGTATGCCAAGACTCAGCATGGATAGATCTGAAAAACAAGCAAAGTTCTTTTACCTGAGAGCCTATCTTTTATAAACACCTTATCTAAGATAGCTTTCTACTTTTTGGGTGGGATAGTAACTAAGCCAAAAGGTTAGCAGATTTAATTTTCTTTTAATCAGTTAGTCACTTAAGCTTTTTACCTGCCTTACATAGTCTGCAAATAAAAATATTGAAATATTTTTAGAAGCTTCTTCAGTGTTGTTAATTTAGAATGTTCTACTCTAACTCTAATCTTTAGTAAGATGTTGCAATTTCTGTATGACTTTGGTGCTTCCAGGGCCTAATATTTAGGCATGTATAAGCCAGAAGGAGCTCAGTTCTTCACAAATTAAGGATCCCATTTTACTTCAATGTTGGCTTTAGCTCTTAAGTTCCCTTGATCAATTTAGCCAATGATTTGTTTTCTATACCTAAGTCTGCAAGAAAAATAAAACAAAGGGGGTAGAATACAAAATTTCTTGCAAATTTCCGAAAACCAAATTTTATATCCTTTGCAATATTCTATTTATTACTGGTTCTTTCTGACCTAGTCAGATGTAATAGGTCTCTAATTTTTTCCAAGTCAGTAAATTATCAGATCCAATCCAATCCTGTACCTATTCCAGTTTTGGTCATGACTTCCAAACCCAATTTGGAAAAGAAATGTTCAGAGAGCTCAAAACCCAAATCTGTGGAGCTTCAGAATCCTAGGGAGAACTTATCACAGTCCCTAGCTGCTCCTAGAGAGCAACGGGCACCGTGGGTCCAGGAGGTACCTGACTTGTTCCCTCAGCGCTCCTGGGGGTCGCTGGAAGCTCTACTTCAGATCTCATTTCTAATGTCATCTTTTTTTAAAAAAAGCGACAAATTAAATTTAAATGAGTTTAGTTGAGCAAATAATAATTCATACATTCATTAATATTGAGCTAGAGTTGTCTCAGAGACTTCAGTTCAGTCACATGGTGGAAGATTTATGGACAGAAAAATGAAAGTGTCAAACAGAAAGTGGCAATGAGGCACAGAAACAGCTGTATTGGTTATAGCTTAGTGTATGCCTTATTTGAACAAGGTTTGAACAGTTGGCCACCTTTGATTGCCCAAACCTTGGTGATTGGCCCAAGAATGGACTATAGTCTGTATAGAACTCCATTTAGGATATAGTTCATGATGTACAGAGAAAACTTTAGGCCAAATGTAAAATATGTGAGTCCACAGCTTTAGGCTAAACTTGATTTAACAATACTTATTGGTTTCTACAGAATAATCTAGAACTATATCTGTAAGAAACAATTATCAGGTTTCAAGAAAGACAAGATATGACTTAGGTAAAAAAATAATGTGAGGTGTGTTGCTTTTAATATGTGTTTTTATTATATATGTATATATGTTTGTGTGAATTTTTATAATTTCTCAAGTATTTTTAGACAAAAATTATCATAAAAATTCCCATTTTATTGAGCTAAAATCTTTGAAATTGACATTGAATAACCTTTTCTTTCACTCTGTATAGCTAATCAGAAAAGTCTGTTGTGCCTGTCGTAGGAAAGTTAAAACATTTTCTCTGAAGGTTGAGTGTAAGTCTGTTGAAATGAATTGCAAAAAGACAAATTAAGTGGAAAAAAAGATATATAAATTTATTAATGTGTACATGAACATGAGAGTCCCATAAATATGAAATTCAAAGGAAAGTCAGATGATTGAAGGGTTTATATTGTACAGAAGAGAAGAGAGGTGTGGAAGATGAAGACAGGCTAGGGACAGGGGAGATGAAGAAAGGAGGGGTGAGAAAATGCTGCCTTGTTATGTGGATAAAATCTCCCAGGTAATCTTCAAGATGCCCTGAGGGGGAAAAAAAAAAAAAAAGATGGTAGCCGGTAGTAAAACTTTCTTTGTCATACCTTTAAAAGTGTCAGACTTTCAGTCTTTGTTTGCTGTGAGTTAATCTTTCCCAGATCCACATAAGGCAGATGTGGGAAACTCAGACAAAGCCTATTGTATCTGCTATTTACCTTACTAATGTAAATTTTCTCCACAGATGCATATGTTCCTTACAAATGAAAGCTTTTCAGAGCTGTTCTTGTGGTCTGCAGCCCCTCTAAATTCCCATATCAAAATATGCCAAGGAAGTATATTCTGGGGCAAAATATCCTGATCTCCATTATTATCTGCAAAATCTATCCTAAATCTGATACTCTCCCATCATCATCTCTCACCTTGATCATTCCAACTATGTCCTGCTTGTAGAGGACTATGTGCTCGCAAACGAGACGTTCCGATAAGTCCTGCTCTTGCAAACGAAGCAGGGCGTTCCTTCCCTGTAAACAGGGAGGACAAAGGAGCCAGCTGCAAACAGCAGACCCTGGGGGCTTGTTTATGTGTAAATATCTTGAAAATCCAGAAAGTCAGGGAAAGGTCAGAAAAACAAAGATGTGTCTTATGACTTGGCAACATTCCACAAACGACTGTATAAAATAAAGCAGAGCGCACCATTGGAGGTGGCCGCCATGTTTGTCTTGTCTTGTGTTGTCTTGTGTGTTCATTCCTTTGTTTAGGAAACATGAGGACCCCAACACCTGCTAAAACAGTTATCACTACAGACTATTATCCAAAATTAGCCAAAATGAACATTTTAAATGTAAATCTGATTTATGACAACCTTCTCATTCTTAGCAGGCTTCGTGTGTCGCATATAATCTGGTTTCTGCCTACATATCCAAACTCACCTCCTAGGATTTTCCTCCAGCTTTCAAACTGGCTTCTTTGCCTTGAACACACAAGCATATTGCTTGGGAGTAGAGAACGTTAAAGGTTTTTCTTTTTGCCAAAGTAATTTTCACTGGGATAGCTACATGACTATTTCCCTTATTCAATCGTGGTCTTTGTTCTAATATTATTTCTTCTGAGAAAACAACATTAAGCAGACTCCTTGTCATTTTCCAGCCCCTCACTATAGTTTTTCTTTGGCTTTGTTTTATTTCATTAACAGTACATGTTCCTGCCTCATTTACATAGCTAAGTTTGTCAATATACCTACCTTTTGTAGTTTTTCTTAGTTGCCTTTCTTGTCCAGTGGAACACCAATATCAAGAAAATGGGAAGTTTATCTCTTCTGCTTATTATTATATCTCCAGTTCCTAGAATGAAACTTGACACACAGTCACTACTCAGTTTGTATTTCTTAGATGAATAAGAAAATAAGTACAAATTGTAAATGTCTACTCCAACATCAAACAGATATCAGAGATACACATTACAACTCCATCGTAATGATTAGAAGTTACCCTAAAACTGGTGCCATTTATATTCAGGACAGTAACCCAATGGTCATATTCATAAAGTGTGATAATATATGGAACTTATTTTAGATAGAATAAAAATAGAAATATGAATAACATGCTTTCTAGCATTTATATATAGTGCTACTGTTAGATTATTCATTATTTCCTAACTCCTAGTTTTATATACTGTTTGCTTTTGATACTACACTTTCTGTTTGCACACAGCATGCACCCTTGGGGTTCACCTTACATGCAGTGTTTTGTCTGAAGAGCTGAGGTTGTGGAAAAACATTCAACTTTTCTCTCCTCTGATAAGCTGTATATTCCCTGTAACCTCTGTGATCCTCATTCATCAATGAACAGATAGATCTGAAGCACTGCAGGATTCAGTGCTACAGCATTGGAGCAGAGAAAACATTACCTGCATTTCCAAAAAAGGACCACTTTGTTAAGGAGTGCTTTAGGGAAATAAAAAGCATGCCCCAAACTATCAACAGGTCTGTAGTATTAATGACCTAATAAAATACTTTTTAAACATAACATTCCCTATTTTGAATCATAACTATATCTTTTAAAAAATCAACAGTAAAGGAAGTATAATTTTAAGTGCCATTTTAAATTTATTTATTGAGTGCTTGCTGGAGGCATTGTTCTATATGCTATATATTCTGGTCTTATATTGGATTAGTTAAAAATGTGAATTGTCATTTTTATATATTTCTGTTATCTTATTATCTCCAAACAAAATTGGTATGGATAAATTTTATATTATGATTCATTATATATATTTTTTAGTTTAATAATAGGTACTTTTTCTTATGTTTGATATCATGCTGTAACTATATTATTAAAAATAGGGAAATCAATATTTAGATGACATGGTAATTCAATTTATTTAAAATGTACTAACTAAAGACTTAAAATATTGGAGATACTATGCTAGTTGTATAAGATAAAATAAAAAGCATGAAACAAAAGTCCTCTCATGAAGTTTGCAGTTTACAAGAATGATAGATATTAATTAAATAATCCATAATGAGAGAAATCTAAATAAAAATAAATGCAATGAGGAAGCTCACAAAGTACTACAAATACATTAATCGGCATCTTGCCTTAAATTGCAGCATATGGAATGAATTGTGAATGACACAAATGTTTTAAAATATGAAGGCAAATTAGAAACCAATTACATGAAAAAATTGAGGGAGATGGACACCGTTTCAGGTACTGGAGACAGCACTTGGAAAGCCTAAGATTTGGAATAAGTGTTGGCATTTAAAAAGTTCAAATATTGTTCTTATTACATTATTAATGGAACATAGAGTGTTCCACAGAGAGAGGCATGGAGTGAACTGGAATGGGGCTGGAGTGACAGGCACATGCTGAGATGTGGAAGATTATACTACTCAGGCTAATCTTATTGAGAGCCCTTGTTAAGTACTCTGGTGTTTTTATCTTAAAGACGCAGAAAGACATTAAAAGACTTCTAGGAGAAAAATGACATAATCATTTCTAAAAGATCATTTTGGACCTAATGTGAAAACGACTGAGTAGAAAATTGTTAATATAGTGAGGGCATTTAAAAGGCTATTTCAGTAGTTTAGACAATCAATAACCTCACAAATTTTATGTAATATAATTATTAAAACTCAGAAATGAAGAAGGCATAGAGAATTTGTGTGTCTATAGTCCTATTTTGACTTAACATTAGACATAAGAAGGAAAATATGTCAGGACTGATCAATAAAGTAAAACCATTGAAAAAACCATGAGACTTTCAGATCATTTAGTGAGAATGAAAGACTTGCAATTTTTTTAAGAGTCAAAATGATGGATACAATTTCATAGATTTCTTTCATATATTTCACTAATAAAATGGAGACACTAAGTTCTAATAATTTCACAAGAATATTGGATTTCTAGATCAACTTTACATTACTAAATTATGACAGGCATTTATAGCCACAATATAATGAATACTTTGGAATCTAGAATCAAGGAACTGTCAAAAAAAATGATTGATTAATTCTTTTTTGTTTTTTGTTTTTTTTTTTGAGATGGAGTGTCACTCTGTCATCCAGGCTGGAGTGCAGTGGCATGACCTTGACTCCCTGTGGTCTCCACCTCCAGTGTTGAGGCAGTTCTCCTGCCTCAGCCCAGCGAGTAGCTGGGATTACAGTTGGGCGCCACTATGCCTGGCTAATTTTTGTAATTTTAGTAGAGATTGGATTTCACCATGTTGTCCAGGCTGGCCTTGAACTTCTGACCTCAGGTGATCTGCCCACCTTGACCTCCCAAACTGCTGGGATTACAGGTGTAAGGAACCATGCCTGCTTGATTGATTCTTTTACTGTAAAATGAAAAGTCTCAGTAGTGTTTAAATAATCATTTTTGTTGAATGATACCTATAGTAGAAAACTAAACCGAATGCCGAAATAATTAAAGGTATTTTCAATGAGAAAAATAACTGATTAATGATGTTTTGACAATAGGCTACAAAAAAATGGAATATATATTAAAGAGTGGTACACTGTATTTTGGAAGAATTATGAAAATATTTTTATACATATAATAATATTCTGCTGAGAAAAGTATATCGAGCTACCTTTAATTATCAGCAGAAAAAATAATTGTAAACTTCATAGCTCATAATATGGTCATTCTAAAGCAAAATATTAAGAGATGAGAAACATATAAATTGAAAAAAAACAAAATATTTAAATTCATCAGGGTTTACACACATTATGAAAAAGTGTTTGAAAAATACTTGTTCTGAACAAGATAGACATTCTAATTATAAAATATGTAAATAGCAATGAGCAAAAATTATCGTTCTCCACAGCCCATTTCTAAAATATATCTATTGTATGTCAAGATCAATGAGGCACACTGTCTGCACCTAATACACAACTGCGTGAATTCAGATTTTGCACTACATGTACAAAGAAAGTAAAGGTAAGTTGGTGATTTCTAACAAGGTTTTCTTTTAAAAGAAAATTGGCCGGCTGTGCAGAGTGTTTGATAATTTATCACAACAGATAGAAACATACTAAACACATAATTAGGCAAACAAGAAATTTAATTACATTGTGAATGAATATAAGTTAAGTAGCAGAATATATCAGAATCCATATGTTGTAAAACTTAGAATTAGAAATTGTTTTGTCCTTTTTCCTTTTGTTCTATTTCATGGCAAGTGCTCATTCTGGAAAATAACTACTTACAGAGAATTTAAGGACTTGCTATTTAATGTTAACGGTTCTGTGTAAGAATGTCTATTGACTCCACTCTTTCCTTATCCTTCCCAATTAAAGGAGCATTTTATTTCACCTGCTGTCAAAAGCTATTCCCAAGAACAGGCCCTGACAATTCTCAAAAGTACCCTCTGCATCACCATTTGTTGCTCCATTTCTATTGATTCTTCAGTAAAAGCTACTATCATCTGTTAGCTAGATTGCTGCTAGAGTTTCCGAGTTTTGTTTCTCTATAACCCAATTTCCATTTAGCATCAATAATTAAATTTTATGAGGTTATATTGAGATATAACACTCTATGTTGCACAAATATTAAGAATAAAGCTGTCATTTGGTCAATATATAGAATATGGATAGCCACCCAAAGGGATTTCATTAGTCATATCCTTGTTGTCCAGCACTCCCGGAAGTAACCACAGCACTGACTTCTATCACCATAGGTAAATATTCCCTGTTCTTAAAATCTATATAAATAGAATTACGTGTCACATGCCCCTTTTGCATTTTGTTTCATTTGCCCAATATTAGGCATATAAAGTCTACCAATGTTTTGTGTAGTTTTTAGGTTTCATTGCAATATATTCTTCCAATAAATATGCGACAATTAATTTATCTGTTCCATTGTAAATGAACATTTGAGTTTTTTCCAGTTCAGGACTATTATAAGTAAGGATGCTATGATCATTCTTTAACATATGTGTTGGTGACTTGAAAGTCACTCATTTTGTGGAATTCATATCTAGGAGTAGAATTGCTAAATGACAGAATAGGGATAGGTTTGACTTTAGTGGATAACACGACACACTTTTCCAAAATTGCCCATTTATAAGAGAGTTCTGATTGCTTTGCACTTTTACCAGTGTTTTGATATATCTAACGATATTATTTTTGCATATTTTATTAATTTCAGTGATTAAATTCAATGATTGGTACCTTATTGTGGTTTTATTTACAGACTATAATAACTCAATGTTGAACACCTTTTGTAGGCTTATTGGCTATTTGTAAAAATGTTACTCTGAAGTGATTTGAGATTTTTTCCAATTTTTTCTGTCTTATCGATCAATAGATACTCTTTACGTATTCTGAATAGAATTCATTTGTTGATGTAGACAGAAAATATATACACATAAATATATCTACATACATATATGTATGACAAATACATACATCTGTATATTAATATATTTGGCAAATATGTGTTTTCAGTGTATATCTTGATTTATCATTCTTACTGTTTTTTTGTAAAACAATTTCATTCAATAATTCAATTTTTATAGTTAATTGAAAACATAATTTATATCCTAATATTTTCTTTTTTCTTCTAGGAATTTATTATCTTTTGAATGTTGGGCTATGAAGCTTTTTGATTGAATTTGAGGTTTTAGCATGGAGCTTATGATTCATTCTTTTTCCATTAAATAATTATTTGAACTAGCTTCATTATTTAAAAAAAAATCAAAATTTTCCCATTGAGATAAAAATACTTTTTAAAATTAATCATGTGACCCATAGAACTGTGAGTCTGTTTCCAGACTATGTATTATGTTTCAGTGGTCTCTCTGTTTATCCTTGTGTATGCATTTTACTTGTCTAGGACATCAAGTAAAACACTTAAAAGTGCTAATATTCACTTTGGGAGGCCGAGACAGGCGGATCATGAGGTCAGGAGATCGAGACCATCCTGGCTAACACGGTGAAACCCCGTCTCTACCAAAAATACAAAAAACTAGCCGGGCGAGGTGGCCGGCATCTGTAGTCCCAGCTACTCGGGAGGCTGAGGCAGGAGAATGGCGTAAACCTGGGAGGCGGAGCTTGCAGTGAGCTGAGATCCGGCCACTGCGCTCCAGCCTGGGCGACAGAGCGAGACTACGTCTCAAAAAAAAAAAAAAAAAAGTGCTAATATTATAATCTTTTCTACTTCCGAATATATTAAATATGATATTAACTGAAAGATTTTCTAAGATACGCTTTAAGAAATTTCAGATTCTCTCCTCTATTTCTAATTAACTGAACATTTTATTTTTTATGAGAAAAGGGTATTGGATGTTATCAAATGTTTTCTTGCGGTATCAATTAAGATAATCATATAGTTTACCTTATTTAAATGTTAATGAACAAAATTACATTAAGTGATTTTCAAACATTAATGCAAACTTGCATTGTCAAAATAAAACCCACAATGTTACTAATTTATTTAAATTTCTAGATTTACTTTGTACATGTTTGTTTAGAATTTTTGTATCTATTATTCCCTTCTTATGACTTGGTCCAGTGGTGCTGTGCTTACGCTGACCTCGTAAAATGAGTCAGATACTATTTTCTAGTGTTTGACAGATTTGATTTTTTGTTTAATATTGGATAAAATGTACTAGTAAAACTACCAGGATAAAGATATTTCTTTCTTATTTTTATTTTTAATTGAAAAAATAATTTTATAGATTTATGGGATAGAATGCTATGTTCTGTGTATGTTTATATCACTGAATAATTATATCAATCAGATTAACATATCCAGCACCTCCCATACTTAATCTGTCTTTGTGATGAGAACATTTAAAACTTAATCTTTCAGCAATTTTGAGGTATACTGTGGATTATTATTAATTATAGTCAATATTCTGTGCAATAAATCACTAAAACTTAATCTTCCTGTCTAGCTGAAATTTTTTACCCGTTGATCAAAATCTCTCACTTTCCCATTCACCCTTCTCCCTCAGTCTCGGGTAACCACAATTCTAGTCTCCACTTTTATGAGTTCAACTGTTTTAGATTCCCCATATAAGTAAGATCATGCAGTATCTGTTTCTTTGCCTGGCTTATTTCATGTTATATAATGTCCTCCAAGTTCATCCATGTTGCAAATGACAGAATTTCGTTTTCTTTCAAAGCTGAATTGTATAGCTCAGTGTGTGTGTGTATGTGTGTGTGTGTGTGCGAGCGCGCACGTGTGTGTGTGTGTGTGTGTGTTTGTGTGTATGTTGATAGGTTGATGCCACATCTTGGCTATTGTAAATAGTTCTGCAATGTACATGGAAGTGCAGCTATCATTTTAACATACTGATATCAAATCCTTTGACTCTATATCCCAAAGTGGGATTCCTAGATCATATGGTAGCTCTATTTTTAATTGTTTGAGAAACGTTCATACTATTTTCCATAATTGATGTACTAATTAGCATTCTCATCAACGGTGTACAAGGGATCCCCTTTCTCCACATCTTTGCCAACATTTATCATTTTTTAAAATAAAAGCAATTCTAACATGTGTGAGGTGATATTGTTTTAATATAAATTAATTTAAATGTTTTAATTTACATTTTCCTAATGATTACTGGTTTTGAACATCTTTTCAGGTATCTGTTGCACATTTGCATGTCTTCTTTTGAGAAAAGTCTGTTGAATATCTTTGCCTATGTTTTATTAGGTTGTTTTACTTCTATAGAATTGAGTTGATTATGTATTTTGGAAATTAGCCCCTGGTCAGATATATGATTTGCGAATATTGTCTCCCAATTCCTGAGTTTTCTCTTCACTCTATTATTGTTTCCTTTGCTGTGCTAAAGGTTTTTTAGTTTGCTGTAATCCTATTTGGGTTTTTTTTTGCTTTTGTTTTCTATAATTTCAGGATCATATTAAAGAAATACTTTCCCAGACCAGTGTTGTGGAGCTTTACTCTGGGTTTTCTTGTAGTAATTTTATATTCTGAGGTCCTATACTAATTCTTAATACATTGTGAGTGGATTTTTGTATATGCTTTGAAATAAGAGTTCCATTGGTTAATGTTCCATTGGTTAATGTGTCCTCCTATTTTTATGCCAGCATCATGTTGTTTCTTTTACTATAGCTTTGTAATAGATTTTGAAATCAGGTAGTGTGGACGCCTTCAGCTTTATTCTTTCTGTTCATTATTTATTTGGCTATTCAAAGAGCTTTCCCCTGTGTTTTCTTGTAGTAATTTTATATTTTGAGGTCCTATGCTAATTCTTAATGCATTTTGAGTAGATTTTTGCATGCTTTGAGATAAGCATTCCATTGGTTAATGTTCGGTTGTTGGTTAATGTGTCTTATTTTTATGCCAGCATCATGCTGTTTCTTTCACTATAGATTTGTAATAGATTTTGAAATCAGATAGTGTGATGCCTTCAGCTTTATTCTTTTTGTTCATTATTTCTTTGGCTCTTCAGGGTGTTTTGTGGATCTATATGAATTTTAGGAGCATATTTTCTATTTTTTGAAAAATTACATTGGGATTTTTGTAGTGGTTACATTGACTTTGTAGGTCACTTTGGGTTTTATGGAAGTTTTAACAGTATTAATTCTTCCAGTATGTGAAGACAGGATATCATTACACTTGTTTACATGTTCTTCATTTTTTATCAATATTGTATAGTTTTCAGTATAAAAGTCTTTCAGCTCCTTGATTAAATTTATTTTTAAGTATTTTAATGCTATTATAAATGGGATTAATTTCTCAATTTTTTTCTGAGAGTTTATTCTCAGTGTAAAGTAACACTACTGATTTTTGTGTGTTGACTTTGTGTTGGAAATAGTTAAGAGTGAGCAACCTTGTTTTGTTCCTAATCATAGAGGAAAAGCTTTCAAGTTTTCACCTTTGAGTATGATGTTAGTTGTGGGTTTTTAAATATACGTCCTTCATTGTGTTGAGGTACGTTTCTCCTAAGCCTAATGTGTTTAGTCGTTTTTTTCATGAAAAGAGATTAAAGTTTGTTAAAGTATTTTTCTACATCTTTTGAGAAGATCATCTGTTTTTTGTTTTTCATTCTCTTAATGTGGTTTATCACATTTTTTGGTTTATATATGTGGAATCTTTCTTGCATTCCAGGGCTAAATCCCCGTTGATCATGGTAAATTATATTTTCAGTGCGCTGTTAAATTTAATTTGCTAGTATTTTATTAAGCATTTTTGTATCTATGTTTATTAGGAATATTGGCCAGATTTTCTTTTTTTAGAGGGCTTTTCTGACTTTTGTATCTTGGTAACTCTTGCATCGTAAAACTTGTTTGGAAGTATTTTCTCTTCCTCAATTTTTTAGAAGAGTTTGAGGATGATTGATATTAGTTCTCTAAATCTTTGCTACAATTCTGCTGTGAAGCCATCAGTTCCTGGGCTTTTCTTTGATAGGCGATTTTTAATTATTAATTTAATCTCCTTAATAATGGTCTGTTTAGATTCTCTATTTCTTCATGATTTCATTTTAGTAGGTAAGTTTTTAGAAATTTATCCATTTCTTTCAGGTTATCCAATTTGTGTACATTGTTGTCTTTTATGATTCTTTATACTTCTGTAGCATCAATTGCAATAGCTCCTCTTTCATTTCCTATTTTACTTGAATCTTCTTTCTCTCTCTCTTTTTTCAGTCTGGTTAAAGATTTGTTGATTTCGATTATATTTTCAAAGAATGAACTATTTTTCTTTTGATCTGTTATATTGCCTTTCTAGTATTTATTCTATTTAGTTCTGTTTATCTTTTTTTTATTATTATTTCTTTCCTTCTACTGAAATTCAATTTGGTTTGTTCTTTTTCTAGTTTCTTGGAGTGTAGTGTTAGGTTATTCGAATTTTTTTTATATAGGCATTTATTGCTATAAACCTAGCTCTTAGAGCTGCTTTTGCTATATCCCTTAAGTTTTGACATGCTGTGTTTTTATTTTCATTTATCTCCAGATATTTTTCAATCTTCCTTTTAATTTTTTCTTCGACTTATTAGCTGCTCAGCAGCACATTACTTTAAAACTTTTGTGATTTTTCCAAAATTCTTCCTGCTATTGATGTTCAGATTTATTCCATTGTGATTAAAAAAGATATTTTGCCTGTTCACTCTGATGGTAGTTTCTTTTGCTGTGCAGAAGCTCTTTAGTTCACTGGCCATCAGAGAAATGCAACTCAAAACCACAATGAGATACCATCTCACACCAGTTAGAATGGCGATCATTAAAAAGTCAGGAAACAACAGGTGCTGGAGGGAATGTGGAGAAATAGGAACACTTTTACACTGTTGGTGGGATTGTAAACTAGTTCAACCATTATGGAAACAGTATGGCGATTCCTCAAGGATCTAGAACTAGATGTACCATATGACCCAGCCATCCCATTACTGGGTATATACCCAAAGGATTATAAATTATGCTGCTATAAAGACACATGCACACGTATGTTTATTGCAGCACTATTCACAATAGCAAAGACTTGGAATCAACCCAAATGTCCATCAGTGACAGACTGGATTAAGAAAATGTGGCACATATACACCATGGAATAATATGCAGCCATAAAAAAGGATGAGTTTGTGTCCTTTGTAGGGACATGGATGCAGCTGGAATCCATCATTCTTAGCAAACTATCACAAGAACAGAAAACCAAACACCGCATGTTCTCACTCATAGGTGGGAACTGAACAATGAGATCACTCGGACTCAGGAAGGGGAACATCACACACCTGGGCCTATCATGGGGAGGGGGGAGGGGGGAGGGATTGCATTGGGAGTTATACCTGATGTAAATGACGAGCTGATGGGTGCAGCACACCAACATGGCACAAGTATACATATGTAACAAACCTGTACGTTATGCACATGTACCCTACAACTTAAAGTATAATAATAATAAATAAATTAAAAAAAATAAAAAAGATATTTTATATGATTTCAACCTTCTTATATTTGTTGAGATTTGTTTTGTGGTCTAATATATAATTTATCCTAAAGAATGTTTCCTGTGCACTTAAGAATGTGCATTATGCTGCTGTTTGATTAAATGCTTTGTAAATGTCTGCCAGGTCCATTTGTACTGAAGTGTAGTTCAAGTCCAATGTCTTATTAATTATCTGTCTAGATAATTTGCCTATTGTTGAAAGTGGAGTATTTAAATCTCCTGTTATTGTATTGCAGTCTATCTCGCTCTTCAGGCCTATTAAGGTTTGCTGTATATAGGTGGTTGCTCCAGTGTTGGATGTATATATATTTAAAATGTTATATCCTCTTGATATATGCAACCCTTTATGATTATATAATGAGTTTATTTGTTACTTTTTAGTTTGTTACTAAAGTCCATTTTTATATAAGTATTTATGGGGGTTTTCCCTTATTTTCTTGATCAGTGTTAGCGTTTGTTAGTTTTATTTATTCTTCTGAAAACAACTAAAATTTTATTTTGTTGACCTAAACTTGCTTTCTATTTTACTATTTTCAGTTCTTATTTTCATTTTTTCCTGTTTTCTACTTTCTTTGGCTTCCACTGGTTATATGTTGAAGATTTTTGAAAAGTTTAGGTATTTGATTTTTATATGTTAAAAATTTTTATTTCTCTAATGTATTCATTAAAAATATGCATTTTTTGGAGCTGGGCGCGGTGGCTCATGCCTGTAATCCCAGCACTTTGGGAGGCCAAGGCAGGTGGATCACAAGGTCAGGAGATCGAGACCATCCTGGCTAACATGGTGAAACCCCTTCTCCACTAAAAATACAAAAAACTAGCCGGGCCAGGTGGCGGGCACCTGTAGTCCCAGCTACTTGGGAGGCTGAGGCAGGAGAATGGTGTAAACTCGGGAGGTGGAGGTTGCAGTGAGCCGAGACAACTCCACTGCACTCCAGCCTTGGCGACAGAGGGAGACTCCACCTAAAAAAAAAAAAAAATGCATTTTATGTAAGCACTACTTTAGTTTCATTCTGCTAGATTTTTAGGTCATACTTTAATTTTTATTCATTTCAATGTTTGCTTTTCTAATTGCTATTATTATTTTTATTTTTCTTCCTGAATGATTTACGACAATATTGATTAATATTTAAATATTTGTGGATTCAAAAATTATATTTATGTTGTTAACATTTAGTTTATTTCAAACATAATCTGGCTATTTATTGTTTATTTAAACTTGTTTTATGGCTAACATATGACTGACTATAGTAAATAGCGCTTTTTTGGATAATTTTGCATTTTTAAGGTATAGGATTATGAAATGTCAGGATAATTTAGTTGATATGGTTACTGCACTCTTTATATACATACCGTTTTTTTTTGGTGGTGGGGGATTTGCTTGTTGTCTGTCAAAATCTTTAAGTCTTGGATTTGCTTTTAATTTTAGTTCTGCTTTTTTTGTGTGTATAAATTAAAACTATGTCATACAAGTTTAAAATTTCTATTGGAATAGTCCTTTTTGCATTATAAATTTTTCTTTTGACATTTAGTAATACATATTGCCTAAGAATCTGTTTTGATATTAATATGTTCACTCCACTTACTTTGTTTTTTATTAGTGACTGCATGGTATGTTCTTTTCAAGGAAGGAGAACGACCTTGGGTGACTCAGCTCTTGAACCTGAAGCAATCACTGAAATGCTGAAAGCTGAAGACTGTGGACCAGTGGCACTCAGCAGTTGAAGCAATAAAGATTTCAGTTCGGGATATAAATTATCCGTTCCAAATATATCAACCTCGCACTAAAACTCTAAGATCCTAGAGCATCCTATTGAGATATTTGGATGAGGGGTATTTGGATAACTTTTCCATTTTTAATTGGTGTAAGTCTTATTTGGTATATATCTTCTTTGAAAATTGACATTTTATTATTTTAAGTAAATCTGTCTATAGAGTTTTTAATGTATAGGTAACTAAATTTACTTTAAGTGAAAAATCTCTATACTCCAAAGAAATTTTTGAAAAGCAAAAGATAATAGAATTATTCTCACAATATCTTTATTTCCTATCAGGGAGTAAAAGGAAAAAAATAAAAAATGCTGGGCTCTTGCCCCTCTGTAAAGTGTGAAGAACTGGGAAGGGTCTTTTTTCTTTTTCTTTCTTCCTTCCCTCCTTCCCTCCCTCCCTCCCTCCTTCCTTCCTTCCCTCCCTCCTTCCTTCCTTCCTCCTTTCCTGTCTTCCTGCCTGACTTCCTTTCTTCCTTCCTTCTTTCTTGTCTTCCTTCCTTCCTTCTTTCCTGTCTTCCTTCCTTCCTTCCTTCTTTCCTTCCTCCCTTCCTTCCTTCCTTCCTCCCTTCCTTCCTTCCTCCCTTCCTTCCTTCTTCCATTCCTCCCCTTTCTTTCTTCCTCCATTCCTTTCTTCCTTTTTCTTTCTCTTTCCCTCCCTCCCTTCCTTCCTTCTTTCCTTCCTTCCTTCCTTCCTGCTTCCTTTCCTTCCTCCCTTCTTCTTCTTCCTTTCATTCCTTCCTCTCTTGCCTATTTTCTTCATTTCCTCTTTCCATCCTTTCATCCTTTCCTCTTTTTGTTATTTCTTCATTCCCTTTGTTTTCTTGCTCTAAAATTATGAATGAAGACATTTAATATAAAGAAGGTTCTTTCAGACACTTTTGCTTTCCTCAAGAAACTAGAGACCATGGAACACAAGAAAATAGATATTTTTTTCTTCAGGAAAAATGTATACTATATTTTATTTGTGATTTTATACTTTAAATTTATTTGCTCATAGAGCATTACCCCATAATATAGATAAAATCCTTCAACCAGGCTATATAAAAATAATTATAAAAAATTTAATTTTGATATAAAATATTTTCCAAAATTGTATGAGTACATATTAATGAAGATCGAGATATGTTTTTCTATGTTATTTTCACTGCAATAATTGAAGAAGCTTGCATATTTATAGGTAATTAATTGTTATCTTAAGCAAGTGATAAAATAATTATGAATCTTATGTAAGTTCACAGTTATACCAAAATTATTGTACTTTTTATGTATTCCAATGTCATTGATTAAAAATTATTTTCTAGTGTAATTGATATAGAAACAGTGGGTAACTTCAGTGACTTTGAATCCATACTGGGCTTATAACATTTCACTTTTGTCATTTAAAGTGAAGAGGTTTATTCTTAGTAGATAACAACAGTCAGATATTTGAAAAATATACAGTAATTTCTGAAGAAGAATGTTATTTTGAAAAGCAATACTATGATATTTTAAAACACAAAAGACTACAGTTTTTCTGAAGAACTTTTTGCAATTTGTCAAAATGTGCTTATTGTTATTTCTACAACGCCTTATCAAGCAATTTATGTTTTGCATAGTTTTGTAGTGTTTAAAAATCTAGAAGCAGGAGATATTTTTAAAAAACTGTTGAATACTTTGATAACAATTAATCATTACTGAATTTTAAGGCATTGCGTTTAATCTGAAAAAATATCTGTACATTATACTAGCTTTTAAACATATGCACACTTACAGTAAGTATGCCTATGATTAACTAACTCTTGCTTTATTAAACTTTTCCTCAAACTTCTTTGTTAAATACAACACTTTTTATTCATTGAATTACTCTTAACAGTAATCAAAATCACACGAGGATACTAAGCAGTTGGTTTTATTTAATATTGTATATTTGGGAAATATCTTTTTAATTGGGAATCTGTAGACATTTTAAGCTGATAGTATTTTCCTTAGGAAATAAAGACACATGTTTACATATACAGAAGCATGAATTTTAGTGTTCACGAGATTCCTGATATTGTTTCACAACTTATCCTTGAAGGAAATAATATTGTATCCACTTCTTAGAAATGTGCCTGATATTTAAGAAAAGCTCTTTTCCAGCATATTAGAGTCACATATTGGTGAAAAACTAGTATTTCAATTATGAAACACAGAATATTTACTCATTCATGAATTTATCTTTATATATAAATGTCACTTTTATAGTATTTGCTAAATATAACTGTCAAAAAACATACAGTTCAGTTCCAAGCTCCTGCCCTTCAAGAATCTACAGGAGTTGTAGGCAAGTAAAGAAAGACAGGCGGCCGGGTGTGGTGACTCACACCTGTAATCTCGGCACTTTGCCAGGTGTACACTGGCGAATCACGAGGTCAGAAGTTCAAGACCAGCCTGGCCAACATGGTGAAAACCCATCTCTACTAAAAATAGAAAAATTAGTAAGGGGTGGTGACATCATGCGCCTGTAATCCCATCTACTCAGGAGGCTGAAGCAGGAGAATTGCTTGAACACAGGATGCAGAAGTTGCAGTGAGCCAAAATGGTGCCACTGCACTCCAGCCTGGGTGACAGAGTGAGACTCCGTCTCAAAAAGAAAGAAGAAAAAAAAAGAAAGACAAGCCTCAGACAGCTCTCCTGGAAGGGAAAAGTAACAGACATGAGGTGGAAGTATGAAACAGTCATGTTCATTTCTGGAAGTTGACACATATTAAAAATCACTAGCATTTAATAATTGAGTTTATAAAGTATAAATATAATAAAGTGTGATAGGTATGATAGTCAAACAACACATTTAGTACAGTTAATACCTAAGATTAAGTTAAATATTATTAAAATGACTATTATTAGTTATTATATCACCATTTGACAGTAATTAGCTATTATAGTTCCACTTGATAAAGTAGATTCACATATCCAGGTTATTTCAAACACACTTAAATATTTTCAAATTACTGGATAAAATAGATATAAAAACTTAAGTTTAAATTAATTAAAATAAATAAAATTGCAAATTCAATTTTGCCACTGTTCCAGCCACACTTAGAGCTAGTCATATGGTTACATGGTTAGTAACTACCATGTAAGACAGTGTAGGTTTAGAGAATATCCAGAGAAAAAAAATGTTTAAAAGAATACAGCTCCATGGCTTACTTTTGTAGAAATTATTTCCATCTCACACTAAATGACAACATAACTCTAACTTACTATTGTTAAGATAGCAGTACTCTCCAGATTGATCTACAGATTCAAGACATTTCTATCAATATTCCAGATGGCTTTTTGCAGAAATTGACAATTGCATACAAAATGTATGTGGAAATGCAGGGGACTCAGAATAGCCAAAGAATCTTAAAAAAGAGATATAAAATTGGAGAAATCACATCTCCTCATTTCAAACCCTAGTATAAAACTAAATATTCAAGACAATGTAGTACTGACATAAGAATAGATATACAGATCATTAAGACATAATTCGGAGTTCAGAATTAAGCGCTTACATTTATGGTTAATTGATTATCAATAAGCATGTCAAGACAATTCAATAGGAAAAAAATCGTCTTTTTAACATATGGTGCTGAGGCAAACAGATACATGCAAAGGAATAGTTTGACTTTTACCTTACACAATACATACACATTACTCAAACTATATCACAGATCCAAATATAAGAGATTAATTAAATTATAACACTCTTAGAAGAAAAGTTACAATAATTTTTTGTGACGTTGAGTTAGACACTGAATTCTTAAATAAGACACCAGAAGCACAAGAGACAAAAGAGAAAATGAAATAGGTAAAATGAATTAGTTGATATAATAATAACAAATTTTGTGCTGTAAACAATACCATCACAAAAGTGAAAAAGCAACCAACAGAATGGGAGAGAATATTTGCAAATCCTGTATTTGATACGGGACTTGTATTCAGAATATAAAATACTCATGATTCAGTAATAAAAATAAGAAAAACATTGACAAATTATATGAACAGCCATTCATCCAAAGAAGGTAAACAAATGATCAACAACCCTTGAAAGAATTCTGAGCAATATTAGTCAATTAAAAAACCTAAATACAAATTATGGTGGGTAATCTTCACACCCACTAGAATAGCTAAATAATAATACATAAACTTTGAAAAAATTACACTAAGTGAAAGAAGCTAGTCACAAAACACCACATATTGTATGATTCCATTTCATTTATATGAAATGTCCAGAACAGGTAGATTTTTAGAAACACAAAGTTAATAAGTGGTGGCTTAAAGATAGGAATAGGGAATTTTGAGGGGTGGGAATGTAACAGATGTAAGTTTCCTTTTAGAGAGCACGAAATTATGTCAAATCAGATTGTGCTATCATTTTTAGAACTTGCAGACATACTACAATACATTGAATTAATACTTTAAATCAGTGAATTGTATGGCATATGAATTGTATCTCAATAAAGCTGCTCAAAACAGTAAAAGCACAGAACTTGCACATAACATGGTTTTCTTTAAATCAGCATCTTACATAACTGTAGCATATGCATTAAACCTAAGAAATTAACCTTACTCTGACATTTTTAACAAGTTTTCAAAAGGTATTTGAATTTCCAAGTTTTTACACTAATGCTTTTCTCTCTCACTCTCTTCCCAGAGTTCCCACTGAGTTTAATTTTCTTCCAATCTGTGACAATTCCCCAATATCTTCTTGTCCTTTACAACTTTGACAATTTTAAAGAGTACCGTTGAGTTATTTTATAGAATGCTTTTTATTTGGATTTGTCTAATGTTTTCTTATGACTGGACTAAGTTATTGCTTATGAGGAAGGATATCACTTAGATGATGTGCCCTTCTCAGTGCATTATACTGAGTGGCACATTACCTCAACATGCCTGGTTATGTTCACCTTTATCACCTGGCTAATGTGAGTCTGCCTGTATTACACAAGACAAAATTATCACTTTGTCATTTGTAAATATCAAATATTTGGGGGAAGAGAAGTCTTTGATATATGTAAATTTCCTATTTCTGTTTAAACTTTTTCCCAGTAATCTTAGGATCGTAGAAGAATTTTGCTTGTGAAAATTATTATTTTAACTTAGTGGTGAAATTCCATTTCCCTTAATTCTTCTATATGTATTAACTGTTTTTCTGTAAGAAAAAGTTGGCATTCTCTCCTTTAACCTATGTATTCACTCATGTGTAAACATATGGACCAAGGGTTATTTATTTTTTGTGGGGGGTGTAATCCAATATTATATTTATTTAATTGGTTCAAGTTGTTCTAATTTTGGCTGTTGGGGGAATGTTCAGGTGGATTATGTGCCCTTTGATATGCTCCCTTTATTTATTTTTTATTTTTATTGTGTGCTCTCTGTTACTTTCGGGCACTAAAGATACCCCAAGTTCATCTTTTAATTCCCTTGTTTCAGTCCATCACTCAACAAGTTATCCAAGGAGTCTGGCTTTTTTATACTGGAGAATTTTGATATTGATTTCTGCAACTATCTTCCAACATCATACTTTTCATTCTAGTTATCTCTTTTCTTTATAACTCACCTTCATTCTTCAACAGTGAGAAATCTGGCTTTCATTATCTATAATGTAGGATTTATTATTTATTCAACTCTATAATATGATGAGTTAATTTCTAACTTATGCTCTGTAAAAACAAATTGACAATAAACTAGGTTGCAATGTATATGTAAAATTATTTTTGTCTGTAATTCTACAATATTCAATTAAAATGCATTTTTACAAAGTAATGTAGGTCGGCTCTTATGTTTCTCTTCCTTTTTACTTGAAACACAGATTCATTTGTAACAATCTGCATTCCTTCTCTTCCCCTATACACAGCTGATATTTTTAGACATGTACATTGAGTAAAATCCAGGTTTTTTGTGACGTACTTTTCTATGGGTCATAAAGAATACATTGAATTGTGTAGCTACCACCACAGTTTCTTACAGTTCCATCACATCCAATGATCTTTTCATTATATCCTTTTACAGATAACCTCTCTCTTACTCCCAGCAAATCACATTTAAAAAAAATGTTTTATTAATTAATGATCAATTAGGCTGTTATGAATAAAGTTGCTTGATATTTGTGTACACTTCTTTGTAAAGCTATTAATTTTTCATCTAATAGCTGTGGTATTAAATATGTGTAATTATTTAATTACATAGGTGTAAAATCTATGAGTCTGTGGTAGATGGATGTTTATCTCTGTGAAAAAGTGTAAAACTATTTTCCAAAGTTGTTGTTCCATTTTATGATAATTCACATTGTTCTTCATTCTCACGGGCACTTGATAGTAACTTTTTAAACATTTTAATATGGTTGAAGTCAAACGTTTTTGTGTTTTTAATTCAAATTTTCATAAAGATTAATAATGTTCAATATATATCCATATGTTTATTTGACATTTCTTTATCTTCTTCGGTGAAATATCTATTCAGATCCTTTGTTCACTTTTAATTGGGTATGAATGAATCTTAATTTTCTTCCTCTACAGGACAGAAGTAAACCACTTCATGAGAAGTAAACTAATATGCTATTATCAGGAGGGCAGAAAATATATACTGTAAAATGAGATCTAGCATATTTTTTAAAACTATATATACATTTATCCTTTGAAACACTGATCTCTTTTCTAGAAACTAACTGTGGTAATACATTCTGCCAATACACTCACACACACACACAAATACAACCACATATACTTAATGCAAAGTCACCAATGAAGGTGTTATCTGTAATAATAGAATACTGTATTAGTAATACAGTAATTACAGAAATAGTAGTAATATAAATAATACCCTTTTTTGTTTTTGAGACAGAGTCTCACTCTGTCACCCAGGATGGAGTGCAGTGGTGCAATCTCAGCTCACTGCAACGTCCATCTCCCAGGTTCAAGTGATTCTCCTGCCTCAGCCTGCCAAGTAGCTGGGACTACAGGTGTGTGCCACCATGCCAGGCTATTTTTTTTTTTTTTTAATTTTTAGTAGAGACAGGGTTTCATTATGTTAGCCAAGCTGTTCTTAAACTCCTGACCTTGTGATCTGCCGTCTTTGGCCTCCCAAGGTACTAGGATTACAGGTGTAAGCCACCGCACCTGGCCATAAATAATACTCTTAATACTACTCTTAATACTCACAATACCCCAATACTCACAGTACTCTTAAAACTCATCCATATTATGGTGGTAGGAGGCAGACAGATTCCTAGGTGGGAAGAGGCAGGCACCTGGTAAGGGCCAACTTTCAAGTCAAGGATGGTCTGAAGCCTGGGGGCAGAGCTGCCAGTTCTGGGTGCAGTCCACCACTAGAATGGGAACTTCCTTGATTCCTTTTGGTCAGTTGGGAAGTGCTTTTTCTGGGCCCTCCCATAGACCAATCAGTTTGCACTTCCTCCATTCTGAGCTCATAAAAACCTTAGACTCAGCTGGACTCAGACACAGGTTGGGACTATCTGTCGGCAGCTAGGACCTACCCACTTTGTGTCTCCTCTCCACTGATAGCTGTTCTGCCACCTAATAAAACTCTTCTTCATCTTGCTTATCCTCCAGGTGTCCATGTAACATCATTTTTCCTGGATGCAGGACAAGAACTCAAGACCCACCCAACCATGAGCATGAAAAGGACTGTAATACATTTCTGGCTGGTTTGCCTAGCTGTGAACAGTGACATGCTTCCATTCACTGAACTATGGAAAGGAAGAGCCATGGCCCTTTTGGGGGCCCAGACCTTGAGATTCCCCAAGCCAGAGCTTTAATGCGATAGCCCTCATGCCCTCAAACAGAGTTAGGCAGCTGCTGCACATGACAGGAAGCAACGGTAGGGCCAGGCCAGCCCACAAGTGGGGCTAAAGGACTGAATGAACTGTAACACAAAGGGGCTGAAACAGTCCCTGACATATTTGCTGCACTGTGGGCGGTGGGAAGGAGACAGCTGTAACACACCTCCCACCCCTACCCCTTGGGGCTCTGCAGTTGCTGGCATCTTCAAGGTTTCGGGTGCCACCGTGTTCCTCTTGTCCAGATGCTGGCACCTGCAGTAGAATCCCCTTGTGGTATGCTTGGTCCAACAGCAGTCAGCACCTGTGATGGTGCCTGGAGCTGTCTGCCCCAGCACAGCAGCCAGTAAACCTGGTTATGTGCAACGGCCAGACTCTGTGCTCTTTCACTCACGTACGTCTCACTGCTCTGTGTCTGGTTTGCCCTTGGAGAGCATGGGATCCAGGCTGGTAACATGAGCCAAGTGCAACCTACTAGGCCAAGTGTGCAGGACAAGTCCAGCCAATGTGAGCAAAATTCAAGCAGAAGTGCCAGCAGCCCCAGAAGTTTCTGGCTGGCAAAGCAACATGCAAAGGATCCTGTGACACATAGAAGGCTTGTTAATTAAACCATGGAACACCTACACAATGGGGAAACATGCAGCTATAAAAAAGAATGAGAAAATATTGGTTAAGTGTATATAGATTTTGCAGCACAGAATCTTTTGTTTAATAATGAAGAAGAAATATTATGCCTGTAATCCCAGTACTTTGGGAGGCCAAGGCAGGCCGATCACAAGGTCAAGAGATCAAGGCCATCCTGACCAACATAGTGAAACCCTGTCTCTCCTAAAAATACAAAAACGAGCTGGGTGTGGTGGTGCATGCCTGTAGTCTCAGCTGCTTGGAAGTCTGAGGTAGGAGAATCACTTGAGTCCAGGAGGCGGAGGTTGCAGTGAGCCAAGATTGTGTCACTGCACTCCAGTCTGGTGACAGAGCAAGACTCCGTCTCAAAAACAAAACAAAACAAATATAAGACAGAATATATTTGCTTGTTTTGAAAAGTAAACACAGGAAAGTTAAATCAGAAGCAAACAGAAATACTGAGCTGTAAAGAATGATAGGGAATGGGACAGGCATGATAGAGATATCTATAATTTTAATGTCATTTACACTTTTATGTAGTTTTTTTCTTGAATAAAAATCATCACAAACAACTCTAAAATTGCATTCAACAGTAAGAAATATATATATTGATATCAAGTTGATAATATAACCACACATACAGGCACACACACATGCACTTCCAAAAAAAAAGAACAACAAACAACATAAATCAAGTAAAATTTGAACCCAGCCAACACATCCTGTATGTGAATCTATCCTAATGGAAAAAAAAAAAAAAGGCAACATATCTTGAATGTTAATGTTTTTCTTTTGGACATGCCATTGCTGTACTGATTTTGAAATTATGTTGTGTGTATTGTAGGATAAAGCAGATGAGTAAATATACTGATGCTGGGGGAAGCAGTATTCTTACTCTGAGAAAGGAAAGTTACAGCAATGGGAGTTGGAAGACGGGAAAATGCTATGATTTATTTATATGAATTGGAAGTAGTGGTATGAATTCATCATATTTTAGAAATACATGTCATCTTTGTACTCTTAAAGGATTTAAAAGCTACACTACTCCAGTAGCAAAGCTCTCATATTACCTCTATATTTGCTATCTATACATCTTGACTCAAATAAATCAAGACTTTTTGAATAAGTTGAAAATTTTAGGTCAGCGACAGGGAAAACAAGGTAAGTCTGGAATACTTTATTTTGCCAGAAAGCAGGAACAAGTTAGAAGACTAAGAAAAACATGTGAACAGGACACAGGACTCCCTTGAACTGCTTGACCTGGCTCCTGAATTTGAAAGTATTTCAACAACCAGAAAACAGAAAAAGTGAAATGTAAATTATAACATATCGAATTTTTAAAATGCACATATTCTATTGACATTTGAAAAGTGGGAAAAAAGAAGGCTCTCTATAGAATAATGTTAGCTACTAAACATAAAAGAACCGTAAACCTAGAAAATCACTATTGTAAGTTCTCAAAATTATTATCGCTTGAATTACTTATCAGTAACAAAAGAAAATAAAAATAAGGTACCCTTACGGTAGAGAGTTCTGGTGAATACTCATTTAATCAAGGAATCAAATTTAGCCTCACCAATAAGATGAAATGACAGGGTGTCTTCCAGTGTGATGCAATGGAAAGTAAATAATATTTACTTATTATAATAATAACATATTACCCAGTACTTCAGTAGTGTTAGAAAAAATCTTTAACTGGAATCTAATAATGATCAAAGACTCACTCAGATTCAGACTGTGACATTCCATAAAACAGCTAGCCTCAACTCTTCAAGTATTCATGTTAAACACAATCATACACCCACACACATACATGTACACATACACATGGTGAGACACTGCAGGCTAATCTGTATTGAAGGGTATGAAGTAGAAGTGACAATTAAACAATTAGTTATTTAGGTGGATACTGGATGTGGAAAAAAAAAAAGCACATTGATATTTTAGAATAATTAAACTTAAATGAATTATAATATATAGGACAATTAAAAACAATTTAAAAGGGTTGGGTGCAGTGGCTCCATGCCTGTAATCCCAGCAAATTGGGAGACCTAAGTGTGAGGATCACCTGAGGTCAGGAGTTCAAGACCAGCCTGGCCAACATGGTGAAAATCCATCTGTATTAAAAATACAAAAATTAGTGGGCATGGTGGCAGGCACCTATAATCCCAGCTACTTGGGAGGCTGAGGCAGGAGAATCTCTTGAACCTGTGAGGTGGAAGTTAGGCGGAGGTTGCAGAGAGCCACGACCGTGCCACTGCACTCCAGCCTGGGCAATAGAGTGAGACACCATCTCGAAATAATAATAATAATAATAATAATAATAATAATAAAACAAAGATTTGCTATGCCAGAGATTATGCCATACAAGAGTAATATAAATTAGTCTAAAATATCTAATTAAAAATACTTTTTAATCAAGCAGATGATGATGTATGTTTCTAAAAGATTTCAGGAGTTTATCTGTTGGTTTCTATGTATATTTCCTTTTAGCATATGTCTATTGGAAATGAAATAAAATTATTTCATTGAAGTTTTCATAAATGGTTGCATTTGTTTCTAAATTGTTTGTGAGTGCTTTTGAAATTTAATAACATGATAACTATATTTATATGTATTTTCGTGAACTAGTCAACATAGGGAAATTTTTAGACTCATTCCCTTGTAGGAAAAATAAAAATGAAAATATATGCTCTAAAGGGAAACAAATAAACAGAAATCAGAGAAGACAATTGCAATTCACTTGATTATATCGGAAAGTGAGAATATTGTCTACAAAAGAAAGACCTTTTTCCCTCTTAAATGCGTATATTTTAATATAAAAAATTCAGTGTCTTCGTCTTGAGTAATATTACACTCTACAATCGTTACAGAATAACAAAGCAAATGATGATGTGCCAGGTATTGGCAACAAAATTAAAAGATTTATCAATGTTACTTTACATTAATAAAATACAATGACATTTTTCAGAATTAATATAATATCATTCATTGCTCTCTATTGCAAAATATATGTTAGAAATGAAAAGCAAAAACTCAGGGCTGTAAATAGAAAGAGGAAGTTAAAATGGGATATTGGCTATGTTGAAACACATAAAAATAAAACTAATAAGATAGAAAAGCTTTTATTTTCAAATATGCCATATTTTATTTCTCAAAACTTCTATTTAATGTGAAATAGTGCCAAGAGCAGCATAAATAAATGTTGCATCTAAAATTCAAAATGCCAATTTAGATGCAATATAGCATGCTATTGGTGATTGAGGATTTTAAATCCACTGCAGCTCAAAATGAAATATAATTTTCACCTGGAATATTGGAGACAGATTTGCAAATATATTTATTATTAAATAAGAATATATGAAAGTATTTGCATGTGTATCTGTGTAATTTTATGGCACCTCATTTTCAAGTGGCCTGAGCTATGCCAAGTGCTAAGAATATCTCTCTAAAAATGTTTATCTCTTTTTGTCTGTCTGGAGAGTTGCAACTACTTATATTGCTCTAATATCTGCTTCTTCCTCATGTCTTTTGTGGTTCATTTAGAAAAAAATGATAATGCTCACTCTTGAACTCTCATAATATTTTGAATATATTCTTATTACATCATTTAATACTATATTATAATCATTGCTTGTTTCAGCTAAGTTACCAGAGAAGTAGTCTATGCATTTTCAATGAACAATGACAATTTGCTGAAAAGATGCACATGTGTTATGAGGTAACATTTGCAAATCATCATAGGCCAAGAACTCCCACGTCTGGACATATCATTAATGTGGGTCCTCAATACAGTGGGTCAAACACACAGTCTTTGGGGTTCTAGTCAATGTATTTTCTGGAGGTACAAATGCCTTTGATTAGCCAAGTAGAGGCCAGTAACTTCTACATGCAATACTCTTCTAAGCAGAACAAATTATTTATTGCATACCAGAAAGACATTGTAAAGCATTGCTTTCCGTTCTACATTGCTCTCTATACTTCCCGTACTAAGGGTCACTGAAATTTTCTCAGTCAAATATCCACAGCAGCTCTTAGGGGACCCTAGTGAATCAAGGATGTAAATGGATGGAGATTCTTGTTGTCCAAACTTTGTATTTGACTATAGCATAGATGTGGAGTAGGCCTGTATGTACATGTGGTATGTTTGTATGCACATGCTTGTAGGCACATCGGTTAAGTATTAAGCAGGGCTTTGACAAAAATCAGTGGCACTATAATATATACTTTTCTTCCCAATTATTCCATGAAAGTTTTAAAAAGTAGAAACCACAGATTCTCCATTTTTATATCCATTGCACCTAATAGTGATAGGTATAACAATTTAGTGAATGAAAGAATATTTTTCAGGCTCACTAACATTCTAGGTAGATGAGAATATTAAAAAGGAGTAAAGTGGTTCTAGAGAGAGATGGCTCAACTAATATTGTGATATATTTCATGAGAGATACATCTGAATATGTTAATTATTTCTTCTAAACCCTCCTCTAAGATTTGGCTATCTAATACATGTTTATGGCTAACAAGACACTAGAGATCATTAACATTAAAACCAATACCTAAGTGTATTCAATTTGATTATACTAAGACCCATAATATTTAAAATGTTTAAAGATATATGGGTTAAAAATTATCAAATTGGATTTGTCACATAGATCTTTTTTTGCTGCAATCCCTAAAGCTCAAGAAAGAGCATATTCAGGCCACAGCTGGTTAAAATTAATGCATTAGAAAATAACTGCTAAAAGTAGGTGCACTATTGATAGTTATAATAGTTAATTGCTAAGGTTAAAAATGAACAACATCAACCATTACAGAATTAAAAGTCAAGTTTACATAGTGGAGACAAAGTCATAAATATACAAGGGCTACATTAAAATAAGGTGTGATTAATTTATACAGTATATTCCTTAAGAAGAAAGAAAATTATTCAGTGATGGCATTTTCAATTATGAAAATGAAAGAAGGTTCTCTTAAGAATTATGCAGGGACAACAGGCATAAACCAATACTATACCAGAGATAGGTCAACCGGGACATATGTTTACTCTAATAACAAACACATAATTTCTTTATATTTTAGAGATGCGTAAGTTTTACACGTAAATATCTCTGTATTTCAGATAAATCACAGATAGGCTGATTTTTTTTTTCTTAATTAGATGTTCATTTTTAAGTTAAATAATTTTAGTTTTTGTTGACAAAGAGATAAGCATCATCTTTGGCAGAATCAATTCTTTTATTTAAAAAAACACATTTCAGCAAAGTATTAGTTATACAAAAAATGCCAAAATTTTATCCCTCAATATAAAATTTGATATATTGAAAAATTCCTCTTTATGCTCCAGTATAAGACTTTGCATATTGCAAACTTTCATATTTTAAACTTATTTTTTGTAGAGATGATTAGGTTGATTTACTGCTTGGTTACCAGTCCTAAGGCTTTTGATTAGTAATAGTTACTGATATATTTTAGGTACTATTCACTGTTCTCCAGAATCAAATGTATTGATAATTCAGTAAAGATGACATATATGTATGCATATTATTTCTATGCTATACTTCCTACTACCTTCACCAAATGCTTTCATTGTCAAAAGAAAAATCACTTTCTACAGAAATCTACACACAGGCACGAATAAGGCCACTTACAACTAAAAAAAAAAAAAAAATTAAAATTAAAAAGAAAAGACTGAAATGTTCTGTGTTTAGTTTCTAAATGAGCTGCTCTTTTTAGAGACAGACCAAAAAAAAAATTGGATTTAGAAAGCATTTTATTTTTCTTCTTAGCACCCAGATACATGACTGAAGCCTTGGGAAGGTGTTAAAATTACTGAGGGATAACGAGTCCTGGAGAGCTTCAGAAAGAAAATTTGGACCTGCCAGTGACATCAAAGTACCCTGTGAAAACTGCCCACTGCGGGCATTTGGGGTCAGTTTCTCTTTATGTGTCAAAATGTTTACAGTTCTTCGTCAGCCTATGGGAACAAATCCTGTCTAAAGAAATAGAACACCAGAACTCTTGGACCCTAGAAAAAATCACGAAAGTTTGGTCTTTTTGCTTTATCTTGTTGAAACACTTGAATAACTTATAGGGAGATTCCAAGCAGCGATATTTTGACTTCTTAACCTAGATGAAACTCTAAGGTATTTCACAGAAATTGTAAAATCACTAAGCCAATGGAGTGTTGGAGTGCTTCACAGAATGGCAGAGGAGTCGAGCATATATTAGTGGCATTGTTTTTAATTTATAAACTTAAATGAATGCATAGAATAGAATGAGTACATACTATTAATATTTTCAAGTAGAAGACAGTATCGTGGAAGACATTTAAATAAATTTCTACGAGACCTGAGAACATGGAATGGTGACGATAGATTGTAATATCAGGGTGTGATTAACTTTGGAGAAAACTTTATTTGAATTTAAATGACGGATAAGAAATGAAATTATATTTGTGTGGGGCAGGGTGGGAATATTGCATAAATCGTCATCTACTGAACATACATTCTTTCCTTTTTTTTTTTTTTTTTTTTTTTTGAGAAGGAGTCTCGCTCTGTAGCCCATGCTGGAGTGTGATGGTGCAATCTCGGCTCACTGCAACCTCTGCCTTCCAGGTTCAAGCGATTCTCCTGCCTCAGCCTCCTGAGTAGCTGGGATTACAGAGCGCGCCACCATGCTCTGCTAATTTTTGTATTTTTAGTAAAGACGGGGTTTCACCATGTTGGTCAGGTTGGTCTCGAATTCCTGACCTCGTGATCCACCTACCTCGAATTCCCAAAGTGCTGGGATTAAAGGCATGAGCCACCGCGCCTGGCTCTTTCCTCCTTTCTTAAAAAGAGATCCATTTTTTTTTTCTTTGTCAGTGGGTGGTGGCAGCAATGAACATTTAAAGTAGGTACCACCTGAATGTCTTTGAAAGGAGGTGTCAGCTGGGTTTCTTGGGTCAAGTAGGAGCTCAGAAAGCTGTGAAACTCACTCATTTCCTGCATCAGGAGTTACTTCAGTCCTGGACGAATAATATTGAAGATATATGCTTGAAATATTTCCAACACAGGATTTGTGCATGTGTTTTCTTCCCCAAGAAAGCTATAAACAGCGAAAATTTTGCTGTACGTTTCCCTGTGTCCTCCATCCCTCTCTCCTTTCCCCCTCCCCCAAAACTAAAGTTAAAGGAATGTTAACTGCCTGTTTTCTGTGACCAGCGGACCTTATCTATACTCCCAATTCCCATTCCTTGTAAACATACTTTGTAAAGTCCTGTAAGATCCTGTCTCCTTTGCCATGCTGCTGCAAGGTCATAAAATAGATAAAACCTAAGTTGCAGTTCTGATTTTCCTCAAAATCTAAAACATGTCACAAAATAATATACTGTCTTTGTTTCTCCCTCTGGTGACATCTTCCCGCTTCACATATTTCCCACCTTAAAGAATTTAAAAGCAGTCATCCAAAACCAGCAGTGGGAACCCATTTGGGACTCTTTCCACGCCGTGGAAGCTTTGTACTCTTGCTCTGCTCAATAAAACCTACTGCTCACTCTCTCAGTCCAAGTCTCTGTCACTTGCTGCGGTCAGCCATCACACCAATTCTTTGGCGTGGCTAGGCCTTAGGCATTACATCTTTACACCAAGGGTTGCATATAGGAACTAACTCTGAATGGACTTCTGGGAATTCTCCTGAATAGGAGTCCTGGGACACTTATTATGTTTATCACAAAATACACAAACACAACTGGTTTATCCATTTCTCTGTGTTTTTTTTTCCTAGAGTGAGATATGATTGATGGAGGCACCACCTTCCAAACTTGAGAATAGTAATGATCAATCAAGAATAGGGAGTGAATAGTGGGAGAATTAAAGAGCAGGATCTCGAGCCTGGTTCAGTGGTTCATGCCTGTAATCCCAGCAATTTGGGAGGCCAAGGCCGGTGAATCACAAGGTCAGGAGTTTGAGAACAGCCTGACTAACATGGTGAAACTCCATCTGTACTAAAATTATTTAAAAAATTAGCTGGGCGTGGTGGTGGCTGCCTGTAATCTCAGCTACTCAGGAGGCTAAGGCAGGAGAATTGCTTGAACCCAGTAGACAGAGGTTGCACTAACACAAGCCCAATGCTCTTACACTTAAAACCTCTTGTCAAATGAGTAAAATGAAACTTCTATTGTTGTTAAGATTGTAGTCAAGTACCTAGTACCAGCTGTTTGAACCCATTTTTAACAAACATAGGACACAAGTTAGGATATTCCAAAAAAGGAAACAGCATGAAAAATTTATTATGTAAATTAGAATTACATAACACATACATTAATGGGGAAGTGTTTCAGTAAATGATATGTAAACAAAGAGTATGCAAAATCATTTTATGACGTTATATTTTGAGATTACAACGGAGTCCTAAAATTCCATAGGTTTATATTTTATTCAGTAGGCCACTGGAGCTCTGGAATGATGTGATAAGAGCTGTGTTATAGGAAGATAATCTTGCAGGATTTTCAAGGATAACTTCTTGATGAAAAAGACTGCCGAGATTACATTGAGATATTGAAAACTGGCATTTGGGTCCTGGCCAGAAGAAGGGACATGTAAGACATGATGCATAAAATATACGGAAAACAAGTTAAATGGAGTGTGAGGTGCATAGTCTGGGGAGGAAGAAAAACTAAGGTGTTAAGAACAACACTGAGGGTATTATCTTATTATGAAGGGAAACAGGGGTCAAAGGGTAAAACAAACTTGGAAATTAAGGTTAGCTCATTATGTTAAGGCTTGAATGTTTAAGTAATGAAACATCAACTACGTTTTGAAACATTAATAAATAACATTCTATTTGGTTAATTAAAATAAATTACATGCAATACAAAGTTGACAAGATAATGTTACTGGTGCGTCTTTGCTCCCAGAGCTCCCAAGATGGGGGTGGCTGCTCCCAAGATGGCAGCAGCTGCTCCCAAGATGGCAGCAAGCCTTTGTTCTCTGACCTGGGGTTCTTGGCCTCACAAATTCCAAGGAATGGAACCTTGGGTCATGTGGTGAGTGTTATAGCTCTATCAGAAGCCGTGGGTCATGGAAGAGAACTGTAGAACCCAGCGACTGGTGTTCAGCTCAATTAGGATAAACCCGGGCACTTAGCCATGCAGGAACAACGGTGAGCCTTTGTTTAGCCCAGTCGGGAGCGGCAATGGGTACCTTGCTGGATCAGAAGTGCGTCAGACACCCTGCTGGATCTGGAGGGGTGGAAGTCAGTGACAGTCTGTGACAGCAGTGATCAGCAGTGATGGACAGCGAGCAAAAGCTCAACTCGAGCTGGAACAAACACGGACTTAGTGAGCTCTCTTTACTACCTGATTGGTTGGGTGTGAGCTGAGTTACAAGCCCCTTGTTTAAAGGTGGGTGAGGTTACCTTCCCCAGCTGGGCTTAGGAATTCCTAGTCGGCCTAGGAAATCCAGCTAGTCCTGTCTCTCAGTGCCCCCTCTCAACAGGAAAACCCAAGTGCTGTTGGGGAGGTTGGCCGACAACTGCTCTGTTTCCTGATGAATTGGGGTGTAGTAGGGGTCGTGCAGTTGGGATTTCTTCCTGAGGGGTGCCTTCAATGTCATTCACATAGGAGCATGGACTAGCAGGCTGGTCCAGGGGTCTGTGGTAGATCTTATTCATGGGCTGCATCTGGGGTTCCATTTGAAGAATGATATGTAGTTTTACAGCTTCAATTCTGGAAGAGAAAAACTTACCAAGGATGTTAAAGATACAGGGATTGAAATGTATGGCCTGAAGTGCAGGGGGAGGCACATCCAACAGTTAGTAGGGTTTGGGCCAAGGCTTCATGGAGCCCAGTGAGGGTGGTATTAAATAGGCTTACCCAGCGAGTATGGGTATGGAGGATCTTCAAAGGCAAACAAGAATTGAGAGTCAGATGTATAGGGATGCAGAAAAGGGCATCCTTAAGGTCCAGGCTATAAACCACTCTGCTTCCTCTGGTATTTGGGAAAGCAAAGTGTAAGGGTTAGATACAGCGGGGTGTAGAGGGACAATGACCTCACTGATAATCCTGAGATCTTGCACTAACCTCCACTGTCTGTTGGGTTTCTGTACTCCTAAAATTGGAGTATTGCAGGGGCAATTGCATGGTTTACTAGGCCTTGGGTTTTAGGTCCTTAACAATCTTTTGGAGTCCTTGTTGGGACTTGGGTCTAAGGGGGTACTGTCTTTGGTAGGGAAAGGAGGCAGAAACCTTTAGTTTAACTTGAAAGGGATGAGCAGTCTTCGCTCATCCATATTGTCCTTCTGTTCTGTTGCCCAGACTTCAGGATTAATTTCTTCCTCAAGTAGGGAAAAACAAATAGGTGTTCCTTCTTCTATGTTCAGGTGTATAATGGCCCCTGCTTTTGCTAGGATGTCTCTCCCTAACAAAGGAGTGGGGCTTTCAGGCATAATTAGAAAGGCATGTGAAAAGAGTAAAGTTCCCCAGTCACAACTTAGTGGATGGGAGAAGTATCTGTGACCGCCTGTCCTAGGACCCCTCAATAGTGACAGATCTGGAGGGCAATTGTCCAGGACAGGAGAGTAAGACTGAGAAGTCCAAGCCAGTGTCCAGGAGACAGTTAACTTCCTGACCCTCAATGGTCAAGCATACCCGGGGATCTGTGAGGGTGATGGCATGGGCTGGCACTTGCCCTAGGCACCCTCAGTCCTGCTGCTGGATCATCTGGTTAGTGGTTTCTGACTCAGAGGACCTTGGTCCCCTGGGGCAGTAGGCCTTCCAGTGACTCTCTTGACATAAGGGACATGGATGAGGGGGCAGTTTATTTCTATTAGGACAATCTTTTTTAAAGCGTCCTTGTAGACCACACTGGAAGCAAGCCCTATTAGGCATTCAATTTGCCCAGCCTTCCGCGTTCCACAGCCTCCAAAGTCCATTTGCCTGAGGGCCATGACTAAAGTGGTGGCCTTTTTTTTTTTTTTTTTTTATCCCGTTTGTCCCGTTCGCCTGCTCCTCCTGATCTCTATTATAGCAAACCGATGTTGCCAAGTTCAGTAGGGTTTCTAAGTTTTGCTCTGGGCCTAAGGTGGGCTTTTGAAGCTTTTTTCCTAATGTCTGCAGCTGAATGAGTGGTAAACGTATCCTTTAAGATTAGCTGGCCTTCAATAGAGTCAGGTGACGGAGAGGTATGCTTCCTCAATGCCTCCCTTAGTCTCTCCAGAAAGGCAGTAGGAATTCCTTCCTTTCCCTGTGTGATAGTGGACATCATTGAATAGTTCATAGGCTTCTTCCTAGTTTTCCTTAGTCCTTCTAGCATGCAAGTTAGAAATGTCTGCAGCGCCAATCTCCATGATCTGATTCTGCATCCCAGTGAGGGTCTACACTGGGAACTGCCTGCTGGCCTGTGGGGAATTGTTCTCTTTCCTCTGTTGTCATCCTATCATTGACCTGACTGAGATACCGGAGATCACCAAAGTCTAGGGCTGCAGTTATGGTGGCACATCTCTCATTTGGGGTTATTTTCTGATCTCGCGGTAACATTTTCTCTCTCCAGAATGCATCTTAGGGGCGTTTTTGCTTTGGGCGAACGTTTTCCATCTGAAAAAAAAAAAAACATAGGGATGCCAGCACCCCTAGTCATTCTTCAATAAGCATTAGTCTTAGCGCGTCCTCTATGGTTCTAATGTTTATTCCTTTTCCAGGGTGTGTAACCACCCATGGACCTCTGCTCATCAGATTAGTTACACTCACCAATGTAGTAGTCCTGTATCTGTTTTCTCGCCTTTCTTGACCACAAAGAAAGGGGTGGGGGCTGCTGGATTCTAGTGGTCCTTTACCAGGGTGCCCAACATTGTCTTTGCACTTAGGGGTGAGTTCTACAGCTGGGCTAGGTTCCTGAGTATTTCATAACAATCCAGTTGCTCCATCAAGATGCACTCCCATAAACAACGGTTCTTATGCAAATTCGTTTCAAGAGGGTGTAGGTAACCTTTTGAGTCAGGATTGAGATAAGAGTTTTTTAAGATGATAACCAATTTTATATCTTCAATATTAATCATCCTGGACCGAAGTAAGTTCTGATGCAGGAAATGAGTGAGTTTCACAGCTTTCTGAGCCCCGGGACTCGATACAAGAAGCCCATCTGGCACCTCCTCCCATAAGGCCACAAGATTAGAAGTTAGGATAATACAGGTTACACTGTTAACTTTGAACAAATTTTATTTTTGTTGAAAACTTTGTAAGTTTGGAATTTCAATTATCCTTTGCTATTAATAAGACCTTGTTTAGTCCAAATTAACTTAGAATTGGTATAGATTTTTTTTTTTTTTTTATTCTGCAAGTACTTTAAGGCTCGGCTGAGTACAAACAGTTCACATGTTTGAGCAGACCAGTTGTTAGGCAATTTTCCTCTCTGCTTTTACAAGAGTTTCCCTATCACTTACTGAATATCTTTTTTTTTTTTTTTTTTTTTTTTTTTCCCTCAATCTCCCATGAGGAACCATCTATCTTCCTGTCCTGAAGGGACTTCCTCCTAGGTCTGGTCAGACCTTCGTATGGTAATTAAGATTTAAATCCCCTATTAGGAAATCTGCTGGGTTAAGGGAATTTTCAGTAATTAATGTTAAATTATCTTTTTCTAACAGAATAGCCCTATGCTTTAAGATTTTTGAGTTAGTAAGCTACCTTTTTGCTTTTTTGACTTAGGATAGTTCTGAACTGGTGAGGTGTGCTCACAGTGAGGTTTCCTCTAAAGGTTATTTTTCTACTTTCTTCTGCTAACAAAGTAGTTGCCACTACTGGGTTAAGGATTTCTGATATGAAGGCTATGGGTTGTTAGTGGTCTCAGTGCTTTCAGGCTACACCCTTGTTTGCACTGACAACAAGGTGGTATTGAAGTGTTATAGGGTCATGGAGAAGACCTTCAATTATCAATTACAGGTTTTAAATTTACTCTGGCTTTTACAGGAATACGGTACACTGTTTTATTCTTTACTACTTCTATCTCTTTCTCTCTTTGACTTTCTCTTTCATTTCTTTCTCTCTTCCTCTCTTTTCTTTCCCTCTTTGCCTTTCTCTCTCTCTTCTGTTCTCTCTCTTTCCCCTCTCTCTCTGCCTCTTGGTAGATAGATTTTGGAAACACAGCAGAAGGACGTTCACTCGTTACACCCATTTGCCACTATAGGAATACACGCCTCCCTTTAATTTACTTAATTCGTTTTCATCCTGATCTATTATGTTGCCGTAGACCCAGTTCCAGTTGTTAAAGTACTAGGTCATCAGTTCTAAGGCCCTGGTCAAGGAGCCAAGGCTTAGAGATTGTATTGCAGGGGGTAAGCTGGGTAGAAATTGTGGGAGGAAAGTATCTTACACAATGGCAGAGCAATCCTCCTAGCCATTCACAAACTTGGTGCCCTGGAAAGATGGTAGAGAACGGGTTCCACATAACTGCCCATGTCGAGAGCTGTATACCTAAATTGGTAGGGATACCAGGAGCAAGACTCCCTGGGTTCATACCCTAGGTGCCTAAGGATGCAGCATAGAGCTTCGTAGATTACTTTGGAGATACAGCTTGCTCTAATACTTGGCAGAGAAAGTGAAAGTCTGAAGCATTAGCACCTAGGAGGCAGGGATGGGAGGAAGTAGATTCAGAGGTAAGGAGAATTTGGGGGCTACACTTTCAAGAAAGTCGTGGTCAGAACCCAGAAGGTAAGGGTCAGAAGGAGAGGTAGGGGCACACGCATGAGCGACTGTTGAGTAGAGACTTCTGGCTGCGCCATGATCTTGACTGGCCAATTCCGGGAGTTCGGGAGGATAGCTTTCTGCCTCTAGTCAGCCCTCGGCTTCCCCCAGGAATACTGTGAAAGGAGAAGCAGGTTTCAGCAGACCAACACTCCCAACCGAGAAGGGGTGAAGGTTGTTAGAAAGCCTTTTCCCGGAAAGCCTCACATCTGAGTCTTAAGTCCAGCGGCCACGCTAATTGTTTTTAACCGGCTGACAGGTGCCCGGTATTTTCCTTTGATTCTAAGGAAGGATAGGACTGAATAGCAAGCAAAAGTAGTCTGATATTACTCACCACTTTGGAGAATCCTTATGTGGGCCACCAGGGATTACCTGCAGATATTTGCTCCCAGACGGTGGCGGGTGGCTCCCAAGAAGGGAGCAGGCTGCTCCCAAGATGGCGGCAAGCCTTTTGTTCTCTGACCTGGGGTTCTTGGCCTCATGGCTTCCAAGGAGTGGAAGCTTCGGCCATGCAGTGAGTGTTATAGCTCTATTAGAAGCCATGGGTCATGGAAGAGAACTGTGGAACCCAGTGACTAGTATTCAGCTCGATTAGGACGAACCCAGGCACTTAGCAGTGCAGGAACAATGGCGAGCCTTTAGTCTGATTGGGAGCGGCAATGGGTGCCTCGCTGGATCAGAAGCATGGCAGACACCCTGCCAGATCTGGAGGGGTGGAAGTCAATGGCGAGTCTGTGATGGCAGCAATCAGCAGTGGTGGACAGTGAGCGAAAGCTCAGCTTGAGCTAGAACAAACAAGGACCAGAAGAGTGTGCAGTTTCAAGATTTAATAGAGTGAAAACAGAGCTCCGGTACAACGGGAGGTGACCCAAAGGTGACTGCCACTGGTGGCACGAAGGCCTGGATTTATATCCCAATCATTGTCCCTCCCCCTGTGCTCTCAGGCAATAGATGATTATTTCTTTACCTCCTGCTTTTAGCCTAATTGGTATGTTAGTGAGCTCTCTTTACTACCTGATTGGTCGGGTGTGAGCTGAGTTACAAGCCCCGTGTTTAAAGGTGGGTGCATTCACCTTCCCCAGCTAGGCTTAGGAATTCTTACTCGGCCTAGGAAATCCAGGTAGTCCTGTCTCCCACTAAGGAGGTAGATGTGGTCACTGGGTAATTGTTCATCATGGCTAAATATCCATTGTAGGGTTTCAGAATAGTAGATGCAGCAGATAAGTCCTTGAAATGTAGAGTCCAACTTTAGTAAGGACAAATTAAGTCAAATCTATTATTGAGGTCTTACTATTTCTTAGTATGATAACCCTGAAACATGCTTTGAGTTGTTCATGTTTAAAAGTGTGTATTTTAAAATTAAAAGTTAAAAGTTAAAATATTTTATTACTTTAATTCTTTCAAATGATGATTCTAATAATTACTTCCAATATGAAGTTTTAATCATTTTCCAATAAAACAATGAAATCTGCCAAGTTTGCATAGCACATGTACTGTTATTGTTCTAGCTCTAGTTGTTGAGAGTGTGATGAGACTCAAGCAATGATTTAATTCAAGGAAAGAATGATCAGTCCTTCATATTTGTCTCTCTATAGAAATGCAAACTTTTTTGGTGTTTTTACAGCATTCTGGAAAAGAGTTTACTTTAATTCACTAGTCTGTAAATAACCTGAAGACCCCAAATAATCTGAATATAAATGTTAAAGGCTCAAACTCAAAGTAACGTTAGTTTATAAAGTTTAACAAGAGTAGTCAACATGAAATTAAAAAGTTTTTCCTTGTCCAATATATCTTGTTGCCTATCACTATGCCGGATGTTGTTAAATGTTTACTAACTGTAAAAATGTCTATAATTAATTCCTGTCCAATTACAAATAATTTATTCAGTTCAAAAAATAAACCCAAAGAATACATCAGAATTTTTATACTTGATAGCTTTTAATATTTCTTAGCATTTCAACTTAATACTGTTTAGCTAATTTTCTTTTAACAAGAATTTGCATTTATTCCATTACTTTTCTACAGTCTTAATATTTTCCTAAATATAATTCATAGACAACATTAGTCAGACAAAGTAGAAAAAAGAGGCTTATTTTTAAAACTTTAATGGGATTATTTTTTGATAATTAATACAACTGAATAACTGTTTTATATCCAATGGTATTTTTCTGCAGTCACAGTTCCCTTTGCTTCATTGAGGCATTTAACGTCCATGCATGTTTTTTGTTTTTTTTTTTCTCGATGAACTCATCTTGTTCCCATTATATTGCCAGGCCCTCAGCTTTGCTTCATGTTTCTCCATGGTCCCTTTAATGTCTCCTTTCACTAGACACCTCTGATAAGGGACTACCCAAGTTTTCTATGTGTGTGTATATGCAATGCTCATGTTATCTATTACTGAATATTTGAACATGTGAATATGTAACAAAATACCTACATTCCTGTTTCTTATTTCTCTGATGAATATCAAACATATATACAAACACATTTTATTTGTCCATCCAAATGTACCTACAATCATCATGGCTAAAAGTGTTCTCTTTGTACTTTAAGAATAATTATGTCTATATGTCTAGCAATTTATCTTCCAAAATGCAAAATAATCATTCTATTTTCTTTCCCCCATTCTACATTCATAGTCTTGCACCAAAATCTTAAAAAAAAAAAAAAAAACTTTTCTTTCGACATTACTCATGTTTATTACTTCCTTTCCAGTCTAACTGTTTTTAATCTCTTCATATCTGCATAATTATAGTAGTGTTTTAAACGTTTTATCTGAGTCTATTCTAATTTATCACAAATGACACTCATAGATCAGTGTTCCTGAATATCACTTTTATTATAATTACTACCTATCTCAGTGTTATCAGTTTTCAGTTATCATGGACTATAAGATCAAATTATTTTCCATCAGCTGGTACTTCAGACAACCCACAATCTTATCTCAAATTTTAATCTCACTATTCACTTTATATCCATTTATTCTTAAGCATGATTTTTCTAAAACTGCCTTTGTGCTACTTCTTTACTTCCTGAACATGTCTCATCTACTTGATTATTTACAAGTAGATTGCCATCTGAAAATTATCTGTAATAGTAACTGTTTTGACGCTTAAAAAATGTAATATCTATAGATTTACTTCATTAAGATCTAGATAACAAACACATTAAACTGATTTTACTGGTAATATTTTGAATGTCTGTTTTACACTTCATTTCTCTGAATAAATCCCAAACACATTAAAAAAATAATATATTTACATTCAAAATATTTTGGAGTCTTCCATTTGTATTCTGTTATTCTTCATTTGAGTCATATTTTGCATACATTCAGCAATAATCATACACTCATTTAAAGAAAGTCTTTTTCTTTACCTGCATGCATGGGGATGGGTGTAAAAATTTCTTTTTCCTGTGTAAATATCCTTTTACAAATGATAACCTTATTCCTGGTTTCATCATGAATAAAACTTATTAAGATGCATGATCATGAATGCCCCTCACTTTCAGACATTACTCAATCCAAAACTCTCGTAATTACTGAATACTTCTTTAGCCCAGCAAAAACTAAAAGGCCTGTGGGAAGCTTGTGGTAGGCAGAATTATTACCTACTTGAAGATGTCCTCTTTTGAATTTCTGGTACTATAAACATACCCCTTATACAGCAAAGTGACTTTGCCAGTGTGATTAAATTAAGGATACAAACGGGAAAGATAACTCTGTATTACACAGTGGACCTCGTATAATTACAAGAGTGTTTATATGTTTTAGAAAGAGGCAAGCACATTAATGTCAAAGAAGAACACATGATTTCTGGCTTTGAAAATGGAGAAATGGGTCACAAGCCAAGACACTCAGGTGACTTCTTTAAGCTGGAAAAGGCAAGTAAATGTAGGCTTTCCTAGAGACTTGAAAAAGAACACAGAACTTCCAATACCTTGATTTTAGCTTGATGAGACACATTTGGATTTCTAATCTCCAGAATTGTAAAATAATACATTTGCACTGTTTCAAGTACGAAGTTTGTGGTATTTCATTACAGCAGTAATAAAAAACTAGTAAAAGGCTCCTTTTTACTCTTCTTTACCAAAATGCTCAGGTTTTGTTTTTACTTGTTTGGGGCAGTGTATCCTCCCTTACAGCAGCAAGATAAATAAACCTAGATTTCTTAGAGTACAGGTATGTTTCTAGTGAATTTTCGTTGGTCAGCTTCATGAAAAGAAATGGGTTACAGTGAATTTTGACCAAAATTCCCATGGTTATAGGCCAGAACCATTGATGAGGGCTGATAGAACTTATTGAAAAAAATCCACATACAAGTGAATCCAAACAGTTCCAACGGTGTTATTCTAGGGTTAACTGTACATCTATGAGAAGAAGCTAATAGTGCAAAAATGGTCACATATACATTAAGTCTACCCTTAATGTGGCCCTAAGGCCTGAAGATTTCAAAAGGTCTTATCAGAGAGACGTCACTGGAAAAGTTTGTTTTAGTCATGTTTTTCAAAACCATACAGACTTTTTTTTTCAATTTTGTCCTAGGGACTCTGATAACTATTTTATTTCATTCCATTTGCTTGGAGACATGGGTATGTCAGACTGCAGTTGATGATGGCTGGTCTTAGATCATATTCCAAAAACAAATTTGCAAATAGTGTTCCTACTGATTGGTGTAGTTCTGAAGGTCAACTGAGTCTAAGTCTATACCCCTCCAATCTGACCTTTTGCTTTTTTTATGTTCTTATACTATGGTTTTGTCATATGTACATTTCTCCTTGCTTGTTGGACACAGCTTTAAAATTTTAGCATCTTTATCATGTGAAGGAGGTAAATATTTCCAAAATGGAACACAAGCCCATGCTATAAGAGACAAATAATCATGCTTTATCAAATTTAAAAATGTCTCTCCTTGAAAAGAATTTTTTTTTTTTTTTTTTTTTTTTTTTTTTTTTTTTGAGACAAGGTCTCACTACTTGCCCAGGCTGGAGTTCAATGGCACAATCATGGCTCACTGCAGCCTCCATTTCCCAGGCTCAAGTGATCCTCCCACCATAGCCTCCTAAGTAGCTGGGACTATAGATTGAAACCACTAGACGCAGGTATATATATATTTTTATATATTTTATTTAGAGATGAGGTTTATCCATGTTTCCCAGGCTGTGAAAAGTCTTAAGGAACTAAAAAAGCAAGTAAAAAGCTGGAAGAATATATTTACAATTTATACACATGATTGAGGACTAATTAATCAAATTATAGCAAATTCTTAGAACTCAACACTGAAAAGGCAAAACGGTTTAAAAATGTTTTTGATAACTTAAATCTTCAAAAATAAAATGAATTGTCAATGTGCACATGCAAAGATTCACAACACCATTGTTATCAGAGAATTGTAAATGAAAACCACAATGATATACCACACATACCCACTAGAATAGTTAAAATTAAAATGTCCACCAAAACTGAATGCTGGCAAGGTTTGGAGCCAGTGGAAACTCCACATATTGCTTGACATAATGTAAAAACATACAAACATTTTGGGAAATAGTTTGATATTTTTTGATGCAGTTAACCTTTTGGGAGATAGCTTCATACTTTTTGATGCATATCTGATGTGGTGCCCCAGAATTTCCCTCTTAAGTACTTACCCAAGTTAAATTAAAACATATATCCATACAGAGCCTTGTATATGCATATTCATCACAAATTTATCTATGCAAGCCACATTTGGATTCAAGCCAAATGTCCATTATTAGATAAATGAATAAACAATTGTGGTATTTTATACAATGAAATACCATACAATAACCTATAAGGAAGTAACTACTGATACATCCCTAATATGGTTTGGCTCTGTATCCCCACCCAAATCTCAGATTGAATTTTAATCCCCAGTGTCAGAAAAGGGGCGTGGTGAGAGGTGATTGGATAATTAGGGCAGACTTCCCCTTGCTGTTCTCATGATAGTGAGTGAGTTCTCACAAGATCTGGTTGTTTAAAAGTGTGTAGCACTTTCCCGTTTGCTCTCTCTCTCCTGCTCCACCTTGTGAAGATGTGCCTGCTTCCTCTTTGCTTTTGGCCACAATTGTAAGTCTCCTGAGGCCTCCCCAGCCACACTTTCTGTACAGCCTGTGGAACTGTGAGTCAATCAAACCTCTTTTCTTCATAAACTACCCAGTCTCGAGTAGTTCTTTATAGCAATGTGATAACAGAATGATACATTCCCCAAACAAGAATGCCTGTCTAAAACATTATGCTGGGTGAGAGACCAACTATAAAAGCTTATACTCCAGATTTCATTTATATGAAACTCTAGAAATGACAAAGCTAAATTATAGGGATAGAAAGCTGGTGAGTTTTTATTGAAATATTGTTTATTTGCTCGAGTGCAAGAAGTACTGACACACACTTTCAAACATTGGGTTTTACAATAAAAATAAAGGTAAGAATTTCTATGAGTATATTCTTACAACCCAATCTTTCTTATTTTGAGAGGTAAGAGCCCAAAGACCCTGTATCTCTGCCCTTGGACTCACTTCTGTAAAGGTATGACCCAGACCACTGCCCCATCCTGAAGGATACTTGTGAGTTTCTCAGTTTATTGATTGGCATTCGAACAAAAGTTCTGTCTTTTCTTTTAAATCTGGTATCTACTGCTTGATGCACACGTGGAGGTGCAAGCTTTCCTTGAATGAAGTAGAAACAAATTCAGTTTGTGTTACATATTGAAAAAGAGGGAAATGTCTACTAGAAATGTCAGAGTATTCTTGGAGAAGGAATGTTAACTAGGTCAAGATTATATTAAATATTATTTTCTCTTGTCACATTATTATATTAATAATAGCCTCTGGCAGTTTATCATAAGTTTTTGTATAATACTTAGGTTATAAAAGTTTGTCCTCAAACCAAGTTAAGAAGGAAAAAGTCTTTTGTGATACATTAATTCGGTTATAGAACAAAATAATTATATATAATGTAATTAGTTGGCTTTATATTTTATAACACTGTGACTTTTATTTATTATACTTATATATTTTATTTTCAAAACACTCTCTAAATTAAAATGAAATTATTTAGTTGTTGAAAGTTAAATGCATATAACTTGTGAGAGTGCATATTTTTCTTCAAATGCATTATATTATTATATAAATTGTATTATTATATAAATAATTGCATTATTACATTAATACAAAAATAATACTCATCAGTAAAAGAGTAGATATGTGAATCCAAGATCAGAATATCCTATATATATTTTACTAGAGTGAATTTACTTATGCCCCATTTTTGAATTAGACAAGACAGCTACTTTAAATAGATATCAGTAGCTAGCTACCGATAACAACTACTATTGATAGTTCTACCTCAGTATTTGCATATATTAAGATTTTTAAATGAAAATATGTTTTGTTTATGATTATAATAAATCAGTGCTTAGCCAAAATTAATGAATTAATATGTATTTTATTTGCTTTATTATTTTTCTTATGCTTACTAAGAAAAAAATTGTAAGTACACATAAAGAAGAAAGCCACCTTAAAGTGATATCAATAGCTACTGATAACAACTACTATGGATAGTTCCACCTCTATACTTGTCTACAAGGACAAGGGGAGAAGCTCATCTCTGTCTGATGCAGACATGGCTCAGAAGAAGGAGCTTCTTAAGATGACACGTTTCTTTTGTGGAGAAAGTAATCTATTCATTCTTGAACATGTATGCAGAATGATTGTGTCTTTGCACTGTAGTGTTTGCTTTTCTTATTTTTCTGTTAAGATGACAGTTCTGGCTATACATTTCAATTGGGAAATGATATGAGAAGCGTAAAAATGGTTCAGCCGTAAATATCACATGCTACGCTAATACTTAATTTTTCTCAATGAATAAGTTCATTTTATCAAATTTTTAAAGCAAATGATTGTATTTATATGGTATGCTATTTTTCTTAAGAAGCTATATGAAATGTAGACAAGAGATTTTACACAGGTAATCAGAAAAGTCTCTGCTCAGAAAGCTATTTGCATATAATTAAGAAAAATAATCTACTTGGTAAAGGAGAATATATACTATCTATGACCTAACAAGTATGGGTCAGTTGAGTAAATGTGAGAAGAAATCAGTAAAATTTATGCTTTCTTTACATACTTGTCTTATACTGCTTGAGACTGAAATTATCTCATGTTTTATTTCATTCCCTGAATCAAATACAAACTTTTTCTTGTCCATCTATTTCCTAAGTATAAGTCTTAGATTAAGTTGTAAAAGTATTTTAAAATAAAAAAGTGTGTGTTGCTGTTGCCTTAAAAACATTTTTTTAAAGTCTAGTACCTCTGTGTCATTAAAAAGAGAATCCAATTTAATCAACATAAATATTCCATAAATATTTACATCCCCTGTTATTGATGAATCATTGTGCAATAAATGAATAGTATCTATACAGGAAGCCAATATTGGTTTTATTCTTTTCAGGGTAGAACAAGATTTATCCTTGTTGCATACTTCTATGCATTTTTGAAAATTAATAAAGTATAATTTCCAGGATCATGGTCAGGTAATCTTAAAAGAGAGGCAAAAATAATAATTTTGTAAAGAAATTAGAAAATTAATAATAGATCTATATTAGTCCATTTTTACACTGCTGTATAGAACTACCTGAGACTTGGTAATTTGTGAACTAAAGAGATTGAAAGGACTCACAGTTCTGCATGATTGGGGAGGACTCAGGAAACTTATAATCACGCTGGAAGGTAAAGGGGAAGCAAGGCAAGCCTTACATGGCAGCAGGAAACAGGGAGAGAATGGGGAAGTGCTTTTAAAAAATCTGACTTTTAAACCATCAGATCTAACTTTTAAACCATCAGACTTCATGAAAACTTACTATCACAAGAACAGCAAGGGGAAAGTCTGCCCCTGTGAGTCAATAACCTCCCACCAGGTCTCTTCCATGTCATGTAGGGATTACAATTTGAGATGAGATTTGGGTGGGGACACAGAGTCAAACCATTTCAATATCTATATGGATTTACTTCCACTATTCTTTTGTAAATACCTTCTTTATATATGTTGTATTATACTGCTGGAACTGAAATTATCTTGTTTGATTTCATTCCCTGAACGAAATACAATTTTTTCTTGTCCATCTATATCCTAAGTATAAGTCTCAGATTATCTGTTATTTAATTTCAGCTCCTATTTTATCATCACAGACTGTAATAAAGATTATTATGCTCACTGATTGCACTAATCAATCTATCACAGTGGCAAATATAGCCATAAATTAATTGTTACATATATTGATTCTGACTATCTAGGACTAACATGGTGTATAAGAGACATCACAGTACTTGAAGTGGAAGGAAGACCTAGGTTTATATATTTTATACCTTTATTGTTACATTCTAGAAATATTACCTGGGCATGTCTTTGAAACTTCCTAAGCCCAGAGGAATTAACAGGTAGTAATGCTCCACTCACTGGGTTAGTGTGAATATTACAACGAACAACATATGTCTAAAAACTTAGCATAGTGTCAAACTTAGTGAATTTTTTATTGATTCATTAGCTGCATAAATTATTGTGGCTTATATTGGGGAGTTCTATTTACTTAAGCTCCTTCCCACACAGACACAATTTTGAAAGGCAAATAACAAAACTAGATTTTCTCTGTAGCCTAATATATTAAATGGAAGCTAAAAAAAAAAGTTTATCTCATAGAAGTGGAGAGTAGAATACTGGTTACTAAAGGCTGGGAAGAATAGAGGGGATAGGAGTACAGGGATAGGTTGGTTCACAGGTACAAAATTGTAGCTAGTTATGAGGAATAACTTCTAGTGTTCTTTAGCACTGTAGGGTTATATATTTTCAAATAGCAAGAAGAGCTTTTGATTGTTTCCAACACAAAGAAATGATAAATATTTGAAGAAATCTTTGAGAATATGCTAATTATACAGATTTTATTACACATTGTATACATGTATTGAAATATCACTTTGTACCCCATAAATATGCACAATTTTAATGTGTCAATTAATAATTTTAAAAATTAAAAAGATATATATGCTTTGTTTTTAGAGTAGTAAATATATTTACTTTGAACTCTGATATATTTAACATATGTCTCTTACATACCAAAAATATACAATACAGAAAAGTTATCTGTAGAATATTACATAATATAGTAACTTAAATTCCTAAATATTTTTCTATAATTGATTATATATCATAGAGATGAGTGTTAAATTTACAGTCAGAAACATTGTTAGACTCTGCCTTTTAGAACTGAATTTGTTGACGAAGCTTTCTCATTTTCTATTTACTTATCTTTAAAATAGGGATTGCGTTGGTAGTTTCCTCAAATGTGACTGTTAAATTACATTCTTATATCCAGTAACTCTTAGAGCACAAAAATGCTTCCCTTTAATAGTTTTTCATCAAAATTTTTTGAAAAAATAAATGTCTCAATTGTTCAAGTCTAATGAAATTACCAAAAAATTATAATATAAAAATAATTTAAAATAATGAAATAATGTATTGATATATTATTAATACCTATTAAGAAATAGTAATAAATTTTAGTAATATTTATATTGTCATGAAATTAAAATGATTTTGTGGATTTTTAGTTTCAAATTTAGCTTTCTCCCACTTTTGCCTTTGTAGTTTTCTTTTATTTCAAAATATAATCTTAGGGATTTTTTTCTGATTAATTCTTTATCATATATTTTATGGAAAGGATGTTATTATTATGTAGAAAGTTTAGCATTAGTATTCCAAGTCAGAAGAGAGTTTGTTCTAAAGTTGTCAGACTTTCTTTTGGTGTGTGTATGTGCGATTTACCAAATCTTAACAGCTGAGATCAGGAGTAAACAAATCTGAGTAATAAATGTTAAAAATACTCAAAGGCAAATTGAAGTTAATAAGTGTATTCTGATGGCCGGGCGCGGTGGCTCAAGCCTGTAATCCCAGCACTTTGGGAGGCCGAGGCGGGCGGATAACAAGGTCAGGAGATCGAGACCACAGTGAAACCCCGTCTCTACTAAAAATACAAAAAAAATTAGCCGGGCGCGGTGGCGGGCGCCTGTAGTCCCAGCTACTCAGGAGGCTGAGGCAGGAGAATGGCGGGAACCCGGGAGGCGGAGCTTGCAGTGAGCCGAGATCGCGCCACTGCACTCCAGCCTGGGCAACAACGTGAGACTCCGTCTCAAAAAAAAAAAAAAAAAAAAAAAAAAAAAAAAAAATAAGTGTATTCTGAACAAAAATAAATAACAATAATAATCAAAATTATTTAGCATTATACAGAAAGTTTGCAAAGCTTAGGAACTGCTTTTATTCCCAATATTCTAAGTGGTACCTGACAGTTACCTTGATGAACCCAATAGCCTGTAGCTCATTTTCCAAGTTTTCACTTTGGAAAAAAAAAAAAAAAGGCACAGTTAAATACTCAAAAGCAGTTCAAAAGGAGCATACTTTTTTACAAAAGGCATTTAGTTTATGGTTCCATTTTAGCACTTTGCCAAACTGAGACAGGATAAGTAGTCAAGGAAGTAACCACGTCCTCATCAACAATAAACCTCAGCATTTGCATCATAATCAAGCTCATTAAAGCAAAGCTACCCCCAGTATGGAATTTCCCCTGTAGTCAGCTTGCACATTTTGATTTTACCTATCTTCAAACTCATGCTTTGCTCATTATAATAGTAAAAAACACAACCCAGTGGGAGATTTAAAATGCAAATAAGACATGTGATATATGAACCAGCATGCATAGCTACTGTGCATATGCACTCAGAGGACCACCCAAAACATGGTTACTGGTAGCACGTCTTCCCAGCTCCTTGTGAATAATCATGTAAGATTGCCATAATGGGAGTTTCCCCAGTAACAATGAGCACTGTCTCATCCTTACAAGCAACCCGTTCTGTATTGCCTCTCGGGATGTATTGTCTATTCTGCTCCTAACTCTCAGAATATTCTTTCTTCTTTGCAATATATTGCTCCATGCTGCATCTCCTTTGCTGTGTGTCTCTTTTTAAACCAAGAAGTCAGGAACCAAGATTTCACGACAGCCATCAACAAAACTACTTCTTATATTTACCAGTTGTCCTAACATAAAGCTGTTGAGATGATACTCTCCATAACCCAAGCTACCTTCCATAGGACTCAGTGGACAAGACCGGCACAAATCCAATTGGTAGTCTTTTGATATATCAGTTTAAATAACCTCTCCTCCAGTAAAGGAGAATCTTTCTTCTTTAAAAGCATGGCAAATGTGAAGAAAAGCAATACTTTTAAAATTTTCAATTAAAACACTTATCTAACTAGTGGACAGGCATAGAGAGAAATTTTCATCCCAAACAGGTATGTAAAAAAATATTTTTTGCATGAAATATTTTGAGACATTTTGGGAGAGGACATTCTTCTTGGATAATTACTGATGAGAAAAGACTAACAAGTCGTATTGAAAACTTTGATCATCTCAAAACATTGTTATAACTCCTGCCTCCTCTAAATATCTCAACTTAAAACTGACAAATGGCATTAGGCAAGCACTTTTCACACCGAATCTGTAGCTGCAAATTACTGCGACAACTTTGAATGTGTATAAAATCTTTACAATGTGATTAGAAAACAAAGTTTAATAATTTCACCATCATTTTATTTTCTCATTTCACAGATGACTTTACCGCACCTTTTCTCACCAATAACCTTCCTCCAGTAACCTGACTCCTGATTGGATGATCAGTGAAGAAGCTGGAATCAGTATGAAAACAGCTTTCATATTTCCACATTAACAAAGCTACTAACCTCCCTAGATTGGTTCCATGTATGCTAACTTGCCTACTGTCACAGTGGATAATCTTCTTTGCACCTTTCTCAGACCAATCTCTCTACTTGGGTACATGGGGATAACACTGCTCATGCCCACTCAAGTGCCATACATACAATGCTTCCCTCTTTGCAGTCTCAATTTTTTCACATTCTACTTGATCATACCCATCAAACTTAATATAATGGATCCTATTAAAAAATTATTCCCTTGTCCATCATTCCTTCTCCAAGTACCACCCCAATATCCTGATAACTTTCACAGAAAAAATGTCTACAAATTTTGCACCAACTCACTGCCTCTCTATCTTCTTTGTTTCTTTGTTGCCTATTGACCTTCCCCAATACTTGATCTACAACTTCACCAAAAGTGCTTTTGTGTAGCTCAACAACAACCTTCAAAAGCCTATACCCATAGTTGTGTTTAAACTCAATGTCAGCAGCATTTTAACACACTTGATCTAACATCATCTTCGCTTGGCATAGGCAGTGCACTCACACTTTCTCCTTAACCTACTTGTCTGGTCCTTTTCATTCTTCTTTGTCGGAGCCTATCCATTTTTCTGCCTATTAAATGTGAAATAGCCTAAGGCTCCGATTTCAGACATGTTCCATTTATTTATCAACAGCCATTCTCTAGGTCATTGCTTCTCAACCTGACTGCATGTTGGAATAACCTTGATAAGTTGAAAAACACGTGAATTTTATTTTATTGGCTTAGGGAATAACCTGGACATAAATATTATTAAACAATTCCCCCAGCAGATTCTGATTTCCAGCCAAGACTTAGAACCACAACTCTAGGTCAAATCATACAAACTCTTCATTTTAAATGGCATTTATGCTACCTCCACATTAGAATCATATGGATTATTTAAATATACCCACCTACACACACATACACACTAATGCATAGATCACTTTTTTTCAATTCTGAATAAATTGTTCTACCCTTAGATCCAGACATATATGTATATAAAAATATCACTGAGTAATTCTAGTAATCAGTCAAGGTTGGAAACCACTAAAAAATATAATGGACACTCCAAGTTTAAATCCATAATTTGATCTCTTCCTTGAATCCAGTCTTATATATAGGTCTTCCTTCTCAATTTCTGTATTTGGATATATCAATAGTATTTCAGACTTCCATTTTGAAAACTTAATTATTTCTTCCCACCTCAAGTATACCCCATTCATTCATCAGTTCATTTATTTATTGAGCATTTGTGTGCCATGTTCATTCTAGGCTCTGGAAATTTAGCAACTGAGAAAGTAAAAATTCATACCTTCTTGACTCTACATTTTAGTGGCAGATACAAACCATTTAATAGACACACACACACACAAACACACATATTTTTCAGGCCAAATCGGTAAGCCTAAGGGTGTTTTCTTTTACTGACAGCATTTTTTTTCAATATGTCAGATAATCTAGTATTTTCTACACGCAAAATACCTATTCAGAATCTGAGAACTTCTCACTATCTCCAATAGTTATGACCCTGACTGGAATGCTATCTTACTGAATTTTAGTAATAGTCACCTGTCTGGTATTTTATTCTAACTTTTGTGTCACTGATACAATCCCTATTCTACACACACCATGAGAATGACCTTCATAAAACATGAATCTGATCATGTCACTCTCTAGCTCAAATGCCTCTGAGGCTATCCTTCTTTACCAAAGTAAAATCCAAAGTCTTACATTGGCCTTGAAAACCGTTTGCAATCTGCTTTTTCATTGCGATCCTTACCCATACCTTCATCTCCTATTGCTTTCCCCCTTTCTCTTTTTTATTGCAATTAATTTGGCCTTGCTTTTCTGAAAACACACTAGTAATGTTCTGATATTGACCTTTGTATACACTGTTTCACCTTCCACACAAATTCATGACTCTTATTTCATTCAGGTGCAAAATAATACCTTGTTATAGAAATATTTTCTTATCATATCTAAAAGATTACATTTCTTCTATTTGTTATATAGGTAAACACGTGCCATGGTGGTTTGATGCATAGGTCAACCCATACCTAGGTATTAAGCCTAGCATGCATTAGCAATTCTTTCTGGTGCTCTCCCTCCACCCCACCCTACTGGCAGGCCCTAGTGTATGTTGTTCCACCTCCCTTCCCCACAACCCATATCCATGTGTTCTCATGTTTCAGCTCCCACTTATAAGTGAAAACACGTGGTATTTGGTTTTCTGGTCCTGTGTTAGCTTGCTAAGAATAATGACTTCCAGCTCTATCCATGTCCCTGCAAATAACATGATCTCTTTTTTTTGCATGGCTTCATAATACTCCATTTTGTATATATAACATATTTTCTTTATCCAGTCTATCATTGATGGATATTTGGGTTGATTCTATGTCTTTGCTATTGTGGATAGTGTTGCAACAAACCTACATGTGCATGTTTCTTTATAATACAATTTATATTCCTTTGGGTATATGCCAAGTAATGAGATTGCAGGGTCAAATGGTATTTTTGCTTCTAGAGCTTCAAGGAATTGCCACACTGTCTGCCACAATGGTTGAACTAATTTACATTCCCACCAACAGTGTGAAGTGTTCCTGTTTCTCTGCAATGTCAACAGCATCTGTTGTTTCTTGACTCTTCAGTAATTGCCATTTTGACTGGCAATAGATGAAATGTTATTGTGGTTTTGATTTGCATTTCTCTAATGATCAGTGATGTTGACCTTTTTGTCATATGTTTTTTGGCCACATGAATGTCTTCTTTTGAGAGGTATCTGTTCATGTCTTTTGCCCACTTTTTGATGAAGTTGTTTTTTTCTTGTAATTTTTTTTAAGTTGCTTGTAGACTTTAGGTATTAGACCTTTGTCAGATGAATGGCAAAATTTTTCTCCTATTCTGTAGGTTGTCTATTCACTTTGATGATAGTTGCCTTTTCTGTGCAACTATCTCATTTTAGTTTAATTAGATCATTTTTGTCAATTTTTCCTTTTGTTACAATTGCTTTTGACATTTTCATCGTGAAATTTTTACCCATGCCTAAGTCTTTAATGGTATTCAGAAATTTTCTTCTAGGGTTTCTAGAGTTTTGGGTTTTACATTTAAGTCTTTGATCCATCTTGAGTTCATTTTTGTATAAGGTGTAATGAAGGGCTCCAGTTTCAATTTACGCATATGGCTAGCCAGTTTTCCCAGCACCATTTATTACATAGGGAATCCTTTCCCCATTGATACTTTTTATCAGATATGTCAGAGATCAAATGATTGTAGGTGTGTGATCTTATTTCTGAATTTTCTATTCTGTTCCATTGGTCTACATGTCTATTTTGGTACCAGTTTCATGTTGTTTTTGTTACTGTAGCCTTGTATTAAATAGTATAGTTTGAAGTTGGGTAGTGTGATAACTCCAGCTTTGTTATTTTTCATAAGAATTGTCTCGGCTATATGGACTCTTTTAGGATTCCATATGAATTTAATATTTTTTCTAATTCAGTGAAGAATGTCAATGGTAGTATAATGAGAATAGCATTGAATCTATAATTTGCTTTGGGCAATATGGCCATTTTCATGATACTGATTCTTCCTATCCATGAGCATGTAATGTTTTTCCACTTGTTTGTGTCCTCTCTGATTGCCTTGAGCAGTGGTTTGTAGCTCTCCTTGAAGAATTCCTTAACTACCCTCATTAGCTGTATTCCTAGGTATTTTATTCTCTTTGTGGCAATTATGAGTGGGAGTTCATTCATGGTTTGGCTCTCTGCTTGTCTGTTGTTGGTGTATAGGGACGTTTGTGATTTTTGCACATCGATTTTGTATCCTGAGACTTTGCTGAAATTATCAGCCTAAGAAGCTTTTGGGCTGAGATGATGGGGTTTTCTAGATATAGAATCATGTCATCTGCAAACAGAGACAACTTGACTTCCTCTCTTCCTATTTTAATACCCTTTGTTTCTTTCTCTTGCTTTATTGCCATGACCAGAACTTCCAGAATTGTGTTGAATAGGAGTGGTGGGAGAGGGCATCTTTGTCATGTGTCAGTTTTCTTTTTTTTTTTTTTTTTTTTTTTTTTTTTGAGACGGAGTCTCGCTCTGTCACCCAGGCTGGAGTGCAGTGGCCGGATCTCAGCTCACTGCAAGCTCCGCCTCCCGGGTTTACGCCATTCTCCTGCCTCAGCCTCCCGAGTAGCTGGGAGTACAGGCGCCCGCCACCTCGCCTGGCTAGTTTTTTGTAGTTTTTAGTAGAGACGGGGTTTCACAGTGTCAGCCAGGATGGTCTCGATCTCCTGACCTCGTGATCCGCCCGTCTCGGCCTCCCAAAGTGCTAGGATTACAGGCTTGAGCCACCGCGCCCGGCCATGTGTCAGTTTTCAAGGGAAATGTTGAAACACTTTCTACAGTTTTTTGTCTTTATAGCACTATTTATAGATTGTTTTATTATTTATATTTGTTTAATGTCTTTTTCCTTTACATATATATGTATGTATATATGTACACACATACATATATACACATATATATATACAGCACAATGTGTAGAAATAAATATATATTTTTATACACACACACACACAAAATACAATGAAAACAAGAATCTTCTTTTGTCTACTCTGTTCCCAGTGATATGAACAGTTATAAGTACATGTTGTCTGGGTGCAGTGGCTCACTCCTGTAATCCCAGCACTTTGGGAAGCTGAGACAGGAGGATTGCTTGAGCCCAGGAGTTCCAGATCTGTCTGGGCAAGACCCATCTCTAAAAACTAATTTTAAAAATTCAAAATTAGCTGAGTATAGCGACCTGCACCTGTAGTCCTAACTACTCAGAAGGCTGAGGCAGGAGGATGCCCTGAACCTAGGAGGTCAAGGTTGTAGTGAGCCATGATTTGTACTATTGCACTAAAACCTGAGTGATGGAATGAGATCCTGTCTCAAGAAGCAAACAAAGGAAATGTACATGTTATCCATTCAATAAGTATTTGCTGGATATAAATTAATATTATATTTAATATTTGCTAATCTTATCTACTAAGTTTAACTAATCTGTCTAATGTTAATCTCTTGGATAATCTATCTAAAGCTAGCCTCATGTATTTAAAAGAACAAGATAAAATTTGAGAGTAACAAAGAAAATATTTAATAAGGTTTCTCTGCTTTGTAACACTGTATATGACAATATTTTTTATTGTATTTTTTCTACAAATAGTTGCTCTTCTATTACACATACATATATGTATATACATATTATGAAAAGTTCCACTTTTAGCTATGAATATTAATTTTGTTGAAATAAATTATATTTTCTGAAAAATGACAGTTGCAATGGATAATTGTCATACCTTTTATTTGTAAAGGTTTGCTTTGTAATGTGCTTAAAGCTTATACATATATATACAAGCATATATGTATATCCATATGCCATTTATATATGTAACTTCATAATTATTTTAACAACAGTTCATTTGCACCTTAACATATTAAGTAGGATTTATTTTGCCCTACCCTTGCTAACACACATTTAATTCAGTTTGGAAATTTTGGGATTTTTGCCAATGCTGAAAACAATTAGGTTACTTAAAGTAAGTGATAATTTTCTAATTAATTCAATTAAATACTCATTTAAGTGTATTTGGCTTGGGGGAGGATAATGCTAAAACTCTGTTGCTGGACTTGTAACCTGGCTGTTTGCCTAGAAACACTGAACTGTGATATTAAGTAGTTATGAGTAACTGGGAACAAATAGTAAGAAAAATTAAGCTATTGTGTCTCAGAGAAAAGAGTTTACATGCTGAGTGTAAAAGAGTTATAAATTTGTCTTTAACTCACAGTTGTTTAAAAGTGTAATAGATCGGTGAATACTAAGACATGAGAATCAACATTTGGAATGTTTCTTGTGGAATGGAATCTGTTGTAGATCAGGTTTCCTGGAAGTCAACATTGAAGCAGATTTGCAGGTAGGGTGCCTACTGGGGCTAGCTAGCTCTTAAGGTTGACACCTGTGTGGAAGGGAAGGCAGCATGATTGGGCAAAGGTAGGTGTGGACCTGGCATGATCCTCCAGAGTTGCCTTGCACTGAAGCTGTGAGTCTAGATTTTTATATCTCCTTACGAACCAGTTATTGGTAGAGACTTTTAGCCCAGAGCATTTCCTGGAAATTGACTCAGCTGGGCACTAACAACATCCAAGATTTTCAGCGTTTGGGGGAATTATTGCTTCAGTTTTGAAAGGTATACATGGATGGGAATCTAGGAGGTATGCAATTTCTGAATATACATTTCTAAAAGCCTGTAGAAGATGTAGATAGAGCATGGTGATACTGTTAACAGTTACTTGTATTTTTATTTATTTATTTGTACACATTTATGGGATATCTGAGAAATTTTATTACATGTACATAATGCATGGTGATCAAGGCATAGACAACAGAAGACATTATTTTCTTTTGAGTCACTAGTCTTAGAATTTGACACACAAATAACAAATGTTGTCAAAATCCCAGTAGCTTAGGACAAAAAGAGTTCATTCCCATTCACATTATTGAGACGTCATTACAGTATGGCTGTGGCTCTACTTTATGATAATATCATTTTGGGAATCTAGCAGACAGAGCAGCCCCATTTCAAATCTTACTCATAGGTTTAGGCCAAAGAAAATCACTTGACCATGTCTATTTTAAAAAGAAAGGAATGCATTTTTCTCCCCTGGAGAGGACTACTTCACACCAAGTATGTTGTATAGCAACAGTGTATAATACAGTTCATATTCTCACTAACATTTAATAAGGTCCAATTTGTTAATGTGCGTCTACCTAGAGGCAATAAAATAGTTTCATACTGTAGTAATATTTTGTATTAGCCTAATGACTAATAAATGTAAGAATTTTTTAAAGATTGATTTACCATTTTTACTTTCTTTGTGGTTAAATGCCAATTTCTATGTTTGCTCTAATTTTATTACATTTTATATTTGTTCATAAATTCTTTCTTTCTTGTTATTTTTTATTATGTACTTCTGATACCAATTTTTTCAGTTACATAGGTTTTGTAAATATCTACTTTTTAACATTTACTTTATATGTATTTTATTATTAAAGTTATTCATTTGAATTCATTTTATTTTATTGTTTATTTTCATGGCTTGTAAATTTGTGTCCATTTTGCACTATCTTTCTTTAATTTGAATTTAGTTTTTAGTGACTTGTTTGAAAAAAATGTTTACAATTATTTCTCTTCCTATATCTAGGCACTTGCAATGTGATTTTGTAACCGCTCTTAACAAGAAACTGAATGTATATGTCTGCTTCTGAAATCTGAAACCATGCCTTGCTTTGTCACTTTGACAAGTGACGTTGTGTCAGTTCCATGCTTAGGCATTGGGGCTTTGTGTTATTTCAGTCATTCTCTTGGAAATCTGCCTTTCACCGTGTGGAGGACATCTCAGATTAACTGATGGACGTTGTGAAACATATGATCCGATTATCTGCACTTACCCCAATCCACAACCCAAACCAAGTCCCGAATGCAGAGCCATCTAGGTGACCACTGGTTGACTATAGATGCATGAGTGAGGTAACTAAAATGAGAAGAAAACATATGTTCCTAGCCCAAATTTCTGACAAAGAGAATCATAAACCAAATACGCAGCTGTTGTTTTAAGCCACTAAGTTTGTCTGTGGTTTGTTACATAGCAAAAGCTAGCTGACATTATTTTTAAAGACATTATTCTATAGGTTTACATTAAAATGTTATAGACTGGCCTTTTTCACTTAAGTTTTAATTTAATGTGCTGAAAACAAAATTCTATAGAAAGAATTATATAGATATCTGCTTTTCTTTCCACATTCCCTGAAACCCACCATTGAATAATCAGGTGTACCCTACAGTAGTAAAATATTTGTCTTATAACAAGCATTCTCATATCCCTCAGTCTGTTTTTGAGAGCTCTCTAATTTTTCATTAATGTTTCTATCCTGCATTCCTCCCATAGTTGTAATTATTATGATTATGAAAATATGTGAAATCTGTTAGAACACTTCCCTAATTCTGTCTTTATTCTTCTTCAGGAGTATTTTGGCTATAATTAATATTCGTCTTCAATGTTATCAATTTCTTGAAAACAAGTATTAATTTATTTTAATTGTATTAAATCGATAAATTAATATAGGGAGAATTGTTATCTTCATGATATTTAGGGAGAACTGAAATTTTAAAATATTGTGTCCCCACATTGATGAACAAGATATATTTTTCAAAATATTTATTTGTTTCTTAAAATAATATATAAACTTTCCATACAGGTTCTACAAGTGTGTTGCTATATTTATGATTGAGGAACTTATTTCTTGTTGCCTTTCTAAAGTGTATTTTCTCGTAAATCTTATTTCCTGTTTACGTAGAAACGTAACCATTTTTATTTTTCACTTTCATGTAGTAAAGTTATTAACATCTTTCATTAAATATAGGAATTTTGCTGAGTATTTTTTAAAATTTCCTTTTTGCACAATCATAACACTTGAAAATAATTAGACATTTAATTACTACAATGTTCAAAACTTATAAAATTGTCTTTCTGAACTAACACTGTACATTTAATAATGGGAATATTCACCTTGTTTACAATAGAAAAAAATATTTTCAAATATGATATTTGATTTAATTATTTATATTTTTTTGCCAGATTAAAGGGGTTCCCTTCCATTTGTGAAAGTTGTGAAAGTTTTCATCTTTTTGTCACAAGTATACATTTATCATAAGTAATTAATATACTATTATTGAGATGATCATGTAAATTTTCTTAATCTATGAATAACTTACATTGATTTTTTAAGGGTAACTTAATTTAACATAATCTGGAATAATCTGAAACTTATGATGTAGTATGTTTTTCATACAATAGATGTCTCATTTTGATATTTCATTTAGAATTTTGATTTGTACTTGTGAGTAAAATTGGCTACTAATTTCCTTTTTCATGTTTTTTTGTTAAAAAAAAATGGTATTAAAGTTACCCGAAATAACTCAAAGAGTAAATCAAAAAGAAAAAAAAAAAAAACAGGCTTTTAAAATAGAAATAATGACACAAATGAACTTAAGTATGTATTACATGAAGGAGATAGCTACACAAGTAAATAAATTACTTTTTAGAGAAATTTAAAGTATACTTTTTTTTTTTTCTTTTTAGAGACAAGGTCTTGCTCTGTTACTCAGACTGAAATGCATAAAATATATTTTAAAATGGATTTTAAAAAGTTTTAAGACTTGTGATACATGCAAAATACTTGCAAATACATCTTTGCTAAATTTTGGTATAATAACAATTTTAATAATCACATTGTTATTAAAACTATGACAGTTGAGAGAAGATAGAATATAATTAGATAACTTAGTTGGAAACTTTGGATCTTAAATTAGAATTGCACATATTAGTATAAACTTCTAAATGCTTGTGCTCTTTCTGATATACACAGTTTCTCAGTCTTTTCATTATTCCAGAATATTAAGCAGTGTCTCTAGTCTAGCTCCTAGACTACAGCCTCTAAATATAATTGCAAAATAAAAACAAAAGCAGGATTTTTTAAATTTCAAGTTATATTTTAGATACAGGAGAACATGTACAGATTTGCTGCACACGTGTATCACATGATGCTGAGGTCTGGAGTACAGATCCCATCACCCAGGTAGTAAACATAGTACCCAAGAAGTAGTTTTTCAATTCCTGCACTACTCTCTTCCTCCATCCCATATCTAATCATTTGAAGTGTCTATTGTTCTCATGTTTGTGTCCATGTGCACTCAATGTTTAGCCCCAATTATGAGTGAGAACTTGTGGTATTTGCTTTTCTGCTCCTCCATCAATTCACTAAGGACAATGACCTCCAGCTATATCCATGTAGCTGCAAAGGACGTGATTTCATTCTTTTTGATGACTATGTAGTAATCCATGGTGTACATGTACCACATTTTCTTCATCCAATTTACCACCCATGGGCTCCTGAGTTGATTCCATGTTCTCAAGAAAAAAATCAATCCATATCTATCTGGGAACATGCCTCTCTATGTTCCCCATAGGCATTTTCTGGGCTAGAAAGCAACGAGAAAATTAAAAATTTTCATCCCCAAAGTCCACAGGAGACCTCACAAAAACTCTGCTTATGAACCAAATGGAGAACAGCAAGAGAAAGTACAATTGATTTTTATACATTTCAAAATTCATAATGATATTAATAGGCAATGAATTGTTCTGAAAATTGGTAATGTAAGAATAGAAACAAATATTTATCTTGCCTACCTTTATGGACTTTAATTTAGCATAACAGAATGAAGAGGAAGAATTCTTTACAGAAGAATTTTATCTAATAAATTCAGAAGGAAAGGGGAATTGGAATATTAACATTTTGTAACACATAATGGAACAATCAATCTAAGTAATAATCAAAATGATTTTAAATGATGCCTTGCAAATGTGGTGAAGATTTTTATAGTATAGTAATTAGACTGACAGCACTCTACTCATTGGTGAATGTTTACACTAATAAAAATAGAACAGCCAGACATTCTGCATGTAATTTGACACAATAGAAATTACACAGAAGCATTATTAATTTTGTTCTACAACGTTAAACATAACTCTAATCAAACTTCTGGTTGTAATTATTGTTCTACGGGAAATATGATGAATTGTGAGAAAAACTAAACAACATCAGAAAAAGACAACTTGCCACATACCAAATGTGTGTGAATCGTTAGACAAATAACTTGGTCTTTCCAACTAGTCAATGCCAAAAAACAAAAACATCTCTAAAAGATTTTTTTTCTGTAACATTTTGTAACATGTTTAAAGAGTTCCTGTGAAAGTTTTCACTGCTTCAAACACCTTAGCTACCAAATTCAAGCATTATCAAAAAATAATCTGATCACTGCATGTTAAATCCAGATGTGCTTTTAGCAACCACACTCATAAGTAAAGAGACAGGTGGTGCAGTCACTTACTTTAAAATCAGGGGAAAAAATAACTCGTTTTTATTGATCGAATTTCTAAACTTCTGTAAAATATTCTTGTTTGTAGATCAATTAATAAAATCTTATGTTCATAAATATTCAAGATAGAATTGGTGTACAACAAATTGGATGACAGAGTAAAATCATCAAAAATCTAAAGGAAGATACTGTATACTGGGAGAAGATAGAGAAAAACAAAATAAAAATTGCTCTTTATTTGCTTATCTGTCCTTAAATGGATATTGATTGATAAACATCAAATTCTACATTTTAGTTTAACTTTAGGATACGTAAAATTATAACATTTACAAAGAAAGCTTTTGAAGGACAAGCATAGTGTAATTAGCATATATGTACAATTTGTAATATTATAGTTGTACATACATAAATAAAGTGAGTCAAGGGAGATAGTGACTTGATCAAGATCATAAATGTATTGCTACACGGTTTAAGGATGTTTGAAATGTAGAATAGGATTATCACGTTGAAATGTTTCAGGAAGCACGCTATGTGGATTCATGAGAAGAATGCTCGTTCCAGGTAGGAAAATAATTGTTGACCCCTCTGAATTGTGGTACAAATGTATGAATAATACTGAACAGAGAGAAATTGAACTTATGTAGTGGAGATGCTGAGTCACTACTAAAGTGATAAATGAAACTATTAATAGACCTCAGCAAGACTATCTCTTTTACTTCGTGCCAATAATCCAAAAGATGAAATGTGACTCACTGTGAAGGACAAAAATAAATGTGTCAGACATGATATGTTAGTCCTGAAAATGAGGAGAAAGTACACTTTTTTTGAATATCATATTAATAAAAATGATTAATTCTTCTCTTCTCTTTTACACCATATCTAGTATGGTAATTTCAATGCATACAAATTCAAAGGTTTTGGGTAGTGTCAGTCATTTTTCTTCACACAGAGAATTCATTGTAACTGAGTTATTCAGGTTTGAGACATTAATGATTCACCAAATGTATTTTGCATTTAAAATGGTATTTGTATCACTGAAGGTAGTGATAAGCAGCTAAAATCTGGTTTATAATAGGTACTTCATGCAACAAAATGACCAGTATCAACTCATTTTGCAACATTGGGGTAATGCTTTACATTTTCATAGTTTCCAAATGTAAAGAAAATATGTGAAGATCTATAGAATTGATCAGAAATCATAGCCAGTGTTCCATAAAAGTATATATGCCATGTATGAATAGCAGTATAGTAATGCATTATATGTATTATATAAGAATGTTAATTAATCATAATCAACCCTAGGGTAGTCCCCCTTTCACGACAGCAACAAAATAGCTTTGACAACAGAGTGTCAAAGAAGGCATTCTAAGAAGGCTAATGACCTGAAGTTATCTTCTTTCTTTTATATGAAAATCACTTATACAATCTGCCTCTCCCAAGTCAAATGACAATTTGGGCTTAGGCCAATGAAGTCTTGAATTCTGGGGAAGTAAGAGCTGGTATTGTATTCTCTACAATTGGTATTCTCTACCAATTTTGGGAGCAGATGCTTCACCAACATATTAGAGAGTTTTACCTCCTGTTTATTCCCAGTTGAAAGTTTTAACAATACTTCCCAGCAATATTAAGCAGTCTGACTAATCCCCATAATCAGCTGAATAGTTGAGCTGAATTTCTCTGTAATTCTCAGAGAATATATGGACAACAAAGAGGTAGGAGGATGACTTTACACACATCAGCAGGAGGAAAGGAAGAAACAGCCTACATTTTTTCTTATGGTTTCTATAGGGACAGATTGGATTTCTACCACTGCATGACTATACAACTTTAGCAAAAATTAAATCCCTATCTGTAGTCAAAGAACAACAACAACAAAAGCAACAACAAAAACCACTTGTAAAAGGAACCAACAACCAAAATGAAAGATAGTAATACCTGCTTGCATAAAAATTAATAACAAGTGTATGGCAATGGAAAACATGTTTGTAATGTAAACAATAAGCTTTTTAAAAAAGACACAATGATCAAAAAACAATGGTCAATTGATATGAAGAGGAAATTCACCAAAAAAGTAATCCAAATTGTTAAATTCACTAGTATTCAGATAAATGAAAATATGGGTAATAATGAGTTTTATATATACCAGCTTACATTTTATATGTATCAGCTTACATTTTGTATGTAAAAATTTAAAAAGACATTGCTTTTGGGGACTGGAAAATGACACTCTTATATTGCTTGTAAAAATCTGAATTACTTTTAAGGCAAGAAATTGAGCAGCAAAAATTAAATGTACTAAGATAAATTTCCCATTTAAACTCATAATCTTCTGTTGGGATATGTACTCCATAAAAATAGAATACCTTTGTATAATAATATATGTATCAAAAGTTTTATGGCAAGCATAATTTTTAGTAGTTAGTGAAAATAACATAAATCACTATCATTTGTAGGATAACTGAATAAATTATGGTACAACCCTCTATAAAGTATTATGCAGGCATTAAGCACAATTAATTGCATATATGCCACTTGAAATGGAGGAATTTTCATAAAGTTTTGTTCACTAAAAACAGCAGAAAAGTAATTCCACTTCAAATTATGAAATGACAAAGAAAACTCTATATATTCTTCTATATAGTTAAAATAGTTAAACTTAAAGAGGCTTTATACTGAATTGCGTATGTGAATTATTTGGCGGATTAATCAGTTAGATGAATAGATAAGAGGTACAAAATCAAAGCCGGGCACGATGACTCACGACTATAATCCCAGCACTTTGGGAGGCCGAGGCGGGAGAATCACGAGGTCAGGAGATGGAGACCATCCTGGCTGACACATTCTAGAACCTTGAGGAATCGCCACACTGTCTTCCACAATGGTTGAACTAGTTTACAGTACCACCAACAACGTAAAAGTGTTCTTATTTCTCCACATCCTCTCCAGCATCTGTTGTTTCCTGACATTTTAATGATCACCATTCTAACTGGTGTGAGATGGTATCTCATTGTGGTTTTGATTTGCATTTCTCTGACCAGTGATGATGAGAATTTTTTTGTGTGTCTGTTGGCTGCATAAATGTCTTCATTTGAGAAGTGTCTGTTCATATCCTTTCCTTTGCCAACTTTTTGATGGGGTGGATTTTTTTCTGGTAAATTTGTTTAAGTTCTTTGTAGATTCTGGATATTAGTACTTTGTCAGGTGGGCAGATTGCAAAAATATTCCACAATGGTTGAACTAATTTACACTCCCACCAACAGTGTAAAAGCATTCTTATTTCTCCACAGCTTTGCCAGCATGTATTGTTTCCTAACTTTCTAATAATCACCACTCTGTCTGGTGTGAGATGGTATCTCATTGTGGTTTTGATTTGCATTTCTGTGATGATCAGTGATATTGAGCTTTTTTTCATATTTTTTTGGCAACAGGAATGTCTTCTTTTACAAAGTGTCACTTCATATCCTTTCTTCACTTTTGGATGGGACTGTGTGTTTTTTTATCTTGTAAATTTGTTTAAATTCCTTGTAAATTCTGGATATTATACCTTTGTCAGAAGGGTAGATTGCAAATTTTTTTTCCCATTCTATAGGTCGTCTGTACAATCTGATGATAGTTTCTTTCTCTGTGCAGTAGCATTTTAGTTTAATTAGATCCCATTTGTGCATTTTAGCTTATCCCCCACAATCAAATCAGCATCATCCCTGGGATGCAAGGCTGGTTCAAGAAACACAAATCAATACATGTAATCTATCACATAAACAGAACCAAAAACCAAAACCACATGATTATCTCAATGGACACAGAAAAGGCATTAGATAAAATTTAACATATTTTCATGTTAAAAGCTCTCAATAAACTAGGTATTGATAGAACATATCTCAAAATAATAACAGCTATTTATGACAAACCCACAGCCGATATCATATCAAATGGGCTAAAGCTGGAATCATTTCCAATGAAAACCTGTACAAGAAAAGGATCCCTTCTCTTACCACTCCTATTCAACATAATATTGGAAGTTCTGGCCAGGGCAATCAGGCAAGATAAGGAAATAAAGAGTATTTGGATAGGAAGAAAGGAAGTCTAACTGTCTTTGTTTGATTTTTATATTTAGAAAACCCCATCATCTCAGTCCAAAATCTCCTTAAACTGATAAGCAACTTCAGCAAAGTCTCGGGATACAAAATCAAAGTGCAAAAATCAAAATCAGTTTTTACACCAACAATAGACAAGCAGAGAACCAAATTACAAATGAATTTCCATTCATAATCGTTACAAAAAGAATAAAATACCTAGGGATACAGCTAACAAGGGATGTGAAGGACCTCTTCAAGGAGAACTACAAAATATTGCTCAAGGAAGTAAGAGAGGACACAAACAAATGGATAAACACTCCCTCCTCATGGATAGGAAGAATCAATATCATGAAAATGACCACAATGTCCTAAGTAATTTACAGATTCAATGCTATTTCCATCAAACTGACATTGACATTCTTCACAGATTTAGAAACAACTATTTTAAATTTCATATGGATTTGAAGAAGATGCCGTATAGCCAAGACAATTCTAAGCAAATGGAACATAGCTGGAGGCATCATGCTACCTGACTTCATACTATACCACAAGGCTATAGTGACCAAAAGAGCATGGCACTGGCACCAAAACAGACATATAGACCAATAGAGCAGAACAGTGACCTCAGAAATAACACCACACATCTACAACTATCTTGTCTTTGACAAATCTGACAAAAATAAGCAATAGGGAAAGCATCTCCTATTCAGTAAATGTTGCTGCGAAAACGGGCTAGACATATGCAGAAAACTGAAATTGGAACCCTTCCTTACACCTTATACAAAAATTAACTCAAGATGTGTCAAAGACTTAAGTGTAAAACAGAAAACCATAAAAACCCTAGAAGAAAACATAGGCAATATCATTCAGGACATAGTCATGGGCAAAGACATCAAGACAAAAACTCCAAAAGCAATTGCAAAAGGAGCTGGCATTCTTAAGAAACTGAAACGCTTTTCAAAAAAGACAGTTGAACTGAAGCCCAAACTCAGTTGCAATAACTCAGGTTACAGTGTTCTGTTTGGCTTGGGATATGATTAAATGACCTTATTTTGGAGAAAGACCTCAGATTTTATATACAATTAGAAAAACAGAGAGAGGAGAGAGAGCAAAAGAGAAGAAGGAGGAAGAAAAGGAGAAGAGAAAACGTGTTAAAAGAAAGAAATTATTTTATTATGGTATCTAAGGCCAGAATTCTGCAGAATCAGAAAATTTAAGGCCAGAGTTCTGAAAATTCAAAGGGTAAAACCATGCCTTTATATCCAAAGAACAGACTCATTTGAAATCTATTTCTTTGTTAAACTAACAACTGAGACCAGACTCTGGATTATATACTTTTTTAGTCAGAAAAGAATATGGCATAACATTGGGATTAGAAACTAAGACACTCCCCCTAAGTTTAAACAAATGCAGCTGAACAAGATATATCTCATGTTTTTCCTGGATTTGAAGAAGTTTTAATTATGTATGTGAATGAGTTTGGGGTGGCTAAGGCTTAGAATTATAGTTAGTTTGGAAAGTATAAGAGAAAGCCAAGCACATTGGGGAGTACTTCAAAAGAAATACAAAGATTGAACTGTTCTTTTAATATCATTTTCTATAAGATTTGCCCTAATCATAAATGCTAATATATTGAGGTTTATGTACAAGGTATTATTCTGATATTTATTTGCATTAACTCATTTCATCTTCATTTTTCATATAGAAGGTATTGTAATAATCCATATTTCAGTGAAAATAAAATTGAGGTCCAGTTAAGTGACTTATCAAAGTCATATATGCAATAATTATGAAACTGGAATTCAAACCCAGACAAGCTGGCTCAAAACTCTGAGTTCTTCATCACTTTACTGAATTCCATCTGCTATGATGGCACAAAATTGGATTGAAAGATTAATTATATTTAGAGAAGTGGGAGAATCTAATACAGGAATATGGCATAAGGACAGAGAAAGACCTACTACTCTTTCTGACCTGGATGGCTTATGGGGAGAAGAGACAAAGAGAGTTGTGAGAAGATATCACATCAGCCTGTTCTGTCTTCCTCACTTCAGATTCCAAAAATATACACAGGAAGCCCAACACTATTGGGAAGGAGGAGGGAGGAAGCTAAAAGTGCACAGCTCTAAGTATCTTGTGGATATGACAGGCTTTCTGGACATGTCCTCAAGGAAACAACCAATTTGAAGAGGTGATAATTGTGCCAGAATGGTGAGGGGAGACAGATAGATAAATTACTGGTTCGCTAAAGGACTACGTAAACTAAGAAGAGGATTCAGAAATCTCTGATGCCCTGGTGACAATGTAATAAGGTCCTATCAGAGTCAAGGTCCAGTAAATGTCTTGAGTCACAATGCACAATGAATATGTTACTTGTAGGGAATTCAAGATGAAGGCAATGGTCAAGGCCAGGGATTCCAATGGCAGGGTTACTACAACAATCTAAAAGATAAACTCAGATGAGTCACAATTCAGTGATCACCAGTCCAAAGGGAAGATCATATCAGTCATTTTTTTTTTTTTTAACCAAAGGCCTGAATGGTTTAGAAGGTACTGCAAGGATTTATAGTCTTTGTCTTTGTGCCAGATGTCACACAAACCTGACTTCTCCTTTAAAAATAATACCATCATGGAGAGGATCAAAGGACTGAGTTTAAGAAACAGTGCTTTTACATAAAAGAGAGGAATTCATGAAAAAGAAATTGTTGAGACTGGGAGGCACTAAAATCCTGTATATTTCAAAGTTTGACTGATTGTATTTGTTTCTCTTTGCTAAATAGCCAGGTACTGGCTTATGAATAATCAGCATAACTATGAGAATAAAAAAAGCGATATTTATTTTATATACCGGAGTATAGTGTGAATAAGAGTTGTAGCATGGCTGTGTGTATTTTAGCAATATTAATTTTTAGGAAATACCTTTCTGGACATTAGCAATAGGCTAACAGTCAAAAAATATATATGGCTTAAGACCCCA